>NC_135233.1:552174326-552775576 GCF_051348905.1 Ranitomeya variabilis
CTGTATTACAGTGGTTTCCACTGGTGATGTTTCACAGCATACCCTAACCACGGGCATATTCTGATTTATCGAAGATACTCTCTAGATTAATAATATAATTTTGTGGACTAGTGTGGGTATACTGTGTTTAATAATGCCATAGAGAGGAAGCAGTTCCACAATGGAAATAGAAATGTCTTCGTTTCTACCTTTACGCACTTCATGCTCGCACTTTTTCAGGAACAAACTCCTAGAACTACAAATTGCTGTACGTAGAATGAAGTTTGCTTTTTAAAAATTGCCTTTGTAATTTTTAAAATGTAAAAGATAAATAAATATATATATATATATATATATATATATATATATATATATATATATTTATATTCCTAAAAAACAAAGGAAATGTATATTTTTTTACTTTAGAAAAAAACACAAGTTGGTATACATGCAACACATAAACGCATGTTCACATTGGCCATTAAACAGACAATACTTACAAGAAACAAAATGATCATATCCCCTGCAGTGGCTACATAAGTAAAAAAAAGCAAAAGTGCGTTTAAATAACACAGAGTTCTTAGTAAATACTGCTGTGATCAAAAAAGCATAAAAGCCATCCCACCATTCGCAATATGACCCTGTTCGGGATGGTCCTAAGATGGCTAATATTGTAATATTATAAACCTTACTATGTGTCAGAGTTGACCTCAGTGTGTATAGGGATCCCCTCCTTGAGCTGGATGTTATGTTGGGATGGCTTGTATGCGTTTTTGACCCCAGTGTTTACTAAGAACCCTGTGTTATTTAGATGCGCTTTTGCTTTTTTACTTATTTAGAGCAGGGTATATGACCATTTTGTTTCTTGTAGGTTTTGTATATTTAACATTAGGCCTTTTAGAGATAGTTTTATCTTTAACTTGCTTAACTGTTCATAATAACAGTAATTTTGATCAGGGGTGCTCAAACTTTTACATGCCAATGTATAACGCAGTAAGTATTCTATTTTCTCTTTGTAGCAAACTTTGCAAGATCAGACGTCTTTAGAATTGATACTGGGGCTGCTGAAGAGAGTCTGATAGAAGACTACAGCATGGTGGACCCGAGGGTAAGCCGACTAGTAAGCAGCAAAAGAATTTAAGAACATTGACTTACAAACAGAAGATACATCTATTGTATGGTCTAAAAACTAAGAGTTCATCAGTTGTCGGTTACATTACTTTTACTAGTAAATTGATAGATCACATTCTGAAAAATATATTCTACATTCTGTCAACCAAGAAAAGAATGGTCACAGTTTTGTTTAAAGAAGCTCTCCTATCAAAGATTTTTAATGTATTGCAATCATCATATTATATGGTAGTGTGTAATTACATTTGCTCATTTTGCCTTTCTACCCAGATAATTCTTCTCTTTTCTCTGCTCTATGTAGAAACAGGAAGTACAGTGGGGAAAATAAGTATTTGGTACACTGCTGATTTTGCAAGTTTTCCCACCTACAAAGAATGGAGAGGTCTGTAATTTTATCATAGGTACACATCAACTGTGAGAGACAGAATCTAAAAATAAAAACCTGAAAATCACATTGTATGATTTTTAAATAACTAAATAGGAATTTATTGTATAAAATAAGTATTCTATCACCTACCAACCTGCAAGAATTCTGGCTTTCACCGAAATGTTAGTCTTTTCTGCACTCATTAGCTGTATCAATTGCAACTGTTTTGAACTCATTACCGGTATAAAGACACCTGTGCACACACTCCAACCTCTCCACCATGGCCAAGCCCAAAGAGCTGTCTAAGGATACTAGGGACATAATTGTAGACCTGCACAAGGTTGGGATGGGCTACAGGACAATAGGCAAGCAGCTTGGTGAGATGGCAACAACTGTTTGCACAATTATTAGAAAATGGGTGGTTACGGACACTGATGAGGTTATTAAACTTCTCCATTTTTATTATACAAACATGTACAAATCTTAAACTAATGCTTTGGAGGGAGATATCACGTCTTACCTAGATGGAATTGCTCTTCCAAGGCTGTCTGAAGCTATTAGGGAGGCTTTGGATTAGCGACTGGACTTGAAGGAACTAGATGATGCATTACAAACATTGGAAAGTGAGAAATGTTGTGAATCTGCTTTTGGGCTCCTTCTGGTGGTGGCTAGTGGTACTGGTGACTCGGGTGTGTTTTCTTTCTCAGTTCACCTGTTTTCATCAGTAGTGGGGAGTTCCTATTTAATCCTGCTCTTCAGTCATTGCCTTGCCGGCCATCAATGTAACCAGAGCCTTTCTGTTGCATGTTCCTGCTCCTAGACTACTGATCAGCTAAGTTGGACTCTTAGTCCTAAGTTTGTTTGCATTTTTGTTCCAGTTTACAGTTAAGTCATTCTCTGTAGCTGGAAGCTCTTGTGGGCTGAAATTACCACTCCGGTGTCATGAGTTGACACATGAGTTTTAAAGTAATTTCAGGATGGTATTTTAAAAGGGTTTTCAGCTAACCGTGCAGTTCCCTTTTGTATCTTTCTACTATCTAGTAAGCGGACCTCGCTTTGCTGAACCTACCTTCATACTGCGTATGTCTTTTCCTCTGAACTCACCGTCAATATATGTGGGGGGCTTCTGTCTCCTTTTTGGGGGAATTTCCCTAGAGGTAAGCCAGGTCTGTTTTTTCCTCTACTAGGGTAAGTTAGTTCTCCGGCTGGCGAGAGACGTCTAGGGATAAAACGTAGGCACGCCCCCGGCCACTATTAGTTGTGTGGTAGGTTTAGCTCACGGTCAGCTCGAGATTCCATCACCCAAGAGCTCGTTCGTTATTTATGTGTCCTGACGTTCCCCTGCCATTGGGAACCATGACAGTATGGCCGGCCAAGTGTTAAAACTGTTGGCAGAAGAAAGGAGAGAAAAAGAAGTCTGCAAATTTTTTTTTTTTTTTTTTTGTTTCCTTGGTGCTTGCTCTATAGTTGAATCAGTTGCATTTCAGCTCTAATTGCAGTCTTTGTCTCCCTCTCCTTCTAACCCTTGAATGGCTCTGATCTCACCTGCTTAAAATGGATCCTCAGAGTTTGGCTACAGGTTTGAATAATCTTGCCACTAAAGTTCAAAATTTACATGATTTTGTTATACATGCTCCTATATCTGAACCTAGAATTCCTATACCAGAGTTTTTCTCCGGAGATAGATCTCGTTTTCTGAATTTCAAATATAATTGTAAATTATTTCTTTCTCTGAGACCTCGCTCCGCTGGAGATCCCGCACAGCAGGTGAAGATTGTAATTTCCTTGCTCCGAGGTGACCCTCAAGATTGGGCATTTGCATTGGCACCAGGGGATCCTGCGTTGCTCAATGTGGATGCGTTTTTTCTGGCTTTGGGGTTGCTTTATGAGGAACCTAATTTAGAGATTCAGGCTGAAAAAGCCTTGATGGCCCTATCTCAAGGGCACGATGAAGCTGAAATATACTGCCAAAAATTTCGTAAATGGTCTGTGCTTACTCAGTGGAATGAGTGCGCTTTGGCGGCGAATTTCAGAGAGGGTCTCTCTGATGCCATTAAGGATGTTATGGTGGGGTTCCCTGCGCCTACAGGTCTGAATGAGTCCATGACAATGGCTATTCAGATTGATCGGCGTTTGCGGGAGCGTAAACCTGTGCACCATTTGGCGGTGTCTTCTGAGAAGGCGCCAGAGAATATGCAATGTGATAGAATTCTGTCCAGAAGCGAACGGCAGAATTTTAGGCGAAAAAATGGGTTGTGCTTCTATTGTGGTGATTCAACTCATGTTATATCAGCATGCTCTAGACGCACAAAGAAGGTTGATAAGTCTGTTTCAATTGGCACTTTACAGTCTAAGTTTATTCTATCTGTGACCTTGATTTGTTCATTATCGTCAATTACCGCGGACGCCTATGTCGACTCTGGTGCCGCTTTGAGTCTTATGGATTGGTCCTTTGCCAGGCGCTGTGGGTTTAATCTAGAGCCTCTGGAAGTCCCTATACCTCTGAAGGGTATTGATTCTACGCCATTGGCTAGTAATAAACCACAATACTGGACACAAGTGACTATGCGTATGACTCCAGACCATCAGGAGGTGATTCGCTTCCTTGTGTTGTACAATCTACATGATGTTTTGGTGCTCGGATTGCCATGGTTACAATCTCATAACCCAGTCCTTGACTGGAAAGCAATGTCTGTGTTAAGCTGGGGATGTCAGGGGGCTCATGGGGACGTACCTTTGGTTTCCATTTCATCATCTATTCCCTCTGAGATTCCGGCATTTTTGTCTGATTATCGTGATGTTTTTGAGGAGCCTAAGCTTGGTTCACTCCCTCCTCACAGAGATTGCGATTGTACCATAGATCTGATTCCAGGCAGTAAATTTCCAAAGGGTCGTTTGTTTAATTTATCCGTACCTGAACATGTTGCTATGCGAGAGTATATTAAGGAGTCCCTGGAAAATGGACATATTCGTCCTTCTTCATCTCCCTTAGGAGCCGGTTTTTTCTTTGTATCTAAAAAAGATGGCTCTTTGAGGCCGTGTATTGATTATCGACTCTTGAATAAAATTACAGTCAAATATCAGTATCCTTTGCCACTGCTGACTGATTTGTTTGCTCGAATAAAGGGGGCTAAGTGGTTCTCTAAGATTGATCTTCGTGGGGCGTATAATTTGGTGCGAATTAAGCAGGGGGATGAGTGGAAAACCGCATTTAATACGCCCGAGGGCCATTTTGAGTATTTAATAATGCCTTTTGGTCTTTCAAATGCCCCTTCAGTCTTTCAGTCCTTTATGCATAACATTTTCCGTGAATATTTGGATAAATTTATGATTGTGTATCTGGATGATATTTTGATTTTTTCGGATGACTGGGACTCTCATGTCCAACAAGTCAGGAGGGTTTTTCAGGTTTTACGGGCTAATTCCTTGTGTGTGAAGGGTTCTAAGTGTATTTTTGGGGTTCAAAAGATTTCTTTTTTGGGGTACATTTTTTCCCCTTCTTCCATTGAGATGGATCCTGTTAAGGTTCGGGCTATTTGTGATTGGACGCAGCCTACTTCTCTTGAGAGCCTTCAGAGATTCTTGGGCTTTGCTAATTTTTATCGTCGATTTATAACTGGTTTTTCGGATGTTGCTAAACCTTTGACTGATTTGACTAAAAAGGGTGCTGATGTTGCTGATTGGTCCACTGCTGCTGTGGAGGCCTTTCGGGAGCTTAAGCGCCGCTTTTCTTCTGCCCCTGTGTTGCGTCAGCCTGATGTTGCTCTTCCTTTTCAGGTTGAGGTCAACGCTTCCGAGATTGGAGCTGGGGCGGTTTTGTCGCAGAAAAGTTCCGACTGCTCCGTGATGAGACCTTGTGCGTTCTTTTCTCGAAAATTTTCGCCCGCCGAGCGAAACTATGATATTGGTAATCGGGAGCTTTTGGCTATGAAGTGGGCTTTTGAGGAGTGGCGTCATTGGCTGGAGGGGGCTAGACATCAGGTGGTGGTATTGACCGATCACAAGAATCTGATTTATCTTGAGTCTGCCAAGCGCCTGAATCCTAGACAGGCGCGTTGGTCGTTGTTTTTCTCTCGGTTTAATTTTGTGGTCTCATACCTACCAGGTTCTAAAAATGTGAAGGCAGATGCCCTTTCTAGGAGTTTTGAGCCTGATTCCCCTGGTGATTCTGAACCTACAGGTATCCTTAAGGATGGGGTGATATTATCTGCTGTTTCCCCAGACCTGCAACGGGCTTTGCAGGAGTTTCAGGCGGATAGACCTGATCGTTGCCCGCCTGGTAGACTGTTTGTTCCTGATGATTGGACCAGTAGAGTCATCTCGGAGGTTCATTCTTCTGCGTTGGCAGGTCATCCTGGAATCTTTGGCACTAGGGATTTGGTGGCTAGGTCCTTCTGGTGGCCTTCCCTGTCTCGAGACGTACGAGTTTTTGTGCAGTCTTGTGATGTTTGTGCTCGGGCCAAGCCTTGTTGTTCTCGGGCTAGCGGATTGTTGTTATCCTTGCCTATTCCGAAGAGGCCTTGGACTCACATCTCTATGGATTTTATTTCTGATCTCCCTGCTTCTCAGAAAATGTCTGTCATCTGGGTGGTGTGTGACCGTTTTTCAAAGATGGTTCATTTGGTACCCTTGCCGAAGTTGCCTTCCTCATCCGAATTGGTTCCTCTGTTTTTTCAAAATGTGGTTCGCTTGCATGGTATTCCGGAAAATATCGTTTCTGACAGGGGGACCCAGTTCGTGTCTAGATTTTGGCGGGCATTCTGTGCTAGGATGGGCATTGATTTGTCTTTTTCGTCTGCGTTCCATCCTCAGACTAATGGCCAGACTGAGCGAACTAATCAGACCTTGGAGACTTATTTGAGGTGTTTTGTGTCTGCGGATCAGGATGACTGGGTTGCCTTTTTGCCGTTGGCAGAGTTTGCCCTCAATAATCGGGCTAGTTCTGACACTTTGGTTTCCCCTTTCTTTTGCAATTCGGGGTTTCACCCTCGTTTTTCTTCCGGTCAGGTGGAGTCTTTGGATTGTCCTGGAGTGGATACTATGGTGGATAGGTTGCATCGGATTTGGGGACAGGTGGTGGACAATTTGAAGTTGTCCCAGGAGAAGACTCAGCATTTTGCTAACCGCCGTCGTCGTGTTGGTCCTCGTCTTCGTGTTGGGGACTTGGTGTGGTTGTCTTCCCGCTTTGTTCCTATGAGGGTTTCTTCTCCTAAGTTTAAGCCTCGGTTCATCGGTCCTTATAGGATTTTGGAGATTCTTAACCCTGTATCCTTTCGTTTAGACCTTCCGGCATCTTTCGCTATCCATAATGTCTTCCATCGGTCGTTGTTGCGGAGGTATGAGGTGCCGGTTGTTCCTTCTACCGAGCCTCCTGCTCCTGTGCTGGTTGAGGGTGAATTGGAGTATGTTGTAGAGAAAATCTTGGACTCCCGTATTTCCAGACGGAGACTACAGTATCTGGTTAAGTGGAAGGGCTATGGTCAAGAAGATAATTCTTGGGTAACTGCTTCTGATGTTCACGCCTCTGATTTGGTTCGTGCCTTTCATAGGGCTCATCCGGATTGCCCTGGTGGTTCTTGTGAGGGTTCGGTGCCCCCTCCTTGAGGGGGGGGTACTGTTGTGAATCTGCTTTTGGGCTCCTTCTGGTGGTGGCTAGTGGTACTGGTGACTCGGGTGTGTTTTCTTTCTCAGTTCACCTGTTTTCATCAGTAGTGGGGAGTTCCTATTTAATCCTGCTCTTCAGTCATTGCCTTGCCGGCCATCAATGTAACCAGAGCCTTTCTGTTGCATGTTCCTGCTCCTAGACTACTGATCAGCTAAGTTGGACTCTTAGTCCTAAGTTTGTTTGCATTTTTGTTCCAGTTTACAGTTAAGTCATTCTCTGTAGCTGGAAGCTCTTGTGGGCTGAAATTACCACTCCGGTGTCATGAGTTGACACATGAGTTTTAAAGTAATTTCGGGATGGTATTTTAAAAGGGTTTTCAGCTGACCGTGCAGTTCCCTTTTGTATCTTTCTACTATCTAGTAAGCGGACCTCGCTTTGCTGAACCTACCTTCATACTGCGTATGTCTTTTCCTCTGAACTCACCGTCAATATATGTGGGGGGCTTCTGTCTCCTTTTTGGGGGAATTTCCCTAGAGGTAAGCCAGGTCTGTTTTTTCCTCTACTAGGGTAAGTTAGTTCTCCGGCTGGCGAGAGACGTCTAGGGATAAAACGTAGGCACGCCCCCCGGCCACTATTAGTTGTGTGGTAGGTTTAGCTCACGGTCAGCTCGAGATTCCATCACCCAAGAGCTCGTTCGTTATTTATGTGTCCTGACGTTCCCCTGCCATTGGGAACCATGACAGAGAAAGCACCCGGTGCCGATGGTCTCCCAGGAGAATTTTATAAACTCAATAAAGAGGTACTGTTGCCAAAGCTCTTAGATGTCTTTAAGGAGGCACAAGAAAATAGGCTCCCTACCAGATTCTATGAATGAAGCCATAATAGGTTTAACACTAAAGTTCGGGAAAGATATGTCAAAATCTGACTCATATAGGCCAATCTGTGTGCTCCCAGTAGATAGTAAACTACTAGCTAAGGTTTTAGGCAATAGATTGATTAAAGTTATTAGAGAAGTAGCACATGAGGACCAATCTGGATTCATGCCAAATGCATCTACCGCTATAAATATGAGACGTCAATTCTTCAGGAAGATGGTACAAGGGCGGTTACGGTATGTCATTGGTGCTGCCAAAGCATTTCACAGTGTACAGTGGAGTTACCTTTGGGCAGTTTTGAAAAATATGAGCTTTGGTCCTTACAACATTGGTTTAACCCAACTGTTATAACTCTCCCCATTGCTAAAATTGGAGTGAATGGCCAACTCTTTGAGACTTTAACATTATAGAGGGGCACAAGACAAGGAAGTCCGTTGTGGCCCTTTCTCATTGCCCTGGCTATTGAAGCCTTGGCATGTCAACTCGGAGAGTCAAGACATTTTACTGGGTTTAAATGTGGAGAAATAGAGAAGTTAGTCTCTGTGCAGATGATATGCCAGTTTTTATAGATAACGTAACATCCTCAATCAGCCCAATAATGTCAATCACAATACAGTTCAGAAGGTTGTCAGGTTTAATAATTAATTGGAATGAATCTGTCCTGATGCCAGTAGATCCTCTGCCCCATTCTCCAATAGTGGAACAATCTCCGTTACAAAATGTAGACAAGTTTAAATCCTTGGGAATAAATGTTAGTACCAAGCGTAAAGAATATGGAACAATAAACGAAGACCCTTTGTTAGATAAATTTAGAACTAAGGTTAACGCTTGGTCGAAACTCCCGCTATCAGTTATAGGTAGAGGAAATCTTATCAGGATAATCATTATGCCACAATTGTTATATGTGCCACATAACGCTCCCTGTTGACTTCCTCCCCCCATATACTGTAAAGTACAAACCATGTTCAGAGAATTAATATGGTGTAAACAGCATGCTCGAAAAAAACTACAAACTCTTCAGTGTAATAAGGATGATCCATGGCTATATTTTATTGCTTCCCAATACAATACCTCCATGGATGGGAAAGTAGAGATGACATGGGCAAGTAAGGTTCTCTTATTTTACAGAATATAAAATGGGCCTCACCTCTATGTCTTAAGGAGTCTGGGATTTCTCCTGGAGGGAATCTTCTTACTCCTATATTGGCGTTTGTGTATGGGACAGAGGAAAGAAACTCATGGGTATTAAGTGATTCACCAAATACACACCACTATGGAGTAAACCCAATTTGGGTGATGTATCAGAGTTAAAGAGTTTTTCTGATTGGGAGCAAAAAGGATTTGGTCGATAGAACATTTAATTACAAACTCTGTCCTTAAAAGTTTTCAACAGTGCCAAGACGTATTTAATTTATTGCGTAACACTTTTTACCAATACCTACAAATCCAACATGCTCAACCAGGTCTGATGGATCTTAGCTTATAACATCATCCCCTAATACATACTATTTCTTCTACAGGTCATACAAAGGATTTAATTTCTACGATATATTAGTATCTCTTGTCAATTCAACTGGATAATCACCATGTGACAGTTAAAGCAAAAAGGGAGGCGGATGTAGGCCCGAAGACCCAAAGGCTCTAGCAACTATATTTAACCCCTTTCCGACATCGGGCGTAATAGTACGCCAATATCGGACTCCCTCCCTTTGATGTGGGCTCCGGCGGTGAGGCCACATCTTTCCCAGCATATGTCCGCTGTTTTGAACACCTGACATGTGCCCAGAACAGCCGCGGGTGGAAACGTGACCTGATTTAACCCGTTAAATGCCGCTGTTAAATGCTAACAGCGGAATTTAACTCGCACTTCCGGCCATCGGGGGTCACCGGTTCGTTGGCATAATAACCAGAGGTCTCCTGGAGACCTCTATGGTTGTCACTGCCGGCTTGATATGAGCATCACCCAGTGGTCGGCTCTCATAGCAAGTGAGTAATTCTACTACATAGAGGCGATCTGATCATCGCCTCTATGTAACAGAGCGGATCGCGTTGTGGCAGTTTCTAGTCTCCCATGGAGTCTATTGAAGCATGCCAAAGGTAAAAAAAATGTTTTTAAAGAAATAAAAAAATATAAAAGTTAAAATCACCCCCCTTTTACTCCATTCAAAACAAAACAATAAAAAAAATCAAACCTATGCATATTTGGTATCGCCGGGTTCAGAATGGCCCGATCTATCGATAAAAAAAGATTAACCTGATCGCTAAACCGCGTAGCGAGAAAAAAGTCAAAATGCCAGAATTACGCAATAACGAGTGATCAAAAGAACGTATCTGCACCAAAATGGTATCATTAAGAATGTCAGCTCAACGTGCAAAAAATAAGCCCTCACCCAACCCCAGATCACAAAAAATTGAGACGCTATGGGTATCGGAAAATGGCGCAATTTTTTTTTTTAACAAAGTTTGGAATT
This sequence comes from Ranitomeya variabilis, assembly GCF_051348905.1. Lineage (NCBI taxonomy): Eukaryota > Metazoa > Chordata > Amphibia > Anura > Dendrobatidae > Ranitomeya > Ranitomeya variabilis. The sequence continues at coordinate 552,184,755 of NC_135233.1, forward strand.
TTTTTCACCGCTCAGATAAAAAATAACCTATACTTGTTTGGTGTCTATGAACTCGTAATGATCCGGAGAATCATAACGGCAGGTCAGTTTTAGCATTTAGTGAACGTAGCAAAAAAGCCAAACAAAAAACAAGTGTGGGATTGCACTTTTTTTTGCAATTTCACCTCACTTGGAATTTTTCTCCCATTTTCTAGTACACGACACATGTTAAAACTAATGGTGTAGTTCAAAAGAGCAACTTGTCCCGCAAAAAATAAGCCCTCACATGGCCATATTGGCGGAAAAATAAAAAAGTTATGGCTCTAGGAAGAAGGAGAGCGAAAAATTAAAATGCAAAATCAAAAATACCTCTGGTCATTGAGGTGTTTTGGCAGACGCGACGCACAAAAAAACGTTCAATGTAACTTTTTTGTGTGACGTGTCCGCCATTTTCGACTGCGCATGCGCGGCCGAAACTCCGCTCCCTCCTCCCCGCTCACCACAATGGGCAGCGGATGCGTTGTAAAATTGCATCCGCTGCCCACGTTGTGCTAAATTTAGCACAACGTCCGTCGGTACGTCGGGCCGACGGTTTGCGACGGCCCCGTACCGACGGAAGTGTGAAAGTAGCCTTATTTCATGGAATGAAATGCAAATTAATTATGTAAAAATCATACAATGTGATTTTCTGTTTTTTTTTTTATTTGTAGATTCTGTCTCTCACAGTTGAAGTGTGCCTACGATAAATATTACAGACCTCTCCATTCTTTGTAGGTGGTAAAACCTGCAAAATTGGCAGTGTATCAAATACTTATTTTCCCCACTATATCTTGTCCATGCAGGAATCATTTCCCTCTTTAACTCCTGACCCCGCTGCTCCCTCCTCCCCCTGCCAGGGACTTTTGCAATGACTCATGCAGGGAAAATTGACCTCCTGTTTCTACAGAGTTTAGAACGAGTCAGCCCGTCAGTTTTTAATCACGTGATGTCATAGACCTAATGGAAAAGAGAAGAATTCACTTGGTAGAAAGGGAAAACGAGCAATTGTAAGTACACAGTGCTATATAATATGATTGCAGGTGGTCTTCTCATCCATCCTTCGAGTGGATGGCCATGAAACAAGGAGGTGGAATAAGATTCTACCGTTAAACAACTGGCTACATCAATGGTGCCATCAGCAATTTTTGGATCACGGAGTGAATTACCATTACGGTGGACTACTTGCTAGAGATGGATGCTACGATGGACTACTTGTTAGAGATGGACTGCACCTTACCGAGACTGGAAAACACTTATTTAGAAAAGATTAACCAGAGCCAGCATGGGTTTATAACTAATAAGTCATGTCAGACTTAATTTCCTTCTATGACAGAATCACTGACTGGGTGGATCAGGGAAATGCTGTAGATATAGTATATCTTGACTTCAGCAAAGCATTTGACAAAATATCTCATACTATACTTGTTGAAAAAAATTACCAAGTATAGAATGGACAAGGCAACTGTTAGGTGGATTCATAACCCAAAGGACCCAAAGAGTGGTCATAAATGGCTGTATATCCAGTTGGAAGAATGTCTGAAGTGGGGTACCACAGGGCCCTGTCCTGGGCCCTGTGTTGTTCAACATCATTATCAATGATATCGATAAAGAATTGAGGATAAACTGATAATATTTGCTAATGACACAAAGCTAGGAGGGATAGCTAATACTAGAGAAGAGAAAGAGAGAGGGTTCAAAAAGATCTAAAGAACCTGGATCTGTGGGCAGCAACTAACAGAATGGTTTTTAATAGGGAGAGATGCAAAGTCCTACATTTGAGACAGAAAAATGAAAAAAGCATACACAGAATGGGAGGAATAGGACTAAGCAAAAGCACGTGTGAAAAAGACTTGAGTGTACTAATAGATCAGAGACTGAACATGAGTCGACAGTGTGATGCAGCTGCAAAAAGGTCAACACCATTCTTGGTTGCATTAAGAGAAGCATACTGTCTAGATCACGTGAAGTAATTATCCCCCTTTACTCCTCTTTGGTCATCTGGAACACTGTGTCCAGTTCTGGGCACCTCATTTTAAAAAAGACATTGAAAATCTGGAGCAAGTACAGAGAAGAGCAATAATTTTGGTGACCAGACTGCAGAGAACGTCCTATAAGGAACTGTTAGAGCATTTTGGAATGTTTATCTTGCAAATGAGAAGACTGAGAGGAGACTTTATAGCGGACTACAAATATTTCAAGGGCTGTCACATTATAGAAGGATCATCTTTATTCTCATTTGCACAAGGAAAGACTAGAAACAATGAGATGAAACTGAATGGGAGGAGACGCAAATTAGATGTTAGAAAAAACGTTTTGACCGTGAATGTGATCACCAAGTGGAACTGGCTACCATGAGAGGTGGTGAGTTCTCCTCCAATGGAAGTCTTCAAACAGAGACTGGACAGACATCTGTCTGGGATAATTTAGTGAATCCTGCATTGAGCAGGGGGTTGGACCAGATGACCCATGAGGTCCCTTCCAACTCTACCATTCTATGAATCTATGAAGAGGATTACAATTTTGATGAGAGTGCTTCTTTAAGAACCACCTGCGGCTCTTGGGCCACTTTAATGTAACTTCTCACTTTTCAACAATGGTACTGTGTCAGATGTAACTGGACACCTCAATAGACAAGCCTACGTGATTACTTTATTGGTACAATATGTGACCTACACAGTTATGTGTAATTTTAAATTCATGAACAAAAGTGTTGGCACCCTTGAAATTGTTTGAGAAAATGAAGTATTTCTCTCAGAAAATTATTGCAATTACACATGTTTTGTTATACACGTTTATTTCCTTTGTGAGTATTGGAACAACACAAAAAAAAGAGAAAAAAAGGCAAATTGGACATAATTTCAATAGTGATGAGCGAGCGTACTAGTTTCTCGGGTTTTCCCGAGCACACTAGGGTGACCTCCGAGTATTTGTTAGTGCTCGGAGATTTAGTTTTCATCGCCTCAGCTGAATGATTTACAGCTATTAGCCAGGCTGAGTACATGTGGGGGTTGCACAGTTGCTAGGGAAACCCCACATGTAATCAAGCTGTCTAGTAGCTGTAAATCATTCAGCTGCTGGGATGGAAACTAAATCTCCGAACACTAAAAAATACTCGGACGTCACCCTAGCGTGCTCGGGAAAACCCGAGGAACGAGTACACTCGCTCATCACTAAATTTCACACAAAAACCCTCAAATGGGCCGGACAAAATTGTTGGTATCTTTCCAAAATTGTGGGTACACAGCTTTGTTTCAAGCACGAGATACTGGTTCAAACTCACCTGTGGCAAGTAACAGGTGTGGGCAATATGAAAATCACACCTAAAACCAGATAAAAAGGGAGAAGTTGACTCAATCTTTGCATTATGTTCCTGTGTGTGCCACATTAAGCATGGAGGACAGAAACAGGAGAACTGTCTGTCTGAGAACTAAAATTGTTGAACAATATCAACAATCTCAAAGTTATCAGTCCATCTCCAGAGATCTTCATGTTCCTTAAGGTACCTTCACATTAAGCGACGCTGCAGCGATAGCGACAACGATGCCGATCGCTGCAGCGTCGCTGTTTGATCGCTGAAGAGCTGTCACACAGACCGCTCTCCAGCGATCAACGATGCCGAAGTCCCCGGGTAACCAGGGTAAACATCGGGTTACTAAGCGCAGGGCCGCGCTTAGTAACCCGATGTTTTCCCTGGTTACCAGCGTAAAATGTAAAAAAAACAAACAGTACATACTTACATTCGCGTCCCCAGGCGTCCGCTTCCTTCACTGCGCTTAGTAACCCGATGTTTACCCTGGTTACCAGTGTAAAACATCTCTGGTATCGTTGCTTTTGGTGTCAAACACGACGATACACGCCGGTCTGACGACCAAATAAAGTTCTGAACTTTAATCAACGACCAGCGATATCACAGCAGGATCCTGATCGCTGCTGCGTGTCAAACTAAACAATATCGCTAGCCAGGACGCTGCAACGTCACGGATCGCTAGCGATATCGTTTAGTGTGAAGGTACCTTTAGTCCACGGTATTCAACATAATAAAGAAATGTACAACCCATGGCACTGTAGCTAATCTCCCTAGACGTGGACGGTAGAGAAAAACTGATGAGAGGTTGCAACGCAGGATAGTCCGGATGGTGGATAAGCCACCACAATCAAGTTCCAAAGAAATTCAAATGGTGAAAGCCGTGAATGCAGTCAGCCAGCACAAACAGTGATCGCAGTCAGCCTGCACAAACAGTGAATGAAGTTATAGCAGTCAGCCTGCACAAGCCGTGAATGCAGTGATCGTAGTCAGTAATTGCAGTGAACGCAACCAGCCAGCACAAACGGTGATTGCAGTTAGCCAGCACAAACTATGAGTGCAGTGAATGCAGTCAGCCAGCACTTTTTTGTGGTTTCATCTTTGAATCAGAGCAGACGCAGCCAGTATTTAGCACAGAGAACAGTCCATCTTGAACCCTGAGCTCTGGCACAGTTCTCTTAGCCTTACCACCAAAGAACAGCTGTCTTGGCCCTTCTACCCATGAAAAGCTCTCTTAGTCCTACTTTCCAGGGATTGTTCTCTTAAAAGGAATCTATCACCCCATTGGACTAACCTATCCTATTAATATGGGCACACAGGTTATAGCATACTTAAAATAGTCATACCTGTATATCTCATATCTGCCTTCTTGTTGTGCAGAAAGCATCTTTTAATCCTTTATGTTAATGCATTATTCCAGGCTCCAGGGCGTGCGGTGCCTGGAAGAAAACTCTGCCTCCGGTCTTCATTAGCGTACCTGTTGCCTCCCATCAGCGTCACAGTACCCTGTGACGGCCAGTGGTTGTCACGCGCTTCGCCCTGTAATTATGATATTCCACGTTACCTTTCCGCCGTTCTATGGGCATTGGCTTCTTGTTTCTTCTGTGCAGGTGCCGACGTCTGTGCAGAAGAAACAAGAAGACAATGCCCATAGAAGACATACCGTTATTGCTATTTTAAGTAGACCAGAACCTGTATGTCCATATTAAAAGGTTATATATAGCTATTATAGCTCCTTGCCAGTTTGTGCATTGCAGTCCGTGTTCAAACCATGTTGCACAGACATCTGCATGAGGTCTTACAATTACAAGTGGCCCTTTTGAAGTCAACCATAATGCTGATGTGGCCCTACTCCTTAGGGACAGCTCACAGCACTGCTATCCAGGGACAGTTCTCTTAGCTCTACTGCCAGGGACAGCTCTCTTAGGCCTTCTACATAGGAACAGCTCTCTTAGCCCTTTTACCCAAGAACAGCTCTCTTAGCCCTACTAGCCAGGGACAGATCTCTCAGCCCTACTACCCACGGACAGATCTCTTAGCTATTCTACCCAAGAACTGCTCTCTTAGCCCTTATACCCAGAGACAGCTCTCTTAGCCCTACTACCCAGGAACACTTCTCTTAGCCCCACTAGCTAGGGACAGATCTCTCAGCCCTACTACCCAGGGACAGAGCTATTAGGTCTTCTACCCAAGAACTGCTCTCTTAGCCCTTGTACCCAGAGACAGCGCTCTTAGACTGAAAATCATGGACAGTTCTCTTAGCCCTACTACCCAGGAACAGCTCTCTTAGCCCTTCTACCCAGGAACAGCTCTCTTAACCCCTTGACCCAGGAACTGCTCTCTCAGCCACACTAGCCAGGGACAGAGCTCTTAGCCCTACTACCCAGGAACAGCTCTTTTAGCCCTTCTATCCAGGAACAGCTCTCTTAGCCCTAAAAGCCAGGAACCACTGTCTTAGCCCTTCTACCCAGGAACAGCTCTCTTAGTCCTTTGACTCAGGAACAGCTCTCTTAGCTACACTACCATGGACAGTTCTCTTAGCCCTTATACCGAGGAACAGCTCTCTTAGCTCTACTACCAAGGGGCAGCTCTCTTAACCCTAATACCCAGGAACAGCTCTCTTAGCCCTTCAACCCAGGAACAGCTCTCTTAGCCCTTCTACCCAGGAACAGATCTCTTAGCCCTATTTGCCAGGGACAACTCTCTTACCCCTTCTACCCAGGAACAGCTCTCTTAGCCCTTCTACCCAGGAACAGCTCTCTTAGCCCTTCAACCCAGGAACAGCTCTCTTAGCCCTTCTACCCAGGAACAGCTCTCTTAGCCCTTTTACCCAGGAACAGATTTCTTAGCCCCACTAGCCAGGGACAGATCTCTTATCCCTACTACCCAGGGACAGCTCTCTTAGCCCTACTAGCCAGGAACAGCTCTCTTAGCTCTTCCACCCAAGAACTGCTCTCTTAGCACTTATACCCCGGACAGCTCTCTCAGCCCCACTACCATGGACAGCTTTCTTAGCCTTACTACACAGGGACAGGTCTCTTAGCCCTTTTAGCCAGGAACAGCTCTCTAAGCCCTACTAGCCAGGGACAGATCTCTTAGCCCTACTACTCAGACAGCTCTCTTAGCGCTACTACTTAGGGACAGTTCACAGCCCTACTATCCAGGGACAGCTCTCTTAGCCCTACTACTAGTGATGGGCAAACCCCCCGATGTTCATGATCGACAGGTTCACCTGAGCTTTTTTTTGGTAAAGTTCGAGATCCGGGCCAGACATGACATGAACTTGCGTTCGAACCCCAAACTCGGACTTTACATATATGGGATGGGGAGGGGGAGCTGTAAAAAAAGCAGAAAATTAATAATAAACATTAGAATTATACTTACCTGTCTAGCGACGCGTCCTCCAGTCCCGTTGTCTCCCGGCCGCATCTGCTTTCGGGGCCACTCATTAACTGCTGGCAGTACTCACTGCACTCGGCAGTCTTCGGCTTTTTCCGGCAGTGTTCGAGCAATGACGTCACCGCACAAACACTGCTGGAAAAGCTGAAGACTGCAGAGTGCAGTGAATACCGGCAGAAGGTAATGGGCAGCTCCGGAAGCAGATGTGGCCCGGAGACAGTGGGATGGGAGGATGCGTCGCTGGACAGGTAAGTTTAATCCTAATGTTTATTATTAATATTCAGTATTTTTTAACAACCTGATCTGGACCCGAACTGTAACGCGGGTTTCCCATTGAAACACTACATGTTCGGTACGGTCCCAAACTTTACAGTTCGGGTTCGCCCATCCCTACTTACTACCCAGGGACAGCTCTCATAGCTCTACTACCCAAGAACAGCTCTCTTAGCGCTACTACCCAGGGACAGCTGTCTTTAGCCCAACTACCCAGGAACCACTCTCTTAGCCCTTCTACCCAGGAACAGCTCTCTTAGCTCCACTAGCCAGGGACAGATCTCTTAGCCCTGCTACCCAGGGACAGCTCTCTTAGCCCTACTAGCCAGGAACAGCTCTCTTAGCCCTTCTACCAAAGAATTGCTCTTTTAGCCCTTATACCCAGGGACAGCTCTCTTAGCTCCACTACCATGGACAGCTCTACTACCCAAGAGCAGCTCTGTTAGTCCTACTATCCAGGGACAGCTCTCTTATCCCTACTACACAGGAACAGCTCTCTTAGCCCAACTATCCAGGGACAGCTCTCTTATCCCTACTACCCAGGAACAGCTCTCTTAGCCCTTCTACCCAGGGACAGCTCTCTTAGCCCTACTATACAGGAACAGCTCTCTTAGCCCTACTCTGCAGGGACAGTTCTCTTATACTTGCTACCCAGAAACAGCTCTCTTAGCCCTACTACCCAGAGACAGCTCTCTTATAGCTCCTGGCCAGTCTGTGTACAAACCATGTTGCACAGACATCTGCATGAGCCCTTACAATTACAAGTGGCCCTTTGAAGTCAACCATAATGCTGATGTGGCCCTCAGTGAAAATGAGTTTGACACCAATGGTCTAGTTGTATATATGGATGGGTGGTGTTTTTACATCCGAAAAAAATGGCATATGCCTCTATGCCTCAATGATAAAGTGACTTGAATAGTAAGTGGCTTTTATTGTGGTTTCTATAGAGTAGTTGTACCTTAAAGAACATTTATAATCTCTATATTTATGGAGGCTAATAAGTTTTAAAAAAATATATAAACACTTTTCCACATATTTCATATTCAAAATAATCTGAAGTACATACGTTTACACTTAAAATTGCTGTAAAAATACTATGTACAGCACGCTTATGTTCAGGGGTGCTTTAAAGTTTGAAATGTACTTGCGATACACACTTTTAGTGCCACAAATAAGGCATTTTTCAAATGTTATATATGTAGAACTATGGTTATATTTATGGGGACTAAAGAGTTTCCAAATATTACAGTGAGAGAGCGGTGATAGCCATTCCTTAAATATATTCACACCACTGCTATAACGAGCTTTACAGTAAAAAAAAACAAAAAAAAACAACTAAACTTAATTTTCTATTTGGTTCTAGGTTATATCAGCCTCTAACATAGATATTCGGTCTGATTTATTGTTGCGTTTAAAATCTATTCTTTGGGATTGCAAGTCTGTTAATAATTTTCACCAAACCTTCATTTAATTTGCTTCTTTAAGTCTATTTTCTACTTGTTTATTTGTATTTTTTAGTTTATTGTGGGCATTACTTATTTTCTAGAGGTTTTAGGTCGATTTATCAATTTCTATTTTTTAAAAACTTTTACACAAATGCTCTCAAGTCCTACTCTGGAGTGATTTTGGGACACCAGCAGCATGCAACATTTTTATGGTACAAGTGACTTTTTCCTCTAGACAAAAATAAAGAACCTTTTTGATCTTTGCAGAAAATTCAGGAAACACGTGCGCTATTTTGAAAAAGAAGTCTGAAAAAATGTCAATGAATACTCCAAGAAGATTGACTTAGAAAACACTAATAATGAATTGTGACTTAAGTCTTTAGGTAATGATTGTCCACCTTTCAATAGTTCAAAGTGGCACATAAATGTTAGAGTATGTGCACACAATGAGAGTTTTTTATGCATTTTTTAATTCATTCATCTAAATGGTTGAAAAACGCTGAAAAAATTTGCATGCTGCAGATCTTTAATAAACTATTTGGTGGTTTAAATCCAAGGAAAAAATAAGCAACATGTGCATGAAATTTGAGACTCACTTTTTTAGCAAAGCGTTTTTTGCCCTTTAAAATCATGCAAAAAAATTTAGCAAGTCCTAATTTTCTGCGGTTACCAACTATTTAAATGATGGTGATATGTAGATCCCCTGTACTGGTTACAAATATTTTGTGTTCCCCTCCCTCAGGCGCTGTCACTGGAAGCATCCTCCCGAGAGGAGCGTTCACCCAGGCGATGTGTCCAGCTGCTGGAGTCATGCGTCGGACACCTGCCCTGCTGCAGCCCTTGTGCAACCTGTTACTGCCGTTTCTTCAATGCAATTTGCTACTGCAGAAAAACTAGCACCAACTGTCAGCAAGGCAAAAACTAGCGCTACTTGGCTTTTTTAGAGGGCCGTAAAGATGTCTCACTATATGATGCTATGTAAGAATATCAACCTGTATATTTACATATTTTCTCTACAAGAATTTATTACTCTCTCTGATAGGATTATATGCAGTTCTCGTCTTAGTGTAATTTCTCTGTCTTAGTAGAATTAAAGGATTTATACAATGATCGGTCCTTCATTTTTAAATAAACTGAGAAAAGTGTACGAAATGGTGACAAAACTCATAATAAAACCAAATTACAAACAAATAATAAATTATTATTCAGGCACTAATTAGGCTATCACTAGTTCCAAACCGGAAACATTTTGGAGTATCTTCTTTGAACTCTGCCTTACGCTCACATGAGTGTATAACATGGCTGAGGGCTATGAGATAAAATGTCCCATAGCACTCGGCCCTAGGCTATTCTATGGGACAGCTCAGATCGGAGATTATTTTCTCATGCTGATTCGACATGAAAAAACAATCACAGCAAGCTGGGAGTGCATCTGAGGGTATGTGCACACGTCCGGATTTCTTGCAGAAATTTCCTGAAGAAAACCGGAAATTTTCTGCAAGAAATCCGCATTTTTTTTTTTTGCGGTTTTTTTCGCGGTTTTTTTTAGCATTCTGCAAGCGTAATTAGCTTGCAGAATGCTAAAGTTTTCCAAACGATCTGTAGCATCGCTTGGAAAACTGACTGACAAGTTGGTCACACTTGTCAAACATACTGTTTGACAAGTGTGACCAACTTTTTATACTATAGATGCTGCTTATGCAGCATCTATAGTAAAAGATAGAATGTTTAAAAATAATAAAAAAAATTAAAAAATGGTTATACTCACCCTCTGCAGACAGCTAATCTCCTCAGCGGCGTCCGTTCCTATAGATGCCGGTGTGGTTCAGGACCTTCGATGACGTCGCGGCTTGTGATTGGTCGCGTGAGTCACACAGGTCCTGAACCACACCATCTATAGGAATGGAAGAGAAAGCATGCACCGGAGAGGCGGGAACACTTCGGGGGCCATCAGAGGGTGAGTATATCACTATTTTTTATTTTAATTCTTTTTTTTTTTACCAATTATACGGTGCCCAGTCCGTGGAGGAGAGTCTCCTCTCCTCCACCCTGGGTACCAACCGCACATAATCTGCTTACTTCCCGCATGGTGGGCATAGCCCCGTGCGGGAAGTAAGCAGATCAATGCACTCCTAGGTGTGCGGAATCCCCGCAATTCCGCATTTTTAATGAACATGTTGCTTTTTTTTCCGCGATGCGATTTTTTCGCGGAAAAAAATGCAACATTTGCACAAAAAATGCGGAATACCCTGTAAATAATAGGAGGCATATGTAAGCGTTTTTTTCGCGTTTTTATCACGTTTTTATAGCGAAAAAAACGCGAAAAAAAACGCGAAAAATCCTGAACGTGTGCACATGGCCTGAGAATGAAAACAGGATAATTAAGATCTGGAACCTTGGATAAAGTTATCTTAGCAGTGCACACAAATCTCCAAGGGTGCCCTTTTGCATCGGTCCATTTTTATTATTTTGAAAAAAATATATATATACGGTATATATATATTCCCTAAGATACAAACGAAATGTGTCGTCTTTAACTTTAGGCCTTTAAGAAATCATTTCATCTTCAACTTAACTGTTCTCAATAACAATAATTGTGACCAGGGGTGCCCAAACTTTTACATGCCACTGTATGAGTAGCCAGGATCTGTAGTGTTTATTTAGCGCCTGGACAAGACTAGGAATTTTATGTTTATGGTTTTGGTAAATACTATTTCTCTGACACCCATGAGAGAGGGGATCCGCCCACCAAGGACAGGAAACCTATAGATAAAAAGGCGGTACCACTCTCCCGCATCAGTTGGTTTCCTGTCCTTGATGGGAGATCTACAGCTTACCGACGAGACGTCGTCGTTGGATTCCGGGGCCAATCAGTCCGACTGAGACAGCGGGGGTCCCCCTGCCTAAGCTGGTGTGGTGACCCGAAGTGCCACCGCTGGGGCTAGTGGGCCTCTAGGGTGTGCGGTGGAGGAGGCAGGGAGTTCGCAGCCACCTCCTCGGGTAAGATGTGCAGTAATCCAGGGGGGTCCCTCTGTGGCTGCGGGGAGAGTGGTGCTCTTCCTCCCGGAAATCAGCCTACAAGCTGCAAAAAAATCCGGGGGCTCCAGTGTGCAGCGTCCCACGCGCGCTATGCGCAGCGCCATCTTGAGGCCGACCGCGCAGGATTTGGCCGGGATTATGCGAGATCGGGCCATTGCGCAGCATAGCAAGGAGTCCAGTACGGCATCTGGCAAAAAGACAGATGCAGAGCATCCCCAACCGGTATTTATGGGTCCGTGAGGTGGTAAGTGATCTTCGTGAAAGTCAGTGACAGTAAGGGTATATTTGTCTCTTTTTACTTTAGGGGAAGAAAAGCTTAGGGAAAACTAAGCATAGGATTTGTGCCCTTTGTAGAGAAGACCTTCCAACTACCTGGGAGATAAGACTTTGTAACATGTGTATACAACAAACTGTATCCGAAGGGCTTCCCGGGTTTGCAGCCGACCTCAAAACCCTGATAAAAAAATCAGGTAGAAGACACCTTTAGATCCCTTAAAAGCGGAAAAACACGGAGGAAGACTAGGCACAGGTCCCCGTCTCCGGTGTCTAATACAGACAGTGATGATGCGGATTCAGATACGTCTAACTCCTCTTCTTCTTCTCCTCTGGGGGTCGCAGTTGTTTTCCCTTGGAGGACACAGATGGCCTTATTAAAGCAGTTAGAAGCAGTATGGGGTTAGTAGACTCTCACCCGAAAAGATCAGTACAAGACATAATGAGCAAAAAAAGAAGAGGGCTTTTCCCGTTAATGAGACAATATCCGCACTAATCAAAAAGGAGTGGAAAAAACCCATAAGGAAGGCATTGTTAACACCAAAGAGAAAGTACCCTTTCGAGGATGAATCCTATTCCTTCTGGAAAAAAGCCCCCAAACTACATGTTGCCATAGCTAAGGCATCAAAGAAATTCGCCCTCCCATTTGAGGACATGGGGGTCTTGAAGGACCCCATGGACAAAAAGGCGGATGCCTTTCTCAAAAGTTCCTGGGAAGCAGCTGGGGGAGGTCTAAAGCCGGCAGTTGCCGCCGCATGCACATCCCGTTCGTTAATGGTTTGGTTAGGCCAACTGGAAGGCCAGCTAAAAGGGAAAACATCCCGTGACTCCATACTAAACACCTTGCCGGTAATGAGGGGGGCGGCCGCATTTTTGGCAGATGCTTCTGCCGATTCTATTAGATTAGCTGCTAGATCGGCAGTTTTCTCTAACGCGGCTAGGCGCGCCCTCTGGCTTAAGTGCTGGCCAGGGGACTTACAGACAAAATCAAAATTATGTACCATTCCCTGTGAGGGGGAGTTCCTGTTTGGTCCCACCTTGGATGACATCCTGGAGAAGGCGGGAGATAAAAAGAAGTCCCTTCCCTCCCTGGGTTTCCCCTCTTATAGAAGGCCCTTTCGGAGCAAGAGGTTCTTCCGTAAAAAGCCGTGGAGGAACCAGGAAAAATGGGAGGATAATAAAAACAAAAATAAAGGATTCTTTTTTAATAAAAACCCCAGCGACAACAAGAAACCTTCCCAATGAAGGTTTGCCCCAGGTGGGGGGGAAGATTGTCACGCTTTCTCTCGGCCTGGGAGAAAATTACCCGCAGCCCATGGATCCTGGGCATAATAAAATCAGGGCTAAAACTGAAATTTCTAAAAAAAAACTCGCCCCTCCTTTATGATAACATCTCCAAGGTCTTCAGTGGAAGAACAATTGGCATTGGAAAACGAGGTAATTGGACTAGTGGACAAGGGAGTTCTTCTGGAAGTTCCCCCGCAAGAAAGAGGGCAAGGTTACTATTCCCCTCTGTCCCTGAGAAAAAAACCGGACGGGTCATACAGGACTATCATAAACTTGAAAAACCTAAACAAATACTTAGAGGTACAAGCGTTCAAGATGGAAACAATAAAGTCATCTATCAAAATGCTGTTTCCTCTGTGTTTCATGATAATCCTGGACCTGAAGGATGCCTACTATCACATCCCTATCCACAGAGATCACCAGAGGTTTCTCAGGATAGCAGTTCACATCAGGGGGGTATTATACCACTTCCAATTTTCAGCCCTACCCTTCGGACTAGCCATAGCCCCAAGAATATTCACAAAGCTAATCACAGAGGTAATGGCTCATCTCCGAGAACAGGACACCCTGATTGTTCCATATCTGGACGACTTTTTGGTTATAGGCTCCTCTCCCCAACACTGCAGCAATCAGCTAGAAACAGTAATGCATTCTCTAGAGGAGTTTGGCTGGCTGATAAACCTAAAAAAGTCCAGACTGTTGCCTTCCCATGTCCAGGAATATCTAGGCCTCACTCTAGAGTCCATAAAGAAGGAATGCCGGCTTCCCGGGGAAAAAATACAAAAAATAACAGAGCTGGTATCCAAGATACAAGCTCTCCCCTCCATAACTCTCCGCGAGGCTATGTCCCTCTTGGGATCCATGACTTCATGCATCCCTGCGGTCCAATGGGCTCAGCTCCATTCAAGAGACCTCCAATGGCAAATTTTGGCAGAGGAGGTCTCCCTAGGAGGGCATTTAGAAGGTCGGTTAAGATTATCTCCACGCACAACTCGGTCACTAATCTGGTGGACATCGCAAAAAAAATCTTTCCCAGGGAGTCCCGTGGGTAACCCCAATTTCAAAAATCGTGACCACAGATGCAAGCCCCAGTGAGTGGGGGGCTCATTTGGGCAACCTAGTAGCCCAAGGCACCTGATCGGCGTCTCTAACAAAAAAATCTTCCAACATGAAAGAACTTCTAGCGGTCAAGTTCGCCCTGCTGGAATTCTTTGGGGCCCTTCACTCTCACCATGTCAGAGTTATGTCAGACAACAGGGTAGTAGTGGCATACCTGAACCACCAAGGGGGTACTCGCTCCAAAAATCTGATGGAAGTAACAGAGTCAATCTTTCAAATAACTGAGAGCAACTTTCTATCCCTGACAAGTCTGTATATAAAGGGAGCGGACAATTACAAAGCAGACTTTCTGAGTCGTTTCTGTTTAAAGCAAGGGGAATGGGAGCTAAATCAGGCAGTATTCGCCCAGATTACAGAAAAAATGGGGGGTACCCAACATAGACCTCTTTGCAAACAACCTAAACAAAAAATAAACTTTTTTTGCTCCATAACTCCACGGGGGAATCCAGTGGCGTTGGATGCGTTCCTGATTCCATGGCTATATCAGCTGGCTTATGCGTTTCCCCCATTTGCTCTGATTCCGGCAGTGCTGAGGAAGATTTGGGAGGACGGGGCTCATGTGATCTTAATAGCCCCGTTCTGGCCGAAGAGGCCTTGGTTCTCTTGGATGAGGAGAATGTCGATATCCGACCCGTGGGTACTCCCAGACCTCCCAAACTTACTCTCCCAGGGCCCAGTCCACCATCCACAAGTTACGAGCTTACACTTGACAGCTTGGCATTTGAGAGGAAGCTACTAGAAAGCAGAGGTTTCTCTCCAGGGCTGGTAGCCACGCTTTTACAAAGTAGGAAACTGGTTACAACAAAGCAGTATGGGAAGATATGGAAAAAAATTTTTTCACCATCGGGCATTAAAATAGGGGAAGGGGTCCCTCTTAAGTCCATATTAGAGTTTCTACAAAACGGGTTGGAGATCGGCTTAGCCACGAGTACCCTAAAGTCCATGTGGCGGCATTGGGAGCCTTTTTTAATTATGACTTGGCAGGGAACCGGTGGGTTTCCAGGTTCATCAGGGCAGCGGGTAGATTGAGACCACTTCCAGTAAAAGTTACCCCTCAATGGGATTTAAATTTGGTCCTTAAAGCCCTGACTAAACCTCCCTTCGATCCCTTAGGAGATATCCCATTGAAATTCCTATCCCTCAAAACATCCCTGCTCGTCGCCCTCACATCTGCTCGTAGAGTTAGCGACATACAGGTGCTATCAGCTAACCCTCCTTACACACAGTTCTTAGAGGATAGAGTCTTTCTCAAAATAGACCCAGCATTCCTCCCGAAGGTGGCATCCCGGTTCCACAGAAATCAAGAGATATCTCTTCCCTCCTTTTGTCCCAACCCTAAAAATAGAGAGGAAGAATCATTACATACGCTAGATGTCAGGAGATGCCTCATGCAGTACATAGAAGCCACCAGAGAGAGTAGGGAGGATGCCTCTCTTTTTGTGTGCTTTCAGGGTCCCCGGAAGGGGAAAAAAGCCTCCAAAGCCACTTTGGCGAGATGGATCACAGATGCCATCAGCCTGGCATACTCGTCAAGCGGAATGTCCGTTCCGGGAGATGTCAAGGCTCACTCAATGAGAGCAGTAGCAGCTTCTTGGGCGGAAAAAGCCGGAGCTTCAATTGACCAGATATGTAGAGCTGCTACCTGGTCATCACCTTCTACATTCTATAGGCACTATAGATTGGACCTTATCTCCTCTCCAGACCTTACCTTCGGTAAAAGGGGTCACGCGGTAGTCTCCCATCTGTTATGATCCGGTGACCCTGGAGCTGCATGAGACTTTCTCAGGAGTAGGGGGAACCTGTACTGACCGCAAACCCTAAACTGTCACCGCAACTAGAAGTAGCCGTGGGGTGTACCTAACACATCCTAGACACCTCGGCACAGCCGGAGGACTAAATGCCCCTATAGATGGAAATGGGAATTCTATCTTGCCTCAGAGCAGAACCCCAAAGGATAGGCAGCCCCCCACAAATATTGACTGTGAGTATTAGAGGAAAGACACACGCAGGCAGAAATCAGGATTTAGCAAAAGAGGCCACGCTAGCTAAATAGGAAAGGATAGGACAGAATACTAAGCGGTCAGTATTAAAACCCTAAAAATATCCACAGCAGATAATACAAAAATTCCACCATCTAACTAAAGACATGGAATGGACACTCACTGGCCACTTTATTAGGTACACCTGTCCAACTTCTTGTTAACACTTAATTTCTAATCAGCCAATCACATGGCGGCAACTCAGTGCATTTAGGCATGTAGACATGGTCAAGACAATCTCCTGCAGTTCAAACCGAGCATCAGTATGGGGAAGAAAGGTGATTTGAGTGCCTTTGAACGTGGCATGGTTGTTGGTGTCAGAAGGGCTGGTCTGAGTATTTCAGAAACTGCTGATCTACTGGGATTTTCACGCACAACCATCTCTAGGGTTTACAGAGAATGGTCCGAAAAAGAAAAAAAATCCAGTGAGCGGCAGTTCTGTGGGCGGAAATGCCTTGTTGATGCCAGAGGTCAGAGGAGAATGGGCAGACTGGTTCGAGCTGATAGAAAGGCAACAGTGACTCAAATCGCCACCCGTTACAACCAAGGTAGGCCTAAGAGCATCTCTGAACGCACAGTGCGTCGAACTTTGAGGCAGATGGGCTACAGCAGCAGAAGACCACACCGGGTACCACTCCTTTCAGCTAAGAACAGGAAACTGAGGCTACAATTTGCACAAGGTCATCGAAATTGGACAGTAGAAGATTGGAAAAACGTTGCTTGGTCTGATGAGTCTCGATTTCTGCTGCGACATTCGGATGGTAGGGTCAGAATTTGGCGTAAACAACATGAAATCTTTGGGATGTGGTGGAACGGGAGATTCGCATCAGGGATGTGCAGCCGACAAATCTGCGGCAACTGTGTGATGCCATCATGTCAATATGGACCAAAATCTCTGAGGAATGCTTCCAGCACCTTGTTGAATCTATGCCACGAAGAATTGAGGCAGTTCTGAAGGCAAAAGGGGTCCAACCCGTTACTAGCATGGTGTACCTAATAAAGTGGCCAGTGAGTGTATATCTGCATCTCCTGAGAATCCAACTAGACTGAAATATCCAAACACAGTCTAAGCTGGACAAGAAAAAACATTGAATAGTACTGAATTGTAAAGCACACAGCATGTGTGCTACAAAAACAAAACCAGACACTTATCTTTGCCGATTTGGCAGCAGGGCAGGAGGAACCAGACAGAGATGCAAAACCTCCAAGAACAATGGACAACTGGCAAGGGCTAATGAATCCTGCACACCTAAATATCCCAGTCAGAGCTGCAATCAGCAGGGACACCTGCCCAGGACTGCAACCCAGGGACAACTGCATTACTACCAACAACCACCGGAGGGAACCCAAGAGCAGAATTCACAACACCCATCGTTCTCTAGTAAACAACTGATGCGGGAGAGTGGTACCGCCTTTTTATCTGTAGGTTTCCTGTCCTTGGTGGGTGGATTCCCTCTCTCCGTGGTGCTGTCATGGGCTCAGAGAAATACCGTT
The DNA here is from genome assembly GCF_051348905.1 of Ranitomeya variabilis. Classification (NCBI taxonomy): domain Eukaryota; kingdom Metazoa; phylum Chordata; class Amphibia; order Anura; family Dendrobatidae; genus Ranitomeya; species Ranitomeya variabilis. Next base: position 552,202,445 of record NC_135233.1, read on the forward strand.
ATCGGTAAGAACTATATTTTTTGTGCATGATATAAAAAACATCCTAAGAACTTGTGTTCCAATCGGCTATGCAAGAGAGCGCACCTACAAACCTGGGGGGGATGGGGAAGAGAGTGCAGTTGCCCCAGACCCCGCGTTCAGAGGGGCCCACCCTGAGCTATGCTACCCTTAACTATATAGACATGCGCAGCTCGCCGATATAGCTAAGCTGAACCATAGAGCAAGGAGACTGTTATGGTTCTGGTGGTAAGAACCCATGAACTGACCTGATAGGTAAACCAAAACATAGGACAAGCTCTGGGGATGTGGGAACTTTACTGACCGCAATCCTGATCCTATCAACACACACTATAGGCAGCCGTGGAGCGTTCCTAACTCAGCCTAGACGCCTCTGCACAGCCTGAGAAACTAGCTACCCCTAGAGAGAAACAAAGCCTCACTTGCCTCAGAGAAATTTTCCCCAAAGTGAGAGCAGCCCCCACAAATAATGACGGTGAGTTAAGAGGAAAACACCAACATAGAAATGAAAATAGGTTTTAGCAAATGAGGCCCGCTAATAACTAGTCAGAGGATAGCAAGGAATCTGTGCGGTCAGTATAAAATACTACAAAAATTATCCACGCAGAGAATACAAAAAGACCCCCACACCGACTCACGATGTGAGGGGCGCAACTCCGCACCCCAGAGCTTCCAGCTAGCAATCGAATAGCACATAAGCAAGCTGGACTGAACTCATCAAATACTGAGAAACATTTTCAAATAGCAATGAGCAAAAATAGACTAGCATGAACTTAGCTTCTCCACGAGGAGACAGGTCACAAGGGAAGTCCCAGAGAGATCTGAACCAGTACTGAATACAACGACAGCAGGCAACAAGTAAAGGTCCAGGTGGAGTTAAATAGACAGAAAGCCTAGCAGGAAACGAGGCAGCTGGAGTCCAGCTACAGACCAGCCGTAACACTAAAAGCCACCAGAGGGAGCCCAAGAACAGAACTCACATAGTACCACTCATGACCACAGGAGGGAGCCCGAGAACGGAATTCACAACAGTACCCCCCCTTGAGGAGGGGTCACCGAACCCTCACCAGAGCCCCAAGGCCGATCTGGACGAGCCAAATGAAAGGCACGAACCAAATCGGCAGCATGGACATCAGAGGCAACAACCCAGGAATTATCCTCCTGACCGTAGCCCTTCCATTTAACCAAGTACTGAAGCTTCCGTCTCGAAATACGAGAATCCAAGATCTTCTCCACCACATACTCCACTTCTCCCTCGACCAACACCGGAGCAGGAGGATCAACAGAAGGAACCACAGGCACCACATACCTCTGCAACAATGACCTATGGAACACATTATGAATGGCAAAAGATGCTGGGAGGTCCAAACGGAATGACACAGGATTGAGGATTTCAAAAATTTTATAAGGACCGATGAAACGAGGTTTAAACTTAGGAGAGGAAACCTTCATAGGAACGTAACGAGATGACAACCATACCAAATCCCCCACACGAAGTCGGGGACCCACACAGCGACGGCGATTAGCAAAGCGCTGAGCCTTCTCCTGTGACAACGTCAAATTGTCCACTACGTGGTTCCAAATCTGCTGCAACCTGTCCACCACAGAATCCACCCCAGGACAGTCAGAAGGCTCAATCTGACCTGAGGAAAAACGAGGATGAAAACCAGAATTGCAAAAAAAAGGTGAAACCAAAGTAGCAGAACTAGCCCGATTATTGAGGGCGAACTCAGCCAATGGCAAAAAAGTCACCCAATCATCCTGATCAGCAGAAACAAAACATCTCAGATAAGCTTCAGAGGTCTGATTAGTTCGTTCGGTTTGGCCATTTGTCTGAGGATGGAAGGCCGAAGAAAAAGACAAATCAATGCCCATCTTAGCACAAAAGGACTGCCAAAATCTGGACACAAACTGGGATCCTCTGTCAGACACAATGTTCTCCGGAATACCATGCAAACTAACCACATTCTGAAAAAACAGCGGAACCAAATCAGAGGAGGGCAACTTAGGCAAGGGCACCAAATGGACCATTTTAGAAAAACGATCACAAACCACCCAGATGACAGACATCCTCTGAGAGACTGGAAGATCCGAAATGAAATCCATGGAAATATGCGTCCAAGGCCTCTTCGGGACAGGCAAAGGCAAAAGCAATCCACTGGCACGAGAACAGAAAGGCTTGGCCCGAGCACAAATCCCACAGGACTGCACAAAGGAACGCACATCCCGCGACAAGGAAGGCCACCAAAAGGACCTGGCCACCAGATCCCTGGTACCAAAAATCCCAGGATGACCCGCCAACACCAAAGAATGAACCTCGGAAATAACTCTACTGGTCCATCTATCCGGGACAAACAGTCTCTCCGGTGGACAACGGTCAGGTCTATCGGCCTGAAATTCCAGCAGCACCCGCCACAAATCAGGAGAGATGGCAGACAAAATCACCCCCTCTCTGAGGATACCAGCCGGCTCAGAAACTCCCGGAGAGTCAGGCACAAAACTCCTAGAAAGGGCATCAGCCTTCACATTCTTTGAGCCCGGAAGGTACGAAACCACGAAATCAAAACGGGAGAAAAACAGCGACCAACGAGCTTGTCTAGGATTTAACCGCTTGGCAGACTCGAGATAAATCAAATTCTTGTGATCCGTCAAGACCACCACGCGATGCTTGGCTCCCTCAAGCCAATGTCGCCACTCCTCGAATGCCCACTTCATTGCCAACAACTCCCGATTACCAACATCATAATTCCGCTCGGCAGGCGAAAACTTTCTAGAAAAGAAAGCACATGGTCTCATCACCGAGCCATCAGAGCTTCTCTGTGACAAGACAGCCCCTGCTCCAATCTCAGAAGCATCAACCTCGACCTGAAAGGGAAGAGAGACATCAGGCTGACGCAAGACAGGAGCCGAAGAAAACCGACGTTTCAGCTCCTGAAAGGCCTCAACGGCCGCAGAAGACCAATTCGTCACATCAGCACCCTTTCTAGTCAAATCCGTCAAAGGTTTAACCACACTAGAAAAATTAGTGATGAAGCGACGGTAAAAATTAGCAAAGCCCAAGAACTTCTGAAGACTCTTCACCGATGTAGGTTGAGTCCAGTCATAGATGGCCTGAACTTTAACTGGATCCATCTCGATAGAAGAAGGGGAAAAAATAAAGCCGAAAAAGGAAACCTTCTGGACTCCAAAGAGACATTTAGAGCCCTTCACAAACAAGGCATTGGCACGCAGGACCTGAAACACCATCCTGACCTGCTTCACATGAGACTCCCAATCATCAGAAAAGACCAAAATATCATCCAGGTACACAATCATAAATCTATCCAGATACTCTCGGAAGATGTCATGCATGAAGGACTGAAACACGGAAGGGGCATTAGAAAGCCCAAAAGGCATCACCAAGTACTCAAAATGACCTTCGGGCGTATTAAATGCTGTTTTCCATTCATCGCCCTGCTTTATACGCACAAGATTACTGTTGTGAATTCCATTCTCGGGCTCCCTCCTGTGGTCATGAGTGGTACTTTGTGAGTTCTGTTCTTGGGCTCCCTCTGGTGGCTTTTACTGTTATGGTTCTGGTGGTAAGAACCCATGAACTGACCTGATAGGTAAACCAAAACATAGGACAAGCTCTGGGGATGTGGGAACTTTACTGACCGCAATCCTGATCCTATCAACACACACTATAGGCAGCCGTGGAGCGTTCCTAACTCAGCCTAGACGCCTCTGCACAGCCTGAGAAACTAGCTACCCCTAGAGAGAAACAAAGCCTCACTTGCCTCAGAGAAATTTTCCCCAAAGTGAGAGCAGCCCCCACAAATAATGACGGTGAGTTAAGAGGAAAACACCAACATAGAAATGAAAATAGGTTTTAGCAAATGAGGCCCGCTAATAACTAAATAGTCAGAGGATAGCAAGGAATCTGTGCGGTCAGTATAAAATACTACAAAAATTATCCACGCAGAGAATACAAAAAGACCGTCACACCGACTCACGATGTGAGGGGCGCAACTCTGCACCCCAGAGCTTCCAGCTAGCAATCAAATAGCATATAAGCAAGCTGGACTGAACTCATCAAATACTGAGAAACATTTTCAAATAGCAATGAGCAAAAATAGACTAGCATGAACTTAGCTTCTCCACGAGGAGACAGGTCACAAGGGAAGTCCCAGAGAGATCTGAACCAGTACTGAATACAACGACAGCAGGCAACAAGTAAAGGTCCAGGTGGAGTTAAATAGACAGCAAGCCTAGCAGGAAACGAGGCAGCTGGAGTCCAGCTACAGACCAGCCGTAACACTAAAAGCCACCAGAGGGAGCCCAAGAACAGAACTCACAAAGTACCACTCATGACCACAGGAGGGAGCCCGAGAACGGAATTCACAACAGGAGACATGTTCTCCCTGCACTACCGCTCTCTGTTCTGTAGACCGCAGGTTACGTTAAGCCTACAGTCTACAGAACAACAGAAGCGCTGGAGGACATCAGAGTCCCAGGGCTGCCACTAGATTGACCATTTACATGGCAGCAACATTTCTGGTCGGACACCTTTTCCTGGTGCACAGGCTGCACCTTGTTACCATGGAGACATAGATGGGGCAGGAAGTTGTAAGTGGAGATAGAGCAGAGAGATGGAGGGGCTAAATTTACGTTTCATCACTTGCCGAACAGGACTTTTAACTTCCTGGAGAACAAAATCATCTGGGTCTGCTGCCAAGGGGTAACTACTGGTCTGTGCCCATTTTTATTATTTATTATTATTCATTTATATAGCACCATTGATTTCATGGTGCTATACATGAGGAGGGGTTACATACAAATTACAGATATCACTTACAGAAAGCAAACTAACAATTACAGACTGATACAGAGGGGCGAGGACCCTGCCCTTGCGGGCTTACATTCTAGACTACAGGATGGTGGGGATGGAGACAATAGTTTGAGGGTTGCAGAAGCTCCGGTGTGGGTGAGGCGGTAGCTTCGGTAGTGGTGAGGAGGCAGCGGGGTCAGTGCAGGCTCTAGGCTTTCCTGAAGAGGTGGGTTTTCAAGTTCTGTCTGAAGGGTCCGAATGTGGTTGATAGTCGGACGTGTTGCAGCAAAGAATTCCAGGGGCTGGAGGGATATTCAGGACAAGTCCTGGGGGCGGTTGGACGAGAAGCGAATAAGTGTGGAGGAGAGGAGGTCTTGGGAGGACCAGAGATTACGTGAAGGAAGAAGTCGGGAGATTAGTTCAGAGATATATGGAGGAGACAGGTTATGGATGGCTTTGTAGGTTAGTATTAGTAATTTGAACTGGATACGCTGAGGGAATGGGAGCCAGTGAAGAGATTTGCAGAGGGAGGAAGCGGAGGAGTAGCGAGGAGAGAGATGAATTAGTCGGGCAGCAGAGTTAAGGATGGACTGGAGAGGTGCAAGGGTGTTAGCAGGGAGGCCACAGAAAAGGATGTTGCAGTAGTCAAGGCGGGAGATGATGAGGGCATGCACAAGCATTTTAGTAGATTGAGGGTTGAGGAAAGGACGGATTCTGGAGATATTTTTGAGCTGGAGGCGACAGGAGGTGGAAAGAGCTTTGATGTGTGGTTTGAAGGACAGGGCAGAGTCAAGGGTTACTCCGAGGCAGTGGACTTCCGGTACGGGGGAAAGCGTGATGTCGTTAATTGCGATAGATAGGTCAGGTAAGGAAGATCTATGGGATGGAGGAAAGATGATGAGTTCAGATTTGTCCACGTTGAGTTTGAGGAAGCGAGAGGAGAAGGAGGATATGGCTGATAGACACTCCAGGATTCTGGATAGTAGAGAGGTGATGTCTGGGCCTGAAAGCTAGATCTGAGTGTCATCAGCATAAAGGTGGTACTGGAATCCATGAGACTTTATGAGTTGTCCCAGGCCAAGCGTATAGATTGAGAATAGGGGTCCTTGAACAGAGCCTTGAGACACTCCAACAGAGGGTGAGATGAGGAGGTAGTGTGGGAGTGGGAGACATTGAATGTGCGGTTGGAAAGGTATGAGGAGATCCAGGATAGGGCGAGGTCTTTGATGCCAAAGGAGGAGAGGATCTGTAGTAGGAGGCAACTGTGTCGAAAGCAGAGGACAGGTCTAGAAGGAGGAGTACAGAGTATTGTCTGTTAGCTTTGGCTGTAAGTAGGTCGTTAGTGATTTTGGTCAGGGCTGTCTCAGTTGAGTGATGGGGCGGAAACCAGATTGTAGATTGTCAAAGAGCAAGTTAGATGAGAGGTGGAACCTGTGGGCCCATTGTGCTGTGAATAGGGGAGCTGTAGACTCATCATACTGCATATAGGGGAGCTGTGGGCTCATTGTGCTGTGTATAGGGGACCTGTGGGCCCATTATGCTGTGTATAGGGGACCTGTGGGCCAATTGTGCTGTGTATAGAGGAGCTGTGGGCCCATTGTGCTGTGTATAGGGGAGCTGTGGGCTCATTGTGCTGTGTATAGGGGACTTGTGGGCTCATTGTGCTGTGTATAGGGGACTTGTGGGCTCATTGTGCTGTATATAGGGGACCTGTGGGCCCATTGTGCTGTGTACAGGAGAGTTGTTGGACCATTATATTGTGTAAAGGAGAGCTGTATACCCATTGTGTTTTGTATAGAGGAGCTGTGGGCTCATAATACTGTGTATAGGGGAGCTGTGAGCTCATTGTACTGTGTATAGGGGAGCTGTGGGCCCATTGTGCTGTGTATAGGGAAGTTGTGGGCCCATTGCACTGTGTATAGAGGAGCTGTGGGCCCATTGTGCTGTGTATAGGGGAGCTGTGGGACCATTATACTCTGTACAAGGGAGTTGTGGGACCATTATATTGTGTAAAGGGGAGCTGTATGCCCATTGTGTTTTGTATAGAGGAGCTGTGGGCTCATAATACTGTGTATAGGGGAGCTGTGAGCTCATTGTACTGTGTATAGGGGAGCTGTGGGCTCATTGTGCTGTGTTTAGGGGAGCTGTGGGCCCATTGTACTATGTATAGGTGAGTTGTGGACCCATTGTGCTGTGTATATGAGACCTGTGGGCCCATTGTGCTGTGTATAGGGAACCTGTGGGCCCATTGTGCTGTGTATAGGGGACCTGTGGGCCCACTGTGCTGTGTATAGGGGAGCTGTGGGCCCATTGTGCTGTGTATAGGGGACCTGTGGGTCAATTATACTTTGTACAGGGGAGTTGTGGGACCATTATATTGTGCATAGGAGAGCTGTAAGCCCATTGTGCTTTGTATAGAGGAGCTGTGGGCTCATAATACTGTGTATAGGGGAGCTGTGGGCCCATTGAGCTGTGTATAGGGGAGCTGTGGGCCCATTGCACTGTGTATAGGGGAGCTGTGGGCCCATTGTGCTGTGTATAGGGGAGCTGTGGGACCATTATACTCTGTACTGGGGAGTTGTGGGACCATTATATTGTGTAAAGGGGAGCTGTATGCCCATTGTGTTTTGTATAGAGGAGCTGTGGGCTCATAATACTGTGTATAGGGGAGCTGTGAGCTCATTGTACTGTGTATAGGGGAGCTGTGGGCTCATTGTGCTGTGTTTAGGGGAGCTGTGGGCCCATTGTACTGTGTATAGGGGAGCTGTGGACCCATTGTGCTGTGTATATGAGACCTATGGGCCCGTTGTGCTGTGTATAGGGGAGCTGTGAACCCATTGTGCTATGTATAGGGAACCTGTGGGCCCATTGTGCTGTGTATAGGGGACCTGTGGGCCCACTGTGCTGTGTATAGGGGAGCTGTAGGCCCATTGTGCTGTGTATAGGGGACCTGTGGGCCCATTATACTCTGTACAGGGGAGTTGTGGGACCATTATGTTGTGCATAGGGGAGCTGTAAGCCCATTGTGCTTTGTATAGAGGAGCTGTGGGCTCATAATACTGTGTATAGGAGAGCTGTGGGACCATTATACTGTGTATAGGGGAGCTGTGGACCCATTGTACTGTGTATAGAGGAGCTGTGGGCTCATAATACTGTGTATAGGAGAGCCGTGGGACCATTATACTGTGTATAGGGGAGCTGTGGACCCATTGTGCTGTGTATAGGGGAACTGTGGGCTCATAATACTGTGCATAGGGGAGCTGTACATGAAGGGACTCATGGGATACTATTAAATGTTAAGTGGGCACTTAAGAAGCATTATTGTTAAGCTACGGTCACACTAGCAGTAATTGGTCAGTATTTTACATCAGAATTTGTAGGCCAAAACCAGGAGGGGAACAATCAGAGGAAAAGTAAAATAGAAACATGTCACCACTTCAGAATTTTTGTTCCACTCCTGGTTTTGGCTTAAGGCCCCGTCTCACATAGCGATTTACCAACGATCACGACCAGCGATACGACCTGGCCGTGATCGTTGGTAAGTCGCTGTGTGGTCGCTGGGGAGCTGTCACACAGACAGCTCTCTCCAGCGACCAACGATCAGGGGAACGACTTCGGCATCGTTGAAACTGTCTTCAACGATGCCGAAGTCCCCCTGCAGCACCCGGGTAACCAGGGTAAACATCGGGTTACTAAGCGCAGGGCCGCGCTTAGTAACCCGATGTTTACCCTGGTTACCAAAAAAAACAAACAGTACATACTCACCATCTGATATCCGTCAGGTCCCTTGCCGTCTGCTTCCTGCTCTGACTGAGTGCCGCCGTACAGTGAGAGCAGAGCGCAGCGGTGACGTCACCGCTGTGCTCTCACTGTACGGCGGCACTCAGTCAGAGCAGGAAGCAGACGGCAAGGGACCTGACGGACATCAGATGGTGAGTATGTAGTGGTTTTTTTTTTTTACATTTACGCTGGTAACCAGGGTAAACATCGGGTTACTAAGCGCGGCCCTGCGCTTAGTAACCCGATGTTTACCCTGGTTACCAGTGAAGACATCGCTGGATCGGTGTCACACACACTGATTCAGCGATGTCAGCGAGACCTCAACGACCAAAAAAAGGTCCAGGACATTCCGACACGACCAGCGATCTCGCAGCAGGGGCCTGGTCGCTGGTATGTGTCACACATAGTGAGATCGCTACTGAGGTCGCTGTTGCGTCACAAAACTTGTGACTCAGCAGCAATCTCGCTAGCGATCTCGCTATGTGAGACGGGGCCTTTACAAATACTGAGGTAAAGAACTGACCAAATACTGATAGTGCCGTAGGACATGTGCCCACGATCCGGAGTTGCTGTGGGTTTGATGCTGAGTATTTATGCAGCGTCAAACTCGCATTGGCCAGATGTTACAGCATAGTTGGTGGGATTTCTAGAAATCTCATGTCCACTATGCGGACACCCAAGGCTCTCCCGCGGAGACAGACATGCGGCGCATCAGGTTTATTTCTATTGTGGAGACGCCAGTCTCTGCAACAGCAATTTCACCAATAGAATGTATTGGATGCGGTAAATCCGCACGGTTCAATGATTACATGCGGATTCGGCTGCATTCAATAGACGGCAGCGCTCTGGATGCAGCGAACCTACACTGCGTCCAATGCACTGCTAGTTCCGGAACGTGGGTTCCCGGCCTAATAAAGGCACTCATTGTGTTGTGAGTCAAAGCTAATTATCAATTTCTTGAGGCAAAATGTGGACACTGTTATCTAAGGCATTAATATTTTCTAATTTTAGGGGGCAATTTCACCATCTAGGAGGCACAAAGAAGGAATTTATCTTTTGTAAGGGGCACAGTGGTGGCATTATTTTGTGGGACACTAGAGCAGCACTGTTATTGTGCCAAACAGTAGGGGCAGTGATACGGACACATACGGCAGCAGCGGCTCAGTATTGGGGTATCAGCAGGATGAGGAGTTTGTGCAGGTTGGGAATAGATGGTGATGGCAGGAATGCGAGAAGTGAAATGTGTCTTTGTTGTAATCTCTGCAGCAGAGTCCTGGGTGGAAGAAGTTGTCATGTCGGTCTGGGCCAGATGGAAAAGACGGGAAAAGTGAACGATTCCATCAGAAAGAACGTCAGCGGTAAGTCACTATCTGTAACTGTGCTGTGATTTTTTATGTATTCTACAGCATTGGTTTCTACCATTATATGGTCACCATATGGCGGTATTATCAGTGTTGGTCTTTGTATAGAGGCTTGTTTTCAGTATCTGCATAGTCATCTGCTGAGGATCCCTATACCTACAATAAGGTAATCAGGGTTACTTAGTTAGGGGACACGCCGATGCCTCCCCTCTCCATCCCTCGAGCTGAACCTCTAGCTACGCCTCTGCCTACAATATATATATTATGAACGAGAAGAGCAAAAAATATGATGAGACGTGCTGGAGTTAGTACGCCTCTTCATGAATCAGGAGCGCCAGACAAGTTGCATATGCCTCTTCAAGAATAGGAGCGCTAGACGAGTAGCATACGCCATTTTATGAATCAGGAGCACCAAACGAGTAACGTACGCCACTTTATGAATCAGGAGCGCCAGATGAGTAACGTACGCCATTTTATGAATGCGATTTAACCCTTTAATTTAATAGCTAGAGGGCCCAAATTTTGCACATACACACTAATAACATTAGTAGTGTGGAATATGCAAAAAAAAGGGATATGAGATGGTTTACTGTATGTAAACCATGTCTCATATCCTGTCGGGTTTGGGAAGCAGATAGCAAAAATTGAATTACCGGCTATTCTGCTATCTAGCGCTGAATTAAATATAAATATATATATACAGTTATATGAAAAAGTTTGGGCACCCCTATTAATCTTAAGCTTAATGTTTTATAAAAATTGTTTTTTTTGCAACAGCTATTTCAATTTCATATATCTAATAACTGTTGGACACAGTAATGTTTCTGCCTTGAAATGAGGTTTATTGTACTAACAGAAAATGTGCAATCTGCATTCAAACACAATTTGACAGGTGCATAAGTATGGGCACCCTTATCATTTTCTTCTTTTAAATACTCCTGCCTACTTTTTACTGACTTACTAAAGCACTTTTTTTGGTTTTGTAACCTCATTGAGCTTTGAACTTCATAGCCAGGTGTATGCAATCATGAGAAAAGCTACTTAAGTGGCCACTTGCAAGTTGTTCTCCTGTTTGAATCTCCTCTGAAGAGTGGCATCTTGGGCTCCTCAAAACAACTGTCAAATGATCTGAAAACAAAGATTATTCAATGTAGTTGTTCTGGAGAAGGATACAAAAAGCTGTCTAAGAGATTTAACCTGTCAATTTCCACTGTGAGGAACACAATAAGAAAATGGAAAAACACAGGTACGGTTCTTGTTAAGGCCAGAAGTGGCAGGCCAAGAAAAAAAATCAGAAAGGCAGAGAAGAATGGTGAGATCAGTCAAGGACAATCCTCAGACCACCTCCAGAGAGCTGCAGCATCAACTTGCTGCAGATGGTGTCACTGTGCATCGGTCAACTATACAACGCACTTTGCACAAGGAGAAGCTGTATGGGAGAGTGATGCGAAAGAAGCCGTTTCTGCAAGCACGCCACAAACAGAGTCGGCTGAGGTATGCAAAAGCACATTTGGAGAAGCCAATTTCTTTTTGGAAGAAGGTCCTGTGGACTGATGAAACCATGATTGAGTTGTTTGGTCATACAAAAAGGCATTATGCATGGCGGCAAAAAAACACAGCATTCCAAGAAAAATACTTGCTACCCACAGTAAAATTTGGTGTAGGTTCCATCATGCTTTGGGGCTGTGTGGCCAATGCCGGCACCGGGAATCTTGTTAAAGTTGAGGGACGCATGGATTCCTCTCAGTATCAGCAGATTCTTGACAATAATGTTCATGAATCAGTGACAAAGTTGAAGTTACGCAGGGGATGGATCTTTCAGCAAGACAATGATCCAAAACACCGCTCCAAATCTACTCAGGCATTCATGCAGAGGAACAATTACTCTGTTCTGGAATGGCCATCCCAGTCCCCAGACCTGAATATCATTGAACATCTGTGGGATCATTTGAAGAGGGCTGTCCATGCTCGGCGACCATCAAACTTAACTGAACTGGAATTGTTTTGTAAAAAGGAATGGTCAAAAATACCTTCATCCAGGATCCAGGAACTCATTAAAAGCTACAGGAAGCGACTAGTGGCTGTTATTTTTGCAAAAGGAGGATCTACTAAATATTAATGTCACTTTTCTGGTGAGGTGCCCATACTTATGCACCTGTCAAATTTTGTTTGAATGCAGATTGCACATTTTCTGTTAGTACAATAAACCTCATTTCAAGGCAGAAACATTACTGTGTCCAACAGTTATTAGATATATGAAACTGAAATAGCTGTTGCAAAAAAAACAATTTGTATAAAACATTAAGCTTAAGATTAATAGGGGTGCCCAAACTTTTTCATATAACTGTATATATATATATATATATATATATATATATATGTCTCACTGACATATATATATATATACATATACACTGGGGCAAAAAAGTATTTAGTCAGTCAGCAATAGTGCAAGTTCCACCACTTAAAAAGATGAGAGGCGTCTGTAATTTACATCATAGGTAGACCTCAACTATGGGAGACAAACTGAGAAAAAAAAATCCAGAAAATCACACAGACGCCTCTCATCTTTTTAAGTGGTGGAACTTGCACTATTGCTGACTGACTAAATAATTTTTTGCCCCACTGTATATATATATATATATATATATATATATATATATATATATATATATATATAGACTGTATATATGTTTTAACGAACATTTGAGCACATAAATCCATTAGATGTCGGTTTTGCAAGCCTGAGGGAAAATATCGCAGTACGGATGCCATACGGATTACATACGAAGGATGCCATGCGCAAAATACGCTGCCACACCCTGCCTACGGATGACATACGGATCACTATTTTGGGAACATTTCTGCGTATTACGGCCGTAAAAAACGGACCGTATTTACATACGCTGAGTGTGACGCTGGCCTAAGTCATATCACACGACTCGTTAAAGGGTTGATTGTGACTTGTAGGATCTCTACTTCCAACAGGTGGCGCTATAGAGTTTAAGTCCTCTTTTTCTCTGAAGAGGCAATTTGCATACACTCAAACTGTGACAGCAGCATTTAAAGCGCACTTCGGGCCATCGGGCCCGAAATACACACACCGCTGACCCCTGTGACGTGATCAGGGGTGAGCGGTTCGTCCGCATGACAACCAGAGATCTCCTTGAGACCTCTATGGTTGTTGAAGCCGGATTGCTATGAGCGCCATCCTGTGAAGCATGGCAAAAGTAAAAGAAAAATGTTTTTAAAAATATGAATAAAATAAAAAAAATATAAAAGTTCAAATCACCCCCCTTTTGCCCCATTCAAAATAAAACAATAAAAAAAAAAAATCAAACCTACACGTTTGGTATCGCCGCGTTCAGAATCGCCCGATCTATCGATAAAAAAAAAAAAAGAGTAACCTGATCGCTAAACGGCGTAGCGAGAAAAAAAAATTCAAAACGGCAGAATTACATTTTTTTTGTCGCCGCGACATTGCATTAAAATGCAATAACGGGCGACCAAAAGATCATATCTGCACCATAATGGTATCATTAAAAACGTCAGCTCAGGACGCAAAAAATAAGCCCTCACCCGACCTCAGATCACGAAAAATAGAGAAGGTGCAATTTTTTTTTGTAAGAAAGTTTGGAATTGTTTTTCACCACTTAGATAAAAAAGAACCTAGTCATGTTTGGTGTCTATGAACTCATAATGAACTAGAGAATCATAATGGCAGGTCAGTTTTAGCATTTAGTGAACCTAGTCAAAAAGCAAAACAAAAAACAAGTGTGGGATTTCATTTTTTTGCAATTTCAACGCACTTGGAATTTTTTTCCCGTTTTCTAGTACATGACATGGTAAAAACCAATGGTGTCGTTCAAAAGTACAACTCATCCCACAAAAACTAAGCCCTCACGTGGCCATTTTGATGGAAAAATAAAAAACTTATGGCTCTGGGAAGGAGGGGAGTGAAAAACGAAAACACAAAACCGGAAATGCTCCGGGGGATAAACAACAGACAGAGCTATACATGATAAGAACAATTAAAAAAAACCAAAAAACACACAAGGGACTTGCATACATCTGGGGTGTACATGTAAGGGTCAACACCCCTCCTCCAATGTGCACTCTGAGGTAACCCAAAATAATACTCTAAACAATGGATAAAGTTGACAATAGTCTTATCAAAAAAAGTAGTATAAAATACTGTTAACAGGACAATCTGTCTTACTCATGGTCTGGGACGAGAAATGCCATATCGTGGCTACCAGGCACACATGAATTGGCCAATCTATGCGCTAAACTTTCACAATTTTTCATATTTCTAGTGCAGTAATGCAATTCAGTTTTCATTTTTGAAAGTTTTGGCGCTACAGTGTGCTGCCTTTTTTGTTTGAGTTGGTGACTAGGTTCAGCACCTGCTCACATTTAGTCTATATTTGGATGGGACGGTCAGTTTTTTAAATATACATGTGAAAAGGGGCAAGTATAGACAAGTACAATAAACATGAGCGATACAAGGCACACACAAGTACAGAAGGAGAGAGGACCCTGCCCGCGAGGGCTCACAGTCTGCAGGGGATGGGTGAGGATACACTAGGAGAGGGTAGGGCAGGTTGTGCGACGGTTCAGTAGGTTGAGGATCACTGCAGGCTTGTCGGAAGAGGCGAGGTTCTTTTTAAAGGTTTCCGTGGGATGCGAGAGTCTGATGTGTTGGGGTAGAGAGTCCCAGAGTATGGGGGAAGCATGGGAGAAGTCTTGGATGCGGTTGTGGGAAGAAGAGATAAGAGGGGAGTAGAGAAGGAGATCTTGTGAGGATCGGACATTGCGTGCAGGTAAGTACCGGGAGACCATGTCACAGATGTATGGAGGAGACAGGTTGTGGATGACTTTGTAAGGCCGGGATCACACGTGCAAGAAATACGGCCGAGTCTTGCATGTTAATACCCAGCAGTCACTCAGGAGCAGAGCGTGCGGCTCCATTTATTGCTATGCAGTCGCACGCTCCACTCCTGAGTGACAGTGGCAATGGGGTATTAACATGCGAGACTCGGCCGTATTTATCGCATGTGTGATCCCGGCCTAAGTCATGGTTAGGGTTTTGAACTGGAGCCTCTGGACCATAGGAAGCCAGTGAAGGGTTTGGCATAGGGGAGAGGCCGGGGAATAGCAGGGAGACAGGTGGATTAGTCGGGCAGCAAAGTGTAGGATGGATTGGAGTGGTGCTAGCGTGCTAGAGGGGAGGCCAGAGAGTAGGAGGCTGCAGTAGTCAAGGCGAGAAAGAAGGGCATGGACTAGGGTTTTTGGGGTCAAGGAATGAGAGGATCCGGGAAATATTTTTGAGTTTGAGACGGCAGGAGGAGGCAAGGGCTTGGTTATGTGGCTTTAAGGAGAAGGCAGTCGAGGATCAACCTGAGGCACCGAGCATGCGGGACTGGGGAAAGTGAGCAGCCATTGACATTGATTGTTCAGGTCTCGTGGAGGGGCAGAGTGAGATGGGGGAAAGATGATGGATTCTGTTTTGACCATGTTCAGTTTTAGAAAGCGAGCAGAAAAGAAGGGCGAGATAACAGACAGCGTTGGATTTTGGTAAATAAGGAGGTGATGTCCGGTCCGGATAGGTAGATCTGCGTGTCATCGGCGTAGATATGATAGAATCCCACGGTTTGCACTATGAGCTGTCCCAGGCCGAAGGTGTAGATGGAGAAGAGTAGGGGTCCCAGAACGGAGCCGACAGACAGGGGGCGAGGTGAGGTGGTGTGGGAGAGACCCAATGTCCGGTCTGCTAGACATGACGAGATCCAGGATAGGGCCACATATACAGGACCACATATCGGGCCCTTGCGTTTTGTCTTATGAGATACACCCCATTGTAATTTCTATAAGGCTACTTACCTTACGCATATTTATAAACAAGGGTATCCTTCTGGTTACTGTATTGTATTAGCCCATTATTGTGTGGATAGGATTGGAGTTCCCCCTACTGCGCACTCTGTTTTTGGTCATTTTAACCAATGTTTTTATTACTCTATAATAAAGCTTATTTATTTATTTAACATGCGGTTCTCTTCTTTCGGCTCGTCTCTAATATAAGTCCGAATTTGGTTACAGATTGCTGGAAGTGCAATAGTTTAATAATGGGCACTACTGGATAAAATGTATGGAGACGAGCCGGCGTCCTATAGTGTCGGTGACAGCCGTGTTACCTGACACAAGAGTTTCACCTCTCAAAGCCCTGCCATGATGTGTATGGTGTGAGCGTATTAATACACTCACCTACTGCTCCTCGCTCCGGTGTCCAGCGCTGCTCTGCTCCTCTTCTCAGTGACGTCACAATTGTGACCACCTAGCTCACGGTGTGTGGCCTGGAAGTCTCTTACAGTGCAAGGCTACGGCGCTTTGGTCTGACTCTCCATACCCTTACATGGTAAAAGACACTTCTGGAGCACGCAGAGCCATCACTCAGAAGGAGCCAGGAACCATGCATAACACAGGTTAATTAACGGCGCTGTGGAAAAAGTGAATAGCGCCCCCCAGAGTTGGATTTTCTCTGGGGTCTCGGTTGCCGAGGGTAGCCGAGACCTCAGAGAACATGATTCGGGGGTTTTTTACTGGCCCCCGAGTTGCGATCGCTGGTAATTAACCGTTTACCGGCGGTCGCAACAAAAAAAAAACAAAACGCGATTTGCCATTTAATTTCTCTGTCCTCCGATGTGATCGCACATCGGAGGACAGAGAAATAGTGTCCCCGATGGCCCCCAATACTCACCTATCTCCCCCGGTGCTCCTCGTGGCTCCCGATGGGCGCCGCCATCTTTTTTCCGGGAAAAAATGGCGGGCGCATGCACAGTGCGCCCGCCGCCCGGGACCCGGAAGATCTTTGGGGTCTCGGCTGCCGGGGGTAGCCGAGACCCCAAAGAACATGATCGGGGTCGGTTTTTACCGACCCCTGTTTTGCGATCGCCGGTAATTAACTGTTTACCGGCGACCGCAAAAAAAAAAGCGATCTGTAACTCTCTGTCCTCTGATGTGATCGCACATCAGAGGACAGAGAAATAGGGGGATTCGGGGACCCTATCATACTCACCCGGTGTCCCCGGGTCCTCCTGCGTCTCCTCTTGCCGAGAGACGAGTTGGGGCTAAAATTAGGGTTAGGGCTAGGGTTGGGGCTAAATTTAGGGTTAGGGTTGGGGCTAAATTTAGGGTTAGGGCTAGGGTTAGGGTTAGGCTACTTTCACACTAGCGTTTTTTGGCTTCCGTCGCAATGCATCGTTGGAGAAAAAACGCATCCTGCAAAAGTGCTTGCAGGATGCGTTTTTTCTCCATTGACTTGCATTAGCGACACATTGCCACATGTCGTGCTTTGGCGGACCGTCAGCACAAAAAAACGCTACATGTAACTTTTTTTGTGCGACGTGTCTGCCATTTCCGACCGCGCATGCGTGGCCGGAACTCCGCCCCCGCCTCCCCGCACCTCACAATGGGGCAGCGGATGCGTTGAAAAAACAGCATCCGCTGCACCCGTTGTGCGGCGCTTACAACGCTAGCGTCGGTACGTCGGCCCGACACACTGCGATGGGCCGAGTACGACGCTAGTGTGCAAGTAGCCTTAGGCTTCTTTCACACTTGCGTCGGTACGGGGCAGTCGCAATGCGTTGGCCCGACGTACCGACGCACGTTGTGAAAATTGTGCACAACGTGGGCAGCGGATGCAGTTTTTCAACGCATCCGCTGCCCAGTCTATGTCCTGGGGAGGAGGGGGCAGAGTTACGGCCACGCATGCGTGGAAATGGCGGACGCGACGTACAAAAAAAAGGTTACATTGAACTTTTTTTGTGACGACGGTCCGCCAAAACACAACGGATCCAGTGCACGATGGACGCGACGTGCGGCCATCCGTCGGTAATACAAGTCTATGGGCAAAAAAAGGCATCCTGTGGGCACATTTGCAGGATCTGTTTTTTGTCCAAAACGACGGATTGCGACGGATGCCACACAACGCAAGTGTGAAAGTAGCCTTAGGGTTAGGGTTGGGGCTAAAGTTAGGGCTATCGTTAGGGTTAAATTTAGGGTTAGGGTTGGGGCTAAAGTTAGGGTTAGGGCTAGGGTTGGGGCTAAAATTAGGGTTAGGGTTGGGGCTAAAGTGTTGTGAACTATACCTTTTGGCTCCCTCTTGTGGTCACTAGTGATTTGGCACTTGGATTGTCTTTTACCAGGTTGGTACTCACCTGCTTCGTTAGACCATGGGTGTTGCTATTTAAACTTCCTGGATTCTCAGTCCAGTGCCTGGCATCGTTGTAATCAGTTCACTTCTGTTTGCTCCTGTCTTCAGGTCCTGGTTCTTTGCAAGATAAGCTAAGTCCTGCTTTCGTACTTTTGATCATTTGCATTGTTCTTATTTTTTGTCCAGCTTGTACAAAATGTGATTCCTGTTATCGCTGGAAGCTCTAGGGGGCTGATATTCTCCCCCCACACCGTCAGTCGGTTTGGGGGTCCTTGGATATTCAGCGTGGATATTTTGCAGGGTTTTTTGCTGACCATATAAGTCTTCTTTCTATATTCTGCTATTAGTCAGTGGGCCTCTCTTTGCTAAATCTAGTTCATTCTTACGTTTGTCTTTTCTTCTTACCTCACCGTTATTATTTGTTGGGGGCTTGTATTACTTTGGGGTCTTTTCTCTGGAGGCAAGAGAGGTCTTATTTTCCCTGATAGGGTTAGTTAGTTCTCCGGCTGGCGCGAGACATCTAGGATCAACGTAGGCACGTTCCCCGGCTGCTGTTAGTGTTTGCGCTAGGTTCAGGTATATGGTCAGCCTAGTTACCACTTCCCTATGAGCGAGTATTTATGTTTTGCAGACTTTGCGGTAATCTCTGAGGTCCCCTGCCATTGGGACCATAACAGTATGCCAAGCCAATAAATAGTTAATGCATTGCTGAAGTGGGATTAAAAGAAAAGAAGTTCTGAGGTTTTTTTTTTTTTTCTTCCTCCCCTTTATCTCTGAGTGGCTTGAAACTTTGCTGCAGACATGAATGTTCAGACCTTGATTACTAGTGTGGATCAGCTTGCTGCACGTGTGCAGGGCATTCAGGATTTTGTTGTTAGCAGTCCTATGTCAGAGCCTAAGATACCTATTCCTGAGCTGTTCTCTGGAGATTGATTTAAATTTAGGAATTTTAGGAATAATTGTAAATTGTTTCTATCTTTGAAACCTCGTTCGTCTGGAGATTCAGCTCAGCAAGTAAAAATTGTTATCTCCTTCTTGCGTGGCGACCCTCAGGATTGGGCTTTCTCGTTAGTGCCAGGAGATCCGGCATTGGCGGATGTTGATGCGTTTTTTCTGGCGCTCGGATTGCTTTATGAGGAGCCTAATCTTGAAATTCAGGCAGAAAAAGCTCTACTGGCCATCTCTCAGGGCCAGGATGAAGCTGAGGTGTACTGCCAAAAATTTCGGAAGTGGTCCGTGCTTACTCGATGGAATGAATGTGCTCTGGCCGCAAATTTCAGAAATGGCCTTTCTGAAGCCATTAAGAATGTGATGGTGGGTATTACAATTCCTACAAGTCTGAATGATTCTATGGCGCTGGCTATTCAGATTGATCGGCGTTTGCGGGAGCGCAAATCCGCTAAACCTCTGGCGGTGTTGTCTGAACAGACACCTGTCTCAATGCAATGTGATAGAATCCTGACTAGAACCGAACGACAAAATCATAGACGTCAGAATGGCCTGTGTTTTTACTGTGGTGATTCTACACATGTTATATCAGCATGCTCTAAACGCCTAACCAAGGTTGTCAGTCCTGTCACCATTGGTAATTTGCAGCCTAAATTTATTTTGTCTGTGAGTTTAATTTGTTCATTGTCTTCCTACCCTGTTATGGCATTTGTGGATTCAGGTGCTGCCCTGAGTCTTATGGACTTGTCGTTTGCCAAACGCTGCGGTTTTGTCCTGGAGCCTTTAAAAGTTCCGATTCCTCTCAGAGGAATTGATGCTACGCCACTGGCGGAAAATAAACCGCAGTATTGGACACAAGTGACCATGTGCATGACTCCTGAACATCGGGAGGTGATTCGTTTTCTTGTTCTGCATAAAATGAATGATTTGGTCGTTTTAGGTCTGCCATGGTTACAGACCCATAATCCTGTTTTGGATTGGAAGGCTATGTCTGTGTCAAGTTGGGGTTGTCAGGGAATTCATTGCGATTCTCCGCCGGTGTCTATTGCTACTTCTATTCCTTCAGAAGTTCCTGAGTATTTGTGTGACTATCAGGATGTATTCAGTGAGTCCAGGTCCAGTGCTCTTCCTCCTCATAGGGACTGTGACTGCGCTATAGATTTGATTCCTGGCAGTAAATTTCCTAAGGGACGATTATTTAATTTGTCTGTACCCGAGCATGCCGCGATGCGTTCTTATGTCAAGGAATCTTTGGAGAAGGGGCATATTCGTCCATCCTCTTCCCCTCTCGGTGCGGGATTCTTTTTTGTGGCCAAGAAAGACGGGTCTTTGAGACCTTGTATAGACTATCGGCTTCTGAATAAAATCACTGTTGAGTTTCAGTATCCTTTGCCACTATTGTCAGACTTGTTTGCTCGGATTAAGGGTGCCAAGTGGTTCACCAAGATAGATCTTCGTGGGGCGTACAACCTTGTGCGCATTAGGCAGGGAGATGAATGGAAAACTGCATTCAATACGCCCGAAGGTCATTTTGAATACTTGGTGATGCCCTTTGGGCTCTCTAATGCCCCTTCAGTGTTTCAGTCCTTTATGCATGATATCTTCCGGAAGTATCTGGATAAATTTTTGATTGTGTATCTGGATGATATTCTAGTTTTCTCGGATGATTGGGATTCTCATGTAAAGCAGGTCAGGATGGTGTTTCAGGTTTTGCGTGATAACGCTTTGTTTGTGAAGGGCTCAAAGTGTCTCTTTGGAGTGCAGAAGGTTTCCTTTTTGGGTTTTATTTTCTCCCCTTCTGCTGTGGAGATGGACCCAGTCAAGGTCCGAGCTATTCATGATTGGACTCAGCCCACGTCTGTTAAGAGTCTTCAGAAGTTCTTGGGGTTTGCTAATTTCTACCGTCGCTTTATCGCTAATTTTTCTAGCATTGTTAAACCTTTGACGGATATGACCAAGAAAGGTTCTGATGTGGCTAATTGGGCTCCTGCAGCCGTAGAGGCCTTCCAGGAGCTGAAGCGCCGGTTTACTTCGGTGCCTGTTTTTTGCCAGCCTGATGTCTCACTTCCCTTTCAGGTTGAAGTGGATGCTTCTGAGATTGGTGCTGGGGCTGTTTTGTCGCAGAGAGGCTCTGGTTGCTCTGTGATGAGACCATGTGCTTTTTTCTCTAGGAAGTTTTCGCCTGCTGAGCGGAACTATGATGTTGGTAATCGGGAGTTGTTGGCCATGAAGTGGGCATTTGAGGAGTGGCGTCATTGGCTCGAGGGTGCTAAGCATCATGTGGTGGTCTTGACTGATCACAAAAATCTGATGTATCTCGAGTCTGCTAAGCGCCTGAATCCTAGACAGGCTCGTTGGTCATTGTTTTTCTCTCGTTTTGACTTTGTGGTCTCGTACCTGCCTGGTTCGAAGAATGTTAAGGCTGATGCTCTTTCTAGGAGCTTTGTGCCTGACTCTCCTGGAGTCTCGGAGCCGGCTGGTATTCTTAAAGAGGGAGTAATCGTGTCGGCCATATCTCCTGATTTGCGACGTGTGTTGCAGAGATTTCAGGCTGGTAGACCTGACTCTTGTCCACCCGACAGACTGTTTGTTCCTGATAAATGGACCAGCAAAGTCATTTCCGAGGTTCATTCCTCGGTGTTGGCAGGGAATCCGGGAATTTTTGGTACCCGAGATTTGGTGGCTAGGTCCTTTTGGTGGCCTTCCTTGTCACGGGATGTGCGGTCATTTGTGCAGTCCTGTGGGACTTGTGCTCAGGCTAAGCCTTGTTGTTCTCGTGCTAGCGGGTTGCTTCTGCCCTTGCCCGTCCCGAAGAGGCCTTGGACACACATTTCCATGGATTTCATTTCTGATCTTCCGGTGTCTCAAGGAATGTCTGTCATTTGGGTGGTGTGTGATCGTTTTTCCAAGATGGTCCATTTAGTACCCTTGCCTAAGTTGCCTTCCTCTTCCGATCTGGTTCCTTTGTTTTTTCAGAATGTGGTTCGGTTACACGGCATTCCGGAGAATATCGTGTCCGACAGAGGATCCCAGTTTGTGTCCAGATTCTGGCGATCTTTTTGTGCTAAAATGGGCATTGATTTGTCGTTTTCATCTGCCTTCCATCCTCAGACTAATGGTCAAACGGAGCGAACTAATCAGACACTGGAGGCTTATTTGAGATGTTTTGTTTCTGCGGACCAGGATGATTGGGTGACCTTCTTGCCATTGGCGGAGTTTGCTCTTAATAATCGGGCTAGTTCCGCTACTTTGGTTTCGCCATTCTTCTGCAACTCTGGTTTTCATCCTCGTTTCTCCTCGGGTCATGTTGAGTCTTCTGACTGTCCTGGGGTGGATTCCGTGGTGGATAGGTTGCAGCGGATTTGGAATCATGTGGTGGACAACTTGAAGTTGTCACAGGAGAAGGCTCAGCGTTTTGCCAACCGCCGCCGCGGTGTGGGCCCCCGACTTCGTGTTGGGGATTTGGTTTGGTTGTCTTCTCGGTATGTCCCTCTGAAGGTTTCCTCTCCTAAGTTTAAGCCTCGCTTTATTGGTCCTTATAAAATTTTGGAAGTTCTTAACCCGGTTTCTTTTCGTTTGGATCTTCCGGTGTCGTTTGCCATTCACAACGTGTTCCATAGGTCTTTGTTGCGGCGGTACGTTGTGCCTGTGGTTCCTGCTGTTGAGCCTCCTGCTCCGGTGTTGGTTGAGGGCGAGTTGGAGTACGTAGTGGAGAAGATCTTGGATTCTCGTCTCTCTAGACGGAGGCTTCAGTATTTGGTCAAATGGAAGGGCTATGGTCAGGAGGATAATTCCTGGGTGGCTGCCTCTGATGTTCATGCGGCCGATTTGGTTCGTGCCTTCCACGCTGCTCATCCTGGTCGCCCTGGTGGTTTTGGTGAGGGTTCGGTGACCCCTCCTTAAAGGGGGGGTACTGTTGTGAACTATACCTTTTGGCTCCCTCTTGTGGTCACTAGTGATTTGGCACTTGGATTGTCTTTTACCAGGTTGGTACTCATCTGCTTCGTTAGACCATGGGTGTTGCTATTTAAACTTCCTGGATTCTCAGTCCAGTGCCTTGCATCGTTGTAATCAGTTCACTTCTGTTTGCTCCTGTCTTCAGGTCCTGGTTCTTTGCAAGATAAGCTAAGTCCTGCTTTCGTACTTTTGATCATTTGCATTGTTCTTATTTTTTGTCCAGCTTGTACAAAATGTGATTCCTGTTATCGCTGGAAGCTCTAGGGGGCTGATATTCTCCCCCCACACCGTCAGTCGGTTTGGGGGTCCTTGGATATTCAGCGTGGATATTTTGCAGGGTTTTTTGGTGACCATATAAGTCTTCTTTCTACACTCACTGGCACTGGCCACTTTATTAGGTACACCTGTCCAACTTCTTGTTAACACTTAATTTCTAATCAGCCAATCACATGGCGGCAACTCAGTGCATTTAGGCATGTAGACATGGTCAAGACAATCTCCTGCAGTTCAAACCGAGCATCAGTATGGGGAAGAAAGGTGATTTGAGTGCCTTTGAACGTGGCATGGTTGTTGGTGGCAGAAGGGCTGGTCTGAGTATTTCAGAAACTGCTGATCTACTGGGATTTTCACGCACAACCATCTCTAGGGTTTACAGAGAATGGTCCGAAAAAGAAAAAAAATCCAGTGAGCGGCAGTTCTGTGGGCGGAAATGCCTTGTTGATGCCAGAGGTCAGAGGAGAATGGGCAGACTGGTTCGAGCTGATAGAAAGGCAACAGTGACTCAAATCGCCACCCGTTACAACCAAGGTAGGCCTAAGAGCATCTCTGAACGCACAGTGCGTCGAACTTTGAGGCAGATGGGCTACAGCAGCAGAAGACCACACCGGGTACCACTCCTTTCAGCTAAGAACAGGAAACTGAGGCTACAATTTGTACAAGCTCATCGAAATTGGACAGTAGAAGATTGGAAAAACGTTGCTTGGTCTGATGAGTCTCGATTTCTGCTGCGACATTCGGATGGTAGGGTCAGAATTTGGCGTAAACAACATGAAAGCATGGATCCATCCTGCCTTGTATGGAGCATCTTTGGGATGTGCAGCCGACAAATCTGCGGCAACTGTGTGATGCCATCATGTCAATATGGACCAAAATCTCTGAGGAATGCTTCCAGCACCTTGTTGAATCTATGCCACGAAGAATTGAGGCAGTTCTGAAGGCAAAAGGGGGTCCAACCCGTTACTAACATGGTGTACCTAATAAAGTGGCCGGTGAGTGTATATTCTGCTATTAGTCAGTGGGCCTCTCTTTGCTAAATCTAGTTCATTCTTACGTTTGTCTTTTCTTCTTACCTCACCGTTATTATTTGTTGGGGGCTTGTATTACTTTGGGGTCTTTTCTCTGGAGGCAAGACAGGTCTTATTTTCCCTGATAGGGTTAGTTAGTTCTCCGGCTGGCGCGAGACGTCTAGGATCAACGTAGGCACGTTCCCCGGCTGCTGTTAGTGTTTGTGCTAGGTTCAGGTATATGGTCAGCCTAGTTACCACTTCCCTATGAGCGAGTATTTATGTTTTGCAGACTTTGCGGTAATCTCTGAAGTCCCCTGCCATTGGGACCATAACACTAAAGTTATGGTTAGGGTTGGGGCTAAAGTTAGGGTTAGGGTTGGGGCTAAAGTTAGGGTTAGAGTTGGGATTAGGGTTAGGGTTTGGATTAGGGTTGGTATTAGGGTTACGTTTGGGATTAGGGTTGGGATTAGGGTTACGTTTGGGATTAGGGTTGGGATTAGGGTTACATTTGGGATTAGGGTTGGGATTAGGGTTAGGGTTGGGATTAGGGTTAAGGTTAGGGTTGGGATTAGGGTTAGGGGTGTATTGGGATTAGGGTTAGGTTTGAGGTTAGGGTTGAGGTTAGGGTTAGGGGTGTGTTGGATTTAGGTGTTTTGATTAGGGTTTTGGTTAGGGTTGAGTGTTATGACCCCAATGGCGAGGGTCTCAGAGAAATAGGTAAGTCTGCGAAGTACAAAAATCCAGCTCATAGGGCAGTGGTAACTGGGTTGACCATATATCTACTCCTAACGCCAACACTAGAAGTAGCCGGGGAACATGCCTACGTTGGTCGCTAGATGTCTCGCGCCAGCCGGAGAACTAACTACCCCTAGAAGAGGAAAACAAAGACCTCTCTTGCCTCCAGAGAAAGGACCCCAAAAGTAGGATACAAGCCCCCCACAAATAATAACGGTGAGGTAAGAGGAAATGACAAACATAGAAATGAACTAGGTTTAGCAAAGAGAGGCCCGCTTACTAATAGCAGAATGTAGTAAGATAACTTATATGGTCAACAAAAACCCTATCAAACATCCACGCTGGAAATTCAAGAACCCCCGAACCGTCTAACGGCCCGGGGGGAGAACACCAGCTCCCTAGAGCTTCCAGCAAGGACAGGATACAGATTAAGTACAAGCTGGACAAAAATGCAAACAAAAACAAATAGCAAAAAGCAAGAAAGCAGACTTAGCTTAATCTAGCAGGAACCAGGATCAGTAGACAAGAGCACAACAGATTAGCTCTGATTACAACGTTGCCAGGCATTGAACTGAAGGTCCAGGGAGCTTATATAGCAACACCCCTGAACTAACGGCCCAGGTGAGCATACAAGGGATGACTGACATACCCAGAGTCAAATCACAAGTAACCACTAGAGGGAGCCAAAAAGCAAATTCACAACAGTTGAGATTAGGGCTGTTTTGGGGTTAGGGTTGTGATTATCGTTAGGGTTGTGATTAGGATTATGGATCGTGTTGAGATTAGGGTTAGGGGTGTGTTGGAGTTAGGGTTGGAGTTAGAATTGTGGGGTTTCCACTGTTTAGGTACATCAGGGGGTCTCCAAACACGACAGCCAATTTTGCGCTAAAAAAGTCAAATGGTGCTCCCTCCCTTCTGAACTCTGCCGTGCGCCCAAACAGTGGTTTACCCGCACATATGGGGTACCAGCATACTCAGGACAAATTGGAGAACAAATATTGGCGTCCAATTTCTCTTGTTACCCTTGTGAAAATAAAAACTTGGGGGCTAAAAAAATCTTTTTTTGTGGAAAAAAAAATATTTTCTATTTTCAGTACTCTGCATTATAAACTTCTGTGAAGCACCTGGGCATTCAAAGTTCTCACCACATATCTAGATAAGTTCCTTGGGGGGTCTAGTTTCCAAAATGGGGTCACTTGTGGGGGGTTTCTACTGTTTAGGTACATCAGTGGCTCTGCAAACGCAACATAACGCCCGCAGACCATTCTATCAAAAGCCTGCATTCCAAAATGGCGCTCCTTCCCTTCCGAGCTCTGCCGTGTGCTCAGTGGTTTATCCCCACATATTGGGTACCAGCATACTCAGGACAAATTGGACAACAACTTTTGGGGTCCAATTTCTCTTGTTACCCTTGTGAAAATAAAAATTTGGGGGCTAAAAAATCTTTTTTGTGGGAAAAAAATATATTTTTTATTTTCACTACTCTGCATTATAAACTTCTGTGAAGCACTTGGGCATTCAAAGTTCTCACCACATATCTAGATAAGTTCCTTGGGGGGTCTATTTTCCAAAATGGGGTCACTTGTTGGGGGTTTCTACTGTTTAGGTACATTAGGGGTCTGCAAACGCAACATAACGCCCGCAGACAATTCTATCAAAGTCTGCATTCCAAAACGGCGCTCCTTCCCTTCCAAGCTCAGCCATGCGCCCAAACAGTGGTTTACCCCCACATATGGGGTACCAGCATACTCAGGACAAATTGGACAACAACTTTTGGGGTCCAATTTCTCTTGTTACCCTTGTGAAAATAAAAACTTGGGGGCTAAAAAATCTTTTTTGTTAAAAAAAAAAATATTTTTTATTTTCACGACTCTGCATTATAAACTTCTGTGATGCACTTGGGCATTCAAAGTTCTCACTACACATCTAGATAAGTTCCATGGGGGGTCTAGTTTCCAAAATGGGGTCACTTTTGGGGGGTTTCTACTGTTTAGGCACATCAGGGGCTCTCCAAACGCGACATGGCGTCCGATCTCAATTCCAGTCAATTTTGCATTGAAAAGTCAAATGGCGCTCCTTTGCTTCCGAGCTCAGCCATGCGCCCAAACAGTGGTTTACCCCCACATATGGGGTGTCGGCGTACTCAGGACAAATTGTACAACAACTTCTGGGGTCCATTTTCTCCTGTTACCCTTGGTAAAATAAAAATTTGGAGGCAAAAAGATCATTTTTGTAGAAAAAATGCGATTTTTTTATTTTCACGGCTCTACGTTATAAACTTCTGTGAAGCACCTGGGGGTTTAAAGTGCTCACCACACATCTAGATAAGTTCCTTAAGGGGTCTAGTTTCCAAAATGTTATCACTTGTGGGGGGTTTCCACAGTTTAGGCACATCAGGGGCTCTCCAAACGCGACATGGCATCCGATCTCAATTCCAGCCAATTCTGCATTGAAAAAGTCAAACGGTGCTCCTTCACTTCCAAGCTCTGCGGTGCGCCCAAAGAGTGGTTTACCTCCACATATGGGGTATCGACGTACTCAGGAGAAATTGCACAACAACTTTTGTGGTCTATTTTCTCCTGTTACCCTTGTTTAAATAAGAATTTGTGGGCGAAAAAATCATTTTTGTGAAAACAAATGCGATTTTTTATTTTCACGGCTCTACGTTATAAACGTCTGTGAAGCACTTGGGGGTTCAAAGTGCTCACCACACATCTAGATAAGTTCCTTAGGGGGTCTAGTTTCCAAAATGGTGTCACTTGTGGGGGGGTTCCACTGTTTAGGCACATCAGGGGCTCTCCAAACGCGACATGGCGTCCGATCTCAATTCCAGCCAATTCTGCATTGAAACAGTCAAACGGTGCTCCTTCACTTCCAAGCTCTGCGGTGCGCCCAAACAGTGGTTTACCCCCTCATATGGGGTATCAGCGTACTCAGGAGAAATTGCACAACAAAAATTGTGGTTAAATTTCTGTTTTTACACTTGTGAAAATTTAAAAAAATGGTTCTGAAGTAAAATGTTTGCAAAAAAAGTTAAATGTTCATTTTTGCCTTCCACATTGTTTCAGTTCCTGTGAAGTACGTAAAGGGTTAATAAACTTCTTGAATGTGGTTTTGAGCACCTTGAGGGGCGCAGTTTTTAGAATGGTGTCACACTTGGTTATTTTCTATCATATAGACCCCTCAAAATGACTTCAAATGTGATGTGGTCCCTAAAAAAAACATGGTGTTGTAAAAATGATAAATCGCTGGTCAACTTTTAACCCTTAACTCCCTAACAAAAAAAAATGTTGTTTCCAAAATTGTGCTGATGTAAAGTAGACATGCGGGAAATGTTATTTATTAACTATTTTTCGTGACATATCTCTCTGATTTAAGGGCATAAAAATACAAAGTTTGAAAATTGCAAAATGTTAAAAATTTTCGCCATATTTCCATTTTTTTCATAAATAATCGCAAGTAATATCGAAGAAATGTTACCACTAACATGAAGTACAATATGTCACGAAAAAACAGTCTCTGAATCAGCGGGATCCGATAAAGCGTTCCAGAGTTATAACCTCATAAAGTGACACTGGTCAGAATTGTAAAAATTGGCTCGGTCATTAAGTACCAAATTGGCTCTGTCACTAAGGGGTTAATAATAATAATAATAATAAAAATATTATTAATAAATGAAAATACGTGTTCCTCTCTCGTCGTCTCATCCTTCACGATAGTGTCTGAACACACACATGCGACACAAGTAATCCCTGCCTGCGACAATTCAAGCCATAAGCAATGAAGCGCCCAGCTTTCGATACCCACAATCCCTTTCACTGTGCTTTCTAGATTTTCCTCCTGCGTCTCAAGCCTCGATTAGTCCGCGTCCCTAATAGGGTCATTCTCCCGACGTCACACCACAGCTAGTCCGCTGATTGGCTCTTCCTAATCACTCCCTCTTTCTCCACCATGACAGGAGATTCGTCATGTGACAAGTGGCGCTGAGCTCACGTGACTCCGCCCGTGTCCTGTCCTCGGGCCCTGGTAGCCGCTGTAGTGACGTCAGCCATCCTTCTGAACGGAGACCGATCTCTCCCTCAACGCCGCCATCGCCTCCGTCATGACGGCCTTCTCTGAGCTTTACTTCAATGTGGACAGCGGCTACCTGGAAGGCCTGGTCCGCGGATTCAAGGCCGGGATCCTGTCCCAGGGAGACTACCTGAACCTGGTGCAGTGTGAGACCCTGGAGGGTGAGTGATGTGCGGGAGGATTGCTGCTTCCGGTGTATGCTGCGGGGCAGTGACCGGCGGGCTGCCCATCATCCTGGTACCGGGCAGTCACCCGTTATGTGATCGGTGAGGGCATCAGCGTAATGTCAGCTCTCCTGCTGTGTACAGGGCCGTATCCTCCATCCTGCGTCCCATCATTGTCAGTTGGGGCGATAGCCCCCCATCAGGGTTGTCAGGTGGGGCGATAACCCCCATCAGGGCTGTCAGGTGGGGCGATAACCCCCATCAGGGCTGTCAGGTGGGGCGATAACCCCCATCAGGGCTGTCAGGTGGGGCGATAACCCCCATCAGGGCTGTCAGGTGGGGCGATAACCCCCATCAGGGCTGTCAGGTGGGGCGATAACCCCCATCAGGGCTGTCAGGTGGGGCGATAACCCCCATCAGGGCTGTCAGGTGGGGCGATAACCCCCATCAGGGCTGTCAGGTGGGGCGATAACCCCCATCAGGGCTGTCAGGTGGGGCGATAACCCCCATCAGGGCTGTCAGGTGGGGCGATAACCCCCATCAGGGCTGTCAGGCGGGGCGATTACCCCCATATCAGGGATGTCAGGCGGGGCGATTACCCCCATATCAGGGATGTCAGGCGGGGCGATTACCCCCATATCAGGGATGTCAGGCGGGGCGATTACCCCCTTATCAGGGATGTCAGGCGGGGCGATTACCCCCTTATCAGGGATGTCAGGCGGGGCGATTACCCCCCTATCGCGGTTGTAATTAACCCTTAAAGAGTTATTCTGGTTATCTGTTTTTAGGAGCTCTCCGCTCCTCTGCCTCTGGACTTCCTTGCTGGGGGGCCGCGCGCTCCTGAGGAATGATAGCTCAGACCAGGCTGAGCCCCTGGATCACGTCGCCCGCTCTCCAGTGCTGCTTGCAGAGGTAGTGTAGCCTCTGCAGCCACAGAGCATCGCTGGATCTAGTGACCTGATCACCGTCAGAGCAGCGCTTACAAGCTCTATGGTGCTGTACTCCCAGGCGCACGCTCCATGCAGAATGCAGCCGACCACCTCTGATGGATTTTTAGTAAGACTCGTTTGTTTTTACTTGCCAATTCTACACATTTCTGATTGAGAAAACTCTCTCTATGTCGAAATTGTGAATCCAGGAAATCCTCATTGTCTGGTGACTCAGGACATTGGTGAGAATGAAGCTGTGGACCAGGGTCAGAGTTGTCACTTGTAGATCATCGGTTTCTCTTTTCACCAGTGCAGGATAATCTACAGCGGGGCGGGGGGGGGGGGGGGGTTCATTTTACCGAAATGCCAAATATCAGGCTGATGCCTTCCCCATCCTCAACCAAAGCGGTATGATGTCCTTACAACTCTCCCCCCCATACGTATTGACTAGTGACCCTACACAGTTTCCTCCACAAAAAAAAGTTTGATACGAGTGTCTGCTTAGTGTGAGCCGATCCTCAGGTGAAAGAATCATAACACAGGTGAGGAGAAGATGGAGAACTTAATTCCTCCATTGTGTCAGTATGTGGAAATCAAACTGCACTCGGATGCCATCCAAGTGCAGTCCAGTGTTTTCCACTCACCCGTAGACTTGTATGGGTGAGTGTAAATCCGCTTTGTGTGCACAGCCCTATAGATTGACATTGGTCAGATAGCATTCGTCCGATTTATAAGCCCTGACAGAATGGTGGAAGAGGAGTGGTTGTCCAGACCTGTGTGTGCCCAGTTTAGGAATCACAGTCCTCTAGTGTTGATACTGGTGCTGATCCTGAACCATCTTACTTGCAGTCCTTCTTAGAGCTAATATTGTGCTTTGTTTCTATGTGATACATTCTGCATATAACCTAGGGACAACAGCTGGAGCAGGGAGAATGGCTGAGTACAGCCTCTAGGCAGAGCTTAGGGCTTTGCCATCCGTTGCTAAATACATATCTGCTGCAGGTGACCACATTTGTTTTTGTTCCAAAAGTCGACTATTGTACAAACGGTTTATTCTGCTTTGTGTAAAATTATGGTGGTTTAAATGTTTAAAAACCGCTTAGCCTGCTACAGGTGACCACATTGTTTTTTAATTAAAATAATTAGTTTCAATTAATCAAGGAAACTTGCTTTCCAGAGACCTAGCAATCAGAAAATGTGTAAGGGACAGGGAGGTGGAAGTGTTGATGATGTGCACAGACGGCGAGGACGTAGGACAGGTGCGACTGTACTTGTTGCTGGAGCATAAGCAGCTCTCCCATCCACGACACATAGCTTCTCGTCCCACTTTGCAGGGAGGCACGGTTCACCACTTCTGAAGCCACACCAGTGCGAACAGTTGGTTGGTGGGATAGCAGATAATGCTTGCAGCAGGCTTGCCAGCACCACCCAGTCTTCCACACGGTCCAGTCTCACCACCATTTAGTCTGGCTCACTTAATCCTCACCTTGATCCTCCTTCCTCCCACCATGTCACGTTCCAGGAGCCCAGTGATCCCACACTAGGTCACTCCGCGGAGCTCTTTACATCATCATTTCTTGATTCTGGCCTCTCACCTTGCATGTTCCAAGAGGGACAAGAAGGCATGTTGTTTAGTGATGCACAAAACTTAAAGCAACCACGGTCACAAGAAGATGATGGTGGGGAATGGCATATTTTGTCTAAGCAGGTAGGTAATGATCAGACACTGTTGACAATAAGTCAGCTTGTTGTTAAGTCACCAAGTCAGGAGGACCAGGGTTTGGCAGTGGAAGGCGAGAGGTGGTGGATGACTACATCAGTGACCCAACCTGGGAAGCTGGCATGCAGAGCGAGTCCAGCAGCGGAAAGGGTTAGGGATTGTCAGCACTGAATTAGGCAGGAATAGGTAGTGTGGTAACCAGAGGAACATGGTGGGAAACTGTTCCACAGAGCACCGACACTTGTGAATTTCCCCGTTAAAGAGTTGGGTGTTCCCCAGTCTGGGACTTTTTAAAAGAAAGTTCTGAAACGAAAAAAAAAGGTGATTTGCAACCTGTGCCATGTCAGGATCAGCAGGGGCTAGACCAGTACAAACCTAACCACCACCAGCATGATCAGGCAGATGTCATCTGCTGTCCATAACGCAGGCGGAGATGCCTCCTGCCCTGCAACTATCCTTGTACATTTTGTGGCACCATCATCAGGCACTTACAAATCCTTGTTTTCTATTCGCCACGACAGCACCCACTAGAGAGAGGGGATCCGCCCCTAGGAACAGGAAACCTACAGAGAGATAAACTGGCGGCCCCCCTCGCTCCTCAGTTGGTTTCCTGTTCCTAGATGCGATCCCTCAGAGAGAATCTCTGCAAGTTTAATGAAGAGGAAAGCTCGCCTGGACTGCCGCCTGTACATCTCTGCTGAGCGACAGGGGCTCCAGAGCGAGTATCAAAGACTGGGGAATGTTCCTGTTGGCTCCCCCCTCTTCTGGTCGCATTGGAATGGATGCTTGGTTGGCAACAGTCTCCCTGCTGGGACACGGTTGAAATGCTCCACCGCATGATCACAGGATTCCGGCGCAGGCAATAAGCCGGTAAGTGACCGCTGTATGGGGGCTGTAAAAGCAGCGCTTACCCCTCTGTATGATCCTGTCGTCGGGGATAGCGGTGCAGCCCGGATGGGGCTGGGTACTGAGTCCGGCAGGATGGCTGCAGGCGCCTTCCTCCTCAATAGCAGTGACTTCAGCCGCATGGAATGGAGGCGTGCGCACACGTGCGCAGTATGGTCGGCGTCCCGGAGGTAGATGTTTGAACTTCCGGGGGCGCAGGGGTCAGACTGGCGTTTCCTGTATGGACGCCATAGTATTCCTGTGCAGTGGATGCGGTGTCCTGACGGCGAGGCCCCCTAATGGAGAGGTAAAAAAATAAAAAAATGAGGGGTGTGTTTTTTGATCGGTAGCCTACACTATATAAGGCAGATTGGTGTACTAGGCAGTGCGCAAACATGTCGTCTCAGGAGGATATCGAGCGCCCACTGGAGGAGTTAATTCTACCTAGTGGTGATGCCAGGAAGAAAAGTAGTGGACACTAGAAAGTGAGTGACTCCACTGACAAATCAGTGAAAACGTCGTCCCGTTCTACACCCCAGGCCGATCAAACAACCTGGCAGCCAGTATATAATTAAATTTCCGGGTGAGTGTATAGACAGCTTCATAGAAGCTTATGGAAGTCTCTTCTGCTTGTGTTTTTGTAGGCAAAACGGACGGGAAAGTCTAAGCACAAGCAGTGTGCTATATGTACCGAGCCTCTACCTGACTCTTATATAAAGAAACTGTGTCAGAATTGTATAAAAAACACCTTGCAGCAGGAGGGTTCGGTCAAAATGAATGCGATACGTCTCATGATCCGAGAGGAGCTTCAGTCCTTAGGAGGTGGTCCGTCTATGGATATTGAGAGGAAAAGCAGGAGAGCACCCTCACCTAAAGCGGACACGTCAGCAGAAAGCGGGGAGATTGATTCTGACATCTCTCAGATTTCGGGTTCCTCGGATGGATTATGTCTGTTTTCCTACTGACAGTGTGAATAATTTAGTAAAGTCAGTAAGAAGCACAATGGGGTTATCAGAGTCTAAGGAACCTCAGATGCCGCAGGAGGTTATGTTCGCAGGTCTCTCTCAGCGGAAGGGTCATGTATTTCCTGTAAACCAGGCCATTAAAGACCTTGTCAAAAAGGAATGGAGTAAGGGACAAAAGGAGTTTGTGCCGGTATCATGTAAGAGGCGGTACCCCTTTGACGATGAGGACTTGGCCACCTGGGCTAAAAGTGCCTAAAGTTGATGCGGCTGTAGCATCCACGTCTCGCCGTTCCTCTTTACCTGTAGAGGATGCGGGCTCTTTGTCTGATCCTATGGACAGAAAATCGGACGCACTTTATAAAAAATATTGGGAAGCTTGTGTCACCGCATTTAAACCGGCAATCTCAGCCACGTGCACTAGCAGGTCTATGCTGGTTTCGCTGGAGCAGCTGGATCAAAACATCCAGAGTGGCGTATCCAGGGAAAAATTGCGTGCCTCTATTCCTTTGATTAAGGGGGCTGCGGCCTTTCTATCTGATGCTTCAATAGACTCGCTCCACTTGGCAGCCAGAACAGCTAACCTTACTAATGCAGCTCGTCGAGCGTTGTGGTTAAAGAACTGGAAGGGAGATGCCAAGTTGTGTGCCATACCCTGTCAGGGTGAGTATCTCTTTGGAGCTGTTCTGGATAATATACTCACTAAGGCGGGTGAGAGGAAAAAGGGCTTCACTAATCTCTTTATTCCTTCTTACAGAAGGGCGTTCAGGAAGCCACCATTTGGCAAGAAAAGAGACTTTAAGGACCGCTGGAGTAACAAGGAGTTCAGGCAAAAGGGAAATTTGTTTAATAAACGCCCCTTCAAACCAGCGGATAAATTCCGTTAATCCTATTCTACCGGTGGGAGGTAGATTACTAAGATTTATTAAACAATGGATGGAAATAACTGTTAATCCATGGGCCATAAATTTGATATCTTCAGGCCTCACCTTAGACTTTATCCGGACACCTCCGGATTCTTTCCTTCTGACTTCCTTAAGGCCCCGTCTCACATAGCGAGATCGCTAGCGAGATCGCTGCTGAGTCACAAGTTTTGTGACGCAACAGCGACCTCAGTAGCGATCTCGCTATGTGTGACACATACCAGCGATCAGGCCCCTGCTGCGAGATCGCTGGTCGTGTCGGAATGGCCTGGACCTTTTTTTGGTCGTTGAGGTCCCGCTGACATCGCTGAATCGGTGTGACACCGATCCAGCGATGTCTTCACTGGTAACCAGGGTAAACATCGGGTTACTAAGCACAGGGCCGCGCTTAGTAACCCGATGTTTACCCTGGTTACCAGCGTAAATGTAAAAAAAAACAAACAGTACATACTCACCATCTGTTGCCCGTCAGGTCCCTTGCCGTCTGCTTCCTGCTCTGACTGCCGCCGTAAAGTGAGAGCAGAGCACAGCAGTGACGTCACCGCTGCGCTCTGCTCTCAGTGTACGGCGGCACACAGTCAGAGCGGGAAGCAGACGGCAAGGGACCTGACGGGCAACAGATGGTGAGTATGTAGTGTTTGTTTTTTTTGGTAACCAGGGTAAACATCGGGTTACTAAGCGCGGCCCTGCGCTTAGTAACCCGATGTTTACCCTGGTTACCCGGGTGCTGCAGGGGGACTTCGGCATCGTTGAAGACAGTTTCAACGATGCCGAAGTCGTTCCCCTGATCGTTGGTCGCTGGAGAGAGCTGTCTGTGTGACAGCTCCCCAGCGACCACACAGCAACAAAACAGCGACGCTGCAGCGATCAGCATCGTTGTCTGTATCGCTGCAGCGTCGCTGTGTGAGACGGGGCCTTTAAAATCCAGGCCACAGCAAGAGGTACTTGAAATTGAAATTAAATCCCTCTTAACCAAACAGGTTTTAATAGAGGTCCCGTCATCTCAAATAGGGAGAGGATTTTACTCTCCCTTGTTTCTGATTACTATGCCTGATGGGTCTTTCAGAACTATAATTAATTTGAGGAAACTGAACACATTCATAAAACCCAAAACATTTAAAATGGAATCCATTCATTCGGCTATAAAATTTTTTATTTCCAAACTGTTACATGGTAGTACTGGATCTTAAGGATGCTTATTACCATCTTCCTATACACCAGTTACACCAGCAGTTTCTTCGGGTAGCACTTGTAATAGATGGTCAGGTTCGTCATCTACAATATAGAGCAATGCCGTTTGGCTTATCTATGGCTCCGAGGGTCTTTACTAAATTGTTATTAGAAGTAATGTCCTTTCTACGGTTAAAAGACACACTGGTCATTCCGTATCTAGATGACCTGCTGATTGTAGGTAAAACCCCCCTCCAGTGTGAGCAAAGGTTGTAGAAAGTTGTGTTGTCTTTGCAAACACTTGGCT
This sequence comes from Ranitomeya variabilis, assembly GCF_051348905.1. Taxonomy (NCBI): domain Eukaryota; kingdom Metazoa; phylum Chordata; class Amphibia; order Anura; family Dendrobatidae; genus Ranitomeya; species Ranitomeya variabilis. The sequence goes on from NC_135233.1 coordinate 552,238,683, forward strand.
GGATTGTCAATTGGGAAAAATCCAGACTCCAACCTGTAACATGTCAAAAATTCCTTGGGCTCCTTCTAGATTCAGTCGACCAGATATGTTGGCTTCCTGAGGATAAGAAGGCCTCCATAATTGATAAAGTGAACTTAGCGATCGAAAAACACAGTATGTCATTAAGGAGTGCCATGTCCTTGCTAGGTTCACTGACTTCATGTATTCCTGCGGTTCAGTGGGCACAATTTCACACGAGACAACTTCAGAAATTTGTGTTAGAGGAGGAAATTAAAAAGCGTGGACATTTGAATCAAACAGTTGTGTTAACTTTAGAGGTGGTACACTCCCTTACATGGTGGTTGGATTGGGAAAATCTTTCGAGAGGAGTTCTATGGGTGATCACTCCTTCAAGCATAGTGACCACAGATGCTAGTCCTGAAGGCTGGGGGGCACATTTTCAGGATCAGATGGTTCAGGGTCTTTGGTCCAGATCAGAATCTAATAATTCCTCTAATGTTAAAGAATTAAGAGCTATATATTATTCCCTACTCCACTTTCTTCCTCAGCTGCGAGGCTCTCACACAAGGGTCCTCTCCGACAACACCACTGCGGTAGCCTATCTAAACCATCAAGGAGGTACACGGTCGGACACTCTCATGGAGGTTACATCAGACATAATGAAATTAGCCGAAAGTCATCTATTATCCTTGTCAGCGTTACACATCAGAGGCATAGACAATTTTTGTGCCGATTTCCTCAGCCGTCACACCCTTCATCAAGGAGAATGCTCAACAGGAGGATTTTCAGATTAATAACAGCCCGATGGGGCATACCTCAAATAGACTTGTTTTCAACAAGATCCAACCGTCAGGTCAAAGCGTTTGCCTCTCTATGCAGACAGGACAATCCGGACATATTCGATGCCCTTCAGGTGCCATGGACATTCAGCCTGGCTTATGCTTTTCCCCATGGAATCTATTGCCCATGGTTATATGAAAAGTAAGGGAGGAAGGGGCAAGAGTTCTGTTGATAGCCCCATTCTGGCACAAGAGGCCATGGTTTTCGTGGCTCAGGGCAATGTCAATTACAGACCCTTGGATTCTGCCTCAGACCAAGGACCTGCTCTCTCGGGGACCATTCCTCCATCCTCAGGTAAAGGGCATGAACTTGACTGTCTGGAATTTGAGAGGCAGTTACTAAATCTTAGAGGATTTTCTAGAGGGCTAATAGATACCCTCATGAGGAGTAGAAAGCCTTCTACTACCAGAATTTATGTTAGAATCTGGAGAAAATTTCTTGAATTCCATACCGCACAACTTTCTTCTGAAGTTCCCATATTCTCAATACTAGAGTTTTTACAGAGGGGTCTGGAGTTAGGGCTCTCTGTAAGCACTCTGAAGGTTCAGATTTCAGCTCTAGGAGCTCTCTTTAATTATGATGTTGTAGGCGATAGGTGGATATCCCGTTTTGTATAGGCATGTGAGCGATCAAAACCAATCAATATACCGCAGGTCCCTCAGTGGGATCTAACTCTAGTCCTAGATGCGTTAACACAGAGCCTCTTCATACAGCCTCATTGAAAAATGTTTCATTAAAGACAGTATTGTTGGTAGCATTAGTATCTGCTAGGAGAGTGAGCGATCTCCAGGCCTTATCGATAGATCCTCCATTTTTATCTGTAACTTCTGACAGAATAATTTTGAAAACGGACCCGTCCTACCTTCCTAAAGTAGCCACTAGTTTTCATAGATCCCAGGAGATCTTCCTACCTACCTTTTTATAGAGACCACTCAACTCCAGAAGAAGTGAGACTTCATACCCTAGATGTTAAAAGGACTGTTCTGGCCTATTTAGGCTAGTTTCACATTTGCGTTTAAAAACGCAGCGTTTTTAACGCAAACGCATGTGGTGAAAAAACGCATGTAAACGCGTGCAAACGCTGCGTTTTTTAGACGCATGCGTTTTTGCATGCAGAAAAAAAAATGCGGCGTTTTGCCGCGTTTACATGCGTTTTTCCTGGGTTTGCGTTTTTGAAACGCATGCTGAGAAGTGTGTGACAGCTGCCAATCATCAAAATCAACAAGAAAACCCACTATAAATAGAAATAGGTAGGGTTAGGGGTAGGGTTAGGATCCCTAGGGTTAGGGTTAGGGTTTGGATCCCTTTATCACCTTGATGGTGGGGGGTGGCTTATAAGTGTGTATTCTTGTTTTTTTTCTATAAAAACGCATGCGTTTTTAACGCAAACGCATGTGCTTAAAAACGCATGCGTTGACATAGACAGCAATACGTTTTTTTGCCGCAAAAAAACGCCTCTAGAAATTACTACATGTTGCATTTCTGCAACCAAACGCAAGCATGGAAAAAACGCATGCGTTGTCAAACGCGGCAAAACGCATGCAAAAAAACCCGCATGCGTTTTTAATGTTAAACATAGGAGAAAAAAAACGCATGTGTTTTTTTGCGGAAAAACGCAGTGGCAAAAAACACAAATGTGAAACCAGCCTTAGAGGACTAGGGACTGGAGGAAGAGTAGGGCTCTCTTTGTGTCTTTCCAGGGTAAAAACAAGGGATCCAGAGTCACAAAGAATACGTTATCATGCTGGATCAGAGATGCCATACTCTTGGCATATCAAGCTAAAGGAAGAGATCCACCACTGCGTGTAGGAGCACACTCTACAAGAGCCTTGTCGACTTCCTGGGCAGAGAAGGCGAACGTGCCAATAGACCTTATATGTAAGGCCGCAACCTGGTCTTCACCTAATACTTTCTATAAACACTTTAGATTAGACCTATCTTCCGCCTCTGATCTAACCTTTGGGATATCGGTCCTTGACTCAGTAAACCCACCCAATCTATAGTCTCTGTAAATCTCTCTAGTGGGTGCTGTCGTGGCGAATAGAAAATACCGGATTACTTACCGGTAATGCTCTTTTATAGAGCCCACTACAGCACCCATTCACATCCCTCCCTTTTTTATAGTAGCACGTGGTGCCGTTGTGCTGAGGTGTAAATAATAGAACAATATAGTATAAGATTGTAAATATGTACATATACCTGAGCCTATTAACTAAAACCTGGCGGCGGTTCCTCCTATTCTCTGTAATACAACTGAGGAGCGAGGGGGGGCGCCCCTTTTATCTCTCTGTAGGTTTCCTGTTCTAGGGGCGGATCCCCTCTCTCTAGTGGGTGCTGTCGTGGGCTCTATAAAAGAGCATTACCTGTAAGTAATCCGGTATTTCAGCACAGCTTTCAACTATCCCTATCCCAGGCTTGGAACAAAAAAGAACGTTCCCAGTTACCCACCCACAGGCCCAAATGCTAAACGGGCACTTTCCAGGCTGCTTACCATGGAAGTGTTGCCGTTTCGACTTGTAGGCATGGAGGATTTCCTGTGTCTCATGGCCAGCCGCCAATATTTATCCCGGTATGGTGTCCCCGCCTTATAGCAGCACATGTCCAGAAACATCATCGGTGCCCTTGCCAACGCATCTTCTGGGATTGTCCACTCAACAACCAGCACGTGGACAAGTGCACTAGGTGAACATTGTGGAGACCCACCCTGGCTAGGCACATGTGCTACCGGTGCCAAGGCCTGCTGGCCCTACTTTTCTCAGGGATTCCTCCCCCTCCTACACCAGTTCTTCCACTCCTCATCTTCCATCTCCGATTTGTTATCTCAGATCAGGTCATCCACATCAACCGGAAGCTTTAAGCTCTGAAGCACTACCTCAGCGAAGCGGCAACAGGCTCTGCTGAAGTTAATTTGTCTAGGAGACAAACTGCACACCGCAGCAAAGTTATTGAAAGGAATAACAGATGAGACAGATCTGTGGCTCTCATCCCTAACACGACAACCAGCCATGGTCATGTGTGATAATTGCCGTAACCTGGTGTCGTCTGTGAATCTTGGCAAGCTCACACACGGTACCGTGTTTGGCCCATGTGCTCAACTTGGTAGTTCAGCGGTTTCTGAAAACTTACCCAGATTTGCCAGCATTACTGGTCAAGGTACGCCATGTAAGTACCCCTTTCTGCAAGTCCACTACAATTGCAGTGCTGCAGCAGTGCATGCAATTGCCAGCTCGCCGACTGGTGTGCGACATCACCACGCTGGAACTCAACATTGCACATGCTGGCAAGGCTTTGCGAGCAGCAGAGGCCTATTGTGGAATACCAGCTCCAACATGCTTGTTTGTACTCTGATCAGCCTCCACACATAACAGCTGAACAGTGGTCATGGATGTCTGACATTTGCGCAGTTCTCCAAGACTTTGAGGACTCCACAAGGATGGTGAGCGGCGATGATGCCATAATCAGTGCAACTATCCTGCTTCTGTGCCTACTTAAACAGTAGCTGCTGACAAATATGAAGCTTTGCATGTGGAACATGTGGAGATGGAGGAAGACATGAGACGGGGAGATACTACCCAGCCAACCCTCATCTCATTTGCTCAGCCTGGATTGGGTAACAATGAGGAGGTGGAAGAGGAGAAACAGGAGCTGTTTGCTAGCGCAACAGAAGCTAGTACCCACACAAGCTTCGTCCCTTCTCTCCTACGTGGATGTGCTGAGGAGGGGAATGAGGAGGATATGTAGAGTCATTATCATCAGTCATGACAGCAGCACATATCTTCAGTATTTGAATGAGGCCCTCTCCAGTTGTTGCCTTCACTGGTGTATGGATGATTGGATTACCCTCTTTGTTTTTTTTGTTTTTTCTGGCTTTGCACTGTGTGCATAGCCTTTGTGAGTGTAGAAGAACCACAACTATACTTTTCTTAATATTTGAATGTGGCATTCTAGTTGGTGTCTTCAAGGTTGCATAGATGACCCTGCTTGTAATGTTTGGTAGGCTTTGCACTGTGTGTAGAGCCTTTATGAATGAAGGCGTACCACTACATGACTATTTGAACAGATTGTGTACGAGTCCCTCTTCCATCAAATTTTTGGCGGTTCTTGCTTCCTTCATAAATGAAAAAGAAATTTCCAAATTTTTTTTTTTTTTTATAAAAATGTAACCACTTTCAGCTCCCAAGCCAGTTTTCACCTTCATGACCAGGCCAAATTTTGCAATTTTGATCAGTGCTACTTTATCATGTAAAATTTATTTGATATGACTTGCATTTATTTGTTAAAAAAATGAAAATTTTGCAAATCTCAATATTTTAATTTTATGCCCTTAAATTTGTTACAACGCAGAAAGTAGTTAATATGTCTACTTTATATCAGCACAATTTTTGTAACATAATTTTGCTTTGTTAGAAGTTATGAGTTAAAAGTTGACCAGCAATTTCTCCTTTTTACAACAAAATTTACAAAACCATTATTTTTTAAGGACCACCTCACATTTAAAGTGACTTTGAGGGGTCTATATGACAGAAAATACCCAAAAGTGACACCATTAAAAAAAAACTGCACCCCTCAAGGTGCTCAAAACCCCATGCAAAAAAGTTTTTTTAACCCTTTGGTGCTTCACGGGAACTAAAAATTCACTTTAGATCCAATTTTTTTTATTTCGTAAGGGTAACAGGATGAAATGGATTCTAAAATTTGTTGTGCAATTTCTAGTGAGTATGCCAACACCCCATATGTGGGGAAAACCACTGTTTGGGCACACGGCTGGGCTTGGAAGGGAAGGAACGCCATTTGACTTTTTGAATGCAAAATTTGTTGGAATAATTAGCGGACACCATGTCATGTTTGGAGAGCCCCTGATGTGCCTAAACAGTGGCCACCACCCACAAGTGACCCCATTTTGGAAACTAGACCCTCAGGGAGCTTATCTAGATGTGTGGTGAGCACTATGAACCCCCAAGTGCTTCACAGAAGTTTATAACATTAAGGTGTGAAAATAATAATGAAAGAAAAATCACTTTTTTCCCACAAAAATGTTAGCCCCAAATTTTGCATTTTCATAAGGAGAAATTGCGCCATACATTCTGTTGTCCAATTTTCCTGAATATGCTGATACCCCATATTGGGGGGGTAAACTACTGTTTGGGCTCACGGCAGGGATCGGAAAAGGAGTGATGGTTTGGAACACAGACTTTGATGGAATTGTCTGCTGGTGTCATGTCTCATTTCGAGAGTCCCTGATGTGTCTAAACAATGGAAACCCCCACAAGTGACACCATTTTGGATGCTAGACTACTCAAGGAATGTATCTAGATGTGTGGTGAGCACCTTGAACCCACAGCTGTTTCACAGAAGTTTATAACGTAGAGAAGTGAAAATAACAAAATTGGCCCAAAATTTTTATTTTCACAAGGACAGCAGGAGAAAATGGACACCAAAGTTTGTTGTGCAATTTCTCCTGAGTACGCCAATGTCCCATATGTGGTCGAAAACTACTTTTGATGCACAGTGCAAAGCTCTGAAGGGAAGAAGTTCACATTTTGCTGGCCTGGTTTGAGGGTACCACATTGGCAGAGCTCATGAGGTGCCAAAATAGCAGAACCCCCCAATATGTGACCCCCCGATTACAAACTAAACCTCTCAATGAATTCATCTAGAAGTGATCATGTTGTCACCACAGGTGTGTCACAGAACATCATACCATTGGGCAGTGAAGAAAAAAATAAAATTTTTACCACCAAAATTTAGTTTTAGCCCCAGAATTTACATTTTAACACAGGACAATGGGTAAAAATGGCACCAAAACTCATCCCACAATGTCTACTGAATGTTGAAATACCCCAAATATGGCTGTACAGTACTGCTTAGGCATACGGCGAGACTCGGGAGTGAGTGAGCGCTATCTGCAAATAACGCTTTGTCCATCACTAGTCTCGCCATATAAGCTAAGCAGTACTGTTATACAGGAGGCATTCCGGAGCGCACAATTTTCTATAATAGTTTTCAGACTCCATACACAGAGCCACTAAGTTCCTGAGGAGCAGAATCCCCCCTCAAGTGACCCCATTGTGGAAATTATACCCCTTTGGGAATTTATCTACAGGTGTCGTGACTATTTTGACTACATGGGTGTTTTCCAGAAACACATTCAGCAGTGGATGTTGCTTAGTGAAAATTGCAAACTGCCGCTGTAGTGACCAGTACATTATGCCCACCTCATACATGCACCAGTAAATTAGTTAAAAAAACACCTTACAAGAGATAAACCCAATCGTGAATAAATCATATATCAATATAATAAATATAACCACAAATATACCAATATTCATTCACAGGGTGTCTTTGGAAGAAAAGAAGTGGGAACCACTTAAACCAAGAACCAAAACCAATCACCAAGGCAATAGATGCACCAGAGAGATCAATTGGATAAATAATAGTCTTTTATTAATGTTTAGCAGTGATACAGTATATATATTAATAATAAAAAAATACAAAAAAATTCACAAAATATCATTAAAAGAAGTGTATGACATGAACGGTATATATAAAAATAGATATACAGGCATCCACAAGCACAGTGCTAAAATTATCAAATATATCTGTGCAAGGTATATGATTTCCCCTATTCCTGAGAATTTTGATAAACTCCAATAAAAAAACCAGTGTAAAAAATCAATAAAAATTCCAAATAATTGTGCAATATGTGCAAAATGTGCAAGGAATATATTAAAGTGCCAATAAGAAAGGAATTGATATTTAAAAAGCAGGATAACTCCTGTCCTGCACAGTGTAAAATCCACAAAGTGCCAGGTGCTAAAGAGAATTTCCAGGAACTCAACCAGTTATATATATAATTACTATACCTTGGGGTGCCGTACTGTCCTGCCTACACACACGCCCGACGCGCGTTTCAGAACTATATTCCTTCGTCAGGGGATGGCCAAGTGCCAGAATAGGCGCATCTTCCAGATGTGCCTTTTCTGGGGTGGCTGGGGGCAGATGTTTTTAGCCAGGGGGGGCCAATAACCATAGACCCTCTCTAGGCTATTAATATCTGCCCTCAGTCACTGGCTTTACCACTCTGGCGGAGAAAATTGGGCGGGAGCCCACGCCAATTTTTTCCGCGATTTAACCCTTTATTTTACAAGCTACAGCGCCCAAATTTTGCACATACACACTACTAACAGTAGTGTGGAATATGCAAAAAAAAAGGGATATGAGATGGTTTACTGTATGTAAACCATGTCTCATATCCTGTCGGGTTTGTGAAGGAGAAAGAAAAAGCCGGCAATTGAATTACCGGCTTTTCTATAACACAGGTGCGTATTTCTCGCAAGTCACACTGCTGGTCCGTGTGTAATCCGTATTTTTCTCGCCCCCATAGACTTTCATTGGCGATTTTTTTTTTTTGCGCAATACGGTGACAAACGCAGCATGCTGCGATTTTCTACGGCCTTACAAGACCATATAATACGGATCAGTAAAATACGGCAGATAGGAGCTGGGCCATAGAGAATCATTGTACCGTATGCAATCTGCTTTTTTTCTGCACCTCTCATACGTCCGTAAAACTCGCTAGTGTGACGCCGGCCTTACTGTGATCTTTGGGAGGCAGAATGAACAAATCAACAGCAGGTGAAAAATTCATTTTATTTATTTTTTACGCCGTTCCTTGTGCGGTACAAGTTATTAGACAACTTTATTCTTCAGGTCCATGCGATAACAGATTTATAACGTTTTTTTTATGTTTGGCAGCTGTCAAATTCTTTTTATTGCAAAAACTATCGCTATATTTTGAGAGCTTTCAGCCCACAGTCATGTGATGTCTTGTTTTTTTGTGACTTTTTTTTTTTCTTGACATTTTTTGATCTGTCTCTTCCGATTTTTGGTAGGCAGAATGAGCAAAATCAGCAATTAAGGTTTTTTTTTTTATATGCCTTTCAGTGTATAGTAAAATTGATAAAGCAGTTTTATTCCTTGGGTCAGTACCATTACAGCGATACCTCATTTATATCTTTTTTTTTTTTTATGTTTTGGCGCTTTTACACAATAAAAACTGTTTTAGAGAAAAAATATTTATTTTTGCATCCCTGAGAGCTATAACTAACTTTTTTTTTAATTTTTCCACTGATGGCACTGTATTGTTTTTGCAGGGCAACATGACCTTTTCAGTGGTACCATTTTTTATGTATATTCGTCTTTTTTGTTTTTTATACACCTTTTTTTCTGTGGTATGATGATAAAGCATAGATTTTTTTTTTTTTCGTTGGTCAGTAAATGGGTTAACTAGAGGGACAGTTTTATAGAGCAGGTCGTTGTGGCGATAGCAAATATGTGTACTTTTATTGTTTATTTAATGGTGCAGCATATTTTTTATTTTATTTTGTGGGGTTTTTTTTACATATTTTTACAACTTTTTTCACCTTTTTGTTTATTTTTAAACTTACTCCCACTTTGGGACTTTCACTTTGTGCAGTCTGATTGCCTGGATGTATCCATATGTCCAAGGTCAGTAAGTACCAGCTGACCTGAACGTATGGATACATCCAAGGTGGTTAACAGGTGAAATTTTGGTTTACTTAAATTATATATTTATGTTTAATCCTTTTTAAATTTTGCCTTGTGTACAAGTCACTATACAGGAAGGAATGTTTCTTCACATTTTGTTTCCCCGTAAAATGTAATTTCTCATCTATTTTGAATGTTTTTTTGTCGGTCCTTAACTCCTTAAGCCCCAAGGGTGGTTTGCACGTTAATGACCAGGCCAATTTTTACAATTCTGACCTCTGTTCCTTTATGAGGTTATAACTCTGGAACGCTTCAACAGATCCTAATGATTCTGACACTGTTTTGTCGTGACATATTGTACTTCATGATAGTGGTAAAATTTCTTTGATATTACCTGCGTTTATTTGTGAAAAAAGTGGAAATTTGGTGAAAATTTGGCAAATTTCGCAATTTTCCAACTTTGAATTTTTGTGCCCTTAAATCACAGATATGTGTCAAGTAACATTTACCACAGATCTACTTTACATCAGTACAATGTTGGAACCAAATTTTTTTTTTGTTAGGGAGTTATAAGGGATAAAAGTTGACCAGCAATTTCTCATTTTTACAACACCATTTTTTTTAGGGACCACATCTCATTTGAAGTCATTTTGAGGGGTCTATATGATAGAAAATAACCAAGTGTGACACCATTCTAAAAACTGCACCCCTCAATGTGCTGAAAAACGCATTCAAGAAGTTTATTAACCCTTCAGGTGTTTCACATGAATTTTTGGAATGTTTAACCCCTTCCCGACCTTTGACGCCACGTAGGCGTCATGAAAGTCGGTGCCAATCCGACCCATGACGCCTATGTGGCGTCATGGAATGATCGCGTCCCTGCAGATCGGGTGAAAGGGTTAACTCCTATTTTACCCGATCTGCAGGGAGAGGGGGAGTTGTACTTCAGCCCAGGGGGGGTGGCTTTGCCCCCACGTGGCTAAGATCGCTATGATTGGCTGTTGAAAGTGCAACAGCCAATCAGAGCAATTTGCAATATTTCACCTATGAAAATGGTGAAATATTGCAATCCAGCCATGGCCGATGCTGCAATAGCATCTGCCATGGCTGGAAATCATGTTCTGCCCCCCCCCCACCGCCCCCGATCTCCTCCCCAGTCCTCTGTTCTGTCCGGTACCCCCCTCCGTCCCCCTGTCCGCTCCCCTGTGCTCCTGTCCGCTCCCCCGGTCCTCCGATCCACCCCCCTGTGCTCCGATCCACCCCCCCCCCCACCCCCTCATACTTACCGAGCCTCCCGAAGTCGGTCCGTCTTCTCCCTGGGCGCCGCCATCTTCCAAAATGGCGGGCGCATGCGCAGTGCGCCCGCCGAATCTGCCGGCCGGCAAAGTACATTTTGATCACTGTGGTAGGTTCTATCACAGCGTTCAAAATAAAAAAATAATAAATAAACCCCCCCCTTTATCACCCCCATAGGTAGGGACAATAATAAAATAAAGAAAATATATATATATATATTTTTTCCACTAGGGTTAGGGTTAGAACTAGGGTTAGAACTAGAACTAGGGGTAGGGTTAGGGGTAGGGTTAGGGTTATGGCATATGCACACAGTGCGGATTTGGCCGCAGATCCGCAGCGGATTGGCCGCGGATCCGCAGCGGATTGGCCGCGGATCTGCAGCGGATTGGCCGCTGCAAATTCGTAGCAGTTTTCCATCAGGTTTACAGTACCATGTATACCTATGGAAAACCAAATCCGCTGTGCCCATGGTGCGGAAAATTCCGTGCAGAAACGCTGCGTTGTATTTTCCGCAGCATGTCAATTCTTTGTGCGGATTCCGCAGCGTTTTACACCTGTTCCTCAATAGGTATCCGCAGGTGAAATCCGCACAAAAAAACACTGGAAATCCGCTGTAAATCCGCAGGTAAAACGCAGTGCCTTTTACCTGCAGATTTTTCAAAAATCGTGCGGAAAAATCTCACACGAATCCGCAACGTGGGCACATAGCCTTAGGGTTAGGGTTGGAATTAGAGTTAGGGTTGGAATTAGGGCTAGGGTTGGAAATAGGGTTAAGATTAGGCTTGTGGTTAGGGTTACGGATAGGGTTAGGGGTGTGTTGGGGTTACAGTTGTGGTTAGGGTTGGGATTAGGGTTAGGGTTGGGATTAGGGTTAGGATTAGGGTTAGGGTTGGAATTAGGGTTACGGGTGTGTTGGGGTTAGGGTTGTGGTTAGGGGTGTGTTGGGGTTAGGGTTGTGATTAGGGTTATGGCTACAGTTGGGATTAGGATTAGGGGTGTGTTGGGGTTAGTGTTGAAGTTAGAATTGAGGGGTTTCCACTGTTTAGGCACATCAGGGGTCTCCAAACGCAACATGGCGCCACCATTGATTCCAGCCAATCTTGCGTTCAAAAAGTCAAATGGTGCTCCCTCCCTTCTAAGCCCCGACGTGCGCCCAAACAGTGGTGTACCCCCACATTTGAGGTACCAGCGTACTCAGGACAAACTGGGCAACAACTGTTGGGGTCCAATTTCTCCTGTTACCCTTGCAAAAATAAAAAATTACTTGCTAAAACATAATTTTTGAGGAAAGAACAATTATTTTTTATTTTCACGGCTCTGCGTTATAAACTTCTGTGAAGCACTTGGGGGTTGAAAGTGCTCACCACACATCTAGATAAGTTCCTTCGGGGGTCTAGTTTCCAAAATGGGGTCACTTGTGGGGTGTTTCTACTATTTAGGCACATCAGGGGCTCTGCAAATGCAACGTGATGCCCGCAGATCATTCCATCAAAGTCTGCATTTCAAATGTCACTACTTCCCTTCCGAGCCCTGACGTGTGCCCAAACAGTGGTTTACCCCCACATATGGGGTATCAGCGTACTCACAACAAACTGGGCAACAAATATTGGGGTCCAATTTCTCCTGTTACCCTTGTGAAAATAAAAAATTGCTTGCTAAAACATCTTTTTTGAGGAAAGAAAAATGATTTTTTATTTTCACGGCTCTGCGTTGTAAACTTCTGTGAAGCTCTTGGGGGTTGAACGTGCTCACCACACATCTAGATAAGTTCCTTGGGGGGTCTAGTTTCCAAAATGGGGTCACTTTTGGGGGGTTTCTACTGTTTAGGCATATCAGGGGCTCTGCAAACGTAGCATGATGCCCGCAGACCATTCCATCAAAGTCTGCATTCCAAAACGTCACTACTTCCCTTCCGAGCCCCGGCATGTGCCCAAACTGGTTTACCCCCACATATGGGGTATCAGCGTACTCAGGAGAAACTGGACAACAACTTTTGGGGTCAAATTTCTCCTGTTACCCTTGCAAAAATAAAAAATTCTGGGCTAAAAAAATATTTTTGAGGAAAGGAAACACATTTATTATTTTCACGGCTCTGCGTTATAAACTTCTGTGAAGCAGTTGGGAGTTCAAAGTGCTCACCACACATCTAGATAAGTTCCCTTGGGGGTCTAGTTTCCAAAATGGAGTCACTTGTGGGGAGTTCCTACTGTTTAGGCACATCATGGGCTCTGCAAACGCAACCTGACGCCCGCAGAGCATTCCATCAAAGTCTGCATTTCAAAACATCACTACTTCCCTTCCAAACCCCGACGTGTGCCAAAACAGTGGTTTACCCCCACATATGGGGTATCAGCGTACTCAGGAGAAACTGGACAACAACATTTGGGGTCCAATTTCTCCTGTTACCCTTGGGAAAAAAAAAATTGTGGGCTAAAAAATCATTTTTGAGAAAAGAAAAATTATTTTTTTATTTTCATGGCTCTGCGTTATAAACTTCTATGAAGCACTTGGGGGTTCAAAGTGCTCACCACACATCTAGATTAGTTCCTTGGGAGGTGTAGTTTCCAAAATGGGGTCACTTGTGCGGGAGCTCCAATGTTTAGGCACACAGGGGCTCTCCAAACGCGGCATGGTGTCCGCTAATGATTGGAGCTAATTTTCCATTCAAAAAGCCAAATGGCGTGCCTTCCCTTCCGAGCCCTGCGGTGCACCCAAACAGTGGTTTACCCCCACATATGGGGTATCATCGTACTCAGGACAAACTAGACAACAACATTTGGGGTCCAATTTCTCCTATTACCCTTGGGAAAATAAAAAATTCTGGGCTAAAAATCATTTTTGAGGAAAGAAAAATTATTTTTTATTTTGACGGCTCTGCGTTATAAACTTCTGTGAAGCACCTTGGGGTTATAAGTGCTCACTATGCATCTAGATAAGTTCCTTGGGGGGTCTAGTTTCCAAAATGGGGTCACTTGTAGGGGAGCTCCAATGTTTAGGCACACAGGAGCTCTCCAAACGCGACATGGTGTCCGCTAACGATTGGAGCTAATTTTCCATTCAAAAAGTCAAATGGCACGCCTCCCCTTCCGAGCCTTGCCGTGCACCCAAACAGTGGTTTACCCGCACATATGAGGTATCGGCGTACTCAGGAGAAATTGCCCAACAAAATTTAGGATCCATTTTATCCTGTTGCCCATGTGAAAATGAAAAAATTGAGGCTAAAATAATTTTTTTGTGGAAAAAAAAGTACTTTTTCATTTTTACGGATCAATTTGTGAAGCACCTGGGGGTTTAAAGTGCTCACTATGCTTTTAGATAAGTTCCTTGGGGGGTCTAGTTTCCAAAATGGGGTCACTTGTCGGGGAGCTCCAATGTTTAGGCAAACGGGGGCTCTCCAAACGCGACATGATGTCCGCTAAAGATTGGAGCCAATTTTTCATTGAAAAAGTCAAATGGCGCTCCTTCCCTTCCGAGCCCTGCCGTGCGCCCAAACAGTGGTTTACCCCCACATATGAGGTATCAGCGTACTCAGGACAAATTGGACAACAAAGTCCGTGGTCCAGTTTCTCCTTTTACCCTTGAGAAAATAAAAAATTGTTGCTAAAATATCATTTTTGTGACTAAAAAGTTAAATGTTCATTTTTTACTTCCATGTTGCTTCTGCTGCTGTGAAACACCTGAAGGGTTAATAAACTTCTTGAATGTGGTTTTGAGCACCTTGAGGGGGGTGCAGTTTTTAGAATGGTGTCACTTTTGGGTATTTTCAGCCATATAGAACCCTCAAACTGACTTCAAATGTGAGGTGGTCCCTAAAAAAATGGTTTTGTAAATTTTGTTGTAAAAATGAGAAATCACTGGTCAAATTTTAACCCTTATAACTTCCTAGCAAAAAAAAAATTTGTTTCCAAAATTGTGCTGATGTAAAGTAGACATGTGGGAAATGTTATTTATTAACTATTTTGTGTCACATAACTCTGGTTTAACAGAATAAAAATTAAAAATGTGAAAATTGCGAAAATTTCAAAATATTTGCCAAATTTCCGTTTTTTTCACAAATAAACTCAGAAATTCTCGACCTAAATTTACCACTACCATGAAGCCCAATATGTCACGAAAAAACAGTCTCAGAATCGCTAGGATCCGTTGAAGCGTTCCTGAGTTATTGCCTCATAAAGGGACACTGGTCAGAATTGCAAAAAACGGCAAGGTCATTAAGGCCAAAATAGGCTGGGTCATGAAGGGGTTAAAGAAAAATGAACATTTAAAGGGAACCTATCAATCAATCATTTCAAACTAAAAGAGCCACCTTGTGCAGCAGTAATGCTGCATTCTGACAAGGTGGCTCTTTTACTTCTGGGTGCTGTAACTAGAGAAATAATAAGTTTTACAATTTGTCCGAAATACCTGGTCTGCAGTCAAGTGGGCCGGCGTTTCCCCCCTGCTTCAGACAGCACACAGCTGTCACTCACATCTTCTTGGCGCCGGGCGCCGCCTCTTCCTCACCGCTGTTTTCAAAAGTAGCCGGCGCCTGCGCTCTTATCCCCTGCCTGGTGCAGGCGCACTGAGCGCTGCCCGTCTTTCCTCATATGCAGTCCAGCTGACTGCACCTGCGTGGCCGCCCTGCTTGTGATTCCCAGCCCCGCAGTGACTTATGATTTATTCACATTGTGGGGGGGATGACAGGTTCCCTTTAACTTTTTTCCACAAACAATTTACTTCAGCTCCAATTTGTTTTATTTTACCAAGGGTAACTGGAGAAAATGGACCCCAAAAGTTGTTGTACAATTTGTCCTGAGTACGCTGATACCCCATATATGGGGGTAAACCACTGTGTGGGCACACCGCAGAGCTCGGAAGGGAAGGAGCGCCATTTGACTTTTCAATGCACAATTGACTGGAATTGAGATGGGATGCCATGTTGCGTTTGGAGAGCCCCTGATGTGCCTAAACATTAAAACCCCCCCCACAAGTGACACCATTTTGGAAAGTAGACCCCCTAAGGAACTTATCTAGATGTGTTGTGAGAGCTTTGACCAACCAAGTGTTTCACTACAGTTTATAACGCAGAGCCGTGAAAATAAAAATTATTTTTTTTCCACAAATCTTATTTTTTAGCCCCCAGTTTTGTATTTTCCCAAGGGTATCAGGGTATATGTAAATATATATATATGTATTTTTTTTACTTTATAACATTGTCCCAGGGGGGACATCACACTATAGGGTCAGATCGCTGATCTGACACTTTGCAGTGCACTGTATCAGATCAGTGATCTGATAGGCACGGCAGGAGGCTTGCTGGCGCTTGCTCTGAGCAGGCACTTGGTAAGCCACCTTCCTGCAGGACCCGAAAGTAGCCCCGCGGCCATATTGGATTCGGGGCCTGCAGGGAGAAGACGCTCGGTACCGTACAAGGGAGCACATTGCCTTGTACCGAGGGTCTCGGGGAAGCCCGCAGGGAGCCCCCTCCCTGCGCGATGCTTCCATATGCCCCCTGAACGGCTGTGATCATGTTTGATCGCAGTGTTCCGGGGGTTAATGTGCCAGGGGCAGTCCGTGACCGCTCCTGGCACATAGTGCCGGATGTCAGCTGCGATTGTCAGTGAGTGTGAACGAGCATCACAAGGTTGAGACAAAGTTGTCTACTCACAATTTTTGGAAAGGTGCCAACAATTTTGTCTGGCCTGTTTTGGGGGGTTTGTGTGAAATTATGTTCAATTTGCTTTTTTTGTCTGTTATTTTTGTGTTGTTCCAATACACACAAAGGAAATAAATACTTTGATTTTATGGAACAGTCTCAATGGTGCCAACACTTTCAGCTTTGATTGTGTGTGTGTATATAATGTGTGTGTGTGTGTGTGTGTGTGTGTGTATATATATAATATGGTGTGTGTGTGTATATAATAAATATGAATATATATGTATTATGATATAATTTTTTTTAATTTTCAGCTTCCTCCCAATACTCCATCAGAATAGTTGTCTTCCAGTGCATTACTGGCTGTGAGGTTAATCTGGAGAGTTGGCTCAGGGCACCGCACAGGACCTTCCTGGCTGCTGATTGTTTTCTCTAAGAATGCCAAATCGGACAGTTGTCACCATCTCTGATTGCCAGAGGGCAGTGGCCCACCCATGAGATAATGTGATCGCTGTGTGCCGACTGTCAAGCATGGCTGCATCTTGCAGGTGGCACATACGATGTACCAGTGCGTTCACAGCACCTTCAGTCTACTTGTATTTATTTTTTAGGCCGGCCTCACACTAGCGAGTTTTACGGACGTATGAGCGCATAAACTACGTCCGTAAAATACGCATTAAACATGGCCCAATGATTCCCTATGTCCCAGCTCCTATCTGCCGTATTTTACGGATCCGTAATATACGGTCTTGTATGGCCGTAGAAAATCGCAGCATGCTGCGTTTGTCACCGTGTTGCGCAAAAAAATCGCCAATGAAAGTCTATGGGTGCGTGAAAAATACGGATTACACACGGACCAGCAGTGTGACTTGCGAGAAATACGCCAGCCAACGCCAGGTGCAAGGAATTGAGCCAAGCTCTCAATCATGAATCCCAGACATGCTAATTAGCTGAAAACGCCACACAGACATCCCGGAAGTCTGGGGCTCGCCTCCACAGAGTTGCATGCATCATGGCCAGTCTAATTAATGTGGACATGCTCCTCATCCTGGTCCAAGAAAGGCCAGAAATATGGGACCAGCGGGATCCAAACTACTCCAACCGGGCCAGGAAAGAGGCAGCTTGGAGGGCCATCTGTGGCCTCCTATTCCCTGATTATGCCCAACGGCCACGTGCGGACCAGACAAGACTAAGTAAGTACACTCATGTATTCCCCAGATTTGACTTTACAAGATGCTTTCCCTACATGATGACTTGAAGAATCATTTTTAGATATCTGTGTCATTTATGTCCATTTTGTCAAATCCCAAAGCTGATTAACAAGGCCAAGTGTTTATGTACATAGGTAATCTTGATGTTGCGCGGATAAATATTTCTTGGTACTCATACCTCGCCCAGAGGGGTGTTGCCCCTTGTCTTTATTTGTCCTAAATTGTCACATTAGGCTAATTCTTGCAGAAGGCATTTTTATTTCACATTCACAATCCGACCTAATGTATGTTTGCAAGAACAGGGTTCTCTCCCCTCCCAGTCTGTGACTGTAAAGTTTCCAACTGTGACCGATATATAGACCACTGCATGTAACCCCTTTCACATCTGCTGCACCATGTAAATAATGGTGCAAGAAACCCCCCCCCCAAAAAAAAACAAACAAAAAAACAAAAACAATGACAACTGTAAGAAGCTATGTTCCTACTGATCTTGCTCAATATTTTTGAACATGTAATTGCAGTGGATGATGTAATGACACGATGGCGCAGCATCCGGGACCAATACCGGCGTGAAAGACAGCAGCGGGCAAGAAGTGGGTCATCAGCCCCACTCAAGAAGCGGAAATATATCTACTATGACCGTCTTTCATTTTTGGATGTCAGTATGAATCTGAGGCAGTAAGTAATAACCTCTCCACACATTTTGATTGATAATCAATCTTATCTTGTTATTTTTACGGTTCTTACATTGCCAATTACATGTAAGGATGTGTAAATATAGTGCAAAATATAATGTAAACAAGGCTAAATTCAAAAAGGATCCTGGATGAGAGAGGACTCTGCCCGCCAAACATCACTACCTACTACAAGGGATGGATGAGAAGGTAGTAGGCGAGATTAGAAATGTTCATGCAGTGGTTTGTTAGTTGGTTTGTTACTGGATGTTCTGTGATTGTTTGAAGATGTGGGTCTTCCTGTTTTTGTTTGAGCTTGAAATGTTAGGCCACATTATGATGTGTTGTGATAGTGTTGTTAACCTTTGGTGTGATCCCACAGAAAAATCTGGTATATTCATGTGTGAATTTGAGATAAGAGTGGAGTAGATGTTGGTCTGATATGAGGTTGTGTGTATGTTTTTTGACACAATATAGCTCACAGATGTGTAATTAAACAATGGGCAAAAACTAATCCCTTTTTTTTTGGCTTTTTATTAACAGAACACAGTCTAACCTCACAGAGAGGGAGACCGGGTCGGAATCGGAGGCTCTGATCGATCCTGTAAGTGTTGATGAAGAGGTGGCAGGCCCATCTTTCCAAGCTTCAGCATCCATCCTTGAGGACCCATCAGCATCATCATCACAGCAGGCAGCAGCAAGTGAGGAAGATGCAGCAGCACCACCACCCTCAGCACCACATGATGCTGAAAGGCCTGAGGAACATGCCCAGAGCAGCAGCCCTCCACACCCACTGGTGTCATCCCCACAGGCAGCTGGGCCTTTACGGAGAGCCCGCCGAAGGAGAGAGCTGCAAGCAACAAGAAATGATGTTGACGCTGGGGTCCTCAATTATTTGGCCAGGGCAGCAACGGATGATGGAGAGGAGGCCTTTGCCCGCAGCCTTGCCCGTTACCTTAGACCCCTTCCCCGTGAGGTGAGGCTACGTGTGAGAGGGTGTATGCAAATCCTGATTGATTTAAGCACAGCTCCAAATAACCCCTATGAGGTGTTTGAATATCTTGAGCGAAGGCAGCTTTCCCAAACCAACCTCTTGCGCCTTCAATTCCCTCAACAGGAGCAAGATCAATCAGGATTTGCAGCACCTCCTCCACGTATGCCTCCACCTCAACCCCTCCCACCACCAAATATACAAAGGCCATCAGTCTACCAAATGGCAGCCTACAACCCCCAATCCCAATATGGCAACTTTTCCAGACCCAGTGATGTAGGCTGGTCCCAACCTGGGTTTGGACAACATGGCCATTTTGGGCTTGGGTATGATGCAAGCCAATATGTCCGTCAGCATGAGGCACAGAGACAATTGGCTTATGGACACCACCCAACTGGCCAATATGGACAAGGCCAGTATTCTGTGCCACAAGCCAGTGCATCCTCACAGGATGAAGTCACATTGGCCCAACAAAGGCCCCCTGACCAGGACCCAGAGCAGGCACCATCTCCCCCGCCAACTTACAGGGATTTGTAATGTATTGTTGTTTTGTGGCCTAATCTTTATATTTGTGAGCTGCCTACCATGGTTTTGTGTTATTTTTGGCACCATTTAACCTTTTCTGTTTTTTCTGGTTTTAAACTTCACCCTAAAAAAGGAAAACTAACATATGAAAAAAATATGTTAACAGGGAAACCAAAAAAGGCTGGTTCTTTAAGTAAAATGTTTTTGAAAAAGCTAAATGATGTTTTGGTCAAAATCATTATTGCATCACACACATATTCTAGAAACATAAACATAGGGTCAATAAGGAAACACAACACACACAGTACTTTTTCTGGGGCATAAAAAATTATATTTCACAAAGACATCAAGAAAATAAGAAAATTACAACTGAGAAACAGCATAATCTTGCCAGGGAGTAGAACCCTGAGGAGATACAAAATAATTTGTCAAAACATCCCTAACTTTGACTCCAGAAAGGGGACGGCGCGGAGGAGGGCCATGTGGTGTTGGCCTAATTACACTACGCAACATGTGTTCATCATTACCATCTGCAAAGCAATCATGTATGCGGGTAAAGTTGTGCAAAATGACTGATGCCTTGATAACTTCAGTGACGGTAGCCTCACTGAGCTGTATGGCAGTCTGGAGGACACGCCATTTTGCCACCAGAATACCAAATGCACACTCAACCAGTCTCCGCGCCCTAGAAAGGCGCAAATTAAATATCCTCCGACGGTGGTCCAGGTTGCGCCGGGGATAAGGCCTCATGAGATGTCTGGTCAGTTGGAACGCCTCATCACCCACCAAAAAAAAAGGCATTGGTTCTGCAGTGGAGCCTGGGAGTGGTTGTGGTGGTGGGAGATGTAACTGGTTGTCACGTAGCCGCCGACCCATTATAGACGAATTGAATACCCTAGAGTCTCCAGTTCGGCCATAGGCCCCAATGTCTACAATTATAAACCTGTAGTTACTGTCAACTACAGCTAACAGTACTACAGAGAAAAACTGCTTATAGTTGTAGAATTGGGAGCCCGAGTTCGGCGGCTTACGTACCCGGATATGTTTCCCATCCACCGCTCCAATGCAGTTTGGGAAGTCACAATTCACCTGGAACCCATGGGCTATTTTGAGCCAATCAGCCTGTTTTGGCTCAGGCATCACAAGGTCCTTGAGTCTATCCCATATTTGCCGACATGTTAAACGCACAATGCCAGAAATGGTTGATTGGCCAATCAAAAACTCCAGGTGGAGTCCCGCAAATGACAATCCAGTGGCCAGGAATCTGAAAGAGAAACACATACCAAAAAATTACATATGGGTCAAGAGTGCACACAAAACATTTCTCATAAAAAAATCCCAAACAATGCTGGGACAAACCAAAATTACAAAGGGAGCTTAACTAAAATATTTTATGATCTTTGTCACATCTGCTTGTGACCTAATGTACACATATTCTGGGTCAAAAATAAAGGAAACCCATAAATACAACAAAAGGTATGTGAGGATGTAGAATACATACCGTAATGTAAGGAGAAGACGTTCCTCGGCGGAGATGGCTTTGCGCATCATTGTGTCCTGAAATGTTATTCCTGGGCGTAATATCTCCAACAATCTGTCAAATGTTTGGATTGTCATGCGGCAGTAGAGAGAGAACTTTTCTGGATGTGCCCGCAGAGCTGTATATAGCCGATGAAAATGGCCTTTAGTGAGGCGTTGGGTCAACAGAGGATGCACCCACATTCTTCTGCTCCTCCTTCGCGGATCCACAATCACAGGGTATGGCTGGCCAAACCGACGCGACAAGACCCAGTTAAACAAAACCCGCTGTGTTGGGGTGAACTGCAGGTGGTCAGACATGGTACAAATGTTAACCCAACACTCCAACAGATGGCAAACCACAAAATGACCATATGGGAGGGAGACACCTGTTGTAGGGGCCTTAAATAGGGTTGATGATGGTAATTTAAATCAAGTTCAGCCTCAAAAACCGTTAATTGTCCATTTTGTCAAGTTGCGTGAAAAAAACGCAATACGGTGGACATACGGATTACATACGCAACATTACCTGCGCAAAATACGCCACCACACCTTGCCTACGGAGTTCGTACGGATCACCGTATTTCGAAGCTTGAGGCGTATTACGGCCGTAAAAAACGGACCGTAATTTTATACGCTGAGTGTGAGGCCGGCCTTAAGGGAAATTAACAAAAAATGTCATGTGAAGTTAGACTTTAGCGGTAGCCAGATTCTTGCAGGTCTGAGAATGGTGCGCTGCTGCCACCTTGTGGGAACATGTGGTTACTTCACGTGTAACTTGTTTTGGCTAGATGATCTTCAGACTCACATGAATTTTGGATTTCACAGTTTGTGGCTTCGCTGCTTTTCAGTCTTTAGTCAGATGTTTCTAATAATAAGACACTCGTGAATAGCAACTAGAGTAAGCCAGCTCTCATATATACTTCCATGCTCTGCATTACCATCTTGTGACACAAGGAGGCAGCATAGGCCTTTATAAGGCTATGTTCACACGTTCAGGATTTCCATCCTTTTTTTTTCCTGACTGATCTGCAGGTCTCTGCAGAAAACGCAGGTGCGTTTTTTGGTGCGTTTTTGGTGCGTTTTTTGGTGCGTTTTTTAGTGCGTTTTTTTGTGCGTTTTTTTATGCAGTTTTCTCTGCAAATTGTCTGTGTTTGACACAAATAAAGCTTTAACTGCAGTGGGGAAAAAAAAAAAAAGAAATGATGTCATTTCCTTGTCCAACCCTTTTCTTCTTCCATCCTCCATTTTGGGACTAAACACCAAAATGAGTGGACGTGTTTTGAATGACAGCGCTCCGCGTTTTGCGCCGCATGCGTCACTGCAGCGCACGCATCCGGGCGCAGAGGACGCAGCAAGTTGCATTTTTGCTGCGTCCAAAATCAATCCAAAAAAGGACGCATGCGGCGCAAAACGCAGCGTTGTGCATGCGTTTTGCTGCGTTTTACTTTGCGTTGTGTGTTGGGGCGCCGACGCTGCGGCGCACAACGCAAATGTGAACATAGCCTAAGTGCCACGTGCCACGTATTTCAGTGCCACGTGCCACGTATTTAAGTGCCACGTGCCACATATTTCAGTGCCACGTGCCACGTATTTCAGTGCCACGTGCCACGTATTTAAGTGCCACGTGCCACGTATTTAAGTGCCACGTGCCACGTATTTAAGTGCCACGTGCCACGTATCTCAGTGCCACGTGCCACGTATTTAAGTGCCACGTGCCACGTATTTAAGTGCCACGTGCCACGTATTTAAGTGCCACGTGCCACGTATTTAAGTGCCACGTGCCACGTATTTAAGTGCCACGTGCCACGTATTTAAGTGCCACGTGCCACGTATTTAAGTGCCACGTGCCACGTATTTAAGTGCCACGTGCCACGTATTTCAGTGCCACGTGCCACGTATTTAAGTGCCACATGCCACGTATTTAAGTGCCACGTGCCACGTATCTCAGTGCCACGTGCCACGTATTTAAGTGCCACGTGCCACGTATTTAAGTGCCACGTGCCACGTATTTAAGTGCCACGTGCCACGTATTTCAGTGCCACGTATTTAAGTGACACGTATCATGTATTTAAGTGACACGTATCACGTATAAGTGACACGTGTCACGTATTTAAGTGACACGTATCACGTATAAGTGACACGTGTCACGTATTTAAGTGCCACGTATTTAAGTGCCACGTATCCCACGAAGATTTTCCATGGAGAACAGACACATCCAGAGATATGTCTGCTCTCCACGGATGCAGCAACACACTGACAGGAGCCATAGTTCCTGTCGGTGTGTCACTGCGCATGCGCGAGCGAGTTTACCGGCGGTCATTGACCCCGGCACTCTCGCTTAACGGCAGTGCTGCGTGGGAAAGTTCAACGCAGCTGTACTGCTGTTAACCGAGACGCCGGAGTCATTGAGCTCCGGGACAGTACGCGATACACTGCTAGGAGCTTCGCTCCTGGCAGTGTATCGCCGGAGAGCAGCCGATCGGCGTGGGACACTCGTTTTATGGATTCTGCGGACAGGGAGTATGGATTTGCTTTATTATTTTGCGATTTTTTCCTGGAGGATCGAGGGCTTCGCCTACA
Organism: Ranitomeya variabilis; assembly: GCF_051348905.1. Taxonomy (NCBI): domain Eukaryota; kingdom Metazoa; phylum Chordata; class Amphibia; order Anura; family Dendrobatidae; genus Ranitomeya; species Ranitomeya variabilis. The sequence continues at coordinate 552,262,464 of NC_135233.1, forward strand.
AGTGTGCTGTTGGTGAGTATACACTCTATGTTATGTGTTGTATGTACTGTACTGTGTGTCATGTATGTGTATTGTGTGTAGGTGTTTGGTGTAACTTTACCATTGTGCTAAGTCGCCGGACACAGGGACAACTCTCCCATCCTAATACCGGATGGGAGTAGTAGTCCATACGGCGACTTAGCACAATGGAGGCACTAGCGTCGCATGGGGACACACACGCACACACACACACGCGCGCACACACACACACACACACACACACACACACACACACACACACACACACACACACACACACACACACACAGACACACACACACAGACACACATACCAAATCAATCAAACGGCCGACACGATCCCCATGCGCCGGTATGCCTCCATGTCTCTCCGCCCACGCACTTCCGGCCCCGCACTTCCGCCGGCTTCCCCGCACTTCCGGCTGCAGCGGTTCTGCACAACAAACCGCAGTAAAACCCGCAGATATATTTTTGATCTGCGGGTTTTACTGCGATTTTGACCTCACAATGGAGGTCTATGGGTGCAGAACCGCTGCGGTTCAGGACGAAGAATTGACATGCTCCTTCTTTTTTCCGGGAGCTATTCCGCACGGCTTTTTTTTTTAAATTTCCGGACCATGTGCACAGTGTGTCCTGTTTTCCATAGGGTACAGTGTACTGTACCCTGCATGGAAAACAGCTGCGGAACCGCAGCGGCAAAACCGCCGCGGTTCCGCGGTAAAAAACGCACTGTGTGAACATGGCCTAATACTAGTTCACATTACTAGTTGGCCTGTGTGAAAGTTTTGCACATTGGTTGCCGGGGGCGCAGGCAATTTCAGGAAAATTAAGCTGGTCAAATGTAATTGTATTTAATGAGATGATGAACAGAGAGAGGTATGTGTCTCTCTGGCGTGTGTGTATATGTATGTGTATATGTATGTGTGTATATATATATATATATATATATATATATATATATATATATATATATATATATATATATATATATATATATATATACTGTATATGTGTTTTCACGAATATTTGAGCCCATGAATCCAGTATATGTCCATTTTGCAAGCCGGTGAGAATATATTGCCATATGGATGTCACACGGATACTTACATGCGAGAGAGATCGCATCCTCGCTCTGCACATGGATGACGTACAGATCACTGTTCAGGGAACATTTCTGCGATTCTTGTCCGTGTTATACGGACTGACTTTTTATATGTTGTGTGTGACTCCAGCCTAAAGGAGATCCCCCAACATTAAACATAATGGTATTTTACTTACTGATCAGAAGGGGTCTGATTGTCAGGACCTTGCAAAAGAACAGGGGCAGCAGCATTTTTTCCCCTCCGCGGCAGCACTGCCATCTATCTGCAGTGTAGGGAAATGCAGCACAGCCCTATGTATGTGAACGGAGCAGCTCCCTGTACAGCAGTGCCACTCGGACAGTAAAAATGATGGAGAATTGACCCCATAACTGAGCGTATTTACACCATTGTATAATAATTGGGTATATCCCTTAAAAATAAATTCATATCTGCAGATTATTTTACCTTTTTTCCCTACGGTTGGATTTTTTTTTCAATTTTTGCAAGGTTGTTTCCACCAATCTCTCCCATCGGGAAACAATGTACAGTCTGAGTTATGTCAACGCTGCAGTTTTTTACTTGGAATCAGAGGTGACTCCAGGTCACCAATAAGCTGCAACCGTAGAAGGAAGATAGACTTTTCAATGACTGTCCAATAATACGAAAATCTGATGGTTCAGAACCTGTCCGGTCCCTTTTAGGCTGCATTCATTTATGTCTTCAGTTTTAAAGCTAAAGTCTTAAACAGGTAAAGTTTTACTTTTATTCTACTTCCACATATGTAGCAAATATTTTGTATGTACCTGCGTGAAATCGGCTGGGCAAGGGGTTCAGCAAGCTGGAAAGCCCCCAAGGCAAATGTTAGGATTTGTTTCCGCTTTGTGGTAGTGTGCTTTGGGGTAGTGTGGTGCCACCTGCAGGTCATTTTTCCTTACTACAGGTTTATGAAAATAATGTTTGAAGTGTATTTTGTGATCACATCGTGGATGTGTGGTTTGTTTGGCTATTTTCTTGCTGAAGTGGACAAGTTTACCTTTCAAATGTTATATCATTTCTATGTGTGGGTGCAGTATGAAGGGAGATACAAAGTAATCACCGAAAAAGAGAGGAGCAGCTGGGGAAAACCTGTCGAGCCACTGCAAAAGCCCTGCAGCGAGATGTGGCAGCAGTAAGCCCAGGGGTCTGAGTTTGCACAGTAAGGAGCTTACTAAACCCTGACTGATCCATACTCAATTTCCAAGATGTCCTCTCAGTTGACCAAGCCGGGGACGCTCTGTGGCTGCTTTGCTTCCTCTAACCCTGCAGCTTGTGGAAGACAAGATGGATGCACTCAAGTATCAGGAGGTCCTAGGCGAAGACGTCATGCCTTCAATGAGGAACCTAGAGCTTGGGCACCATGGACCTTCCAACCAAGGCTTGGCTTCAGAAGTCCAGGAAGCTTCCGCAGTGGCTGTCCCACACATAGAAGACCACCATCTATAGACGGCTGTTTATTTGTTACCCAGTCGTTGGCCTCTTGACCATGTGAGGCCTTCTCATTCCTCTTGTGCTATAGGATGGTGCAGGAGCCCCAGGACCACTTTTCCTTCACGGCCTTCTCTTGGAGGCACAGGAGCATGTTTCAGCTCGAGCTTAGAAATTTCCACGCAGGATATTGATGAATGCGTTGCTAATTTCAGAGGGGTTCTCTGGTTCGCAAAAATCCATCTTCCTCATTGCAGTTTGTTCTAAAATGTCCTATACTCACCCTCCCCAGGTCCAGTGTTTTGTTTCCAGCATTCCTCCTCTTGATGTTGCTGTGGCCAATAACTGAGCTCGGTGATGGCACATACCATCAAAAAATGGCAGAGATTCAGCGCCGGACTCTGGAGTGTGAGAAAAGCATAGTCTTTTTTTTCAGTCGCCCATGACAGCACTACCAGAGAGAGAGGGGATCCGCCCTTCAGGGACAGGAAACCTACAGGATAAAAGGGCGGTACCTCTCCCCTGCATCAGTTTGGTTTCCTGTCCCTGACGGGGAACCTTCTAGGACGGTACCGGAGGTGGTAAGGGGACTTCTGGTTCAGGGGGCGGCGCAGTGAGTGAGGTGCACCAAGATGGCTCTGCCCCGGAACTGGAATTCTTCATTTCTGGGTCCCTGACAGCGCGCGCATGCGCAGTGGAGTTTTTGAAAAAAAAAAAAAAGATCGGTTCCTCAGTAATGCAACCACAGGGGGAGGGGCTGATAATAAGCGCCAAGCTTTAAAAAGAGGGTGGATATGGAAGCTCCTTGCTGCATGCCGTCCCAAGGTAGTACCATGGAAGACAGCGATCAGCAGCTCCAGCCGCCACAGCAGCAGCAGCAGCGCCACCACCAGCGACTGAAGCCGGACGCACAGAAGAAACGAACTTCTGCTGGCACCCGGAGTTCTCGGTCTGGTAGCCATTCCACGCAGCATAGCAAGAACTCCAGCGTGGTGAACCAGCTACCACCTACAGATCTGACACTTCAGGATCCTACCTCTCCTCCGCGAACTCTGCTTCAGGAAAATGGCCGCCGCGATCTCCATCTGCGCACGCGCGGCATCCCGCGGCCATTTTCCTGAAGCCCCGGGCAGCAGAGCGCTCCATCTGCGCACGCGCGGCCACAGGAAGATGGCCGCCCCCACCGATCACCAGGGTAATAGCGCAGATCGCGCTCTTTTTCCTCACAACTCTGCAGTGGATTCGGGAATTGGGCATGCGCAAACCACTACGCCACCAACGGAAAAATAAGCAAGATCTGGGGGAAGAAACAGCGATGTCACCACGCCCATCCGACCAGACCAGCCTGATTGACAGGCGAAAACGGAGACTTTGGTAACGTATTTCGGCAGCATAGGTGGGGAATCAGGGTCCACAAAATACACTATTGTAATGCACAGCTCAGGCCCTATTTAACGGTATTTTTATCTCATACGGAAAAAACGGGGTGACAGGTTCCCTTTAATGAAAATATACAAGCGTTAATTAAAAAGGAGTGGGAAAAACCAGAGAGGAAGAACGCATCGGTTCCCTCTAACAAAGGAAATATCCCTTTGAGGAGGCTTCTACTTCATGGGATAAAGCCCCCAAACTCGACGTTGCGGTAGCTAAGGCCTCAGAAAAATTTGCATTACCATTTGAGGATATGGGAACCCTGAAAGATCCTCTTGATAAGAGCAGATACTTTTCTTAAAGGGGCCTGGGAGTCGGCAGGGGGATGTTTATGACCAGCCATAGCAGCTGCTTGCACGTCACGATCCTTAATGATCTGGGTTGATAACTTAGAAAAACAGCTAAGGCTACGTTCACATTTGCGTTGTGCGCCGCAGCGTCGGCGCCGCAACGCAAACAAAAACGCAGCAAAACGCATGCACAACGCTGCGTTTTGCGCCGCATGCGTCCTTTTTTTCATTGATTTTTGACGCAGCAAAAATGCAACTTGCTGCGTCCTCTGCGCCCAGACGCGGGCGCCGCAGGGACGCATGCGGCGCAAAACGCAAGTGCGACGCATGTCCATGCGCCCCCATGTTAAATATAGGGGCGCATGACGCATGCGGCGACGCTGCGGCGCCCGACGCTGCGGCGCACACCGCAAATGTGAACGTAGCCTAAGGGATGGGGTGCCCAGAAATAAAGTATTAGAGTCTAGCCCTATGATTAGAGGAGCCGCGGCATTTTTGGCAGATTCATCGGCCGACTCAATTAAACTAGTGTCTAAATCTGCAGCTCTTTCGATTGCAGCGCGTAGAACCTTATGGCTAAAGAGCTGGCCAGGTGATTTACAAACTAAGCAAAAACTTTGTTCAATCCCATGTGAGGGCAAGTTTCTTTTTGGAGAGACTCTGGACGATATCCTGCAGAAAGCAGGTGACAAAGAAAGGGTACCCCAACCTGGCCCCAACGTTCACTAAGCGGCCCTTTCGGAATAGGAAGTTTTTTAGGAAAAGACCACCAAGGGAACAAAACCGATGGGATGATGGGAAAAGAAGAGACAGAGGGTTCCTTTTCGTTAATTCCTCAAGGGATAGAACTAACAACCCCCCCACGGGTGACGTCTCCCCCAGGGTGGGAGGGAGATTGTCTCAATTCCTCCCGGCCTGGGTTGAAATTTTCAACCAGCCCTTGGATACTAAATTTAATAGGAGCAGGGCTTCGAATAGAATTTTTATCCCTACCCCCGAAACTATGTGGTAACACCGCTGAGGTCCTCTCCTCAACAACAAGAAGCTCTAGAACTAGGAATCTTAAAACTGATAGACAAAGCTGTCATCCAGGAAGTCCCCCCTCTGGAGAGAGGAAAGGGATTTTACTCCCCATTATTCCTGGTTCCCAAGCCGGATTGGACCTTCCGGACTATAATAAACTTACGGAAGTTAAATACTTATGTAAAGAACCAGAGATTCAAAATGGAGTCAATAAAGTCAACAATAAAAAACTTGTTTCCAAACTGTTTTATGATAGTTCTAGATCTCAGCGACGCGTATTATCACGTCCCCATCCACAAGAACTCTCAAAAATTCCTCAGACTGGCAGTAGTCATAAAAGGACAGATAAGGGAATACCAATACAGAGCTTTTCCCTTTGGCATATCAATTGCACCCCGCATCTTCACCAAATTGATAACAGACATGATGGCACATCTGAGAGAGGAAGACATCTTGATTGTTCCATATTTGGACGACTTTCTGATTGTGAGCAACTCGGCCCAACTCTGCCGTCAACAATGCGACAGAGTGATAGACACTCTAAAAAAAAATTAGGCTGGCTGGTGAACCTTCAAAAGTCAAAACTAGAACCAACCAGGGTTCAGGAATTTTTGGGTCTCACTTTGGACTCAAGTTCTCAAGAATGTCGCCTCCCAGTCCAGAAAAGACAAAAGATAATACATCTAGTGTCGGAAGCTTGCTCAAACCCATCCATGTCTCTGAGAAAGGCGATGTCGTTACTAGGGTCCCTCTCTGCTTGCCTTCCAGCAGTTCAGTGGGCACAGCTCCACACGAGACCTGTCCAGTGGGACATTTTAAAGGGAACCTGTCACCCCCCCCCAGGCGTTTTTAACTAAAAGAGCCACCTTGTGCAGCAGTAATGCTGCATTCTGACAAGGTGGCTCTTTTAGTTCTGGGTGCTGTAACTGCCGAAATAATCAGTTTTATAATTTGTCCTAAATACCTTGTCTTCAGTCAAGGAGGCAGGCCTTTCCCCCCTGCTTCAGACACCACACAGCCGTCATTCAAATCTACTTGGCGGCGCCGGGCGCCGCCTCAGCGCTGTTTTGAAAATAGCCGGCGTCTGCGCTCTTTTCTCCTGCCTTGGGCAGGCGCAGTGAGCGCTGCCCGTCTTTCCTCATATGCAGTCTCGGTGACTGCGCCTGTGCGGCCGCCCTGCCTGTGAATCCCAGCCCCGCAGTGTCTTCTGATTTATTCACATTGCGGGGCTGGGATTCACAAGCAGGGCGGTCGCACAGGAGAAAAGAGCGCAGGGGCCGGCTATTTTCACTGATGGTGACCAAAGACTCTATACAGAATCCAGCACTGGAGTGATCAAGCCTGAACCTGGTGACTGGACATCACATGCTATATACATGGCCCAGTATATATACAGTGCATGTATGTCCTGGGCCAGGTGCAGGATTGATCCATCCAGTGTATATAATATTGTGTATCTGTGCCCATAGTATACAACTATCAGGGGCGTAAGTACGTGGTCGCAGCTGGGACGGGGCCTGGAGCACTCTGAGCTACAAAATTGGTCGCCGGCCCCTCAAATCCTCTGCACAGGCCTTTGTGCACACTCTCTCTGTGCCCGCGCTGACCAAGGCCATGGCGGCCCACATGACCGCAGCCCTCGTTCGTGCTTGCGTGTGTAGCTGCGGCCTTTGTCAGTGAGGGAAAACAGGAAAGCGCATGCACCTGGGCCTGTTCAGAAGTTTAAAAAGGCCGCCACTGCGTGCACAGTCGCCCGAGCCTCACTGCGTCTAATGCTGGCCAGAACCTTTGTCAGAGAACAGCGCTCTCCTCACCAATCCCCGTCCGGCAACCGCTCCATGTCCATTATATAGGTGATAGTGCAACTGATGTGTATATACGTTATATAGGTGATACTGCTGTGTGTAATATATATATACACACACTCACTCACCGGCCACTTTATTAGGCACACCATGCTAGTAACGGGTTGGACCCCCTTTTGCCTTCAGAACTGCCTCAATTCTTCGTGGCATAGATTCAACAAGGTGCTGGAAGCATTCCTCAGAGATTTTGGTCCATATTGACATGATGGCATCACACAGTTGCCGCAGATTTGTCGGCTGCACATCCCAAAGATGCTCCATACAAGGCAGGATGGATCCATGCTTTCATGTTGTTTACGCCAAATTCTGACCCTACCATCCGAATGTCGCAGCAGAAATCGAGACTCATCAGACCAAGCAACGTTTTTCCAATCTTCTACTGTCCAATTTCGATGAGCTTGTACAAATTGTAGCCTCAGTTTCCTGTTCTTAGCTGAAAGGAGTGGTACCCGGTGTGGTTTTCTGCTGCTGTAGCCCATCTGCCTCAAAGTTCGACGCACTGTGCGTTCAGAGATGCTCTTAGGCCTACCTTGGTTGTAACGGGTGGCGATTTGAGTCACTGTTGCCTTTCTATCAGCTCGAACCAGTCTGCCCATTCTCCTCTGACCTCTGGCATCAACAAGGCATTTCCGCCCACAGAACTGCCGCTCACTGGATTTTTTTTCTTTTTCGGACCATTCTCTGTAAACCCTAGAGATGGTTGTGCGTGAAAATCCCAGTAGATCAGCAGTTTCTGAAATACTCAGACCAGCCCTTCTGGCACCAACAACCATGCCACGTTCAAAGGCACTCAAATCACCTTTCTTCCCCATACTGATGCTCGGTTTGAACTGCAGGAGATTGTCTTGACCATGTCTACATGCCTAAATGCACTGAGTTGCCGCCATGTGATTGGCTGATTAGAAATTAAGTGTTAACAAGAAGTTGGACAGGTGTACCTAATAAAGTGGCCGGTGAGTGTATATATATATTTATTTATATGAAAAAGTTTGGGCACCCCTATAAATCTTAAGCTTAATGTTTTATAAAAAATTGTTTTTTTTTTGCAACAGCTATTTCAGTTTCATATATCTAATAACTGTTGGACACAGTAATGTTTCTGCCTTGAAATGAGGTTTATTGTACTAACAGAAAATGTGCAATCTGCATTCAAACAAAATTTGACAGGTGCATAAGTATGGGCACCCTTATCATTTTCTTGTTTTAAATACTCCTACCTACTTTTTACTGACTTACTAAAGCACTTTTTGGGGTTTTATAACCTCATTGAGCTTTGAACTTCATAGCCAGGTGTATGCAATCATGAGAAAAGCTACTTAAAGTGGCCACTTGCAAGTTGTTCTCCTGTTTGAATCTCCTCTGAAGAGTGGCATCATGGGCTCCTCAAAACAACTGTCAAATGATCTGAAAACAAAGATTATTCAACATAGTTGTTCAGTGGAAGGATACAAAAAGCTGTCTAAGAGATTTACCTGTCAATTTTCACTGTGAGGAACATAGTAAGGAAATGGAAGAACACAGGTACAGTTCTTGTTCAGGCCTGAAGTGGCAGGCCAAGAAAAACATCAGAAAGGCAGAGAAGAAGAATGGTGAGATCAGTCAAGGACAATCCTCAGACCACCTCCAGAGAGCTGCAGCATCAACTTGCTGCAGATGGTGTCACTGTGCATCGGTCAACTATACAACGCACTTTGCACAAGGAGAAGCTGTATGGGAGAGTGATGCGAAAGAAGCCGTTTCTGCAAGCACGCCACAAACAGAGTCGGCTGAGGTATGCAAAAGCACATTTGGAGAAGCCAATTTCTTTTTGGAAGAAGGTCCTGTGGACTGATGAAACCAAGATTGAGTTGTTTGGTCATACAAAAAGGCGTTATGCATGGCGGCAAAAAAACACAGCATTCCAAGAAAAACACTTGCTACCCACAGTAAAATTTGGTGGAGGTTCCATCATGCTTTGGGGCTGTGTGGCCAATGCCGGCATCGGGAATCTTGTTAAAGTTGAGGGGCGCATGGATTCCTCTCAGTATCAGCAGATTCTTGACAATAATGTTCATGAATCAGTGACAAAGTTGAAGTTACGCAGGGGATGGATCTTTCAGCAAGACAATGATCCAAAACACCGCTCCAAATCTACTCAGGCATTCATGCAGAGGAACAATTACACTGTTCTGGAATGGCCATCCCAGTCCCCAGACCTGAATATCATTGAACATCTGTGGGATCATTTGAAGAGGGCTGTCCATGCTCGGCGACCATCAAACTTAACTGAACTGGAATTGTTTTGTAAAGAGGAATGGTCAAAAATACCTTCCTCCAGGATCCAGGAACTCATTAAAAGCTACAGGATGTGACTAGAGGCTGTTATTTTTGCAAAAGGAGGATCTACTAAATATTAATGTCACTTTTCTGGTGAGGTGCCCATACTTATGCACCTGTCAAATTTTGTTTGAATGCAGATTGCACATTTTCTGTTAGTTCAATAAACCTCATTTCAAGGCAGAAACATTACTGTGTCCAACAGTTATTAGATATATGAAACTGAAATAGCTGTTGCAAAAAAAATTTTTTTTATAAAACTTTAAGCTTAAGATTAATAGGGGTGCCCAAACTTTTTCATATAACCGTATACTGGAACTATACACTGCAATCACAGTATCACCTATATATTGTATATGCAGCGTTTGCAGTTTGACCTGTCTAATGTATATTGTCTGTTGTATATACAGTATATAAGTGATACTGCGATTATATACCGCAGTAGCAGTATCACCTATATAATGTATGTACAGCAGTCTACATGCATTATATAGGTGAAACTGCGACTACGGTATGTACGCTATATAGGTTATACCACTGTGTGTAATATACTGCGTCCGCTGTGTATAGCCCATGTGCCACTGCACAGTACCACTCCTCCTGTCCTGTGTGTGTGTGTGTGTGTGTGTATATATATATATATATATATATATATATATATATATATATATATATATATATATATATATATATACACTGCACAGTACCACTCCTCCTGTCCTGTATATATACACTGCACAGAACCACTCCTCCTGTCCTGTATATATACACTGCACAGTACCACTCCTCCTGTCCTGTATATATACACTGCACAGAACCACTCCTCCTGTCCTGTATATATACACTGCACAGTACCACTCCTCCTGTCCTGTATATATACACTGCACAGAACCACTCCCCTCCTGTCCTGTATATATACACTGCACAGTACCGCTCCTCCTGTATATATACACTGCACAGTACCACTCCTCCTGTCCTGTATATATACACTGCACAGTACCACTCCTCCTGTCCTGTATATATACACTGCACAGTACCACTCCTCCTGTCCTGTATATATACACTGCACAGAACCACTCCCCTCCTGTCCTGTATATATACACTGCACAGTACCGCTCCTCCTGTATATATACACTGCACAGTACCACTCCTCCTGTCCTGTATATATACACTGCACAGTACCGCTCCTCCTGTATATATACACTGCACAGTACCACTCCTCCTGTCCTGTATATATACACTGCACAGTACCGCTCCTCCTGTATATATACACTGCACAGTACCACTCCTCCTGTCCTGTATATATACACAGCACAGTACCACTCCTCCTGTCCTGTATATATACACTGCACAGTACCACTCCTCCTGTATATATACACTTCACAGTACCGCTCCTCCTGTCCTGTATATATACACTGCACAGAACCACTCCTCCTGTCCTGTATATATACACTGCACAGTACCACTCCTCCTGTCCTGTATACAGGTCCTTCTCAAAAAATTAGCATATAGTGTTAAATTTCATTATTTACCATAATGTAATGATTACAATTAAACTTTCATATATTATAGATTCATTATCCACCAACTGAAATTTGTCAGGTCTTTTATTGTTTTAATACTGATGATTTTGGCATACAACTCCTGATAACCCAAAAAACCTGTCTCAATAAATTAGCATATCAAGAAAAGGTTCTCTAAACGACCTATTACCCTAATCTTCTGAATCAACTAATTAACTCTAAACACATGCAAAAGATACCTGAGGCTTTTAAAAACTCCCTGCCTGGTTCATTACTCAAAACCCCCATCATGGGTAAGACTAGCGACCTGACAGATGTCAAGAAGGCCATCATTGACACCCTCAAGCAAGAGGGTAAGACCCAGAAAGAAATTTCTCAACAAATAGGCTGTTCCCAGAGTGCTGTATCAAGGCACCTCAATGGTAAGTCTGTTGGAAGGAAACAATGTGGCAGAAAACGCTGTACAACGAGAAGAGGTGACCGGACCCTGAGGAAGATTGTGGAGAAGGACCGATTCCAGACCTTGGGGAACCTGAGGAAGCAGTGGACTGAGTCTGGTGTGGAAAGGCGTGTGCAGGAAATGGGCTACAGGTGCCGCATTCCCCAGGTAAAGCCACTTTTGAACCATAAACAGCGGCAGAAGCGCCTGACCTGGGCTACAGAGAAGCAGCACTGGACTGTTGCTAAGTGGTCCCAAGTACTTTTTTCTGATGAAAGCAAATTTTGCATGTCATTCGGAAATCAAGGTGCCAGAGTCTGGAGGAAGACTGGGGAGAAGGAAATGCCAAAATGCCTGAAGTCCAGTGTCAAGTACCCACAGTCAGTGATGGTGTGGGGTGCCATGTCAGCTGCTGGTGTTGGTCCACTGTGTTTTCATCAAGGGCAGGGTCAATGCAGCTAGCTATCAGGAGATTTTGGAGCACTTCATGCTTCCATCGGCTGAAATGCTTTATGGAGATGAAGATTTCATTTTTCAGCACGACCTGGCACCTGCTCACAGTGCCAAAACCACTGGTAAATGGTTTACTGACCATGGTATTACTGTGCTCAATTGGCCTGCCAACTCTCCTGACCTGAACCCCATAGAGAATCTGTGGGATATTGTGAAGAGAAAGTTGAGAGACGCAAGACCCAACACTCTGGATGAGCTTAAGGCCGCTATTGAAGCATCCTGGGCCTCCATAACATCTCAGCAGTGTCACAGGCTGATTGCCTCCATGCCACGCCGCATTGAAGCAGTCATTTCTGCCAAAGGATTCCCGACAAAGTATTGAGTGCATAACTGAACATTATTATTTGATGGTTTTTTTGTTTGTTATTAAAAAACACTTTTATTTGATTGGATGGGTGAAATATGCTAATTTATTGAGACAGGTTTTTTGGGTTATCAGGAGTTGTAGGCCAAAATCATCAGTATTAAAACAATAAAAGACCTGACAAATTTCAGTTGGTGGATAATGAATCTATAATATATGAAAGTTTAATTGTAATCATTACATTATGGTAAATAATGAAATTTAACACTATATGCTAATTTTTTGAGAAGGACCTGTATATACACTGCACAGTACCACTTCTCCTGTCCTGTATATATACACTGCACAGTACCACTCCTCCTGTCCTGTATATATACACTGCACAGTACCACTCCTCCTGTCCTGTATATATACACTGCACAGTACCACTCCTCCTGTATATATACACTGCACAGTACCACTCCTCCTGTATATATACACTGCTCAGAACCACTCCCCTCCTGTCCTGTATATATACACTGCACAGTACCACTTCTCCTGTCCTGTATATATACACTGCACAGTACCACTTCTCCTGTCCTGTATATATACACTGCACAGAACCACTTCTCCTGTCCTGTATATATACACTGCACAGTACCACTCCTCCTGTCCTGTATATATACACTGCACAGAACCACTCCCCTCCTGTCCTGTATATATACACTGCACAGTACCACTTCTCCTGTCCTGTATATATACACTGCACAGAACCACTTCTCCTGTCCTGTATATATACACTGCACAGTACCACTCCTCCTGTCCTGTGTATATATACACTGCACAGAACCACTCCCCTCCTGTCCTGTATATATACACTGCACAGAACCACTCCCCTCCTGTCCTGTATATATACACTGCACAGTACCACTTCTCCTGTCCTGTATATATACACTGCACAGTACCACTCCTGCTTTCCTGTATATATACACTGCACAGTACCACTTCTCCTGTCCTGTATATATACACTGCACAGTACCACTTCTCCTGTCCTGTATATATACACTGCACAGAACCACTCCCATCCTGTCCTGTATATATACACTGCACAGAACCACTCCCCTCCTGTCCTGTATATATACACTGCACAGTACCACTTCTCCTGTCCTGTATATATACACTGCACAGAACCACTTCTCATGTCCTGTATATATACACTGCACAGTACCACTTCTCCTGTCCTGTATATATACACTGCACAGTACCACTCCTGCTTTCCTGTATATATACACTGCACAGTACCACTTCTCCTGTCCTGTATATATACACTGCACAGTACCACTTCTCCTGTCCTGTATATATACACTGCACAGTACCACTCCTCCTGTCCTGTATATATACACTGCACAGTACCACTTCTCCTGTCCTGTATATATACACTGCACAGTACCACTTCTCCTGTCCTGTATATATACACTGCACAGTACCACTCCTGCTTTCCTGTATATATACACTGCACAGTACCACTCCTCCTGTCCTGTATATATACACTGCACAGAACCACTCCCCTCCTGTCCTGTATATATACACTGCACAGAACCACTCCCCTCCTGTCCTGTATATATACACTGCACAGTACCACTTCTCCTGTCCTGTATATATACACTGCACAATACCACTTCTCCTGTCCTGTATATATACACTGCACAGAACCACTTCTCCTGTCCTGTATATATACACTGCACAGTACCACTTCTCCTGTCCTGTATATATACACTGCACAGAACCACTTCTCCTGTCCTGTATATATACACTGCACAGTACCACTCCTCCTGTCCTGTATATATACACTGCACAGAACCACTCCCCTCCTGTCCTGTATATATACACTGCACAGTACCACTTCTCCTGTCCTGTATATATACACTGCACAGAACCACTTCTCCTGTCCTGTATATATACACTGCACAGTACCACTCCTCCTGTCCTGTGTATATATACACTGCACAGAACCACTCCCCTCCTGTCCTGTATATATACACTGCACAGAACCACTCCCCTCCTGTCCTGTATATATACACTGCACAGTACCACTTCTCCTGTCCTGTATATATACACTGCACAGTACCACTCCTGCTTTCCTGTATATATACACTGCACAGTACCACTTCTCCTGTCCTGTATATATACACTGCACAGTACCACTTCTCCTGTCCTGTATATATACACTGCACAGTACCACTTCTCCTGTCCTGTATATATACACTGCACAGAACCACTCCCATCCTGTCCTGTATATATACACTGCACAGAACCACTCCCCTCCTGTCCTGTATATATACACTGCACAGTACCACTTCTCCTGTCCTGTATATATACACTGCACAGAACCACTTCTCCTGTCCTGTATATATACACTGCACAGTACCACTTCTCCTGTCCTGTATATATACACTGCACAGTACCACTCCTGCTTTCCTGTATATATACACTGCACAGTACCACTTCTCCTGTCCTGTATATATACACTGCACAGTACCACTTCTCCTGTCCTGTATATATACACTGCACAGTACCACTCCTCCTGTCCTGTATATATACACTGCACAGTACCACTTCTCCTGTCCTGTATATATACACTGCACAGTACCACTTCTCCTGTCCTGTATATATACACTGCACAGTACCACTCCTGCTTTCCTGTATATATACACTGCACAGTACCACTCCTCCTGTCCTGTATATATACACTGCACAGAACCACTCCCCTCCTGTCCTGTATATATATACTGCACAGTACCACTTCTCCTGTCCTGTATATATACACTGCACAATACCACTTCTCCTGTCCTGTATATATACACTGCACAGAACCACTTCTCCTGTCCTGTATATATACACTGCACAGTACCACTTCTCCTGTCCTGTATATATACACTGCACAGAACCACTTCTCCTGTCCTGTATATATACACTGCACAGTACCACTCCTCCTGTCCTGTATATATACACTGCACAGAACCACTCCCCTCCTGTCCTGTATATATACACTGCACAGTACCACTTCTCCTGTCCTGTATATATACACTGCACAGAACCACTTCTCCTGTCCTGTATATATACACTGCACAGTACCACTTCTCCTGTCCTGTATATATACACTGCACAGTACCACTCCTGCTTTCCTGTATATATACACTGCACAGTACCACTTCTCCTGTCCTGTATATATACACTGCACAGAACCACTTCTCCTGTCCTGTATATATACACTGCACAGTACCACTCCTCCTGTATATATACACTGCACAGTACCACTCCTCCTGTCCTGTATATATACACTGCACAGTACCACTCCTCCTGTCCTGTATATATACACTGCACAGTACCACTCCTGCTTTCCTGTATATATACACTGCACAGTACCACTTCTCCTGTCCTGTATATATACACTGCACAGTACCACTTCTCCTGTCCTGTATATATACACTGCACAGAACCACTTCTCCTGTCCTGTATATATACACTGCACAGTACCACTTCTCCTGTCCTGTATATATACACTGCACAGTACCACTTCTCCTGTCCTGTATATATACACTGCACAGAACCACTTCTCCTGTCCTGTATATATACACTGCACAGTACCACTTCTCCTGTCCTGTGTATATACACTGCACAGTACCACTCCTCCTGTCCTGTATATATACACTGCACAGTACCACTCCTCCTGTCCTGTATATATACACTGCACAGAACCACTTCTACTGTCCTGTGTATATACACTGCACAGTACCACTTCTCCTGTCCTGTATATATACACTGCACAGTACCACTCCTGCTTTCCTGTATATATACACTGCACAGTACCACTTCTCCTGTCCTGTATATATACACTGCACAGAACCACTTCTCCTGTCCTGTATATATACACTGCACAGTACCACTTCTCCTGTCCTGTATATATACACTGCACAGTACCACTCCTGCTTTCCTGTATATATACACTGCACAGTACCACTTCTCCTGTCCTGTATATATACACTGCACAGTACCACTCCTCCTGTCCTGTATATATACACTGCACAGTACCACTTCTCCTGTCCTGTATATATACACTGCACAGTACCACTTCTCCTGTCCTGTATATATACACTGCACAGTACCACTCCTGCTTTCCTGTATATATACACTGCACAGTACCACTTCTCCTGTCCTGTATATATACACTGCACAGAACCACTCCTCCTGTCCTGTATATATACACAGCACAGTACCACTTCTCCTGTCCTGTATATATACACTGCACAGTACCACTTCTCCTGTCCTGTATATATACACTGCACAGTACCACTCCTGCTTTCCTGTATATATACACTGCACAGTACCACTCCTCCTGTCCTGTATATACACACTGCACAGTACCACTTCTCCTGTCCTGTATATATACACTGCACAGTACCACTCCTCCTGTCCTGTATATATACACTGCACAGTACCACTTCTCCTGTCCTGTATATATACACTGCACAGTACCACTCCTCCTGTCCTGTATATACACACTGCACATTACCACTCCTCCTGTCCTGTGTATATACACTGCACAGTACCACTCCTCCTGTCCTGTATATATACACTGCACAGTATCACTCCTCCTGTCCTGTATATATGCACTGCACAGTACCACTTCTCCTGTCCTGTATATATACACTGCACAGTACCACTCCTGCTTTCCTGTATATATACACTGCACAGTACCACTTCTCCTGTCCTGTATATATACACTGCACAGAACCACTTCTCCTGTCCTGTATATATACACTGCACAGTACCACTTCTCCTGTCCTGTATATATACACTGCACAGAACCACTCCCATCCTGTCCTGTATATATACACTGCACAGAACCACTCCCATCCTGTCCTGTATATATACACTGCACAGTACCACTCCTCCTGTCCTGTATATATACACTGCACAGTACCACTTCTCCTGTCCTGTATATATACACTGCACAGTACCACTCCTGCTTTCCTGTATATATACACTGCACAGTACCACTTCTCCTGTCCTGTATATATACACTGCACAGAACCACTTCTCCTGTCCTGTATATATACACTGCACAGTACCACTTCTCCTGTCCTGTTCTCGGAGAGGCGACACTGGTCTTTGGGAGGGTTAATATTGGTTTATTATTATCAGGAATACTATGGGAAAATGAAAAAAAAAATTATATATATATAGATTGGATGGGTCACTTAATCGCAATAATAAAATATCAAATAAAATAGTGATTGTTTTGATTTATGGGACCGGAGGATTGGGACTAAGCTATGTGACCTATACAAAGCAATGGTCATAAGGTACTGGTCTTGAAAGATAACTGGGGGCGGTATGTTGCCTTTGGTTTAAGTTGGTGGCTTATGTACACAGACATCCGCATGACCAGAATATGCCTGAATATAGTATATTGTCCCTTTACCTATACCTCCTGAAAAGAAGTAGAACAAGTTATATAAACATAGTGTACATGTATCATATAGAAGTCATGGCTGCAACACTTTGGTCCGGAGGGACTACTGAGGGGCAGAAGGACTCTATTGGCACATGGGGGCTGTATGGCGAATATGGTCATCCATGTGACCAAGATACAATATAACACCACTAGCTTAAATAAATAATTTTCAAAAAATTAGTTAAAATATCTTTATAATAGCCCATAAGAAAGTACATATATGTTGGATTGTGTGACGGATCCGATCTATTAGCTTTATAATAAGAAAATGGATAATTGGACTATTTGTGGCCACACAGCACTGTCTATGGGTTTTAAATAAGAAGTTTTTTCTATTAGTAACGCCATTATACAAAAAATAAAAAAATACAGCGATATACATGGAGATCTAGAATATTGGATGTTTGCCATTGCGCAGGTGCCAAAAAGAAATGCTATAAATAGATAAAGAGCTATTAATAATAAGGCGATCAAAAGCGTTAGTGCGCAAGCGCCGTGTATAAATTGTCACACGGAGCGCTCTATTATCTAGAAGATTAGTTATTTACCACTGCGCAGGTGCCGAAAAGCAGCGCTGTAAATAGACAGGGAGCCACTACCAATATGGCGACCGCAGGCGCTACTGCGCATGCGCCGGGTGCAAAATGCCACAAGTATCATGTGCGGCCAATATACAGTATGGAGCATCATGTGCAGCCAATATACAGTATGGAGCATCATGTGTGGTCATTATACAGTATGGAGCATCATGTGCAGTCATTATACAGTATGGAGCATCATGTGCGGTCATTATACGGTATGGAGCATCATGTGCGGTCATTATACAGTATGGAGCATCATGTGCAGTCATTATACAGTATGGAGCATCATGTGCAGTCATTATACAGTATGGAGCATCATGTGCAGTCATTATACAGTATGGAGCATCATGTGCAGCCAATATATATTTTTGACTCTCCTAGCACTGACTGAGTGGCTGCAGTATTAATTAGAACGGCTCACTTACCCTAGTCTCTTTACTTTGACCAGTTACTTACCCCAGGTACACCGCTTTTGTCCTCCTTGGTGCAGACTACTGTATTTATATGGATTTAGTATAAATTGTTTTTATATATGTATTTGTCTTAATAAAGAAACTTTTGGTACTTTTGGATCCATAGTGTGGCTTGTAGTTACTCCGGTTTTGTTTATTTTAATATGCTGTATTTTGGAGTACTCCACATAAATAATTTTGATATATTAGCTTGGGAGAGCTGGATTGTACCATGCTCTTAGCCCTATTACTGAAAAAGTGTTTTCTGATTATTGTGGCAGCCAATATACAGTATGGAGCATCATGTGTGGCCATTATACAGTATGGAGCATCATGTGTGGTCATTATACAGTATGGAGCATCATGTGGCCATTATACAGTATGGAGCATCATGTGTGGTCATTATACAGTATGGAGCATCATGTGTGGTCATTATACAGTATGGAGCATCATGTGGGACCATTATACAGTATGGAGCATCATGTGTGGTCATTATACAGTATGGAGCATCATGTGGGGCCATTATACAGTATGGAGCATTGTGGGGCCATTATACAGTATTGAGCATCATGTGTGGCCATTATTCAGTATGAAGCACTGTGTGGCCATATTTTTTTGTTTATAATTACTCTTTATGAAACATTGTGATCAGCAGTGCTAAATGGGTGTGATTGGGACGTGGATATGGGTGTGACTAGTTATGAATGGGTGTGGTCAGGGGCGTGGCCTAAAATTTGCCGTGTTTCACGCCGCAACTTTGTCCCTCTTTCCCATTTTCAAAAGTTGGGAGGTACGCCTCGTCACGTGTGCGGTGAGCACATTCTTTTGTATAAAATGTGTTTTTTCTATATAGACACGGTGTTCACTTGTTAAGCAATATGATAAAGTTGTATATTTTTTTGTTGTTGTGACTAACCTGGAGGACCTCCGATGCTCTGTAAACAAAAACAAAACTGATGCAGGGGAGAGGTACCGCCCTTTTATCCTGTAGGTTTCCTGTCCCTGAAGGGCAGATCCCCTCTCTCTGGTAGTGCTGTCATGGGCTCTGAGAAACGCCGTTATCGGTGAGTAACTACGCTTTTTTTTATATATATAAACATGCTGCACCCAATTTTTGAAACTGGACAACTCCTTTAAAAATATGTTACCAAAACACACTGGGAACAGAATAAAAAGATCCATGATGTGTGTTACTATTGTGATGTGAAACACGGTGGACAACTTTTCCGCATTAGATCTGTGAGATCGGCCTTGAATTGTGATGCCATTTTTTTAGCACTAGGTGGCAGGGCTGCACATAAATTGTGTCTGGAGCACATTCTTCTTTATCCTTGCTGTATCCTTCTCTGAACACCAGATGGCAGCAGAGTCCTGTACGTCTCTGCGCTCTTCTCCAGGTGCCTGCTTTAAGGTCGGGCAAGAAATTCACAAAGGCTGTGGCCCTCTGCCCCCAAGATGAACCAGATGTGGGCCCTTGTGTATTGATGCTCCCCGTGCTTCAGCTTATCCTGTGCTGACCTCTCCACTTCCATAATGAAGTAATGGCTTTGCCCTCAGGGTAAATCAGTTTACGATGCATTTATAGATGATGGTTATATTTCTGGGTCACAATGTTATCTCATTATGTTTGGCTTCGTACTTGTGAAACATCTTATGGGCGTAGATAATCATGTAAAATTTATTTCCTAAACAGATTTTGGGCTGGTGTTTTCCCAGAGCTTTGTAAATCACAGGATATTTCCCCAAACACCGGTGCTCTCATCACGTGGGTGCAGTGATCATCTGCCCCGGCCTTGGTCCGTAGGGTAGTCTTAAGTTTGGAACTTATCCCCTAATCCCGCTTGTCTGACCACTTGAAGCCCCCCAGTACAGAGAAGCGGGGCCATTGTGAATAAAGTGGAGATCGATCAGTTAGTGCCAAAGACCAGCTGAGCACTGCGCTCTATCCCCCCGACGCCCCCATTAAAGGAAGGGAGCATGATCGACCTCCGCTCCACCCACACTGGGATCTCCAGAGCCTTAGTTCTCAGGATCATTGAGCAACAGAACTGCTGAAAAGTGAGACTCGCCTTGTTGCCCATGCTCAGATCCCATTTTAAGCTGCTCTTCATAAGTGAAAGCTTTCTTTCATTATTGCTATGGGCAGGTTTTACCTTTTGAGATGGTTTGGACAAATCTGCTCTGAAGAGTCATGGTGGGGTCTCAGTGGCTGCTGCAGGCTTCTTGGAGTAGCAGCCACCTTCTTCAGAGCGCGGGTTGTCCCCTTGGCGCATACTGACTTCACTGCTACAGCACTGAGTGTCACTGCCAGAGGCCACTGCCACCTACCTGGCGGTGTCGCTGCCAGAGACCTTACTTCAAACCTGACTAGTTTAGGCCAAGTAATTGGTCTGGCCACCTGCTGATCCCAAGATGCCCTCAATGATGCCCTCTTCCTGACTTTTCGTATTGAAGGTGTACTCCTGCCCAGCTTACAAGCTGATCTCTGTGTTTGACCCGTCTTATGCTGACTACACATTTGGATCGTATTCTATCTTTACTCGGACTCCCGTGACAGCACGACGAGAGAGGGGATCCGCCCATTAGGAACAGGAAACCTACAGATACAAAAGGGCGGCACCTCTCCCCTGCATCAGTTGGTTTCCTGTTCCTAAAGGGACGGGTGCCTACAGATTGATCTAAAGGAGCCCAGGCCGGCCGGACCGAATCTGGTAGCGGGGGGGGGGGGGGGGGGTCTCCTACCTCGGCCGGTGCGGAGAATCCTGGAGACGCCACGGTGGTCCTGGTTGGACTGCACGCGGTGGCGTTCGCAGCAGGGAGCGGAGTCCGGAGGATCTTCCTGCCTCCATCAGCGTCAGCGCCGGTAAGTATTTCCCATTGGTGGTGCGGCGAATATGGGGTGCCGGCGCCAGGACTGCGTGGGTGAACACCCGGAGCGCTGCGGTCCGTCCCCGGCGTCCTGCACTGCTCTCAGCGTGTGCTGGAGCATTTCTGGGTGCGGTGACGTGAGGGGGCGGAGTTAGTAGCCTCTTCCGGGTCGCCGGGTGTCTGCGCATGCGCAGTCGATCCAAGATGGCGGCGCCCATCGCATCCTGAATGCCGGTTTTTCCCACATGGTTTCCTGCCCTCCCTGCTGTATCCTGAGCCAATAGGGTGGCGCTGGCCTATCTGCTGACCGGATCCAAGGGGGATTTAAGCAGGTGACGACTACAGAGCCCTGCTTTTTGTCGCAAGTCATCATGGAGAGTGGTGGTGAGCAGCAGCAGCTGCTGCTGGATGAGGTGCGTCAGAAGCCCCAGGACAAAAACAGGAGCGACCAGTCCAGTCGAAGAAGCTCATCCGCAAAAGGATCCAGAGCTTTGGCTAGGAAAGAACCCCCTCGTATTCCGGTATTTACTTTGGCGCACGGGTAAGTGATCTACGTGAAAGTTCACTCTGTGACGCAGGCCCCCTATACTTTATCATTCTAGGGGAAGAAAAACACGGACAAGTCAAAGCATAAGGAATGTGCCCTCTGTGGGGTCCCCTTACCTGATTCTTGTCCCAAAAAATTATGTGCCCCCTGTATACAACAGACGGTGAGGTCTACAGGTGTGGTTGGGTGGAAGTGACATTAGGTCAGATAGTAGTTATCACCTATATTGTCCTCCCCTAGGTAGCGGAAGAATCTGTGAGTGCGGCTAACCTGAAGGAAATGATCCGTTTGGAAGTAAGGGAATCCCTACGGTCCCTATCCCAAGCGGGAGGTTCAAAACATAGGACCCCCCTGGACTCTAATTCTTCGGAGGAAGAAAGAGAAGAGGGTGCCTATCACTCAAGTCCTTCCTCCTCTTCTTCAGATGAGGAGTCTGGACGATTCTGTCTACCCCTGGATAGAATTGACAAAGTCGTCAAGTCCGTTAGAGGCACAATGGGTATAGAAGAGCCCAAGCCGCAGCCCTCAAAACAGGATCTGATGTTCAGCGGACTGGATCGTAAAAAACATAGATCTTTTCCGGTGAACGAAAAGATCCAAGACTTGATTCTCCGAGAATGGAAGAAACCCGAGAAAAAGGGTTCCTTGCCGCCAGCATTGAAACGCAGGTACCCTTTTGATGATCCGGTTGTGGAAACATGGGATAAAGCCCCTAAGCTGGATGCGGCGGTGGCAAAAGCGTCAAAGAAAGCCTCATTGCCATTTGAGGATATGGGGACCCTCAAGGACCCCCTTGACAGAAAGGCAGATACTTTCCTTAAAGGAACCTGGGAGACGGCGGCGGGATCTCTAAGACCAGCAGTGGCCGCGACGTGTACAGCCAGGTCTTTAATGGTCTGGCTGGATCAGTTAGAGTCCCAGCTCAAGGACGGCGCTTCCAGAGATTCCATTCTGAAGGCTTTACCAACAATGCAGAATGCTGCGGCCTTTCTGTCAGACGCATCTGTGGACTCTGTCAGGATGGCGGCTAGAGCGGCAGGACTCTCCAACGCGGCTCGTAGGGCTTTATGGTTGAAGTGCTGGTCAGGCGACATTCAATCCAGAACTAAGCTCTGCGCCATCCCGTGTAAAGGAGAATTTCTCTTTGGACCAACTCTGGATGAGTTGCTGGAAAAGGCGGGGGATGATAAGAAGAAATTTCCTAATCCGTCTTCAGCATCCTACCGCCGGCCCTTCAATAAGAGGAGATTTGGTCGCGGGAAAAAACGCGGATCCTCACCCTCTAGAGAGAGTTTTAGATGGGAGGATAGACGCGGAAGAGGTACGGGCTATATGTTTTGCCGTTCCTCGAAAGAACAGAAAAAACCGGACCAATGACTAGCAATCCCTGTGGGGGGTAGACTGTCAGCATTCTCCTCAGCTTGGTTTGACATTACGAACAGTAAATGGGTCCGAGGCATTATAGCAAAAGGTCTAAGACTTGACTTCGATCACTGGCCTCGAGATAAATTTAAATTAACCCCTTTACGTTCCTCCCCCCTTGAGCAAGCAGCCTTGGAAGCAGAAGTCACGAACCTATGCTCCAAGAATGTTTTGGTTGAAATCCCAGTATCAGGAAGAGGGAGGGGATTTTACTCTCCTCTTTTTCTGATCAAGAAGCCAGACGGATCGTTTAGAACGATCATAAATCTCAAAGGCCTTAATAAATTTCTGACCAATGAATCGTTCAAAATGGAATCAATTGGTTCAGCAATAAAAATGTTGTTTAAAAACTGCTTCATGGTAGTTGTGGATTTAAAGGACGCATACTATCATGTCCCAATACATGAAGACTTCCAGAGATTCCTGAGGGTAGCTGTGTCAATGGGGGGACAAATTCGTCATTTCCAGTTTAGAGCTCTTCCCTTTGGCTTATCAGCGGCTCCTAGGGTGTTTACCAAGTTAGTGGCCGAAGTCATGGCGCACTTACGAGAGTCTGACATCTTGATTGTCCCCTATTTGGATGATTTCCTTATAGTTGGGAGTTCGGCAGACCATTGCCTCTCTCAGCTAAAGGTAACCACAACCAAACTGGAGCATCTGGGGTGGATTGTGAATTATGAAAAATCCCGATTACAGCCCCAGAAAATACAGAGATTCTTAGGGCTGTTGTTAAATTCAGAAACCCAACAGTGTTGTCTTCCGCCTGACAAGTTGTTACACATCCAACAACAGGTGTCTAGAGCAACTGATAATCCATCCATGACACTTAGACAGGCTATGTCACTGTTAGGATCTCTAACCTCGTGCATTCCCGCTGTCCGTTGGGCCCAATTTCACACCAGACCTTTACAGTCCGAGGTACTGGATAATGATAGAATCTTACAAGGGTCCTTGCAAAGTCAGATTACTTTGGGTCCAGAAGCACTAACATCTCTTAGATGGTGGCTAATCAACGACAATTTATCGGCAGGAGTTCCCTGGGTGACACAGGCGACACGTATTGTAACGACAGACGCTAGCCCTTCAGGTTGGGGAGCACACATGGATGACAGGGTAGTTCAGGGTCTATGGAACCCCCTAACATCAGCCTCCTCCAACCAAAAAGAGTTAATGGCAGTTGAACTTTCAGTTAAAACATTACTCATATATCTGCAGGGTCACCACGTCAAGATCCTCTCGGACAACCAGGTGGCGGTCGCGTACATAAATCACCAGGGTGGAACTCATTCCGAATCACTGATGAGAGTGACAGATCGTCTATTCCAGACTGCGGAAAACCATTTTCTATCTTTAACCGCACTGCACATAAGAGGAAAAGAAAATGTGAAAGCGGACTTTCTAAGCCGCAACACCCTGAGACAAGGGGAGTGGTCTCTAAACGGTCTCGTATTCAACCAGATTGTCCACAAATGGGGACATCCAGAGGTGGATTTATTTGCCACCAGGGACAATCGAAAGACAATAAAATTCTGTTCCCTAAATCCCAGGGAGAATCCTCTGGCGGTAGACGCCTTTTTGATCAGTTGGGACTTTCGGCTGGCTTATGCGTTCCCCCCCACTAGCCCTGATACCTCTGGTAATCAGGAAGATAAGAGAGGATCGGGCAAGAGTTATTTTGATTGCCCCATTCTGGCCCAGAAGGGCCTGGTTCACCTGGCTCAGGATCATGTCAGTGGAGGACCCTTGGGTGCTTCCGGACATTCCAGATTTACTCTACCAGGGTACCGTGGTACCATGATTCTCTATGGCCCAGCTCCTATCTGCCGTATTTTACTGATCCATATTATACGGTCTTGTACAGCCATAGAAAATCGCAGCATGCTGCGTTTGTCAGCGTATTTCGCAAAAAATCCGCCAATGAAAGTCTATGGGGGCGAGAAAATTACGGATTACACACGGACCATGCGTGTGACTTGCGAGAAATACGCAGCAGTGCTCTCTAGAAAAGCCGGCAATTCAGTGCGGTGTACAGTAAAATCACACTGACAGAATAGAATAGGTAGAATAAATGCGTACACATAGAAAATATATATATATATATCACACACACACACACACACACACACACACACACACACACACACACACACACACACACACACACACACATATACTAGATTGTGGCCCGATTCTAATGCATCGGGTATTCTAGAATATGCATGTTCCCGTAGTATATGGACAATGATGATTCCAGAATTCGCGGCAGACTGTGCCCGTCGCTGATTGGTCGAGGCAACCTTTATGACCTCATCGTCGCCATGGCAACCATTATGACATCTACGTCGATACTGTGCCCGTCGCTGATTGGTCGAGACGCGGGATTTCCAGGACAGACAGACAGACGGAAAAACCCTTAGACAAATATATATATATATATATATATATATATATATATATTGTATTCAGCGCAAGATAGCATAAAAGCCGGTAATTCAATTGCCGGCTTTTGCTCTCTCCTTCACAAACCCGACAGGATATGAGACATGGTTTACATACAGTAAACCATCTCATATCCCTTTTTTTATTACATATTCCTCTTTACTAATGTAACAAGTGTCTGTGTGTAAAATTTTGACGCTCTAGCTATTAAATTAAAGGGTTAAATCCCGGAAAAAATTGGCGTGGGCTCCCGCGCAATTTTCTCCTCCAGAGTGGGAAAGCCAGTGACTGAGGGCAGATATTAATAGCCTAGGGAGGTACCATGGTTATAGGACCCCCCTCGGCTAAAAACATCTGCCCCCAGCCACCCCAGAAAAGGCACATCTGGAAGATGCGCCTATTCTGGCACTTAACCTCTCTCTTCCCACTCCCATGTAGTGGTGGGATATGGGGGTAATGAAGGGTTAATGTCACCTTGCTATTGTAACGTGACATTAAGCCAGGTTAATAATGGAGAGGCGTCAATAAGGCTGTGTGCACACGTTGCAGATTTTTCGCGGTTTTTCGCTTTAAAAACGCATAAAAAAACACATACATTATGCATCCCATCATTTAGAATGCATTCCGCAATTTTTGTGCACATGATGCTTTTTTTTTCCGCAAAAAAAACGCACCGCGGAAAAAAACGCAGCATGTTCATTAATCTTGAGGATTTTTTGCAGATTTCCCACTATATTATTGCATTGGGAACCTCTGGAAAAATCTGCAAAAAAAACCGCACCAAAAACGCGGTAAAAACGCATGCGGATTTCTTGCAGAAAATGTCCGGTTTTGCTCAGGAATTTTCTGCAAGAAATCCTGAACGTTTGCACATAGCCTAAGTGTGGAAATATAGCATTGGATTGGTTTATGACTTTCCTCAGCAAAATGTTGGGGTTTAACTAGTCACTGATGAAGGGGTCCTTCTAGGCATGGAAACTTTGGGAGAAGTCTTTCGCCCATACGCTCCCATGTAGATAAAGAAGTAACGGTATACTGTTTTTTCTTCCACTGAATGGCACAGAATACACTGGTTTTATATTATTGGAGTTCAGAACAAAATTTAAGGTAAGAAACAATGTGCCCCATTAGTAATACTTGGTGGGCTCCTTCACTAACAGCCGATAGTGGACCCTAGTATATGGACATTTAGCCACTGAATTCAGGTTACTCATTCGGTCCCATTGCCCCGGGTCCAGCCTCGCGCCATGTCATCGGACTCTACAGACATTTGGGAAAGAATGGCTTGTTCAAGAGCTGATACCAGTGTGGTCCCGTAATAGGAAGCCACCATCGTGACGCGTACCCTGACCCCAGCGACTGACGGGTCCCTCACTATGTGCACACATAGGCAGAGAGCTATCGGTGTGCTGGGGGGTGTCAGAGAGAAACATCTGGCTGGAGTAGAGCACACACTGCCTGATAGTGCAGACAGTGGTTCGGGCAGCATGAATCTGATGATGGGTTCCCTTTAATGCCTGTGGATATAGAATGAGCTGTCATAAAAGATCCTGTGTGTGTAACATGTCCATGGCCCCATATGTTTGACCATATAGTGTCCATCTGTGGTGATGGAGCCAGATATTCAACTTTGGAAGACAGTTTGGGTACAATGTAAGTCACAACCATTGATTCTCTCTCTGCACATTGACAATATCAAGGGCTAGTAGATGGTCATGGGCGGCTCTGAGATGGTCTTGGGCGGCTCTGAGATGGTCATGGGCGGCTCTGAGATGGTCATGGGCGGCTCTGAGATGGTCATGGGCGGCTCTGAGATGGTCATGGGCGGCTCTGAGATGGTCATGGGCGGCTCTGAGATGGTCATGGGCGGCTCTGAGATGGTCATGGGCGGCTCTGAGATGGTCATGGGCTTGATCATCCTTCCACAGGCCTGGAATTGCTCTTGGGTATTAATTCTCAAAAAGAACGTCTAGCTGGTGTATAGAGTCTTACAGGCAGTGCTCTATGGGAAGAAGCAGGGCTGTGGATTCAGTCGGTGTCCATTTTGGTGGAGTTGGAATAAAATGGACCAACTCCTAAAATATATAATACATTGGATACAGTAGTACAATGTAGGATGCGCTGTAAATTTATTCATAAGAATTTTAGAAAATTATGAAATGTCCTATAAATGTCTGTTCTGTTCCTGATCTAAGGATCTCGGCTTTTAGTTGAGATGAATCTGTGCTGCACTTTATGTACATGCTCAGTAGTGACCAGTAGGGTTGAGCGACTTTTACTATTTTAGGATGGAGTCGGGTTTCGTGAAACCCGACTTTGTCAAAAGTCGAGTCGATTGAAATCGGCCGATTATCGCGCAAAGTCGGGGATCGACCGAAACACGAAACCCAATGTAAGTCAATGGGGAAGCAAAGTCGGCAGTGAGTGGAGGACAGGAAAACACCTACAGTGCCCATTTTAATGTCAAAAGCATCAATTCGTGTCACTTAAGCTTGTGAATCTTAACTTACCTTATAATAATAGTTAGGCATTGAAAATTGGGGGTCATTTGGCTAAAGTTGTGGGGGGGTAGGGCTGGCTCAAGTTTTTTGTGGGCCCAGGAAATGCGGACTACGTCACGGCGGTGGAGCAGGGAGAGGTCAGTATTTCAACTTTGCAAGTGCTGTGATCCTGAGCAAGCAGGGGGGGCCCACTCGTTCGCATTGGCACTGGCACAGGGCCCCTCAAAGTACGGCGTTGTGTTTGACGGCGGGGGTGCCTCCCACCGGCAGAGACACTTTTGCGTACTATGAGGGGCCCTGTGACAGTGACGTCGCCAACGAGTATGCCCTCCCCACCTGATGAAGGAACCTGCACTTTCATCTGCGCCTTCCTCTTTGTCCCCGTGTAAGGTGGTATAGTATGCGGGAAGGGGAACCTAACTTTCAGCAGGGTCAGATTCTGGCTGTGTAGAGTGCAAGGGGAATGTAGTGGTCTGGGTCAATGTACCAGCAGACTCATGTAGCACTGGCTGGGCAATGGGCAGGATGAGGAGGAAACACAGATATAGGCCCAAATAATAACGTGGGCTAAATGCAGTTCAAAATTGGTAACAGGACTAACCAGGCGGCATTGCTTTGTTCAGCGGAGGACAACTGTAATGAGAGGCAGACACAGTTAGTAGGCCCAAATAATAAAGAGGGCCAAATAAAGTTCAAAATTGGTAACAGAAGTAAACAGGCGGCACTGCTTTGTTCAGTGGAGGAGAACACCAAAGAGCGGCAGACACCGTTAGTAGGGCCCAACCAAAGTAGTCGGCCAAATGCAGTTTAATATCTGATATAGGCTGAAAGCCTGAAAATTGAAGCTCAGCTTTGTTCAGTGGAGGAGAAAAGCAAGCAGCGGCAGACACCGTTAGTAGGGCCCAACCAAACTAGTAGGCCAAATGCAGTTTCATATTAAAAATATAGGCCGAAAGCCTGAAGATTGAAGCTCAGCTTTGTTCAGTGGAGGACAACACCAAGGAGCGGCAGACACCGTTAGTAGGCCCAACCAAACTAGTAGGCCAAATGCAGTTTCATATTAAAAATATAGGCCGAAAGCCTGAAGATTGAAGCTCCGCTTTTTTCCGTGGAGGACAACACCAAGAAGCGGCAGACACCGTTAGTAGGCCCAACCAAACTAGAAGCCTAAATGCAGTTTCATAGTAAAAATATAGGCCGAAAGCCTGAAGATTGAAGCTCAGGATAAAAAACCAGGAGAACACCAAGGAGCGGCAGACACCGTTAGTAGGCCCAACCAAACTAGTAACCCCAATGCAGTTTTCAAATGCCTATAGACTGAAAACCTGACAATTGAAGCTCAGCTTTTTTCAGAGGACAGCTGTATTGAGTGGCGCAGACAGACACACACACAGGTAGTAGGCCTTAACCAAAAAAGTTGGCTCAATGCAGTTTAAAAAAGGTTACAGGGGTACACAGGCAGCATTGGTGTGGTCAGCGGAGGACAATTGGAAGGAGTGGCGCAGACTTACTAGGCCTAAAATAAAAAAGTTGGCTCTATGCAGTTTAAAATAGGTTACAGGGGTACACAGGCAGCATTGGTTTGGTCAACGGAG
Organism: Ranitomeya variabilis; assembly: GCF_051348905.1. Classification (NCBI taxonomy): domain Eukaryota; kingdom Metazoa; phylum Chordata; class Amphibia; order Anura; family Dendrobatidae; genus Ranitomeya; species Ranitomeya variabilis. Next base: position 552,292,634 of record NC_135233.1, read on the forward strand.
GACGATTGCAAGGAGGGACCTCAGACAGACTTGCTAGGCCTAAAATAAAAAAGTTGGCTCTATGCAGTTTAAAATAGGTTACAGGGGTACACAGGCAGCATTGGTGTGTTCAGCGGAGGACGATTGCAACGAGGGGCAGACACCGTTAGTAGGGCCAAAAAAGTAATAGGCAAAATGCAGTTAAAAATAGGTTACAGGAGTACGCAGACGGCCTAGCTTTGTTCAGTGGAGGACAACTGTAAGGAGTGTCTGACACAGTTAGTAGGCCAAAATAATAAAGTGTTAATGTCTGGCAAAAAAAAAAATTTCACAAATAAACAGGTGGCATACCTAGGTACAGGGGTGGGCTCCTCTGCTGACTTGCAGACAGTGGTAGTTGGCGCAAAGTATTAACTGGTGTAAATGTAGGACAGGGCCCCTGAATATTTTTACTAGCATCAATCATGTCAACAAATTAGTATTGGCAGTGCCATTGAAGGATTTAACAGCACAGACTAAACAGTGGTGGAGCAGTGAGAGGTAATTTTGCAAGTGGTAGAGCACTGTTTTGAGCTGGGGGGAAACACTCTTGTGGGCGGCGGTACTGGCCCAGGGCCCCTCATGTTACGACGGTGTGTCTGACGTTGGGTGTGCACCACCACCACCAGAGACACTTCATTGTACAATGAGGGACCCTGTGCCTGTGCCGTCGCCCAAAAGTGGGCACACCCACCTGTTCAGCCAAACGGCACTCGCACGGGTGCTTGCGCCAAGTGGTGACCACGGCCCCGTGGGGAGAGTCAGCCCATTTAGGGAGGTGTAAAAATGGCCTATGGTGGACATACAGCAGCTGCAAATGGAGAAATTGGAGCAGTCAGTAAGACGAGTCCAAAAGCAAGACCTTTTTACAGGAAAGCTAGGTGACAGCAGAGAAAGGTGGGGCAAAATAATTAGAAATCCATGATTGGTTCATTTTAATGAAGGTTAGATCATCAACATTTTGGGTAGCCTGACGAGTCCTTTTTTCGGTCAATATTGAACCAGCAGCACTGAATACTCTTTCTGATAGCACACTAGCAGCTGGGCAAGCGAGCTCCTGTAATGCATATTCTGCCAATTCAGGCCAGGTGTCTATTTTGGATGCCCAGTAATCAAATGGGAATGACGTGTGAGGGAGAACATCGATAAGGGAGAAAAATAGTTAGTAACCATACTGGACAAATGTTGTCTCCTGTCACTTTGAATTGATAATGCAGTACCTGTCGTGTCAGCGGTCATTGCGAAATCACTCCACAACCTGGTCATAAAACCCCTCTGTCCAACGCCACTTCTGATTTGTGCACCTCTATCACCTCTGCCATGTTGCCCCCTGCAGCTCGTGTGAGAACCATCACCAACGCTGTGTGCTGGGAATGCCTGAACCAAACGGTCTACAAGAGTTGCTTGTTTGGTAGCCAATATTTGCTCAAGGTTCTCATGTGGCATGATATTTTGCAATTTCCCTTTATAGCGTGGATCCAGGAGGCAGGCCAATCAGTAATCGTCATCGGTCATCATTTTGATAATGCAGGGGTCCCTTTTTAGGATATTCAAGGCATAATCCGCCATGTGGGCCAATGTTCCAGGTGTCAATTCACTGCTTGTGCTGGGTTGAGGAGCACTTTCTGGCAAATCAACATCACTTGTCTCCCTCAAAAACCCCGTACCTGACCTTGCAACACCACCAGTTTCTATTCCCCCCTGAGAAGCTTCCTCCTCCCATAAATATTCATCCCCATCATCCTCCTCGTCCTCCTCATCCTCTTCGCCCGCTACCGCGTCCTCTACACGGCCCTGACCAGACAATGGCTGACTTTCATCAAGGCTTCCCTCGTCCTCGGCTGCAGATGCCTGCTCCTTTATGTGCGTCAAACTTTGCATCAGCAGATGCATTAGGGGGATGCTCATGCTTATGATGGTGTCGTCTGCACTAACCAGGCATGTGCATTCCTCAAAACACTGTAGGACTTGACACAGGTCTTGTAGCTTCGACCACTGCACACCTGACAACTCCATGTCTGCCATCTAACTGCCTGCCCGTGTATGTGTATCCTCCCACAAGTACATTACAGCACGCCTCTGTTCGCACAGCCTCTGAAGCATGTGCAGTGTGGAGTTCCACCTTGTTGCAACGTCGATTATTAGGCGGTGCTGGGGAAGCTGCAAAGATCGCTGATGGTTCTGCATACGGCTGGAGTGTACGGGCGAACGGCGGATGTGCGAGCAAAGTCTTCGCACCTTCAGGAGCAGGGCGGGTAACCCCGGATAACTTTTCAGAAAGCACTGCACCACCAGGTTCAAGGTGTGAGCCAGGCAAGGAATGTGTTTCAGTTGTGAAAGGGCTATGGCAGCCATAAAATTCCTTCTGTTATCACTGACTATCTTGCCTGCCTCAAGATGTACACTGCCCAGCCATGACTGAGTTTCTTGCTGCAAGAACTTGGACAGAACTTCCGCGGTGTGTCTGTTGTCGCTCAAACACTTCATTTCCAACTCAGCCTGCTGACTCTTACCACTAGCTGTTCCATAATGGGACACCTCGTGTGCAACACTGGCAACTGCCGATGGAGTGGTCGTGCGACTGCGGTCTGTGGACGAGCTCTCGCTTCTGCTGGAGGACGAGGAGGAGGGGTGGCGAACGCCTACAGCCAACTGTTTCCTAGACCGTGGGCTACGCAGAACTGTCCCAATATGGCTGTCCCCTGTGGACCCTGCATCCACCACATTTACCCAGTGTGCCGTGATGGACACGTAACGTCCCTGGCCATGCCTACTGGTCCATGCATCTCTTGTGAGGTGCACCTTTCTACTGACTGATTGCCTGAGTGCATGGACAATGCGGTATTTGACATGCTGGTGGAGGGCTGGGATGGCTTTTCTCGCAAAGAAGTGTCGACTGCGTAGGTCATAGCGTGGTACTGCGTAGGCCATCAGGGCTTTGAAAGCTTCGCTTTCAATCAACCGGTAGGGAATCATCTCTAACGAGATTAGTCTAGCAATGTGGGCGTTCCAACCCTGTGTACGCAGATGAGAGGACGAGTACTTCCTTTTTCTAACGAGAGTCTCTTGTAGGGTGAGCTGGACTGGAGAGCTGCATATGGTGGAACTAGCGGGGGTGGTGGTGGACATGGCAGACTGAGGGAGGGTTGGTGATGGTATTCTTGCTGTTGGCCTACATAGTGTTTCCTACCAAGAACCTGGTGATTCCCTGACTGCTTTGGCCTTGCGACGATACCTCCACATTTGATGCAGGTGGTGTCGTAAACGGTGGGCTTACAGTGAGGGAAGAAATGTAGCGTTGCTGACTAGCTTCATTGTGAGCGGGTGCAACAACGTTATGGGACGTTTGGTAGTTAGTCCAGGCTTGCAAGTGCATGGTGGTTAAATGTCTACGCATGCAAGTTGTATTTAAATTTTTGACATTCTGACCTCTGCTAAAAGTCCTTGAGCATTTCTTACAGATCACTTTGCACTGATCATTCGGATCTTGGTTAAAAAATTGCCAGACTGCACTCTTCCTACTATCGAATACCTTTTCAGGCATTGCACACTGCTACTTTCACCAGATGGCCACGCTGTCCTACAACTGTTTTTGGTTTTGATACACATTTTTGGCCAGACACGGGCCTGCCAGATGAAAGCTGTTGCAATGTTGATGCCTGCTGCCGCTCCTCCTCCTCCGCTTCAGAGCTACTGTCAGCGGCACCCTGTTCCCCCAATGGCTGCCAATCGGGGTCAACAACTGGGTCATCTCTCACCTCCTCTTCTATGTCCTGTGCACCTTTCTCTGTGTCACCGTGTAAGCCGGTGCTATAGCGTTCGGGACGGGGCACCATAGTCTCATCAGGGTCAGATTCTGGCTCAGTACACTGCGAGGGCAATGTTGTGATCTGAGTCAATGGAACAGCATAATAATCTAGCTGTGGCTGTGCATCTGTGCACTCCATGCCCGATTCATCTTGTAATGGGCATGGCCTGTTAACAATTTCCCTTTCTAACCCAGGCACGGTATGTGTAAAGAGCTCCATAGAGTAACCTGTTGTGTCGCCTGACGCATCCTTTGCTGTTGTTCTGGGTGAAGGACACAAGGAAGCGACTTGTTCCTGACCGGGAGCATCCACTGAAGACGCGTTGCTTTTAAATTTTGCATTTTCCGAAGAGGAGGCGAAAGAGCTAGAGGCAGAGTCAGCAAGGAAAGTCAAAACTTTTTCCTGCTGCTCCGGCTTTTAAAGCGCTTTTCCTACTCCCAGAAAAAAGAGCGTTCGAGGCCTTGTGTAGCCAGACGATGACGCTGGCTCAACAACTCGAGACTTAGGTGCTATTTTGCTTTTCCCACGACCACCTGATGCTCCACCACCACTACCATCATTACCAGCTGGCAATGACCACCCACGGCCACGACCTCTTCCACCAGACTTCCTCATTCTTGGAAAAATGTAACCAAACTAACAACCGTTATATGGTACTGTAAAACCAGGTAGAAGGTGTACGTAAACTTGTTGTGAATTTAAATCTCCCTTTATAGGTGTGGGAAAATCAGGCCCACTGTATTACACTACACAGTTTGTGTCAGAAAGTGGCTGACAGATATGCCACAAACAGGACTGACGCAGATGCACTTAGTGGCAATAGAAATTTCCCTTTATAGGTGTGGGTGGGAGACTGCTGGGAAAATCAGGCCCACTGTATTACACTACACAGTTTCAGTGTCGGAAAGTGGCTGACAGATATGCCACAAACAGGACTGATGCAGATGCCCTTAGTGGCAATTGAAATTTCCCTTTATAGGTGTGGGAGACTGCTGGGAAAATCAGGCCCACTGTATTACACTACACAGTTTCAGTGTCAGAAAGTGGCTGACAGATATGCCACAAACAGGACTGACGCAGATGCCCTTAGTGGCAATAGAAATTTCACTTTATAGGTGTGGGAGACTGCTGGGAAAATCAGGCCCACTGTATTACACTACACAGCTTCAATGGCAGACAGTGGCTAGCAGATATATATATTAAAAAAAAGGGACGGTGCTACAATAACAATCTCCCTACAATGATCTCAGGACAAGTATGGCAGCCAGCAGTGAAAAGGACTGCTGCACACAAAAGTGTGGACAAACAAAGAAACAAGAGAACTGTGCAGAAAGAAGCAACAGGATTTTTCCTTTGAAAAAAGCAGCTGGTTTGCACAGCGGCGTACAAACAGCAATACAGCTATCAGGGAGCCTTATAAGCTACAGAGCTGATGCTCAGAAATCTAGCCTCCACTGTCCCTGCAAAGAAAAGGTGGTGTTGGACAGTGGAAATCGCTACAGCACAAGCGGTTTGGGGGTTTATATTTCCTCCCTAACAATATCCCTGCTTCTGACGAAGCTGCAGCAACCTCTTCCTATGCTACGATCGGCAAAAGTAAGATGGCGGTCGGCGTGCACACCCCTTTATAGCCCCTGTGACGCCGCTGAAAGCAAGCCAATCACTGTAATGCCCTTCTCTAAGATGGTGGGGACCGAGACCTATGTCATCAAGCTGCCCACACTCTGCGTCCACCTTCATTGGCTGAGAAATGGCGATGAACGCGTCATATGAAACGTGACTTTGGCGTGAAGATCGCCGACCGCATGGCCGATCCCACACTGGGATCGGCTCGGGTTTCACGAAACCCAACTTTGCCGAAAGTCGGCGATTTATGAAATTGACCGATCCGTTTCGCTCAACCCTAGTGACCAGTGCTGTGAAGTCAGAGGTTTGGGTTACTGACGCCACAACCCTGGGAAGAAGTATGTAAATTAGTTCTCAAGAAGGAGTGGCATCTATAATTAGCTTCCCTGTAAGTCAACATGTCACCTGTAATAGGGCCTTGAAACATGATTATTGATATTAGCCAAACCGGGGATATCCATCTGTAGACAGCTGTTTGAGGTTCTTGCCCTTTCTCATTAGAGAGCAGGGCCCTAGCTTAAAATGCCTTTGAAGCAGCTCTGGGGGGTAAAGAGGAGATCCAGTTGAAGTTTGGCTTTTTGTCTGAAGGTTAAGGCCCACCATACACATGAGATGGGTTTTGGCTAAATTATGTTTTTCGACTGGCGCTTCTGTACACGAGCGCTTGTTAGACCATCTCCCTCTTACATGTAAGCGCTAGTAAAGCCACCTCCCCCATATGTGGAAGTGCTGGTTAGGCCGCCTCACCCGTCCGTGGCGTCGCCGGTTAGGCCGCCTCAGCCGTCTGTGGCGGCAATGTTTAGGCCGCCTCTCCCGTCTGTGGCGGTGCAGGTTAGGCCACCTCTCCTGTCCATGGCGACGTGGGTTAGGCCGCCTCTCCCGTCTGTGGCGGTGCTGGTTAGGCCGCCTCATTCACGGGAATGCTTGTTAGACCATATCCCTCATACACAGAAGAGCTGGCTTGGCCGCCTCTCCCATGTATGGGAGCCCTCGCTCGGCCGCCTCTCCCACGTATGGGAGCCCTCGCTCGGCCGCCTTTCCCAAGTATGGGAGCCCTCGCTCGGCCGCCTCTCCCACGTATGGGAGCCCTCGCTCGGCCGCCTCTCCCAGGTATGGAAGCCCTCGCTCGGCCGCCTCTCCCATGTATGGGAGCCCTCGCTCGGCCGCCTCTCCCACGTATGGGAGCCCTCACTCGGCCGCCTTTCCCAAGTATGGGAGCCCTCGCTCGGCCGCCTCTCCCACGTATGGGAGCCCTCGCTCGGCCGCCTCTCCCACGTATGGGAGCCCTCGCTCGGCCGCCTCTCCCACGTATGGGAGCCCTCGCTTGGCCGCCTTTCCCAAGTATGGGAGCCCTCGCTCGACCACCTCTCCCACGTATGGGAGCCCTCGCTCGGCCGCCTCTCCCACGTATGGGAGCCCTCGTTCGGCCGCCTCTCCCACGTATGGGAGCCCTCGTTCGGCCGCCTCTCCCACTTATGGAAGCCCTCGCTCGGCCGCCTCTCCCACATATGGGAGCGCTCGTTCGGCCGCCTCTCCCACGTATGGAAGCCCTCGCTCGGCCGCCTCTCCCACATATGGGAGCCCTCGTTCGGCCGCCTCTCCCACGTATGGAAGCCCTCGCTCGGCCGCCTCTCCCACATATGGGAGCCCTCGTTCGGCCGCCTCTCCCACGTATGGAAGCCCTCATTCGGCCGCCTCTCCCACGTATGGGAGCCCTCGCTCGGCCGCCTCTCCCACGTATGGGAGCCCTCGTTCGGCCGCCTCTCCCACTTATGGAAGCCCTCGCTCGGCCGCCTCTCCCACATATGGGAGCCCTCGTTCGGCCGCCTCTCCCACGTATGGAAGCCCTCGCTCGGCTGCCTCTCCCACGTATGGGAGCCTTCGCTCGGCCGCCTCTCCCATGTATGGGAGCGCTCACTACACTAAATGCTCCTGTGTTGTCTGAGAGCAGCTATACATCTTATCTCGTAGAACAAAAAGATCGGCAGGTTGAAATCAGACGTGCCGGATCCTTAACTCCCCCGGCAATCGGTTGTCCGGGGCTCCTAAACCCATTAGACAGTTTATATCAGCAGACATTGATGTAATTTGATGGGGGGCTTACCACACCCTTGTGTCCTAGGGGAATAGGAATGCCCGCTTAGTTGTCAATCAGGAGGATAGGCTGCGTCTTGCAAGGTCTAGAAATTGCACAAAATTGCCTTCTGAGCAGTTTTTTCCCCCCTCGGCTGAGACTGTGTTAATTGTGCGTCCTGTTAGGAGTAGACGTGTGTAAACTTTTGACACTTCCACTTGATGAGCTGTCATCACGGCATTATTTGGCTACGCTTCCCAGGTCTAACGCTCCCGTTTCTTAAGTTTTCCGAGACCAGATCCTTTGGACGTTTCTCGCCTGACATCTGGTGCAACTGACACGAGATTGCTGATCTCCTCTCCATCACTTTCCCTCGGGGAGTGAAGCCTGTTCAAACTAAGAACATTTTGTTCCAGGCTTTTTTTTCCCTGCTACCTCCAATGCTGAAAAGAAGCTTGGCTTCTAGGAGTGGGGTATGGTTTATATTACGCAGTGACATACGCTGTCGTATAATGACATATATCATGGCCTTTTATTTCCTTTTGTTGGTAACACTTTTTTCCTATGTTTCTGCAAAATCCTGACACCAGACACAGGCTCTCTGTGTCCGTTCAGCTGGAAATAACATAGAATTTACTATCTTAAAGGGGTTGTCCACTTATTTAAGGGATGCGGAAAGTTGCCAGGCACTGCTGAGCCACTCCTATTCCAATTGACCATTATAGTGATTCGTTAAGATTACTGTTACACTGATGCCAGGTGCTGCTTCAATATAAAAGTAGTGGAGCAGCCCTTTAAATGACCTCCGGATCTATGCTGCTAGCAGTGCTGTTGTCTGTGGCACCTTGTAAGATCCTCACTATTAATTTCTCTTCTTGGTTCCCATGGTGGTTTTATTCAGTAATTTTCCATTAATAAGCCCTGTTTGCAGATGACATACCTGTTCCTAGATAAGTATCAGGAAAGAATGCAATTAATAGTCACCCGTGTATGAACGAGACAAGATCTGCCTCATTAACTTGTAGAAATCAGCCAATTCCATCTCCTTGTAATGGTCCATTGAGGAATATTCCGTATATATGTCTAGCGTTCTAGGCCCAGCGTCTGATTGTATTTCAGTAGACGTGCGCGGTGGAGCCAGTGTTGCGTGCCAGCCAGTTTGATATTAATCTTTCCTAGAACTTTGCGTTAATTATTCTTGCCATTTGTTTGCAAACATCACTGATCATCTTGTGCCATGTAGACGGGGCCATCTGATCTGTACAGGGTCTGTCCAATATCTTATATGTGATTCATCGCAATATACTGTGTCTTGAAAAATTATTCATACCCCTTAAACTTTTCCACATTTTTTTCACGTTACACCCACAAATTTTACATGTCATTACTTTGTAGGACCGTCTTTAGTTCTGTAATACTTCTGGGGTCTGTCCCTACCTGCTTTGCTCTTCTAGAGGTGACATTTTTTCCCATTCATTGCACTCTCGCTCTAGCTCAGGAGATTAGATGGAGGCGTCTGTGAACAGCAATTGGTTTGGACTAAGTGCCATTTACACACATGAATATGCTTTGATCATCCAAATTATCATCCATTGTGGCTCTGGCAGTATATTTAGGGTCGTTGTCCTGCTGGAAGGTGAACCTACGCCCCAGTCTCTAGTCTTGTGCATTCTCTTAACAGGTTTTCCTCCAGGATTGCCTTTTATTTAGCTCCATCCATCTTCACATCAACTATGAGCAGCTTCCCTGTCCCTGCTGAAGAAAAGCATCCCCACAGCATGATGCTGCCACCACCATGCTTGATGATGAGGATGGTGTTTTCAGGTTGATGTGCAGTGAGGAGTGTACTGCCTCCTTCCCATACCTGCTGCTATCTTTCTGCCAAATAGAATTCCCACATCTGGCCATCCAAATAAGGAAAAGAATATGTAATCCATCAGAACAGATTAGATTTCATCGCTCTACCTTTACATGATCGAGATCTCCATTGTAAACAGGCGGCCGATCACACTGCTCTCATTTGTTGGGTGATGGGGTCAGGCACCTGCTTGTCGAGTGATGGGGTCAGGCGCCCGCTTGTCGGGTGTTGGGATCAGGCGCACGCCTGCCGGGTGTTGGGATCAGGCGCCCGCTTGGCGGGTGATGGGAGTCAGTTGCCCGCTTGTCAGGTGATGGGAGCACCCGCCCGCCTGTCGGGTAAGGGGAGGAGGGGTCAGTTGCCCGCTTGTCGGGTGAAATTATCTTTTTGTTTGCTTAAGATCATCGTTCTAAGCAGCTCATCAGCTTGTGGAAACGGTCAATGCACTGCTGAGCACAACTGCGGGCTGAAACCGCCCTTACACTTTATAGCTATAGGAACAATGGTTCACAGGTGAGTTCAGCCGGCAGCAATCACTCATGTCCCATATACTGAATCAATTCTTTGATCTGTATCAGGGAGCCACTGTCAGACATCTCTGGCTGTGGCTTATCTCTAAAAGACCTGCTGTAAAAGATTGGTCATGCTGGATACATATCTGCCCCACCATCATCTGTGGTCCTTACACAGTAGGAGATGGGAGATGAGTTGGTGCTTGTAAATTTCTATGGAGGAGGGAGGACTAAAGGCAGACAGGCACTCTGCTGCAAGCTCTCCGGAAGCAACAGGTACTGTTCTCCATAGAACTTTGAGCACCAACTGTCATCTTATGCATAACCAGTCCAGGAGGAGGAAGAAGCGGATTTTTCTAAAAAGATATATTACATCATTTTATTTTATATTCTCCGGTAATATTGATTATGGGAATGAAAAATTACAATGACGGTTAACTCTTTTTGATCTGTGGCCACTGCAGACTTGTCCTTTTTAGTAAATACTTGTATAACTCATATTTTCTAGAACAATGCATTGTGCGTTTCCTCTGTTATTCTTCCTAGAAATGTAAGAATAATTGACAACTGGGTGTTACCAACCGCTTGTCCGAGGCGTGTGTCCCTACGGAGTCTAGTAATAAAAGCACTGATGGGGTGGGGTATATGTGGACACCACCAACTAATAACACTCAGTTGTCACCTTCTTTATACGTTCCTAGTGGGAATATCGAGGATTGCACAATGTTGCGCTCCAAGATCCGACGCACCGGAATGATTATTTAATTGGGAATATGGCTTGTTACTGAAGAAAACATGGCAGGAATGCAGTGATGGACTCTGTGATGTACCTTTCTCTTCTGTTATGTCCTGCAGATCTCAAGCTCCATCTTCAGAGTACAGACTATGGGACATTTCTGGCTAATGAAGCCTCGCCACTGGCGGTCTCTGTTATTGACGACAAGCTGAAGGAAAAGATGGTGGTCGAGTTCAGACACATGAGGAATCAGTCCTACGAGCCTCTTGCCAGCTTCCTAGATTTCATCACGTAAGTCTACAGCTATTTTTCTGATGTTGAATATTTCATGTTGTGAATTGATAACCCCAAGTCAATGAATCTTCAGAGATATCGGTGTCTCCAGTCAGGAGGTAAAAGTGATGGTGACTCATTGTCGTCTGATATGGTGCAAATAAAAGTGAGCACTGGAGAGGACTCCTAAAGAGGGAATGGTTTTTAGGTGGTGGCCACAGACAACTGCTCTCTTGTGTCTTCACAACTGATATTCTCTAGTTTAGCATTTTGTTCTTGTCCATGTCACTAATGGTAGCATGAGGTAGTTCCTGGAAGCCATTGAGGTTGCACAGGTAGTCCAGCTCCGCCAGGATGGTACATCTTTACATGCCAACACAAGAAGGTTTGTTGTGTTTCCCAGCACAGTCTCAAGAGTATGATACAGATACCAAAACACAAGGAGAACAGAACAGGGCTGTAGAAGGGCATCAGCCCAAAACTAAGATCCTCATTTTCCTTCTTTGCGTGAAGAGGAACCGGTTGGGCAGAGCTTGAGTCCTACAAAATGAGCACCTGACCAAACTTTCAGAAATGACTCCATGATTGCCTGATGACCTATAATGAGACCTGTACTCATAGCCCAGCTTTGTACCTCTTGATTGAACATTAGAATTCACAGGTCAGGCATTAGTGCCCCAATCTCTTCACAGATGACTGCAGGTTTACGCTGAGCACGTGTGACAGTCTTTAAGCCGTGCATCATCATCCAGCATGACTTCTTTGGAAGTGGGTCAGTGATGGTCTGAGCAGTGGGTCCTTCTAAGGTTGCACTAACCTTCATGTGATGATCAATGAAACCTTGGTGGAGAAATAATGCCAGGTCTAATGTGGCCTAAGTACAGTATGTAGCCAGCTTCTGGATGGTGAAGGCGTTGATTCCACTGACTGGCTCTGTACTTTTCCCAGACGTAAATCCATTTGAGAACTTTTGGGACATTGTGTACCAGTGCATCTAACACCGCCAAGTGTCTCAAGTCATTGTATGAGCTCACTGATAGCCTAATCCTGGTGCTGGAGGAGGTTCTCCAGGACTCCATCCCACATCTCATCAGGACCATGCCTAGACGTTGTTAGAAGAGCATACAGGCACGTGGGGGCCACACACTATGGAATCAAATTATGACTTGCATGTTGAAATTTACACAAATTGGCTCCACCTGTCATTTTCCTTTGATTTTTGGGGTGATTTGGGAATTGATTGTTTTTTGGCTTCCATTGATTGCCTTCATCAAATTACACTATTTTTATCGAGGACGATTTTTAACTTTAATTTTTTGCATTGACCGGCAGGAACGAGGCTCATCTTTTTCTGCAGCCAAATTGGATAAAAATTGAGCGACGTTTCAGCATCTGATCTTCCGCTCCTTTTTGTATCTGGAATAAAAGTGCCCAGTTGGGGATAAAAATTATCTTTTGTGCTGATAAGTTCTGGTCCCAGACTATCACCGATCAGTAAATTATCACCTAGCCAACAGATTATAATTTATTTTCACCGGACAATCCCTTTAATTATAAAAAAAAAAAAATCTGCTCAGAATAATGTAAAGTACCAACTGAAGTCATCCTGCCCTACCTATTCTGTGCTTCTCCCGTTCTAAACAAGTCCCCTGCCCCCAGCTGGTCTCTGTATTTCTTGCAGCCAATCACTGACCACAGAAATGAGCAACTCATCCCCTCTGCAGCCAGTGATTGGCTGCAGCTCTCGCATGTTTGTCCAGGGAACGCAGAGAAGTACAGAACTATGGAAAGTGTAGGAATGAGAGGGAAGGGGGAATCAATAAGGTGACATTTAATTATTAACATACCGTATTTTTCGGTCTATAAGACGCACTTTTTCCCGCCAAAAATGTGGAGGAAAATGGGGGGGGGGTGCCTCTTATAGTCTGGATGTACCGACTTTGGCTGTGGTGGGGAGACAGGGGAGTGGCATCTGCGGAGCAGCGGGTCACCTGAGGCAGGAACCGACGTCTGCGGCTATCTCCTGTGCCCGCTGCTAAAGAGAAATTAATATTCACAGCATTCCACACCCATGGGCATGGAGCGCAATGCATATTCATTTCTCTTTAATAGCATTTTGGTATGATTGGCCCACACCCACCTCCATCCTGGTATGCATGGCCCCATCGGAAAACATTAACAAAAAAAAAAAACATTACACTTACCTTCCCGGTGCTCCCTCACAGCATTTTGTTCAGATGACAGAAGCTGCTTTATGCTTGTAAGCAGCGCATGGCAGGGACGTCAAGCGCTGCTCACAAGGAAAGCACAGCTGCTGGAATACTCACTGCTCCCCATGCCGGGACTGTGCACGCAGAGAGCAGTGAGTATTCATTGCTCTTTAGTAGCGTGCACAGTGTCAGCCGGAGCCTTCCTGCAGCTGCCAGGGTTCACGTGTGCCACTGCTTAAGAGAAATGAATATTCAACTCTCTGGGCGTGGAGAGAGGTGAATATTCATTTCTTGTAAGTAGGGGCAAACGTGACTGCCAGCAGCAGCAGGAAGTCTTCGGCTGACACTGTGCACGCTACTGAAGAGCAATGAATACTCACTGACTGCTTGTGAGTAGTTCATGACGTCCCTTCTGCTTTCAAGCATAAAGCAGCTGCTGGCATCGGAACAAGATTCTGCGAGAGAGTGCCGGGAAGGTAAGTGTAATCTGTTTTTTTCTTAATGTTTACTGATGGGGCCATGCATACCAGGATGGAGGTGGAGGCCAATCATAAGGATGGGGCCATGTATACCAGGACTGGGATGGGGGCCAATCATACCAGAATAAGGATAGGGCCATGTATGCTAGGATAGTAATGAAGAGGCCATGCACACCAGGATAGGGATGAGAGGGCATGCATACCAGGATAGAGATGAGGGGGCCATGGTTACCAGGATAGGGATGAGAGGGCCATGCATACCAGGATAGGGATGAGGGAGCCATGGTTACCAGGATAGGGATGAGGGGGCCATGGTTACCAGGATAGGGATAAGGGGGCCATGCACACCGGGATAGGGGTGAGGGGGCCATGCACACCGGGATGGGGTTGAGGGGGCCATGCACACCAGGATGGGCATACAGGGGCCATGCACATCGGGATGGGGATAAGGGGGCCATGCACACCAGGATGGGCATGAGGGGGCCATGCATACCAGGATTGGGATGAGGGGGGCATGCATACCAGGATAGAGATGAGGGGGCCATGCATACCAAGATAGGGATGAGGGGGGCCATGCACACCAGGATAGGGATGAGGGGGCCATGTATACGAGGATAGGGATGAGAGGGCCATGCATACCAGGATAGGGATGAGGGGGCCATGGTTACCAGGATAGGGATGAGGGGGCCATGGTTACCAGGATAGGGATGAGGGAGCCATACACACCAGGATGGGCATGCGGGGGCCATGCACATCGGGATGGGGATGAGGGGGCCATGCACACCAGGATGGGCATGAGGGGGCCATGCACACCAGGATATGGATGAGGGTCCATGCACACCAGTATAGGGAGAAGGGGCCATGCATACCAATATAGGGATGAGGGGGCCATGCACACCAGGATAGGGATGAGAGGGCCATGTATACGAGGATAGGGATCAGAGGGCCATGCATACCAGGATAGGGATGAAGGAGCCATGCACACCAGGATGAAGATGAGGGGGCCATACACACCAGGATATGGATTATTATTTATTTATATAGCACCATTGATTCCATGGTGCTGTACATGAGAAGGGGTTACATACAAGTTACAGATATCACTTACAGTAAACAAACAATGACGGACTGATACAGAGGGGCGAGGACCCTTGCGGGCTTACATTCTACAGGATTATGGGGAAGGAGACAGTAGGTCGGGGGTTGCAGGAGCTCCGGTGTTGGTGAGGCGGTAGCTTCGGTAGTGATGAGGAAGCAGCGGGGTCAGTGCAGGCTGTAGGCTTTCCTGAAGAGATGAGTTTTCAGGTTCCGTCTGAAGGATCCGACTGTGGTTGGTGGGGCATAGAGTTCCAGAGGATGGGGGATATTCGGGAGAAGTCTTGGAGGCGATTGGATGAGGAGTGAATAAGTGTGGAGGAGTCAAGGAGGTCTTGGGAGGACCGGAGATTACGTGAGGGAAGATATCGGGAGATTAGTTCAGAGATATATGGAGGAGACAGGTTATGGATGGCTTTGTAGGTCAGTATTAGTAATTTGAACTGGATACGCTGAGGGAATGGGAGCCAGTGAAGAGATTTGCAGAGGGGGGAAGCAGAGGAGTAGCGAGGAGAGAGATGGATTAGTCGGGCAGCAGAGTTAAGGATGGACTGGAGAGGTGCAAGGGTGTTAGCAGGGAGGCCACAGAAAAGGATGTTGCAGTAGTCAAGGCGGGAGATGATGAGGGCATGCACAAGCATTTTAGTAGATTGAGGGTTGAGGAAAGGACGGATTCTGGAGATATTTTTGAGCTGGAGGCGACAGGAGGTGGAAAGAGCTTGGATGTGCGGTTTGAAGGACAGGGCAGAGTCGAAGGTTACTCCGAGGCAGTGGACTTAGGGTACGGGGGAAAGCATGATGTCATTGATTGCGATAGATAGGTCAGGTAAGGAAGATTTGTGGGATGGAGAAAAGATGATGAGTTCAGATTTGTCCACATTGAGTTTGAGGAAGCGAGAGGAGAAGAAGGAGGATATGGCTGATAGGCACTCTGGGATTCTGGACAGCAGAGCGGTGACGTCTGGATGAGGGGGCCATACACACCAGTATAGGGAGAGGGGGCCATGGTTACCAGGATAGGGATGAGGGGGCCATGCACACCAGGATAGGGATGAGGGGGCCATGCACACCAGGATAGGGATGAGGGGGGCCATGCACACCAGGATAGGGATGAGGGGGCCATGCACACCAGGATGGGCATGAGGGGGCCATGCACACCAGGATAGGGATGAGGGGGGCATGCATACCAGGATAGAGATGAAGGGGCCATGCATACCAAGATAGGGATGAGGGGGCCATGCACACCAAGATAGGGATGAGGGGGCCATGCACACCAGTATAGGGAGAGGGGGCCATGGTTACCAGGATAGGGATGAGGGGGCCATGCATACCAGGATAGAGATGAGGGGGCCATGCACACCAGGATAGAGATGAGGGGGCCATGCACACCAGGATAGGGATGAGGGGGCCATGCACAGCAGGATAGGGATGAGGGAGCCATGCACACCAGGAAAGGGATGAGGGGGCCATGCACGCCAGGATAGGGATGAGGGGGCCATGCACACCAGGATAGGGATGAGGGGGCCATGCACAACAATATAGGGATGAGGGGGCCATACACACCAGGATAGGGATGAGGGGGCCATGCACACCAGGATAGGGATGAGGGGGCCATGCACACCAGGATAGGGATGAGGGGGCCATGCACACCAATATAGGGATGAGGGGGCCATGCACACCAATATAGGGATGAGGGGGCCATGCACACCAGGATAGGGATGAGGGGGCCATGCATACCAGGATAGGGATGAGGGGGCCATGCACACCAGGATAGGGATGAGGGGGCCATGCACACCAGGATAGGGATGAGGGGGCCATGCACACCAGGATAGGGATGAGGGGGCCATGCACACCAGGATAGGGATGAGGGGGCCATGCACACCAGGATAGGGATGAGGGGGCCATGCACACCAATATAGGGATGAGGGGGGCCATGCATACCAGGATAGGGATGAGGGGGCCATGCACACCAGGATAGGGATGAGGGGGCCATGCACACCAGGATAGGGATGAGGGGGCCATGCATACCAGGATAGGGATGAGGGGGCCATGCACACCAGGATAGGGATGAGGGGGGCATGCACAGCAGGATAGGGATGAGGGGGCCATGCACAGCAGGATGGGGATGAGGGGGCCATGCATACTAGGATAGGGATGAGGGGGCCATGCACACCAGGATAGGGATGAGGGGGCCATGCACACCAGGATAGGGATGAGGGGGTCATGCACACCAGGATAGGGATGAGGGGGCCATGCACACCAGGATAGGGATGAGGGGGCCATGCACACCAGGATAAGGACGAGGAGACCATGCATACCAGGATAGCGATGAGGCGGTCATGCATGCCAGGATAGGGTTGAGGCGGTTATGCATGCCAGGATAGCGATGAGGCTGTAATGCATGCCAGGGTAGGGATGAGGCGGTCATGCATGCCAGGATAGGGATGAGGGGCATGCATGCCAGGATAGGGATGAGGGGGCCATGTGCATCAGGATGGGGATGAGGGGCCATATTTACCAGGATAGGGGATATTACAGTACAGAATTGACCACATTTTTTGCTTCAAATCTTTTTTCTCCTAATTTCCTCATCTAAAACCTTGGTGCGTCTTATGGTCCGAAAAATGTTTGTTTGGGTTTTTTTTTTTACACCATTTTAATGTTTTTATACAGATTTGTGCCATTTCATAGACCCAGACAGGTGTTTCGCGTACTTTGGGTATTAATGGTAATTGGCCTCGGTTTTCTGCAGTAGGAAAGTAGTAAACTCCTGTTTAGAGTCGCATTAGCCACAACATCCCCTATACGCCTCTTGGGATGTGGACAGAATGCTACTAGTGGAGTGTGAAGACCGATGTCTTGTCCCCAGACTCTGTTATGTAAGTACATATGTAATCTGGATGCCTGAAATCCCAAGAGGGCCAAAGCCAACTGCTCTGGTGAAGGCTGGAGTAAACGATCTTCGTTTCCCACAGCTTGGCAGGCCCGTCCAGCTGGCAGGGCTACAAGTTATTCACTGACTAAAGTTTTATAGTCGTGGTTCATAATTAGCCGCAGTTTCACTGCTCTGCTCCCCACCGCCTGGCCGGGCGCGCAGAGTGTCCTGAGTAGTGAGCACCCTGCCAAGTGCTGTTTTAGTGTGTACTTTGAGCACAGATAGATCTACGTGTCCGGAGACATTTATGGCTTAGACAAACATTGTGAAAGCTTCTGGGAGCAAAGTTACAGGTGCGGACAGTGATACAGTAATGCACACTGCGCTATGAGGAACATGCTGTTCGTGTGTGCAGGGGCTTGGGTATCCCTAATAATGATCGATGAGCAGATCACTAAAAAGTTGGTCTCTGGTCTCCTTGCCGATGTTGAATCCAGGACCCCAGCGCTGCAAAGCTTCAGTGCAAACCACTGAACCACCGTACTGCCCCAATCTGTGTACTCTTGATAAAACCTCCCAATTTATTTTCTTATAATTATGGTTCCTGGTTGATAAGTTATTTACTTGGTGAATAATTTCATTGTTTGCCTTCTCTTAAAGGGAATTTGTCACTTACAGCTCTGCTTGCTGTAGTTTAGTGACTGCCTGCTGATAAAAAGTGATTTATTCAAAAGGACTAGTAAGTGTTGCCATGCAGTCCTACATTTTTATGACCTCTGTATAACCCTGCCATAGATTGCCAGCTTTCTGCCTATGCACAGTGTACACAGAAAGCTGTCACAGTGGTGTGGGCGGGGTTATGCAGGGCTCCTCATTTAGCAAGCAGCCCAGTAAGTGACACATCGCTGGAATATGGGTATCCCCTACATAATGCTGCTCTCAGATGGGCGAATTATTCCCTTTCAATAGCTGAGATCGCTATTAAGTTTAGTTTTGTTCATGAAAGTGTGACTTTTGAGGTATAGAGAAAACGTTGCCTTGTCTGTGCGGGCGATATGTTCCATTCCTGTTTCCTTGAATGAGCTGGACGCTGTCACATGTATCTGTGGGGTTGATCTTCTTTTCTACTCCTGGATACCCAAGTCCAAACCTGTGTTGTCTTCAGTAACACTTGGCTAGATCCACCACTGGAAAACCAGGCGGATCACATTGATATTGGATTCCATTGCGTTCCACCAACGTGTCCATTGATTTGTTTGGAGAAATCCTGCTCACAGATTCCCTTTAAAGATGACCTTTCATTGTATTTTTTAATTTATACAGAGTCCCTCCTCCAATTGTTGCTGCTCCTCTGATTCTAGAACAGTTTTTCTTTTTCTTCTGTGCCCCTTTGTTCCAAAGTTACACTCCTGGTAATAATAGTGCAAATTTTCCCTTCAACCAACCCTGCACATACCGCAGAGCTTTACTGTGGGCGTTTGCCTTTTCCCCTCTGATGCTGGCCAATCAGAACACAGAAACGCCCACTGTTGCACATGCCCAGTTAGTTAATGGGAATACTTGCATCTCTATTATGGGAGGGCATAACTTTGGAACGGAGGGGCATAGAAGAAAAAGAAAAACTGTCCCAGAATCCGTGGATCAGGACGAGTCGGAGGAGGCTTTGAATTTATATTTAAAAAAATCCTGCAAAAACTCACCTTTTAGGCATAATCCATTTGGGAACGTCAACAGCTGCCCGTGCAGAGACATAAAGGTAAGTGGTGGCCTGGCGTCAGGCTGCCTGAACACATAGTAGGAAGGTTTGTTGACAAGAGGCCATTTCCGTGCTAGTATCAATATTGCTTACTCATAAAACAGTGATTATAGGGATCAATGCTGTGTGTATAAAATACAACATCTGCTGACAGGTGCCCTTTAAATAGATGTAATTGCTGTTTTCCACTCGTCTTCCATCAGCGTTTTGTGCACGTATACCTCATTACAGGTTTTTACAATTTTGTTATTCCTGATGCCTGGACACCTCGGACTGACGTGATAGTTACCGCTAAGCAGCAAGTGTCCTTAATGTCAGTGATCTCGGCTTTCCACGGCTTCGCCTGGTGATCTGCTGCTTCTAAAAGAAAGCTAACAGAAAGCAAAGCGCACAAATGGCTTTCTCAGTTCAGTTCTAGCCCCTCATCTATCTAACAACTTCTCCTTATCCCAGGTTACTTGCCAAGGAAGATTAATTAATGGTTTCGATTTCCAAGCCTACGGAATTAAATGGTTCCAGACCACAGAAAGAAAAAGGGTTGGTCTTTGGCAGGATGGTAATGTGTTTGAAGAAAAGGTCTCCTGCTGCTTGGGGATTAGGACTTTTATGGTCATTGGACCCAAGACCCAAGACCCAGGGTCCTGTGACTGAAATAAATGAAATCCTGTTTGGTGATGGATCTAATAAGACCACATGAATGAATGAACATTAGGGGCCTGCAGGAACCAGAAATAGTACATGGTACCGGGCAACGGGAGGTCCATGTCCAGTCCACTATGCACAGCACTTTAGGCTGGATATAGATGACTGCATTTTCAGTCAAAGTGGAGAATGTTTGCCTTTTTAGCTACAAAGCTCAGCCATTTTTGCAGCAGGAGATAGAACGGTCGTTAACTCAGTATCATTGTCTACCCTGTTCACTGTTTCTTACAAGCATGTTACGCTGCTTTTTTCCTGATGCACATTAAATCATCACAATGAATGTAATGTTTAATTGAGGTGTTTGTGGTTTGCTTTAACCCCTTCCCGACCTTTGACGCATACGCTGCGTCATGAAAGTCTGTGCCTTCCCGACCTATGACGCAGCGTATGCGTCATGGAATGATCGCGTCCCTGCAGATCGGGTGAAAGGGTTAACTCCGATTTTACCCGATCTGCAGAGACAGGGGGAGTGGTGCTTCAGCCCAGGGGGGGTGGCTTCACCCCCCCGTGGCTACGATCGCTCTGATTGGCTGTTGAAAGTGAAACTGCCAATCAGAGCGATTTGTAATATTTCACCTAAAAAACTGGTGAAATATTACAATCCAGCCATGGCCGATGCTGCAATACCATCGGCCATGGCTGGAAATACTTAAGTGGACCCCCCCCCACCCCACCGATCGCCCCCCCAGTCCTCCGTTAGTGCTCCGGTCCCCTCCGTCCACCTGCCGGCTCCCCCGTCCTCCTGTCCGCTCCCTCCTTCTGTGAATAAAGCCCCCCTGTGGTCCGATCACCCCCCCTGTGCTCCGATCACCCCCCCCACCACCCCTTCATACTTACCGATCCTCCCGGTGTCCGGCCGTCTCCTCGCTGGGCGCCGCCATCTTGGAAAATGGCGGGCGCATGCTCAGTGCGCCCGCCGAATCTGCCAGTCGGCAGATTCCTTACAGGTACATTTTGATCGCTGTGGTAGGTTCTATCACAGCGATCAAAATAAAAAAAATAATAAATAACCCCCCCCTTTATCACCCCCATAGGGACAATATTAAAATAAAGAAATTTTTTTTTTTCTTTTTCCACTAGGGTTAGGGTTAGAACTAGGGTTAGAACTAGGGGTAGGGTTAGGGGTAGGGTTAGGGTTACGGGTAGGGTTAGGGGTAGGGTTATGGCATGTGCACACAGAGCGGATCGGCCGCGGATCCGCAGCGGATCGGCAGCGGATCGGCCGCGGATCCGCAGCGGATCGGCAGCGGATACGCAGCGGATCGGCCGCGGATACGCAGCGGATCGGCCGCGGATCCGCAGCGGATCGGCAGCGGATACGCAGCGGATCGGCCACGGATACGCAGCGGATCGGCAGCGGATCCGCAGCGGATCGGCAGCGGATCCGCAGCGGATCGGCAGCGGATACGCAGCGGATCGGCAGCGGATACGCAGCGGATTGGCCGCGGATTCGCAGCGGATTGGCTGCGGATTGGCCGCTGCGAATTCGAAGCAGTTTTCCATCAGGTTTACAGTACCATGTACACCTAAGGAAAACCAAATCCGCTGTGCCCATGGTGCGGAAAATTCCATGCAGAAACGCTGCGTTGTATTTTCCGCAGCATGTCAATTCTTTGTGCGGATTCCGCAGCGTTTTACACCTGTTCCTCAATAGGAATCCGCAGGTGAAATCCGCACAAAAAAACACTGGAAATCCGCTGTAAATCCGTAGGTAAAACGCAGTGCCTTTTACCTGCGGATTTTTCAAAAATGGTGCGGAAAAATCTCACACGAATCCGCAAAGTGGGCACATAGCCTTAGGGTTAGGGTTGGAATTAGAGTTAGGGTACCGTCTCACAGTGGCACTTTGGTCGCTACGACGGTACGATCCGTGACGTTCCAGCGATATCCATACGATATTGCTGTGTCTGACACGCAGCAGCGATCAGGGACCCTGCTGAGAATCGTACGTCGTAGCAGATCGTTTGGAACTTTCTTTCGTCGCTGGATCTCCCGCTGTCATCGCTGGATCAGTGTGTGTGACAGCGATCCAGCGATGCGTTCACTTGTAACCAGGGTAAACATCGGGTTACTAAGCGCAGGGCCGCGCTTAGTAACCCGATGTTTACCGTGGTTACCAGCGTAAAAGTAAAAAAAAAAAAAAACCGTACATACTCACATTTCGGTGTCCTTCAGGTCCCTTGCTGTCTGCTTCCCGCTCTGACTGTCTGCCGGCCGGAAAGTGAGAGCACAGCACAGCAGTGACGTCACCGCTGCGCTCTGCTCTCACTGTATGGCGGCACTCAGTCAGAGCGGGAAGCAGACGGCAAGGGACCTGAAGGACACCGAAATGTGAGTATGTACGTTTTTTTTTTTTTACTTTTACGCTGGTAACCACGGTAAACATCGGGTTACTAAGCGCGGCCCTGCGCTTAGTAACCCGATGTTTACCCTGGTTACCTGGGACCTTGGCATCGTTGGTCGCTGGAGAGCGGTCTGTGTGACAGCTCCCCAGCGACCACACAATGACTTTCCAACGATCACGGCCAGGTCGTATCGCTGGTCGTGATCTTTGGTAAATCGTTATGTGAGACGGTACCCTTAGGGTTGGAATTAGGGCTAGGGTTGGAAATAGGGTTAAGATTAGGCTTGTGGTTAGGGTTAAGGATAGGGTTAGGGTTGTGTTGGGGTTACAGTTGTGGGTAGGGTTGGGATTAGGGTTAGGATTAGGGTTGGATTTAGGGTTACGGGTGTGTTGGGGTTAGGGTTGTGGTTAGGGGTGTGTTGGGGTTAGGGTTGTGATTATGGTTATGGCTACAGTTGGGATTAGGGTTAGCGGTGTGTTGGGGTTAGTGTTGAAGTTAGAATTGAGGGGTTTCCACTGTTTAGGCACATCAGGGGTCTCCAAATGCAACATGGCGCCACCATTGATTCCAGCCAATCTTGCGTTCAAAAAGTCAAATGGTGCGCCCTCCCTTCCAAGCCCCGACGTGCGCCCAAACAGTGGTTTACCCCCACATATGGGATACCAGCGTACTCAGGACAAACTGGGCAACAACTATTGGGGTCCAATTTCTCCTGTTACCCTTGCAAAAAAAAAAAATTACTTGCTAAAACATAATTTTGAGGAAAGAACAATTATTTTTTATTTTCACGGCTCTACGTTATAAACTTATGTGAAACACTTGGGGGTTGAAAGTGCTCACCACACATCTAGATAAGATCCTTTTGGGGTCTAGTTTCCAAAATGGGGTCACTTGTGGGGTGTTTCTACTGTTTAGGCACATCAGGGGCTCTGCAAATGCAACGTGACGCCCGCAGACCATTCCATCAAAGTCTGCATTTCAAATGTCACTACTTCCCTTCCGATCCCTGATGTGCGCCCAAACAGTGGTTTACCCCCACATATGAGGTATCAGCGTACTCACAACAAACTGGGCAACAAATATTGGGGTCCAATTTCTCCTGTTACCCTTGTGAAAATAAACAATTGCTTGCTAAAACATCTTTTTTGAGGAAAGAAAAATTATTTTTTATTTTCACGGCTCTGCGTTGTAAACTTCTGTGAAGCACTTGGGGGTTGAACGTGCTCACCACACATCTAGATAAGTTCCTTGGGGGGTCTAGTTTCCAAAATGGCGTCACTTGTGGGGGGTTTCTACTGTTTAGGCACATCAGGGGCTCTGCAAACGTAACATGATTCCCGCAGACCATTCCATCAAAGTCTGCATTCCAAATCGTCACTACTTCCCTTCCGAGCCCCGCCATGTGCCCAAACAGTGGTTTACCCCCACATATGGGGTATCAGCGTACTCAGGAGAAACTGGACAACAACTTTTGGGGTCAAATTTTTCCTGTTACCCTTGGGAAAATTAAAAAATTCTGGGCTAAAAAAATATTTTTGAGGAAAGAAAACACATTTTTTATTTTCACGGCTCTGCGTTATAAACTTCTGTGAAGCACTTGGGGGTTCAAAGTGCTCACCACACATCTAGATAAGTTCCCTTGTGGGACTAGTTTCCAAAGTGGGGTCAATTGTGGGGAGTTCCTACTGTTTAGGCACATCAGGGGCTCTGCAAATGCAACGTGACGCCCGCAGAGCATTCCATTAAAGTCTGCATTTCAAAACGTCACTACTTCCCTTCCGCTCCCCGACGTGTGCCAAAACAGTGGTTTACCCCCACATATGGGGTATCAGCGTACTCAGGAGAAACTGCACAACAACTTTTGGGGTCCAATTTCTCCTGTTACCCTTGGGAAAATAAAAAATTGTGGGTTAAAAAATCATTTTTGAGGAAAGAAAAATAATTTTTTATTTTCATGGCTCTGCGTTATAAACTTCTGTGAAGCACTTGAGGGTTCAAAGTGCTCACCACACATCTAGATTAGTTCCTTGGGAGGTCTAGTTTCCAAAATGGGGTCACTTGTGCGGGAGCTCCAATGTTTAGGCACACAGGGGCTCTCCAAACGCGACATGGTGTCCGCTAATGATTGAAGCTAATTTTCCATTCAAAAAGCCAAATGGCGTGCCTTCCCTTCCGAGCCCTGCCGTGCGCCCAAACAGTGGTTTACCCCCACATATGGGATATCATCGTACTCAGGACAAACTGGACAACAACATTTGGGGTCCAATTTCTCCTATTATCCTTGGGAAAATAAAAAACTCCGGGCTAAAAATCATTTTTGAGGAAAGAAAAATATTTTTTTATTTTCATGGCTCTGCGTTATAAACTTCTGTGAAGCACCTGGGGGTTTTAAGTGCTCACTATACATCTAGATTAGTTC
This sequence comes from Ranitomeya variabilis, assembly GCF_051348905.1. Lineage (NCBI taxonomy): Eukaryota > Metazoa > Chordata > Amphibia > Anura > Dendrobatidae > Ranitomeya > Ranitomeya variabilis. Next base: position 552,317,421 of record NC_135233.1, read on the forward strand.
CTTGGGGGGTCTAGTTTCCAAAATGGGGTCACTTGTAGGGGAGCTCCAATGTTTAGGCACACAGGGGCTCTCCAAACGCGACATGGTGTCCGCTAATGATTGAAGCTAATTTTCCATTCAAAAAGCCAAATGGCGTGCCTTCCCTTCCGAGCCCTGCCGTGCGCCCAAACAGTGGTTTACCCCCACATATGGGGTATCATCGTACTCAGGACAAACTGGACAACAACATTTGGGGTCCAATTTCTCCTATTATCCTTGGGAAAATAAAAAACTCCGGGCTAAAAATCATTTTTGAGGAAAGAAAAATATTTTTTTATTTTCATGGCTCTGCGTTATAAACTTCTGTGAAGCACCTGGGGGTTTTAAGTGCTCACTATACATCTAGATTAGTTCCTTGGGGGGTCTAGTTTCCAAAATGGGGTCACTTGTAGGGGAGCTCCAATGTTTAGGCACACAGGGGCTCTCCGAACGCAACATGGTGTCCACTAACGATTGGAGCTAATTTTCCATTGAAAAAGTCAAATGGCGCGCCTTCCCTTCCAAGCCTTGCCGTGCACCCAAACAGTGGTTTACCCCCACATATGAGGTATCGGCGTACTCAGGAGAAATTGCCCAACAAATTTTAGGATCCATTTTATCCTGTTGCCCATGTGAAAATGAAAAAATTGAGGCTAAAAAAAATTTTGTGTGAAAAAAAAGTACTTTTTCATTTTTACGGATCAATTTGTGAAGCACCTGAGGGTTTAAAGTGCTCACTATGCATCTAGATAAGTTCCTTGGGGGGTCTAGTTTCCAAAATGGGGTCACTTGTGGGGGAGCTCCAATGTTTAGGCACACAGGGGCTCTCCAAACCTGACATGGTGTCCGCTAACGATGGAGATAATTTTTCATTCAAAAAGTCAAATGGCGCTCCTTCCCTTCCGAGCCTTACCATGTGCCCAAACAGTAGTTTACCCCCACATATGAGGTATTGGCGTACTCAGGAGAAATTGCCCAACAAATTTTAGGATCCATTTCATTCTGTTGCCCATGTGAAAATGAAAAAATTGAGGCTAAAAGAAAATTTGTGTGAAAAAAAAGTACTTTTTCATTTTTACGGATTAATTTGTGAAGCACCTGGGGGTTTAAAGTGCTCACTATGCTTCTAGATACGTTCCTTGGGGGGTCTAGTTTCCAAAATGGGGTCACTTGTGGGGGAGCTCCAATGTTTAGGCACACGGGGGCTCTCCAAACGCGACATGGTGTACGCTAAAGATTGGAGCCAATTTTTAATTCAAAAAGTCAAATGGCGCTCCTTCCCTTCCGAGCCCTGCCGTGCGCCCAAACAGTGGTTTACCCCCACATATGAGGCATCAGCGTACTCAGGACAAATTGGACAACAACATCCGTCGTCCAGTTTCTCCTTTTACCCTTGTGAAAATAAAAAAATTGTTGCGAAAAGATCATTTTTGTGACTGAAAAGTTAAATGTTAATTTTTCCCCTCCATGTTGCTTCTGCTGCTGTGAAACACCTGAAGGGTTAATAAACTTCTTGAATGTGGTTTTGAGCACCTTGAGGGGTGCAGTTTTTAGAATGGTGTCACTTTTGGGTATTTTCAGCCATCTAGAACCCTCAAACTGACTTCAAATGTGAGGTGGTCCCTAAAAAAAATGGTTTTCTAAATTTTGTTGTAAAAATGAGAAATCACTGGTCAAATTTTAACCCTTATAACTTCCTAGCAAAAAAAAAATTTCTTTCCAAAATTGTGCTGATGTAAAGTAGACATGTGGGAAATGTTATTTATTAACTATTTTGTGTCACATAACTCTCTGGTTTAACAGAATAAAAATTCAAAATGTGAAAATTGCAAAATTTTCAAAATTTTCGCCAAATTTCCGTTTTTTTCACAAATAAACTCAGAAATTATCGACCTAAATTTACCACTAACATGAAGCCCAATATGTCACGAAAAAACAATCTCAGAACCGCAAGGATCCGTTGAAGCGTTCCTGAGTTATTACCTCATAAAGGGACACTGGTCAGAATTGCAAAAAATGGCAAGGTCATTAAGGCCAAAATAGGCTGGGTCATGAAGGGGTTAAAAAACAAAAAAATCTGTATTATAAATGAAAAATATAGAAATCTTGCAAATTTTCATACTGCCCACTGGGGTCGTTTTGGACACTAACTTTCTGTTTCAGGAAACAACACATGTACATAGCCACAATGAACAGGCTGACTGTGTTTTATTTTTAAGCATCTATGGAGTGTGTGAAAAGCACCACATGTCCTCTCCTTTCTCAGTTATAGGACTATCTGCCTTCATTACGATAATAAAGATTTTACCTGTGAATTTTCATGTCTGCTACAGGACTTTAAGGGAAAGTTCACACTTGGCGTTTTTTTTTTTCTGCAGCAAAACCTGGTCTTTTGGCAGGAAAGCTGCAGAAAAAAGCATGTTTTCCTTGTTTTTTCTTGTGTTTTTGCTGCGGTTTGTGATCATTTCGGATTTTCAGGCCATGTATTACAGCTTTACTGCATGCGTGTTTATAAAGCAGTTGATGGATGTATGGGAATTGCTTTTCATGCATTTGTCCTGCTTGTGGAGGTTCTCCACGGGGCTTCTAGGAGTGAATGACCACCCTACTCAGTGCCTGCGGTGCATGTCCCTTACTAACACCTCATTTCCTCCGCTCTGTAGGAACATGGTGACTGTTTTATAGGGATCTGGGCATCCTGCTCCATAAACCTGTCAGCACTAGACCGCCTAATATACTGCTTGACAAGGAAACATCCGAGAGCAAACCTGCTTTCTAGAAATAGCTTTGTGTTGGGTGATTTTCCTTCTGCAGTGAAATGTTAGGGGGAAAAAATGAAAAAGAGTAATTAAAAATATATTATAAAACTTAATTTATTACCGTAATTTGAGCTTTGCAGTCAAAGTCCGATGCTAAACCTTTTTTTTTTATCTGCCCATTAAAGCATATCTGTCATTTCAGAATTGGCGGTCACGTCAGCATAAGAAATAAACTGAATAAAGCCTGATTTTTTATTTTTTTTTTATTTTCTCCTTTTGCATGCTCCATCTATAATTGCCAGCTTCATTGAGCTGGTAGGCGTATACGAGCCGCCATAATTTCTCCACACACAGTACAGCGAGAGCTTTTTGCTTCATGATCAGAAGCAGCATGGAGGAGAATGTATAGCAGTACCGAGCACTGTTGCTGTGAAACCAGCTTTGAAATAACTAGAAGCGCTGAATAACTGCAGCACAATCTCTCTGCCTCTGCTTGTTTTCTCACCCTGCTCATCAATTCTTCCCTTACTCTCTCCATAGAGTGTATTGGATCTGCATTACTCAGCTGTGGCCACCAAACACTTGATGGAATTATGCTGTTTTGCTACGTAACTGAGCCCATTACGCCTGCACTGTGTGGGTGCCTGGTGTCACACCCTATCTAGATATTGATGGCCTATCATACAGATAGGCCATCAATATAAAAGTACCATACAACCTCTTTATAAGTCATATGCTGGCTGAACCCCCCCAAATAATGGAAAATGTTGGTGACCCTCTCCTGTAGCAGTGGACAATCATGAGTGACTAGCTTGTGCTGGGTTAGGCAGGAAGCAACCGTTCAGTGTGTATGGGAGGGCAGCCCTACTGCCCCCTGGTGTGCGTGATTGGCAGAAATTAGCATAGGATCACTAAATGCTAAACTGACCTGCTAATATGATTCTCCAGGTCACAGATACCTATATATATATATATATATATATACAGTGCCTACAAGTAGTATTCAACCCCCTGCAGATTTAGCAGGTTTACACATTTGGAATTAACTTGGCATTGTGACATTTGGACTGTAGATCAGCCTGGAAGTGTGAAATGCACTGCAGCAAAAAAGAATGTTATTTCTTTGTTTATTTTTTTTTTAAATTGGGAACAGTTTTTTCAGAGGGTCATTTATTATTCAACCCCTCAACCCACCAGAATTCTGTTTGGTTCCCCTAAAGTATTAAGAAGTAGTTCAGGCACAAAGAACAATGAGCTTCACATGTTGGAATTAATTATCTATTTTTCCAGACTTTTCTGACTATTTAAGACCCTCCCCAAACTTGTGAACAGCACTCAAACATGGTCAACATGGGGAAGACAAAGGAGCATTCCAAGGCCATCAGAGACAAGATCGTGGAGGGTCACAAGGCTGGCAAGGGGTACAAAACCCTTTCCAAGGAGTTGGGCCTACCTGTCTCCACTGTTGGGAGCATCATCCGGAAGTGGAAGGCTTATGGAACTACTGTTAGCCTTCCACAGCCTGGACAGCCTTTGAAAGTTTCCTCCCGTGCCGAGGCCAGGCTTGTCCGAAGAGTCAAGGCTAACCCAAGGACAACAAGGAAGGAGCTCCGGGAAGATCTCATGGCAGTGGGGACATTGGTTTCAGTCAATACCATAAGTAACGTACTCCACCGCAATGGTCTCCGTTCCAGACGAGCCCGTAAGGTACCTTTACTTTCAAAGCGTCATGTCAAGGCTCGTCTACAGTTTGCTCATGATCACTTGGAGGACTCTGAGACTGACTGGTTCAAGGTTCTCTGGTCTGATGAGACCAAGATCGAGATCTTTGGTGCCAACCACACACGTGACGTTTAGAGACTGGATGGCACTGCATACGACCCCAAGAATACCATCCCTACAGTCAAGCATGGTGGTGGCAGCATCATGCTGTGGGGCTGTTTCTCAGCCAAGGGGCCTGGCCATCTGGTCCGCATCCATGGGAAGATGGATAGCACGGCCTACCTGGAGATTTTGGCCAAGAACCTCCGCTCCTCCATCAAGGATCTTAAGATGGGTCGTCATTTCATCTTCCAACAAGACAACGACCCAAAGCACACAGCCAAGAAAACCAAGGCCTGGTTCAAGAGGCAAAAAATCAAGGTGTTGCAGTGGCCTAGTCAGTCTCCTGACCTTAACCCAATTGAAAACTTGTGGAAGGAGCTCAAGATTAAAGTCCACATGAGACACCCAAAGAACCTAGATAACTTGGAGAAGATCTGCATGGAGGAGTGGGCCAAGATAACTCCAGAGACCTGTGCCGGCCTGATCAGGTCTTATAAAAGATGATTATTAGCTGTAATTGCAAACAAAGGTTATCCCACAAAATATTAAACCTAGGGGTTGAATAATAATTGACCCACACTTTTATGTTTAAAATTTATAAAAATTTAACTGAGCAACAAAACTTTTTGGTTTGTAAGATTTATGCATCTGTTAATAAATCCTGCTCTTGTTTGAAGTTTGAAGGCTCTAACTTATTTGCATCTTATTAAACCTGCTAAATCTGCAGGGGGTTGAATACTACTTGTAGGCACTGTATATAATATGGATCTGGGGCTGGGTGAGGGCTTATTGTTTACGCGCCGATCAGACGTTTTTATTGATACTATTTTGGGATAGATATGATCTTTTGATCGCCTTTTATTACATTGTTTATGCGACCAAAAAATCTGACGTTTTTAAATTTTTTTCTCTCTACCAATTAATTCTTTTTAGATTTTGATAGATTAGGCGTTTCTGAACACGGCAATGCCAAATGTGAATTTTTTTTTATTTACTTTTGAATGAGGCAAAAAGGGGGGTGATTTTGAAAGTTTATATTTTTTAAATATTTTGAAAAACTTTTTACTGGCTTCAATAGTCTCCTTAGGAGACTTGAAACTGTGATGTTCTGATCTGGTTAGTTTATAGTCAAGTGAACAGCCTGTTTCATTTTTTTGGCAAATTCTAATTCCCGTCCATGTCCGCTGCTTCATATTCCCATATAAACTATTTTTTTTTTTTACTTTGAGTGCAATTTACCTCCTGCGTTGTATTTACTTCATCTTGCCAGCTCCTGTATTTTTTACATGGTGATTACAACACATTGTATCTTGTAACAAAACATGAAGCAATAATCCTGGCTATGATTGGAAACAGCGCGCCGTGGCTGACTGCTGCGCAGTATCAGATGTCTTTATTTCAATGTGGTACATTATAAGGTTTATGGGTTATTCTTTTTTTTCCATAGCCAAGTAAACAGTTTAGTTATAAATGGTTAAGTCTTCACTTCTGCAATTCAACCTTTTTCTCCCTTAAATAGGACTTATTACTAGTTTGAGCATGTTGAACTGGCCAGAGCATGAAGTAGTGGCTGCATAGCTAAGTAAAATGATTTTTTTTTTTAATTATTCCTCCTCTCCAGCTTGTAAAGTTTAGGTTATAATTTGTTATGTTCAACTTGGCATTACTAGAGATTTGTATCTGGGGGCGTGTACTTCTTCCCCTGCAAGAGGTTGACCAATCATAAGCAGAAAGTGTCATGTAGGAGAGAAAAGAACACGCCCTCTAATTTATCTCTGCAACTGTTGTGTAGACATACAGCAGAGCTGAATAATGTATCATTACAAACACTTCCAGATCTCATCTCTCAGCAGTCAGTGTGGATAAGATCTGGAAGTGTTTGTTATGATACATAGCTCTCCAGACGGTGAATTTTGTGAGGAACCCTGGACAGTAGAACTGATCTGAGTGCACTTAATATGTCAGAAAGGTTTTGGGGAGATAAAATGATACTGTCAGTTATAGGCGGAGATTGAAGCTAGATGGGACAGTGTGGTGAGTGTGCTTGATGTGAGAATACCGAATGGAGGTAAAGTAGGAACCCCTATATGTAAAAGTATACTGCCTATAAGGGAGGGTCGAAAAGTCTTTATCACACAGGTGTTGGGACTTTGGGAGCTTACCAGGTCCCAAGAACTAGTGGTGCTCCAGTTTATCCCTGTCCCCCGGATTACTCCTGAAGGTGGAGACACTGGGTTCTTGTGCCTTGCTATGCTCATATATGTATCCTGATCTGTCCCCTCAGCCACCCAGAGTAGTGGAAAGCTGAAGTGTATAGGAACACACTAACCAGACAAAGAAAGATGGACGGGGATAAATGAAAATGCTACCCATACAAAATACGCTCCCCAAACAGAGAAGGACATAGGGGAGTTCAAGGAAAGAGAAACCAAATAGGAGAGGATGAGGTTGTGTGCACAGACAAAACAGCAACACATCCAACTCCAGAACCAGGCAGTAAGAACTATCACTGGCAATCCCTAAGTAGCAGAGGGGAGTGGCCAACACTGAACAGCTAAGACAAACCAAGTAGGAAAGCTCCTGGAGCTTCAACTAAACATATATTGACGCTTGTACTGCCAGCAAAGAAAAAAAACTGCACTGCTTAATTCGTAGGTGAAGTACTTGTAACCAGCGCTAAAGTTTATTAAACCAGACATCGCGGTCTTCTGGCTCCTCTCTGTTGCAGTATCCCCGTGACAGTCTTGGTCTGCTTTCTGTTCTGAAGCTTTGACTGTTAATACACCAGTAATGAGGGTTCTTGGTGTTACTAATTTGGAAGGGGGGGGGGGTAGGGCCCGAATGTTGCTCACGACCATGACTCAGAGCTGAACATGTGTCTGTTTAAAGAGTTTGTACCAAGATGATGAATTATTGCCAATCAACAAGATGTGGGATAACTTCTTGATTGCTGGGGAACCAACCCTTGGGTCCACTGTTATGAACTGGTGGTTTAGGAGCAACATGGGACGAGCTCTGGAGGAGGTGGTACCTGTACTAACTGCAGTTCCTGAGCTTATCTCAACACTAGAAGTAGCCGTGGGATGTTCCTGTCACTCCCTAGACACCTCGTCACAGCCGGAGGACTAACTACTCCTAAAGATGGAAACAGGAAAGCTATCTTGCCTCAGAGAAAATCCCCAAAGGAAAGGCAGCCCCCACAAATATTGACTGTGAGTGGAGAGGGAAATGACATACGCAGACTGAAATCAGAATGTAGCAAAGGAGGCCAGTCTAGCTAGATAGAACAGGACAGAATACTGTGCAGTCAGTATAAAAAACTAGAAAAATCCACCACAGAGTTTACAAAAATCTCCACACCTGACTAAAGGTGTGGAGGGTAAATCTGCTTCCCAGAGCTTCCAGCTTAACTGAATAAATCCATATTGACAAGCTGGACAAGAAAAAACATAGAAAGAGCTGAACGATTAAGTCCACAATATGTGGACAGCAAAAGAACAAGCAAGGACTTATCTTTGCTGAACTGGTCAGAATATCAGGGAAATCCAAGCAGAGATGTGAATCCAACCAGGAACCATTGCCAACTGGCCCAGGCTGAAGGATAGAGCCAGGATAAATAGCCGAGCCAGAAAGCCGATCAGTGGAAGCAGCTGCTGACTGCTAAATCCAAGGAGATAGCAGTTCCACTCAAAACCACCGGAGGGAGTCCAAGAGCAGAACTCACAAAAGTGCCACTTACAACCACCGGAGGGAGCCCAAGAGCGGAATTCACAACAGTACCCCCCCCTTGAGGAGGGGTCACCGAACCCTCACCAGAGCCCCCAGGCCGATCAGGGCGAGCCAAGTGAAAGGCATGAACCAAATCGGCGGCATGGACATCGGAGGCAACAACCCAAGAATTATCCTCCTGGCCATAACCCTTCCACTTGACAAGATACTGAAGCCTCCGCCTCGAAAAACGAGAATCCAAAATTTTCTCCACCAAATATTCCAACTCCCCCTCAACCAACACCGGGGCAGGAGGATCAACCGAGGGAACAACGGGCACCACATATCTCCGCAACAAAGATCTATGGAAAACATTATGGATGGCAAAAGAGGCTGGAAGGGCCAAACGAAAAGACACCGGATTGATAATCTCAGAAATCTTATAAGGACCAATAAACCGAGGCTTGAACTTAGGGGAAGAAGCCTTCATAGGAACATGACAAGAAGATAACCAGACTAAATCCCCCACCCGAAGCCGGGGACCAACACACCGACGGCAGTTAGCAAAACGTTGAGCCTTTTCCTGAGACAACGTCAAATTGTCTACCACATGAGTCCAAATCTGCTGTAACCTGTCCACCACAGAATCCACACCAGGACAATCAGAAGGCTCAATCTGCCCCGAAGAAAAACGAGGATGAAAACCAAAATTACAAAAGAAAGGCAAAACCAAAGTAGCCGAACTAGCCCGATTATTAAGGGCAAACTCGGCCAACGGCAAGAAAGCCACCCAATCATCCTGATCAGCAGACACAAAGCATCTGAAATAGGTTTCCAAGGTCTGATTAGTTCGCTCAGTTTGGCCATTTGTCTGAGGATGGAACGCCGAAGAAAAAGACAAAGCAATGCCCATCCTAGCACAAAAGGCCCGCCAAAACCTAGAAACAAACTGGGAATCTGTCAGACACAATATTCTCCGGAATGCCATGCAAACGAACCACATGCTGAAAAAACAATGGAACCAAATCAGAGGAGGAAGGCAATTTAGGCAAAGGTACCAAATGGACCATTTTAGAGAACCGGTCACAAACCACCCAGATAACAGACATCTTCTGGGAAACAGGAAGATCCGAAATAAAATCCATGGAAATATGCGTCCAGGGCCTCTCAGGGACCGGCAAAGGCAAAAGCAACCCACTAGCGCGGGAACAGCAAGGCTTGGCCCGGGCACAAGTCCCACAGGACTGCACAAAAGAACGCACATCCCGCGACAAGGAAGGCCACCAAAAGGACCTAGCAACCAAATCTCTGGTACCAAAAATCCCAGGATGACCAGCCAACACTGAAGAATGAACCTCAGAAATTACCTTACTAGTCCATTTATCAGGAACAAACAGCTTCCCCACTGGACAGCGGTCAGGTTTATCAGCCTGAAATTCCTGAAGCACCCGCCGCAAATCAGGGGAGATGGCAGAAAGAATCACCCCTTCCTTAAGAATGCCAACCGGCTCAAGGACTCCAGGAGAATCAGGCAAAAAACTCCTAGAGAGGGCATCAGCCTTAACATTCTTAGATCCTGGAAGATACGAGACCACAAAATCAAAACGGGAGAAAAACAGTGACCATCAAGCCTGTCTAGGGTTCAGCCGCTTGGCCGACTCGAGGTAAATCAGATTCTTATGATCGGTCAAGACCACAACGCGGTGCTTGGCTCCCTCAAGCCAATGTCGCCACTCCTCAAATGTCCACTTCATAGCCAACAACTCCCGATTGCCAACGTCATAATTGCGCTCCGCAGGCGAAAACTTTCTGGAAAAAAAGGCACACTGTTTCATCAGAGAACCATCAGAATTCCTCTGAGACAAAACGGCCCCTGCCCCAATCTCAGAAGCGTCAACCTCAACCTGAAAAGGAAGAGAAACATTTGGCTGACGCAACACGGGGGCAGAAGTAAATCGGCATTTAAGCTCCTGAAAGGCCTCAACAGCCGCAGAGGACCAATTCGTCACATCAGCGCCTTTCTTCGTCAAATCGGTCAGGGGCTTAACCACACTGGAAAAGTTGGCAATGAAACGGCGATAAAAATTAGCAAAGCCCAAAAATTTCTGAAGGCTCTTCACAGATGTGGGTTGAATCCAGTCATGAATGGCTTGGACCTTAACAGGATCCATTTCTATAGACGAGGGAGAAAAAATAAAACCCAAAAAAGAGACCTTCTGAACTCCAAATAGGCACTTAGACCCCTTCACAAATAAAGCATTATCACGAAGGATCTGGAATACCATCCTGACCTGCTTCACATGAGACTCCCAATCATCGGAAAAAATTAAAATATCATCCAAATACACAATCATGAATTTATCAAGATAATTGCGGAAAATATCATGCATGAAGGACTGAAATACAGAAGGAGCATTAGAAAGCCCGAAAGGCATCACAAGGTATTCAAAATGGCCTTCGGGCGTATTAAATGCAGTTTTCCATTCGTCACCCTGTTTAATACGAACAAGATTATATGCCCCTCGAAGGTCAATCTTAGTAAACCAACTAGCCCCCTTAATCCGAGCAAACAAATCAGAAAGCAAAGGTAAAGGGTATTGGAATTTGACCGTGATCTTATTAAGAAGGTGATAATCAATACAGGGTCTCAAGGAGCCATCCTTCTTGGCAACAAAAAAGAATCCCGCTCCCAATGGTGACGAAGATGGCCGAATATGCCCCTTTTCCAAAGACTCCTTGACATAACTCCGCATGGCGGCATGCTCTGGCACAGACAGATTAAAAAGTCGGCCCTTAGGGAACTTACAGCCAGAAATCAAGTCAATAGCACAATCACAGTCCCTATGTGGAGGAAGGGAACTGGACTTGGGCTCATCAAATACATCCTGGAAATCCGACAAAACTCAGGGACTTCAGAAGAGGGGGAAGAGGAAATTGACATCAAAGGAACATCACAATGTACCCCTTGACAACCCCAACTAGTCACAGACATAGATTTCCAATCCAGCACGCACCGGATTATGTTCCTGTAACCATGGAAAACCCAGTACAACAACATCATGCAAGTTATGCAACACCAGAATACGGCAATCTTCCTGATGTGCTGGAGCCATACACATGGTCAGCTGAGTCCAATACTGAGGTTTATTCTTAGCCAATGGTGTAGCATCAATGCCCCTCAAAGGAATAGGGCTCTGCAAAGGCTGCAAGGAAAAACCACAGCGCCTGGCGAATTCTAAGTGCATTAAGTTCAGGGCAGCGCCTGAATCCACAAATGCCATGACAGAAAAGGACGATAATGAGCAAATCAGGGTCACAGATAAGAGAAATTTAGGCTGTACAGTACTGATGGTAACAGACCTAGCGACTCTTAGTACGCTTAGGGCAATCAGAAATAACATGAGCAGAATCACCACAGTAAAAACACAGCCCATTCTGACGTCTGAATCCCTGCCGTTCTGCTCTAGTCAAAATCCTATCACATTGCATAGGCTCAGGACTCTGCTCAGAGGACACTGCCATATGGTGCACAACTTTGCGCTCGCGCAGGCGCCGATCAACCTGAATGGCTAGAGACATAGATTCGCTCAAACCAGCGGGTGTGGGGAACCCCACCATAACATCTTTAAGGGCTTCAGGGCTTCAGAAAGACCCTTTCTGAAAATTGCTGCCAGAGCATCCTCATTCCATTTAGTGAGCACAGACCATTTTCTAAATTTTTGGCAGTATAATTCTGCCGCTTCCTGACCCTGACATAGGGCCAACAAGGTTTTTTCTGCATGATCCACAAAATTAGGTTCGTCATACAATAATCCGAGCGCTTGAAAAAATGCGTCTACATTAAGCAATGCCGGATTCCCTGATTCAAGGGAGAATGCCCAGTCCTGAGGGTCACCAGGCAGCAGAGAGATGACAATCTTAACCTGCTGAATGGGATCACCAGAGGAACGGGGTTTCAAAGCAAAAAACAATCTGCAGTTATTTTTAAAGTTCAAAAACTTAGATCTGTCCCCAAAAAACAAATCAGGAGTAGGAATTTTAGGCTCCAAAGCCGGAGTCTGGACAACATAATCTTGGATACTCTGTACTCTTGCAGCAAGTTGATCCACACGAGAAAACAAACCCTGAACATCCATGCCAGCGCCAAAATCCTTAACCACCCAGAGATTAAGAGGAAAAAAAAGACAAAACAGACTGCAAAAAAAAAAAAAATTGCTCAGAACTTTTTTTTTTCCTTCTTTTGAGATGAATTTAATTCATTTTAGGCCAGTTGTACTGTTATGAACTGGTGGTTTAGGAGCAACATGGGATGAGCTCTGGAGGAGTTGGTTCCTGTACTAACCGCAGTTCCTGAGCTTATCACAACACTAGAAGTAGCCGTGGGATGTTCCTGTCACTCCCTAGACACCTCGTCACAGCCGGAGGACTAACTACCCCTAAAGATGAAAACAGGAAAGCTATCTTGCCTCAGAGAAAATCCCCAAAGGAAAGGCAGCCCCCCACAAATATTGACTGTGAGTGGAGAGGGAAATGACATACGCAGAATGAAATCAGAATGTAGCAAAGGAGGCCAGTCTAGCTACATAGATAGAACAGGACAGAATACTGTGCGGTCAGTATAAAAAAAACTAGAAAAATCCACCACAGAGTTTACAAAAATCTCCACACCTGACTAAAGGTGTGGAGGGTAAATCTGCTTCCCAGAGCTTCCAGCTTAACTGAATAAATCCATATTGACAAGCTGGACAAGAAAAAACATAGAAAGAGCTGAACGATTAAGTCCACAATATGTGGACCGCAAAAGAACAAGCAAGGACTTATCTTTGCTGAACTGGTCAGAATATCAGGGAAATCCAAGCAGAGATGTGAATCCAACCAGGAACCATTGCCAACTGGCCCAGGCTGAAGGATAGAGCCAGGATAAATAGCCGAGCCAGAAAGCCGATCAGTGGAAGCAGCTGCTGACTGCTAAATCCAAGGAGCAGCAGTTCCACTCAAAACCACCGGAGGGAGCCCAAGAGCAGAACTCACAAAAGTGCCACTTACAACCACCGGAGGGAGCCCAAGAGCGGAATTCACAACAGTCCACTACTCATTTTCTAGAACAAGGCTCTTCAACCAGATTTTGGCTGCTGAATCATCCAACTGCATCTTGGTTAGTGCTTTTAGAAGGACCCCCACCACTTTTTAAATATTTTTGGAAATTGTTAAAGATCATACCCCAAGTACAACTTAGAGAATGAGATATAATGGGTCTGGGTCTTTGGTGTAAGCAGGAGAAGGAGCTTCGGGATGGAGAACTTCAGGGGCCATACAAGGGTTTTCTCGAGAGACCATTTCTCCCCTCCATTCATGATCATTTGCCCTCACAGGACATCTACAAAGAGCTTGTCCTGATTGGAAAAAGGTTTACTGCGATTTCACCAGCAGGAAAATAGACACCATTCCGATTTCTGCAGAAACTCACTCTTTGCTGACCTTTCCTGGCAAGTACATTGTATAAGAACAGAGTGAAAGCGTGCGGCCAAAACAGACCCCAAAAAAAGAAAAAGGCTGATCTCAGATCACAATCTTCCAGGATTTAAGCAAAGCGATACCATAATATATTACACTAAACTTTATTAAAGTGTACCTGTCCTTAAACCCTGCCGAAGAGCAAGATCTTACTATTTGGCCCCAGATCTTCAGGCTCTCCTGGCATCTGCCAGCTCTCAGAAGGCCGGTGAAGCTCGTGAAATCCTCAGCTTTCATTTATCGGGTCTTTCTCTCTAGTTATAACTTGGTTTGTTTTCTTATTAAAGTTCTATTTATTTTTTTGGCTGAATATAGCCCAAGAAGAAGGTTACACTAACTTGGAAGTGGTTATTTTGGGATCCTCACATTTCATCCTGTCTATTTTTGGTGGAGGACATAGGTCAAGGATGGACAAAGCATGTAGACTTAGGCGCAAGATAGAGTGTTCTGGGAAGCCGGATCGTACTTAGTAACCCATTAATAAGAGCTTTTATAAACATACAAAATGCAACAGTGGTAAATGTTCAAGGTTTTCAATGTGATAAATTACTACCTAAAATGACGCCATTTATAAAACTAGGTTTCTTGCATGATGTGTGGTCAGAGATCCTGATTCCAGCGATGTGTCACTTACTAGGCTGTTTCACTAAAATCAGTGTTTTATTAGAAGATTATCACTACAGGACTAGGTTTCTCGTGCCTCCTGGTCTAACCACACCCCCACCACTGATTGGATGCCAATCAGTGGTGTGGGCGGAGTTATACAAGGCTCAGAATTCAGCACTCTGCTAGATCTGCGGCAGAGACAACTGTGATTCTATCACAAACGGCTGAACCCAGTGAACTAAGTGACACATCTCCAGAATCAGTGTCTCTGTCCCTACATCATGCTGCTTTCAGATTACATAGCAAAAACCTTCTGACATATTCCCTTTAAGCCAGTATAACCAGTCATATTTGGAAACACAACATTCAGTAATTATTATTATGGTCACCATACGGGATTATTAAAGCAGCAGCACTGAAGCCTTGTTTCGTTCAAGTCGTTGTCTTCATGGAACTTTTCTATAAATAAGCATTCCTTCTTAAAGGGAATGACGTGTGTAACAATTATCTTAATTTTTATTTATTAAATCCATAGTTCACGTGACTATAATCCGGTTTATAACATATCTTCTCAGAGTAATCTGTTTCTTTCTTTCTCAATTCAGAATCTGTATTTAGTGAAGACCAATGTTTCCATTATGGAGATAGGACATTGCACTTGGTGCTTGTAAAATTCTATGAGAGAGGAGGAGGAGAAGCCAGGTACTAGAGGCAGACACGGACAATCTAATATACTGGAAAATGGGAAAAAAATTCCAAGTGAGATGAAGTGGTGAAAAAAAAAAATAACATAAATATATGTTTTTTTGGATGTTGCATTTTACCATGTTTATTGCACAGTAAAAATGACCTGAAACCATGATTCTGGGTTAGTGCAAATAAGGCAATACCTGACATGCAGAGGTTTATTATTTTTTTTGTGTGGTGCAAGTTAGATACAATCCCTTTAAAGATGTATTTTTATCATCAAAAAATATGTTGTTTATGGCGATTTTAGACTCTTAACTTCCTTTTTCCTGGAAATAACACATGTACATTAGCAGGAATACACGGATTCCAAATCTTCTGTTTGTATTGAATCATTTGAAAGGCTACAAGTCTGCAGTCACTCTCTGTGACTGCAGACTTGTGAATCCTTACAGGACGCACTGCATTCTGTGAGGATTCTCCGGTGCCGCCAGCGGCAGGCGAGTGACTCTGGTACACAATGTGCATATATGGGGTCACATGCCAACTAAACATTCACTACCTCGCTCAACAAGTCTGCAGTCACTCTCTGTGACTGCAGACTTGTGAATCCTTACAGCGCACACTGTATTCTGTGAGGATTCTCTGTTGCCACCAGCGGCATGCGAGTGACGCTGGTACACAATGTACATATATGGTGTCACACGCCAACTAAACGTGCACAACCTCGCTCAATGCAAGTGTATTGAGCAAGGCTGGACATGTCTGGTCTGATTTTTGTCTGGAATATGTGTACTCCAGCCACATCCCGACTAGACTGTATCCAGCCTCGTTCAGTACACTTGCATTAACCACACAAGTCTAGTCTGCATGTAACCCCTTGTATGCAAATCACATACTTGCAGTCACGCATCCACTGCTCACGGCTATGGCAGTGGGAATCTTCACAGTGTGCAGTATGCCCCATGTGAGGATTCACAAGTCTGCAGTCACATAGAGTGACTGCAGACTTGTAGCCTGAGGCCGGACAACCACTACTAGAACTACTGGTGGAGTCATTTTGACTCCTTTCACTTTTTATTTCTCTTCTGTGACTACATTTTTCGGAATTCCAGCTTGAGACTCCGTGACTTTTCCTCAAATAGGATGTTAAAAAAGATTTTGTGACAATAAATAATTTTGGTGAAAAAATTGTGTGTTTTTTTCAAAATTTACCTTTACTACTAAAGTTAGTCATTTTGACTACCTACTATATTTTGCTGTCCTTTTGTCACTAAATGTTGCTGTAAAGTTTTGTGCATAATTTTTTCACTGTATTTTATTTACCCTGATGTTCATATAGATGTAGTTCAATTCAGATGGCAACTTTTCACATTTTCCTTGTGTTAGGATACTTTCACACTAGCGTCAGTACGGACCCGTCGCAGTGCGTGGGGCCAACGTACCGACGCATCCTGTGAAATAAAATCACAACGGGGGCAGCGGATGCAGTTTTTCCACGCATCCGCTGCCCCATTGTGAGTTGCGGGGAGGAGGGGGCGGAGTTTCGGCCGCGCATGCACGGTCGAAAATGGCGGACACGACGCACAAAAAAACGTTACATGGAACGTTTTTTGGTGCCGACGGTCCGCCAAAACACGACGCATCCGTCGCACGACGGATGCGACGTGTAGCAATCCGTCGCAATGTGCCGCTAATGAAAGTCTATGGAGAAAAAACGCATCCTGCGGGCAACTTTGCAGGATGCGTTTTTTCTCCAAAACGACGCATTGCAACGTCCGTCACACAACGCTAGTGTGAAAGTATCCTTATCCAACATCACCTACCATAGCACTGACCTCGGAGAGAAGAGGTGTAGTGTAAAGGTACCGTTACACTAAACGACTTACCAACGATCACGACCAGCGATGCGATCGTTGGTCAGTCGTTGTGTGGTCGCTGGAGAGCTGTCACACAGACAGCTCTCTCCAGCGACCAACGATCAGGGGAACGACTTCGGCATCGTTGAAACTATCTTCAACGATGCCGAAGTCCCCCTGCAGCACCCGGGTAACCAGGGTAAATATCGGGTTACTAAGTGCAGGGCCGCGCTTAGTAACCCGATATTTACCCTGGTTTACCATTGTAAAAGTAAAAAAAAAACACTACATACTCCCCTTCTGATGTCTGTCACGTCCCCCGCCGGCGGCTAACCTGCACTGAATGTGTCAGCGCCGGCCAGCCGTAAAGCAGAGCACAGCGGTGACGTCACCGCTGCTGCCGGCGCTGACACATTCAGTCAGTGCAGGAAGCTCTCGGCAGCAGCGCGTAACCCTGTGGACGCCGGGGGACGTGACAGACATCAGAAGGTGAGTATGTAGTGTTTTTTTTTTACTTTTACAATGGTAACCAGGGTAAACATCGGGTTACTAAGCGCGGCCCTGCGCTTCGTAACCCGATATTTACCCTGGTTACAAGTGAACACATCGCTGGATCGGTGTCACACACACCGATCCAGCGATGACAGCAGGTGATCAGCGACTACATAAAGTTCTGGACTTCTAGCTCCGACCAGCGATATCACAGCGGGATCCAGATCGCTGCTGCGTGTCAAACACAACGAGATCACTATCCAGGACGCTGCAACGTCACGGATCGTCGTCGTTCTTGCTGCAAAGTCGCTTAGTGTGAAGGTACCTTTAAGCATGGGTTACATAATCCAATTTGGTTATAATCCAATCCCTGTCTCATGCATACTGTGTAATGCTGAACTGAAAAGAGCTTGTTTGTGATACTGTAGGCTCTTATCTTATTTATGCTAAAGAAGGGTGTTGTTTTTCTCTGGTCCTAGCAGTAGACAGTAGTCTGGATAGTAAGTTTACTTTCAGTTCAGCTGAAGAGACAAAGAGAACACATGCAGACATACAAACTCATACAAGTATATAGCAGATACAACATTTTATTGTCATATTATTCAATTATTTTGTACTGTATAGTGTGAAGCAGCAATTTTTTTGGGGGGAAAACTATATTTGCATACAGCTTGACGTTATTAGTTATAGTTTACAACTAGAAAGAATATTTTTTTTTATCTGCAAATGGGCAATATGCATGAATATAGCAATAATGCAATGTAATGGTTTATGACGCGAAAACGATAAAAATTACGTTTTTTTTTTCATTTTTCTTTTGTTTATGATCAACCATGTTCACATACAGTATAATTCTGCAAAAAAATGTATAAATTAGCTAAAACATCAAGACTTTTATAGGTCCAGTCAAAAATGAACGAACATTATACGTCTATTATTATTGTTTAACTTAGTTTACTTTTGTTATTTCCTGTAGAAAAATATGAAAAATCAGAAAAAAAACATTCCAAAGCATTACTGTTGGATCTCACAATAATAATACATTAAAAATACTAATAACTAACCACAAATGAAACTCTAAAATTAAACGAAAACAAGTCAGTAGTCAAAATGACTACATTCAGTAGTTCTAGTCGGGGTCACGAGTTCAGTAGTTCTAGTGTTAATTAAATCGCATGTGCAAAGATGACTGTGAAGGTAGGTGGAGCAGGGAAGCTGTGACATCACCTATTATGATTGGCGGATCCTGTATTATCTGCTCTGTATAGAGGTGTTACCTGTCATTGTCATCCTGCCTCTGATGATAAGGAGCCTGCTGAAAACTTTGTGAAAGAATAGGAAGTGAGAGTCTGAAATAGCCCCAGTGGGAAATTGCAAGATTACTAATTTAATTTTTAATACAGATTGTGATTTAAAAAAAAAAATGAAAAAGATTCTTTTTAAATGAATTTTAACACGAAAAATCTGATTTAAACCATAGATCATTTTCTGCTGGCTACAACGTGTCTGGTCTTTATTTACTGGTTGGCTCAATGTTTGGCAGCAATCCTACGATCTCCCTGGCACGGCAGAGGGATGACGGGCATTGTGCCCAGGGTTATGCAGATTAGATGAGCCCCAACCTCCGATGATGACTGTCCGTCTCGCTCTTCGGCTGGTGTCACCGTGCTTGCTTGCGCTAGTTGACAGGTCTCTCGCCGTCCTCGTACAGATCGAGTGTCCTGCTCGCTGCCTGCTTTTGTGCCTGCTCAGCTGATTTCTCGAGGAACAGATAATATCCATGTCCGCAGATTAGTGTCAACAAGCACAAATGTTCCTTTCAGATGTTTATGGAAAAATCCACCGTCAGATACACATGGTCGTATTCCAAGTGCTGAAATCCTCGGTGCTGTGTCTTCTCAGTCCCCGGCCTGTGATCTGTCTTCTGGATTGTTTCCCTGCGAGGACATGTCAGCGCACGATACATACATGTGCCGTAGGATGCCCTGCTGCCCTGTTTGTAGATCTGATTTTCTATGTCCCCATCTCTCATGAAAATACAAAAAAAGGTTTGGGAAGGAGTCAATTGAACGCAGCTCCATTCACATCTATGGGAGCTGCAGTGCACGTGTGTGACAAGTTGCGCATGCACACCACCACTCCATACACATTGGTGTCATGGCACTTTGAATAGTTGGGGACCCAGCGATGGCGTCTCCCACAATCGTACATTTATTATCTATGTTTCGGATAGATGATAATCGTTTGTGGTGGGATAACCCTTAAATAAAACCAAAGCCTCCTCTTAATGAGTTGTGTGGGCATAGGTTTTAGATTGGGCATCACTATCAGATCGGTAGGTTCCATCAGGAATCAGCAGGATGTAAATAGCCGTCGTAACTAAATAAAAACAGCTCATCAATGGGGGCTCCTGGTGTCAGACAACCACCGATCTGATATCGATGACCTATCATTTAGGTGCTTCATCAAATAACTATGCTTGGACAACTCCTTTAAGGTGAGACTCAGGCTTAGAGTAAAAATGTGATCACTTGTTTCCAAAGTATAGGACGTATACCTGGCATTTTGCTTTCACAAGCGACCACCACCGTTCCTTTGTGGTGCAGCACAGTTTGACTGTCCGCTGAATGGCCGCGACGGCTGCAGACTTTCTAAGCAGCTCGCTTTGCATAGATCTTCCGGAACTCCATATCGCATTCATCTCCGTTAGACCGGCATTGTGTTCACCGGAGTGTAGGACTGCGAGTGTGGCCACCAGAGCGTCGGACTGCGAGTGTGTCCACCGGAGTGTCGGACTGCGAGCGTATCCACCGGAGTGTCGGACTGCGAGCGTGTCCACCGGAGTGTCGGACTGCGAGCGTATCCACCGGAGTGTCGGACTGCGAGTGTGTCCACCGGAGTACCGGACTGCGAGTGTGGCAACACTGTCCACCGGAGTGTTGGACTGCGAGTGTGGCCACCGGAGTGTCGGACTGCGAGCGTATCCACCGGAGTGTCGGACTGCGAGTGTGTCCACCGGAGTACCGGACTGCGAGTGTGGCAACACTGTCCACCGGAGTGTTGGACTGCGAGTGTGGCCACCGGAGTGAAGGACTGCGAGCGTGTCCACCGGAGTGTCGGAGTGCGAGCGTGTCCACCGGGGTGTCGGACTGCGAGTGTGTCCACCGGGGTGTCGGAGTGCGAGCGTGTCCACTGGAGTGTCGGAAGGAGAGCATGTCCAAACCTTTACTTTTCATCAGAAGGTCTTTAAATAATGATTTACAGCTTTTGTGTGAAATGAATCTGCGTGAAAGAGTGACTCTGTAAGTTCATGTTTAGCGCAGCACTTTCTCACATCCCTTGCTTTTTCAGTATATGCGCATAGCTTTTTCAGGCGATATTCATTTTGGTGAGGCTAGTGCTTCTAAGGGTCATATCTCCAGTACTTTTATTGCAAGTAAGAAAAAGTTGATCCCTCCTTTACTTTTAATTGATCAGATGTCAATAGTTGAGTTTGTTGACTTCTGTAAGAATCAGAATTGTGATTGCAGCTCTTGACTATTTTGCTGGCTATAATCCACAGTAAATGAAAATAAGGCACGGTTGACGGACCACCCAATTGAATCATTCAGTTATTGGACTTGGTTTGACCTTTTTTTTTTTCTTTTTTTTTTAATGTCTTTAGATTTTTTGTCTTTTAGCTGTGCACCGCCCTTACTGGTCTACAGATGGGGGGTTCTGTCTGAATCCCACTTTTCACGGTATAACACAAGTCCTTGACACAAGTGTTCAGCATAGAGCACCCTCTTAATATGAATGACCCCAGTGATGTCCTACATTAGATGTTCCTCACATGTTGGCCAGCATCATATCACATCGTGTTGTGTATGCAGCTCCTATGCAGACCTTTGTGTCTCCACGGTTATAGGCTTATCATTTCGCCCTGCAGTCATGTACCGCTTCTCACTATTCTACAGATCAGAGTGGCAGAAGTAAAGGTACCGTCACACTTAGCGACGCTGCAGCGATAGACAACGAGCCGATCGCTGGAGCGTCGCTGTATAGGTCGCTATAGAGATGTCAAACACAGCAGCTCCAGAACGATGCAGGAGCGATCCTGTGACGTAGCGGTGACTCACTTATCGTTCTCACAGGTCGTTAGCTCCATGTTTAACATTGCTGACATCGTTGCTTTTGCTGTCAAACACGACGATAAACGGCGATCTTACGACCAAATAAAGTTGTGGACTTCTAGCTCCGACCAGCGATATCACAGCAGGATCCAGATCGCTGCTGCCTGTCAAACACAACGAGATCGCTAACCAGGCCCTGCAACGTCACGGATCGCTGTCATTCTCGTTGTAAAGTTGTTTAGTGTGAAGGTACCTTTAGGGATGGACACCTATCTAAGCCCAGCTTGACCTTATATCAATGGCCCCTTTGTCTCCTTCTATCACATTTGCACATAAATTCTGTTTGTTCCTAAAATGGAGCAGGTGACCTGAATGTGCAAAGGGACACATGGATGGAAAAATTAAGTTATGGCTCTTGCAAGATGAGGGAGAAATATTAAAAAAAAAAAAAAAAAAAAAAAAAGTGAAAAACAAAAAAGGCCAACTCTCCAAGAAGGGGCGTAAATGATTTCGGTAAAATTGGCGTCATCCTGTTGGCAGCACATGTCATCTATAGGTATTAGAGATGGTAGAATGGATTCGGAGGATACCCGTTGTGTGCGTCACTCCGCAGTGATGACTGTGCACCGTCCTGGGAATGCCCGGAGGTAAGGAGTCGCCAGGCCTCCAGATCAGCAGTCACAGATTACTGACCTGGCCAATGTCATGAGTCTGAATCGGTTCTCCTGTCTCTAACAGCTCTACAAAACGAGCTATGCTGGTGATCAGTGAAGTCCTCTGAACCTTTCTCCTCTTCCTTCCAGGTACAGCTACATGATAGATAATGTTATTCTTCTGATTACGGGGACCTTGCACCAGCGGTCAATTTCTGAGCTTGTGCCCAAATGCCACCCCTTGGGCAGGTTTGAACAGATGGAGGCCGTGAACATCGCCCAGACCCCAGCAGAACTCTACAACGCCATACTTGTGGACACTCCTTTAGGTAAGTTTTATGTAGTGTGTTAATGTGTCAGGAAGGCGACCACTTCTATAATGGAAGCCGCAGAACAATCCCCATGAGCAGCGGATTTTCTCAGAAAATATGCTATCTGCTGTAAGATTGCTTGAAGTTTGTCCAACTTAGAGCCACTCTTCTTTAAGGGGGTTGTCCACCACTTCTACAACCCCATCTCAACTCCTATGGTTTCTCCCCGTAAAACAATATAACTTATCCGTGCCTCTGGTGCTGGCGCCATTCTGGCAGTGTCACGAGATCCCTGCATCCAATCAGTTGATCTCTCCTACTGACATCATTGATATCCGGAGGAAGTGACAGCTACGTCTGCTTTCTCCCTACAGATGTCTAGATTTGTCTGAAGGACGTGAGAGTGACACTAGCGCTGATTAGCCAGAGATCACGTGACATATCATGTGAGCCCTGGGAGAACCAGCGCCATTACTGCGGGAACAGCGCCATTACTGCGGGAACAGCGCCATTACTGCGGGAACAGCGCCATTACTGCGGGAACAGCGCCGACACGGGTGGAACAGGGCCGACACGGGTGGAACAGGGCCGACACGGGTGGGACAGGGCCGACACGGGTGGGACAGGGCCGACACGGGTGGGACAGGGCCGACACGGGTGGGACAGGGCCGACACGGGTGGGACAGGGCCGACTCGGGTGGGACACGCCAACACCAGATGTGAATATAGGTGTTATTTTACTAGGAGGAAACATGGGGATTCAGGAAGGGTTGTCCAAGTAGTGGTCAACCCCTTTAACCTCCCTTTTACTGACTCCCATAAATCATAATGGGGATTATGGGCATAAGATTTTTTTGCCAAGATCTTGGTAGCTAGGACTAAAGGAGTTAAAGGGATTGTCTCTGATGAGAGAGCCCACTGAAAGGGGCTTAAAAAATCATAAAAAAAAAAAAAGTTGCACAACAGTAGTAATAATTGTTAAATAATGTTATTATTCTTAATCCCCAGTTTTTATGTAGCAATGATGTGACCGCTGCCGTCTGCCCCTGGCCTCAGCACGGACGCCTGTTTGGTACAGCCCGTGATGGCTGAGGTCAATGATTGACTGCAGTGTTCATATACATAACAGGGGATTTATCTGGTAACTATTGGTTCTTTTATTGTTTTATAACAATAACTGCAAGCTTTTGGAAATCCCAAACAACCCTTTTAAAAAGTAAAAGAATTAAATCTGGCAGTGGAGCAGTATTTTTACCATCTTTTCTTCTGGCTACTTGGACCACCCTTTACAAGTGTGTTGTTGTTGTGGTTTTTTTTTTTTTGTTTTGTTTTTTTATAATGCGGGTGATCATGATGGGTCTGAAGATTAAAATATATATATATATATTTTTTTGTTAATAACGATGGCAAAGAGAGCATTTTGTCCATCACTATTTCAGTTTCATACCTCCTCGACAGCATCCTTGCTGGAGTGTAGAAGTGACGGTTTCGGGGACTGGATGGTTAGATACCTCCTGAGGACTGATTGCTTTACATATCTTATCACTGATCTCCATTAAGGACATTGCATGTTTTGTCTTTAGCTGCATTTTTTCAGGATTGCATTTCGGAGCAAGATCTGGATGAAATGAACATTGAAATAATCAGGAACACACTGTACAAGGTGAGTGCAGATAGTGTTCGCTCCTGGGTTTACGCTAGTTGTAAGGGGAAAAAAGAAAGAAGATGATATTATGAATCAGTCCCTAAAGAGCTTTAATCCGTAACTCTCACATTCACATTGTCCTAGAGCAGTGATGGCGAAGCTTCAAGAGACTGAGTGCCCAAACGTCAACCCAAACCCCACACTGTGTGCCCACATGGCAATGTAACCTGGGGCTGGTGCGGACATTGCAGTAGGCATGCACAATACACACACACTGCCCCTCTGCAAAATGTACACACGAATGCTGCCCCTCTGCAATATGTACACACGAATGCTGCCCCTCTGCAATATGTACACACGAACGCTGCCCCTCTGCAATATGTACACACGAACGCTGCCCCTCTGCAAAATGTACACACGCAAACACATACTGCCCCTCTGCAAAATGTACACACGCAAACACACACTGCCCCTCTGCAAAATGTACACACACACACACACTGCCCCTCTGAAAAATGTACACACGCACACACACTGCCCCTCTGAAAAATGTACACACGCACACACACTGCCCCTCTGAAAAATGTACACACGCACACACACTGCCCCTCTGCAAAATGTACACACACACTGCCCCTCTGCAAAATGTACACAAACACTGCCCCTCTGCAAAATGTACACACGCACACACTCTGCCCCTCTGCAAAATGTACACACGCACACACACTGCCCCTCTGCAAAATGTACACACGCACACACACTGCCCCTCTGCAAAATGTACACACGCACACACACTGCCCCTCTGCAAAATGTACACACACACACACTGCCCCTCTGCAAAATGTACACACGCAAACACATACTGCCCCTCTGCAAAATGTACACACGCACACACACTGCCCCTCTGCAAAATGTACACACACACTGCCCCTCTGCAAAATGTACACACGCACACACTCTGCCCCTCTGCAAAATGTACACACGCACACACACTGCCCCTCTGCAAAATGTACACACGCACACACACTTGCCCCTCTGCAAAATGTACACACACACACTGCCCCTCTGCAAAATGTACACACACACGCACACTGCCCCTCTGCAAAATGTACACACGCAAACACATACTGCCCCTCTGCAAAATGTACACACGCAAACACACACTGCCCCTCTGCAAAATGTACACACTGCCCCTCTGCAAAATGTACACACACACACACACACACACACACACACACACACACACACACACACACACACACACACTGCCCCTCTGAAAAATGTACACACGCACACACACTGCCCCTCTGAAAAATGTACACACGCACACACACTGCCCCTCTGCAAAATGTACACACGCACACACACTGCCCCTCTGCAAAATGTACACACACACTGCCCCTCTGCAAAATGTACACAAACACTGCCCCTCTGCAAAATGTACACACGCACACACTCTGCCCCTCTGCAAAATGTACACACGCACACACACTGCCCCTCTGCAAAATGTACACACACACACTGCCCCTCTGCAAAATGTACACATACACAAACACACTGCCCTTCTGCAAAATGGACACACACTGCCCCTCTGCAAAATGTACACACACACTGCCCCTTTGCAAAATGTACACACACACACACACACACACACACACACACACACACACACACACACACACACTGCCCCTCTGCAAAATGTACACACACACACACACACACACACACACACACTGCCCCTCTGCAAAATGTACACACACACACTGCCCCTCTGCAAATGTACACACACACTGCCCTTCTGCAAAATGTACACACACACTGCTCCTCTGCAAAATGTACACACGCAAACACACAGACACAGCCCCTCTGCAAAATGTACACACGCGCACACACACTGCCCCTCTGCAAAATGTACACACGCACACACACTGCCCCTCTGCAAAATGTACACACACACACGCACGCACACTGCCCCTCTGCAAAATGTACACACGCAAACACACACACTGCCCCTCTGCAAAATGTACACACACACACACTGCCCCTCTGCAAAATGTACACACGCAAACACACACACTGCCCCTCTGCAAAATGTACACACACACACACTGCCCCTCTGCAAAATGTACACACGCAAACACACTGCCCCTCTGCAAAATGTACACACGCAAACACACTGCCCCTCTGCAAAATGAACACATGCGCACACACACACACACACACACTGCCCCTCTGAATAAGCCAACCCCCCATTCCCACACACTGTCTGTAGCAAAACTGCCCCCTTTCACAATTGTCCCTCCCTCACCCATGATACATTTAATGTTGGGCTCCTACCAGTGCCCGCGCTGTCTGTGCTCCTCTGCGGCCCCCGGTGCAGGCAACAGTGTGATGAGGTTAGTAGCGTGCTGACATAATCACACTGCTGCACGTTGGTCCCGGGGCTGACAGGCGCTCCTCTGCCCGGTCCTGGCGCAGCACTGTTCAAATGTATTCATGTTTAAAAAATGCAAATGCATTTTAACATGGGAAGAAGTTAGCGGCGTCTCCCGGGCATGTCATGTGTGTCCACAGGGAGGGCTCAGAATGCCCCCTCTGGCACCACTGTCCTAGAATGTTACTAGGAGCATGTGCAGTTGAAGATCTGCTGCTGTGACCTGTAGGATAGTCCAACAGTGCATGGTATAGGTCAGAGGTGTCAAACTGCATTCCTCGAGGGCCGCCAACAGGTCATGTTTTCAGGATTTCCTTAGCATTCCACAAGGTGCTGGAATCATTCTGTGCAGGTGATTAAATTATCACCTGTGCAATACAAGGAAATCCTGAAAACATGACCTGTTGGCGGCCCTCGAGGAATGCAGTTTGACACCTCTGGTATAGGTTATCTCCAGGTCACAGCAGCGGAGCTTCATACTGCACATGCTCATAGGGACCGGTCCAATTATCACTTTAGGACAGAATATTTGTGTCTGCTGCCATTTTACTTCTATGATTACCTCTCTAGATAAAGTGAACATAATTTGCTAATTACAGGAATCTGTCACTACAACCAACCTTCCTAAAACATGTATATGAGCATGGAGGTCATAGGAAGCGGAATAAAATGATGCTTTGATATCTGAGATATGATGTCTTTTTCCAGAGAAATTCGTGTTTTCCTCAATATGTAAATGAGCTGTTAAGATCTATGGGTGGGACATAGGTCTCCCTAAGAATCTACCTCCAGGGCTTAATTTAAATGAAAGTAGGAGAGG
The DNA here is from genome assembly GCF_051348905.1 of Ranitomeya variabilis. NCBI lineage: Eukaryota > Metazoa > Chordata > Amphibia > Anura > Dendrobatidae > Ranitomeya > Ranitomeya variabilis. The sequence continues at coordinate 552,344,863 of NC_135233.1, forward strand.
ACTGGACTGGGGCGGACTGGGCTGGGGCGGACTGGGCTGGGGCGGACTGGGCTGGGGCGGACTGGGCTGGGGCCGACTGGGCTGGGGCCGACTGGGCTGGGGCCGACTGGGCTGGGGCCGACTGGGCTGGGGCCGACTGGGCTGGGAAAGGACCTGTTAGAACTAACGAGGATTGTCATTGCTATTTTCAGTCTTCATTCATTTCTGTCTTCTTAAAGTGTGCGGTGAACTGTTATGATCCTAGTGGCAAGGATCGCAAGTTTGACTAGCTAAGTAACTAAACCGACGACCAGCTCTGGGAAGTGGTATCTGGATTGACCGCAACCTGATCCTATCCGCAAACAACTATAGGCAGCCGTGGAACGTTACCTGAAAATCCTAGACGTCTCTTCACGGCCTGAGAAACTACCTATTCCTAGAGGGAAAGTAAAGTCCTTACTTGCCTCAGAGAAATGACCCCAAAGATATAGAAAAGCCCCCCACAAATATTAACGGTGAGTTAAGGGGAAAGCACAAACGCAGAGATGAAATAGATTTAGCAAATGAGGCCCGCTAACACTAGATAGCAGAAAATAGGAAGGGAGCTGTGCGGTCAATAGAAAACCCTAAGCAAAATATCCACGCAGAGATTGCTCGAGCCCCCGCACCAACTAACGGTGCGGGGGAAGCAACTCCGTACCCCAGAGCTTACCAGCCGCAAGAACTCACATATTAGCAAGCTGGACTAAACTCATAATACACTGAAATCATATTGCAGACTGATGAGCAAAAAATAATCAAACAGAAACTTAGCTTCTCCAGAAGAGACCGAAAACGAAGATAATCAGGGGAGATCAGAATAGCACTGAATACATTGACAGCCGGCAACAAGTGGAGGTGAAGCAGAGCTAAATAGGAAACTCCCTAGTGCATAACGAGGCAGCTGATTCAGCCACAGATCCGCAGGATAACAAACAAAGCCACCAGGGGGAGCCCAAAAACAAAACTCACACAATACCACGTGTGACCACAAGAGGGAGCCCGAAAACAGAGTTCACAACAGTGAACCTTCAGTTAGATCTATATATATATATATATATATATATATATATATATATATATATATATATATATATATATATATATATATATATATATATATATATATATATATAGCATCATGATTACTCGCTAATCCCGCCCCCTGCACAGTAGCCCCGCCCCCCACCACATCACCACACACAATCCCGCCCCCCACCACATTACCACACATAATCCCGCCCCACACCACATCACCACACATAATCCAGGCCCCCCACCACATTACCACACACAATCCCGCCCCCCACCACATTACCACACATAATCCCGCCCCACACCACATCACCACACATAATCCAGGCCCCCCACCACATTACCACACACAATCCCGCCCCCCCACCACATTACCACACACAAAAAATCACCACGCATAATCCCGCCCCCCACCACATTACCACAGACAATCCCGCCCCCCACCACATTACCACACATAATAAATTACCACCCACAATCCTGCCCCCCACCACATCACCACGCATAATCCCGCCCCCCACCACATTACCACACATAATCACGCCCCCACCACATTACCACACACAATCCCGCCCCCACCACATTACCACACACAATCCCGCCCCCCCACCACATTACCACACATAATCCCGCCCCCACCACATTACCACACATACTCCCGCCCCCCACCACATTACCACACATAATCCCGCCCCCCACCACATTACCACCCACAATCCCGCCCCCCCCACATTGCCACACGAGGCTCTGTCCCCACACATTACCACACGAATCCAGTTTGCTTTTGATTTTACACTGTGAATAAAATGTGTTAGTATTATTCTGATTTTTAATGATTATTATTGTTATTAACTTCATTTTAAGTTAATTTACCACCTGCGTAAGTGCTATTGAATGTTGTCATTATTTACTTTAGTTTAATCACCAGCAGCGTTAATTAGATCGCAATGAGCATGCCGAGCGTTAGCTGGCTGGAAACCGCTAGTAATAAATATCATTTAATCGAGCAGGGAAGCTAAAGGAAATGTTGACCATGAGAGAGGTAGAAGACGTTCCGGAGGGCAGTATACGGCTGCCCTTGTCGATGATTACCAGTTGACTCCGTATTATAGATTGCTTTTTGGTTTCCAGGCTTACTTGGAGTCCTTCTACAAATTCTGTGATAACCTCGGAGGCACAACCGCAGACGTCATGTGTCCTATTCTTGAGGTACAGGCTATGATTCTATTAATTTCGAGTGATTGAGATGATAAATGTTGGAAAGTGTTATTTCGATTTACAGTGCGCTTGAGAACATTGAAAGCATTTTATTTTTTGTTAATTTGCATGTATAATGAAAAAAAAACCTTTCCAAGTACCTTTTCCACTTTCGGTGAACACCGCTCTAGTGCATGTTGATGTGTGTCCATGGTTGCAGACTGCAAGCAAGCCTTGGTGATACAGATCCTGAAGTCGCCGATTAGTCAACTTCGCCACTATAGGTTCAATTTATTGATTTCCCTTTCCTCGGGCTTTAAGTATAAAGATACAGCAGGTGAAATCACACGTCACCAATTTTCTAAGTAAATATATTTCTAAAGGTACTTATGACATGAAATTCTCACCAGATGTTGGTAACAACCCATCCAATCCACACAGGCAAAGAAATCAAACCACAGATGTCCATAAATAGTTGTGTGTATATAATAATGAGAAACGACACAAGAAAAAAATATTTGGGGAGCGTCTTATAGTCCAAAAAATACGGTACTGATTTCTGCTGGTGTCATGACTTTCCATGGCTTTTTGCACCTCTCTTGCTTCACATTTTCAATACGTTTTCCCTGTGTCATTTCTCATTATTTTACATAACTTAATTTATGGACAACTATAGGTTGATTTCTTTGCCTTTTTGGATTGGGTAGGTTGATACTGACATCTGCTGAGAATTTCATATCAATTGCACTTTTAGAAATAAGTTTACTTAGACAATTGGTGACATGTTCAATGCTTATTTTACCCGCTGTGTATAATAGAATAAATTTGAATGAACATGCCAGGATTGCCTGATCATTTAATATAAGTAGTGGAATCTCCCACCTCTCCTCCAACAGGTGAGGTCAGTGGAGATGAGGATCAGCATGTTTGAATTCAAGCCTCAGATTCTTTTGTCAGTGGGAGAGAAGTGTCTGAGAGTGTCTCACCATTGTAAACACTTGGAACGCTGTGCCAAGTCGAGCATTTATGGGTTGTAGGTCAGGGGAGATGCTTTTGGTTGACTGCCCTCTAAAATGGCATCTTAAAGGGAACCTGAGGGCAGCATGAGGTAGAAGCTGAGACACATATCATCGATGTTGTGCTTATTAGTCTCTGTGCTGTTGTTTCCTTACAATTAATGTTTTATCACCAGGTGATAATCACAGCCTGGACTATAGCTCATGTGAGCCCTAGTCTGACCACGCCCCCTACTTTGATAAGCAACTTCCTTTCAATAGACATTGTACATGGATAGTTGGTGTGTGCTGGGTTAGCTTTCTGAGCTCTGAGACCTCTAAAAACTCTTGATTGGGCCACAACTGCTGAACCTAGTCAACTAAGTGATACATCTTTGGAATCAGGGCCTTGTTTCCTACATTATGCTGCTCTCTGATGAGGTTGCAAAAAACCTTGTGACCGGTTCCCTTTATGAGCCCCAGGACGCTACTGGGCCATTATTTTCTTATAACCTACACATACGAATATTCAAGGCAGTCGGTACACTGATGAAGGTCGCTGTTGTATGACCGAAATGTCTACATCATTTTTACTGGATTATGTGGAGTTGTACCACTTTTTAGACCACATTAAATTGTTCAATTTTCATCCACTTGTTTGCCAAGTTTTATCCAGTCAAGTCTAAAGGTCTGGGACCCCACTTGAATACCAACAGATAAGGTTGTGCCACGTTATACATTCTTATAAGTTGGGGTCAAGAGACCAACAGAAGGTCCAGGCAATGCAGTCCATGTACTGACCATGACACGTTCCGGTCGGAATCTGGCCTTATACTGGTGGATATGCTGATTGTAGGCCTGATCCGTATTGCACAAATTCTAGGCTCATCCTGTCCTTCTGTCACATGTTCTGTATAATAACTATTGTGGGAAGATATCCAGGAGACGCATGTGACAATACAAGCCATGTAAGATGTCTGGAAGTGTTGTCATAGTAAATATAAGTAGTAGTGCCTGCAAGCATCGAGCCTCATGATATGATGATGTTTGTTCTACAGTTTGAAGCGGACCGCCGGGCGTTTATAATCACAATTAATTCATTTGGCACCGAGCTCTCGAAAGAAGACCGTGCCAAGTTGTTCCCACACTGCGGTAAATTGTACCCTGAAGGGTTGGCCCAGTTGGCGAGAGCAGATGACTACGAACAGGTCAAAACAGTAGCTGACTACTACCCTGTAAGTACATGCTACATTACTGATATTTCTAACGTCTCTCTACTCACAGCCAGCTGCTGTCCTGGCAGCATACGTATAGATCTTTACCATGACATATGTTATGTACATACAGATTATAGGCTAAACCGCTCAATGTCAGTCAGCTGCTGCTAAGGCCTGCAGGACACTGGCATGGACTCACAAGACTATGTAATTCCCCTCATGCACTTTACATAGCGTTGTTCGGTCCGTCATTGGGCTGGCAGCTATCTCTACCGACTTTCCCATAAATCTCTGCTGGTGGCGGCTTATATCTTGGGGAGCAAAAGGATCAGCTTTCCAAAATCAGACATGCTGGATCCTTATCTCCCTTTGACATCATCTGTTGTTGGAGATTCGGGACAATAGTCTGTCAGACAAACCCGTGAATAACGGTGGGTTCTGCTGATATTAGCCTAAGGGGGCTTTACACTCTTACACCCTATTCACCAATATCGTCAATTTTCTCGTTGGTCTTGATCAGCGTTCATGTAGGAGTCAGACTCTTCTGATTCATTAAGAGGCAGCCACGTGCGCCTCCATGCGCCACGCCAGAAATCGTACTCCAGATTGAAATAGACCAGCTCTGGCGTCATACCTCGTGTTGTTAAAAAATTTAGTGACTTTTTAAAGGAATTTCTGGTTTGATGAATCAGAACCTCTTTCGCTCATCTTTTTCTTTGGCTCTCACCTCTTTATCGCGGTTTCTTTCTTTCATGTTACGCTGTTTGGTTTTTCTCTCTTCTTTATCCTTCTTTCATTCATTATCTCTGTCTCTCGTCTTTCTCTGTTTCTCTCTCATCCCTTTCAATATTCTTAAGTGCTAAGATCTATTCAATTATTTTCCCTTTTTCTTATACAAGGGTATATAAAGGGAATCTGTCAGTAGGATCATCCCTCGTAAGCGGTCTGTATGGGTATGTGGGTCATACAAAGCTGAATAACATGATACCTTAATATCTGTGATCTGATCTCTTATTCCAGAGTAACCCACATTTTTCTTATATGTAAATGAACTGTTAAGATCTATGGGCTGGACATAGATCTCCCCAAAAATTTGCCTCCAGAGCTTATTGTAAATGAAAGGAGGCTTTACCAGTGTGAAGCATGTAGATCAGGAGAGCAGACTGTCGGTCATTACATGTCTCACACTGGTAATGCCCCCTTTCAGTTAATAAAAGCTCTGTAGGCAGGTTCTCGGGGAGATCTATGTCCTGCCCATAGATCTTAATAGCTCATTTACATATTAAGAACAATGTAGATTTCTCTGGAATAAGACATTGGATCGCAGATATCATGGTATCATTTTAGTCGACTTCCTATGACCTACATGCCCAATATTGATGGCTTGGGAGAGTAGATCCTACTGACATATTCCCTCTAATTTATTCTACTTAGATTGTTAGACCGGTTTGGGTACTACCACTAGGACTGAAAGTCCTGGAATTATTGAGCGAAACGACTTGTCACATATGCACCTTCTTGCTCCTTTTGTAAGTCTGATACTGATGAAGCATAGCCGACCACATTGCTTAGCCTGGCTTTCCCTATAGACTTTAGCTGCTTTTACACTCTAGGTAGCTGTCGGTCACACAATGATTCGGGCCTATCATTCAGGCGGCAACTATCTCACCTGACTCTCCCATACATCGGAGTGCTCGCTCTGAGCCATTGCTTGTCTCCCCTGGTTGCGGTTTATATAATAGAAAACAAAAGGATCGACAATACAAAATTGGACATGCCTGATCCTTATCTGTCGGGGATTTCCGTATACATTAGACTGCCAGCTGGATCGGCAAATGTTAGTCTAATGTGTTTGGGGGCCTTTAGGAAGGAGCAGGACCAGCGTCGGACTGGGGTGTCTGGGGCCCACCAGAGGAATGGACTCTAGGGGCCCACCCTACAGCTATGTGCAAATATCTGTCATTATAGTGGAGCATCGGCTGTAAAACACCGGCGGCTGCTGCACATCTACCGTGTGCCCCAATAACTGGGATGTATAATTACGGTAGTTTACATTAATGGGGTTCTTGGTTAAAACAAGTTATCACTGATCCATGAGCTCCACAGGATAGGTGATCGCTTAGATCCGACCATTAGACATTGCACCGATCAGAAGAATGGGGAAGTTTTATCCCTGACATGACACTTTTATCACTATTTTAAAATGCAGCGGCAGGTGGGATTTCTGACCGCAGCTCCATTCATTCTCTTTGGGGCTTCCAAAAAAAAACAAGTGCAGCCACTAAGGGAATGAATGGATCAGTGATCTAGTCGGACATGCCACTCCAGTCTAATGGGGATAAAAAGTTCCACATTTTGCGGAGTGGGTCCAAGCAGTCAGACCCCCACCAATCAATACGTTATCACTTATCCTGTGGAGAGGTGATTACTTTTTTCCACAGGAAACCCCTGTAAGTGCATCTCCGCCGCTCTGTACAAAGCATTACAACTCTAATGGAAATAAAGAATCTTCTCCTAATTAATATCGGAGAGAACAAATGACCGCCATACACAACACAATCCACTATACCAAGACCAATAATACCACATACAGGAAGAAATACCACCACACCATGACCAGACCACATAGTGACCGAATAATACTACATACAAGGGACAAATACCACCGCACCGTGTCAACACCACATATTACCACCACTTGGTGACCAAATAGCACATACAAGGGACAAATACCACAACACCATTTCCAGACCACATATTACCACCACATAGTGACTAAATACTACAATACTGATCAGAAATAAAAAAAACAAAAAAAAACACAATACTATCACCATAAGGCTGCTGCCACACTAGCAGTATTTGGTCAGTATTTTACATCAGTATTTGTAAGCCAAAACCAGGAGTGGAACAATTTGAGGAAAAGTATAATAGAAACATGTGCACCACTTCTGCATTTATCACCCACTCCTGGTTTTGGCTTACAAATACTGATTTCCACATATAGTGGGATCTATGCAATAAAGCGATCTCCACTATGGTACTAATATAAAATAAATTTTATTGAACATAATGTTAAAAACACAAATAGGATAAAATTACTACATGTAAGAAAGGTACACAATCCAATAAAAGGGACTATACTGCCATGGGAGATTGCAAGATGGCTCAGGCTGAATGCAGTATATATACAATGAGAAATACCTATGCTATGATATGAGAGTCCATGGATGGAAAGCTGCCTCTATCAACGATACCTAGCTTAATAATATGGTGTCCTAAATCAGACCCCACAAAAATACATGGCATATGCTAGAGGTAGTAAAAGGATATTACCTTACTGTTCGCCTGCTGCAATGACCCCGGCGTCCCTCTAGCATATGCCATGTATTTTTGAGGGGTCTGATTTAGGACACCATATTATTAAGCTAGGTATCGTTGATAGAGGCAGCTTTCTATCCATGGACTCTCATATCATAGCATAGGTATTTCTCATTGTATATATACTGCATTCAGCCTGAGCCATCTTGCAATCTCCCATGGCAGTATAGTCCCTTTTATTGGATTGTGTACCTTTCTTACATGTAGTAATTTTATCCTATTTGTGTTTTTAACATTATGTTCAATAAAATTTATTTTATATTAGTACCATAGTGGAGATCGCTTTATTGCATAGATCCCACTATATGTGGAAGTTTTGCTGGGTGGTACATATACCCTTCGTTTTGAAGGGATTTGTCTTTGTAAAAACATAGAGCAATTACGTGTGATTACAAATACTGATGTAAAATACTGACCAAATACTGAATGTGTGACGGCAGCCTAAGTGACATTATACACAGGAGATCTGTACTTAGTATGCAGTGTCTGTGTAGAGGTAATACAGAGATCACTGGTGACATTATACACAGGAGCTCTGTATATAATGTATAGGTAATACAGTGATCACTGGTGACATTATACACAGGAGCTCTGTATATAGTATACAGTGTATAGTGTCAGTGTATAGGTAACACTGACTCACCAGTGACGTCTCTAGGTGAAGTCCTTCATCTTTCATCCAGCACAGACCGCCATCATTTCTTCCAGCCAGGACTCGTTTCTGCAGGAAATAACACAGTTATCTCGAGCTCTGCTTGCAGAACACATTACTTAATTTTTCACAACTTCTACATTACACCACATAAAGAAAAAAAGGCGACATAGTGTCACTCTACACAGTAACAGGACCGCCCCCCAATTAAAACAGTATACTCAAAAAATAAAATAAATACATCACTGCAGTAATAATATCCCTTAATTAGCCCCTATGGTAATAATATTCCCCACCCTGGCCCCGTTTATCTCATTCCTGGCTCCAGCCATATGTTCTCGCATCCTGCCCTCATGAGTATCCATTCTACCCCATATGATCTCCCCATCCTGCCCCATCTGTCTCCATCGTATCCATCCTGCCCCATGATCCAATCCTGCCCCATGTATTTCATTCTGCCCCGTGTCTCCAATCATGCCCTGTATCTACATTCTGCCCATGCCTCCAGTCCTGCCCCCAGTGTGTCCAGCAATCTACCCCAGTGTGTCCAGCATATTACCCCCAGTGTGTCCAGCAACCTGCCCCAGTGTCCAGCAATCTGCCCCAGTGTGTCCAGCATTGCCTCCAGACAGTGTATCCAGCAATCTGCCCCAGTGTGTCCGGCAATCTGCCCCAGTGTGTCCAGCAATCTGCCCCAGTGTGTCCAGCATATTACCCCCGTGTGTCCAACAATCTGCCCCCAGTCTGTCCAGCGTTCTGCCCCCAGTCTGTCCAGCGTTCTGTCCCCAGTCTGTCCAGCGTTCTGTCCCAGTGTCTCCAGCATTCTGCCCCAGTGTGTCTCCAGCATTCTGCCCCAGTGTGTCTCCAGCATTCTGCCCCAGTGTGTCTCCAGCATTCTGCCCCAGTGTGTCTCCAGCATTCTGCCCCAGTGTGTGTCCAGCAATCTGCCCCAGTGTGTCTCCAGCAATCTGCCCCAGTGTGTCTCCAGCAATCTGCCCCAGTGTGTCTCCAGCAATCTGCCCCAGTGTGTCTCCAGCAATCTGCCCCAGTGTGTCTCCAGCAATGTGCCCCAGTGTGTGTCCAGCAATGTGCCCCAGTGTGTCTCCAGCATTCTGCCCCAGTGTGTCTCCAGCATTCTGCCCCAGTGTGTCTCCAGCATTCTGCCCCAGTGTGTCTCCAGCAATCTGCCCCAGTGTGTCTCCAGCATTCTGCCCCAGTGTGTCTCCAGCATTCTGCCCCAGTGTGTCTCCAGCAATCTGCCCCCAGTGGGTGTCCAGCATTCTGCCCCCCCCTGCTCCAGGGGCACCCGCCGCTCCGGGGGCCCCCCGGCCGCCACCCTCCCACCCTCCTTGAAGACGATACTCACCCTGCTCCAGCGATGGTCTCGGCGTCTGCTCTGCACTGCATCTTCTTCCTGCTTGTGCTTGTGCGGTCATGTGATACTGATTAAAGTCATGAATATGCGCATATTCATGGCCTTAATGAAGCGGTACCACGTGACCGCACAAGCAGGAAGAAGATGCAGTGCAGAGCTGACGCCGAGACCATCGCTGGAGCAGGGTGAGTATCGTCTTCAAGGAGGGTGGGTGGGGGGCGGCCAGGGGGGCCCCCGGAGCAGTGGGGGCCCTGCCGGCAGGTGTCAGTGCCTGGGCCCACCGGAGGATCCTCCGGTTCTCCGGTGGGCCAGTCCGAGCCTGAGCAGGACACCCGCTCAACTACTCTCCTGTTCTAGCCGTTGATGGGGGTCCCGCTCTGATCTAACAATATAAGTGATAATTACTGTAGACCAGGATACAGGTATTTATGTGCATATTGTACCGTGTGGCTTCCGCTTCACGCGCACTTTTCTCTTCTCAGGAGTACAAGCTGCTGTTTGAAGGCGCAGGAAACAACCCTGGAGATAAAACGCTGGAAGACAAGTTCTTCGAACACGAGGTAACCATAGGATGAGGGAAGCAATGTTCCATGTAGCTTCAGCGCCGGCAGCTGGAGGGAAAAAAAATCCGCTCAATGTCTAGTACGACAGACCCATTAAGATTTGGCAGAGCTGCGGCCAAACTTCTCTGGTTCTTCATTAGGAAATGATGAGATCCAGATGAAGGGTTTTATCTTCCTCGCTATTTCTGTTCTGCTCTTGGCCTACAATCCGGCTTTTTTTTTTGCAGCTGGTTTTGTACTATGAAATCTCATTTTCGTCGTTACCCCTGGTTGTCATGGTATAAAAGGATCCATCTGCTTCTTTGCTGAGTGTGGGCTTTTTTTTCCTTCTCCAGTATCGAATGTCTGTTCTGATCATTTGGAAACGTGCCTTTTGCACCTGTATTACATTGAGGTCAGGAACGTGCGCGCTGTTGGCCAATGTTTCTGTACTCTGGGGGTATTTGGGCTCATTACCATTCTAAATGTGATCTGTACATTGCTGCAAGGCCTGGGAATGGCGGGGACACCTCCGTACAGTAGGGTTTAATCATCAGTATGGATTAGGGCTCACTCCGGGGATTTCTCTACCAAGGAACAGTACTATGTAATGGCCATAGAAGTAGAATGTCATTATTTTGTTGTTTTTCCATGTTCTTACTTACATCGCGGTTCCCTTCTATACAGGAAATCACAACGGATTGATGGATCCCTTATGTGACAGATAACAAGACTGTCCGATGGTGCCACATAGACTAATGACTCTGAGATTTCAGTCTTTTTACATTCGTGTCTGGGGAACTTTTGTTTTTCAGGACCATGCACATTTTAATTTTATTATAGTACATTAGTTTAAAGGGAATCTGTCACCAGTTTTTCGCCACCTAATCTGAGAGTAGCATAATATAGCAGTAGAGACCCTGATCCCAGCTTTGTCACTTACTTTACTGCTTTTTGTAGTTGGGTGAAATCACTGTTTTATCAGCAGGAGATTATCATTAGAGGACTAGTAAACCTGCTGTCAGGTAGTCCAACCCACCCCCCACCACTGTCAGATTTCTGTTGACACTGGCCATGGACAAAGTAAGCTACCAATAAATGGTGTGGTTGGGGTTACACAGAGCTCAGCATTCAGAGAACTGTGAGATCTAAATATATTTTGCATACGGGCCTGCCTAAGGAGATTCTAACGGACCAAGGAACTCCTTTTATGTCCAAAGTGATGAGAGATTTGTGTAAGGCTCTCTAGATCAGTGATTTTCAATCAGTGTTCCGCGGCACACTAGTGTGCCGCGACACATGGTCGGGTGTGCCGCGGGGAAAGTTCCCCAAACTATGGTGCCCCCTTTGTTTTGTTCCCCGGCAATGCGCAGCGATGCGCAGTCACGGAATAACACATGCGCGAGCTTTGAACGCTCACGCGACTTAATGACGTCACCGAGGCCGGCGCGTCATCCTGAGAGCGGAGAGACTCTCGCATTTGCCCGCCGCCAAGGTAATGCCCGCCAATAATGCTGTGTTCATTAAGTCAGCAACAGCTCATTAACCCCTTCCCGACCTTTGACGCCACGTAGGCGTCAAGAAAGTCGGTGCCAATCCGACCCATGACGCCTATGTGGCGTCATGGAATGATCGCGTCCCTGCAGATCAGGTGAAAGGGTTAACTCCAATTTCACCCGATCTGCAGGGACAGGGGGAGTGGTACTTCACCCAAGGGGGGTGGCTTCACCCCCTCGTGGCTACGATCGCTCTGATTGGCTGTTGAAAGTGAAACTGCCAATCAGAGCGATTTGTAATATTTCACCTAAAAAACTGGTGAAATATTACAATCCAGCCATGGCCGATGCTGCAATATCATCGGCCATGGCTGGAAACACTTATGTACCCCACCACCACCACCACCGATCTCCTCTCCGGTCTTCCGTCCGGTGCTCCGCTCCCCTCCGTCCTCCTGCCCGCTCCCCCCGTGCTCCGATGCCACCCCCCCGTCCTCCGATCCACCCCCCATGCTCAGATCCCCCTCCCCTCATACTTACCGGGCCTCCCGGTGTCCGTCCATCTTCTCCATGGGCGCCGCCATCTTCCAAAATGGCGGGCGCATGCGCAGTGCGCCCGCCGAATCTGCCGGCTGGCAGATTCGTTCCAGGTATATTTTGATCACTGAGATATAACCTATCACAGTGATCAAAATAAAAAAAATAGTAAATGACCCCCCCCCCCCCCCCCCTTATAGGTAGGGACAATAATAAAAAAAATATATATATATTTTTTTCTTTTTCCACTAGGGTTAGGGGTAGGGTTAGGGTTAGGGCATGTGCACAAAAAAAAACTAAAAACAGGGAGAGACTGAGAACTGTTGAGGAAGAGCTTCGTGTGTGTCTTTCCACCATTCCTGCCAGGATATCCCTTTTGTGTTTATCGAAACAGGCCCAGGTTTCACACTGAGTGAGTATAAATACATTTAGACTCTATATTATTAACTATATGTAGAATATGTACTGTTTTAGTGTCATTTTGTGCCATTTTGGTTGGTGGTGTGCCCCGGGATTTTTTTAAGTATAAAAAGTGTGCCGCGGCTCAAAAAAGGTTGAAAATCACTGCTCTAGATTACTCAACTCCGGACATCGGTGTACCATGCACAGACGGACGGACTCGTAGGGAGCTTCAACAAGACCTTGAAATCCATGCTGAAGAAGGTCGGGGAGAAGGATGGCTGAGACTGTGATTACCCACTGCTGTACCTGCTGTTGTCTATTAGGGAAGTCCCACAGACCTCTATAGGGTTCTTGCCGTTCTAGTTGCTTCTGGATACGTCGGTGACTTTTGGATATTGCTAAGGAACATGGGAAGCAGAAGTTACATCACACCGGAGCATCTTCAAGCATGTGGCCGAAATGTAGGACAAAATCGTGAAGGTAATGCACAAGAGACCCAGACTATGGTCTACAAGCAGACAGCAAGGTTGCAACAGTTTAGCCCTGGAGACCGGGCATTGGTGTAGGTACCCACTTTAGAAAACAAAATTCTGGTCAAGTGGCAGGAGCCATACGAGATGGTTGAAAAATTGAGTGACCTAAGCTACAAGGTCCACCAGCCAGGGAGAAAAAAGCCGTACCAAGTGTACCACATTAACCTGTTGAAACCATGACGAGACAGGGAAGCCAGAGTTGAGAATGTCACAGTGGTAGAGTCACTATCACCGCCCCAAAAGCAACAGTGCTGAGAACTGCTTCATCGGAACCGGGACCTGCCTTCGGAGTTGCCAGGATGTATGCAAGTTGTGGAGCATGAAATCCTGACAGAACCACATGTTTGGGTGAACCAAAAGCTGTATCGAATTCCCAAAGTCTGCCGCAAGGTGATCTCGAAGGAGGTGAGGATAATGTTGAGCCTGAGCGTCATCAATGAATTAAAGAGCAGTTTGTCCAGCCCTAATGTCCTGGTACCAAAGCCTGATGGAAAAAGGCGTGTAACGATTACAGGAAGTTAGGCAAGGAAATGCAAATTCGACGTGTATCAGATGCCTCGCGTTGATGAACTCCATGGAGAGGCTAGGGTCAGCCAGATACATCACCACTCTGGACCTAACGAAAGGGTCCTGGCAAATTCTCCTGTCCCAAAGTGCCAAGGAGAAGATTGCCTTCTCGACACCTTACTGTTGCTTCCAATATACCAGGAAAACCTTCGGGCTGAAAGGAGCCCCATCTACAGGTGCTTCTCACAAAATTAAATATCATCAAAAAGTTAATTTATTTCAATTCTTCAACACAAAAATTGAAACTCATATATTATAGAGTCGTTACAAACAGCGTGACAGAGTGATCAATTTCAAGTGTTTATTTCTATTAATGTTGATGATTATGGCCTACAGCAAATGAATAACCCAAAAGTCATTATCGCAGAAAATTAGAATAATTAACAAAAAAAACACATGCTAAGGCTTCCTAGAATTGGCCACAACCGGTCTCCAAGAAGCAGATTAGGGAGTTTCTGGGAACGTGTGGGATACTATCAGCGATTTATCCTGAATTTCACCATGATGGCCGCCCCCTGACTGATCTTCTCAAGGGCACGAATACGTCGATGGACAAATTTGTCCTCTGAAGCAGAGATGGTGTTCCAGGACTGGAAGCTCGCCCTATGTAAACAGCCGGTTTTGGTTGATCCTGACTTCAGTAAGGGCGCTCGCGTTTTTTCGGAAGTGTACACCTACAAGAGGCGGACACTCAGGTGCAGTCTACTACGTTTGAGTGTTTGCCTCTTGTAGGGGTTCACTCCCGAAAAAGTGCACGTCAAAGTGAATGTGCGCTCTGTCGTCACTATTACAGTCTACTGACCCCGTCAGCGCATGCGTCTGAACCTCGTTTTGCGGGGTATTTCGGACACATGCCCCGACGGGGACACAAACGTAATGTGAAAGTACCCTAAGGAGTTTGTGGTCCAAATGCATGTCTTCAACGTCGTTTTTTAACTGTATTATCCCAGGAAATAGATGGGGACGAACATCCAATTCTATACTTCAGTAGGAAACTCTATTCTTGTCAAAAGAACTATGCCATCTTGGAGAAATAGTGCTTGGGCATCAAATGGGCAATTGACATGCTGAGATACTCCTGTAAGGCCGGAAGTTCAGGCTAATGTCAGATCATGCGTCCCTGAGATGGATGAGGGAAAGTAATGGGAAGATTGCATTAGTGACTAGGTAGTTTCTAGAGGTCCAGGACTTTAGTTTTCATGTGGAGCCCAGGCCTGGGAAGCTACAGGGTAATGTAGATGCCCTGTCCAGACTTCCCTGTTTGATGACTGAAGGTGCCAAAACCACGGCTTTGGGCAGAGGGGTGGGATATATGACAAAGACACTGGCAAAGTACTGTACAAAAGATATAGTTTCACTGAGGCTAATGGCTTCAGTGATTTAAAACTTGGACGTTTGCTCCAGCACACGAAGTTCTGAGAGGGGTTAATTGGACATTTTAAGGGCTAGGCTTTTAAGTGAACAGCTGAAGAAGGCTTTTCACCATATCTCCTCCCCAGGGTGGGGTTTAGAAAGTAAATAGCCATCTGAGTTGTTTGGTGTTCGGTGTGTCTGGAGAAGACCGCTCCAGAGAAGTGTTTATCTTAAGCTGTACTGAACCTGGTTGGATCCCCGCTGGTATACGGACTGTGTTTTAAGTTCTCTTTTGTTCTCCCATTATGCCAGAAAGGCCGTGTTTATTTTGTTGTTCCTGCACTGATAAACCATCAGAAGAACCGTTCCTGTGTCTACCTCGGTGAGCTGCCGAGTGAGCCGATCTACCACACCCTATTGTCCATTTCGTTTAAGCAGTTAATACAAACTATATGGGCCTTTAATCAGAAGGCTATACTGACCCAGTATTACATCTCGGAATATGAACTAAATGTCCTAATTATTGTCTAGTTGCTTGGTAAAAAAAATACTAAATTCTCTCCTACTAATCCCCTCCATTCATGCCCTAGGAAGTACTCTACCGATTCCCTTTCTTTTCTGGTGATAATGGCACAAGACAGCTGCAACCAGTCACTGGCTGCAGCGGTGACCAGAAGTGATACTATATGTGCCCTTTTACACATTTATTTGACACCAGGTCTATCTATATGACTTTATATTCTTCCCTGACTGAACCGAGCCTGCTGTCTGAGGGTTATAGAAACTTGCTGGAACACCCGACCCCACGAAGTCTGATAACGGCCATTACGAGCAGATGTTTGGTTGGTGGCTGCTGCTTCTCAGTCTTTCCTCTTAGCACACAAGTTCTTGGCTGCAGCGAGCATCGGAGTGCTCTTTTCTGATCCCAGAGGGAGCGAGGCGTGCAGTCCAGGTGCCAGTTCTGCATCCAAATGTGAGCGATCCAGGACTCAACACTGCCTCCATTCTGATATAGAAGAAGGGTCATTAGTGTATCGGTGATTGCGGAAATCACATTTAATTAAGGGGTCTGTTTTATCACGAAGACTGAAGGCTGAATTATTTATTTATTATATACTAATGGGGCTCTGCGCATTAAAAACAGCCCATTCCACATCAAAATAGGTTTTTAATTGGCTTAAAGGGGGTTACGATATTGATGGCACCCCCACCTATTTCAGATCCGATGGTGGATAGATGTAAGTGTGAACTGTAGCTTAGCTCTTTTTCAGTTGAAGCGGATTGGTGAGGGTACCTGAATTCGAGAACTGCCAGATCTGCAGCAGAGAAAAGTGATTTTTTTTTTTTTTTTTAATCAAAACTGCAGCAAGCAGCCCAATAACTGACACATCACTGGAATCAGGATGTCTGGCCCCAAGTCATGCTGCTCTGATTAGATGGCAAAAACCCATTAAGGCTATGTTCACACTTTGCGGTTTTTGCTGCGGATCCGCAGCAGTTTTCCATGCAGGGTACAGTACAATGTTACCCTATGGAAAACAAAATCCGCTGTGCCCACATTGCGGAAAATCTCTTTAACCCCTTCACCCCCAAGGGTGGTTTGCACGTTATGGACCGGGCCAATTTTTTCAATTCTGACCACTGTCCCTTTATGAGGTTATAACTCTGGAACGCTTCAACGGATCCCGGTAATTCTGACATTGTTTTCTCGTGACATATTGTACTTCATGATAGTGGTAAAATTTCTTTGATATTACCTGCGTTTATTTGTGAAAAAAACGGAAATTTGTCGAAAATTTTGAAAATGTTGCAATTTTCCAACTTTGAATTTTTATGCAATTAAATCACAGTGATATGTCACACAAAATACTTAATAAGTAACATTTCCCACATGTCTACTTTACATCAGCACAATTTTGGAACCAACATTTTTTTTTGTTAGGGAGTTATAAGGGTTAAAATTTGACCAGCAATTTCTCATTTTCACAACACCATTTTTTTTTTAGGGACCACATCTCATTTGAAGTCATTTTGAGAGGTCTATATGATAGAAAATACCCAAGTGTGACACCATTCTAAAAACTGCACCCCTCAAGGTACTCAAAACCACATTCAAGAAGTTTATTAACCCTTAAGGTGTTTCACAGGAATTTTTGGAATGTTTAAATAAAAATGAGCATTTAACTTTTTTTTCTCACACAATTTACTTAAGCTCCAATTTGTTTTATTTTACCAAGGGTAACAGGAGAAAATGGACCCCAAAAGATGTTGTACAATTTGTCCTGAGTACGCCGATACCCCATATGTGGGGGTAAACCACTGTTTGGGCGCATGACAGAGCTCGGAAGCGAAGGAGCGCCATTTGACTTTTCAATGCAAAATTGACTGGAATTGAGATGGGACGCCATGTTGCGTTTGGAGAGCCCCTGATATGCCTAAACATTGAAACCCCCCACAAGTGACACCATTTTGGAAAGTAGACCCCCTAAGGAGCTTATCTAGAGGTGTGGTGAGCACTTCGACTCACCAAGTGCTTCACAGAAGTTTATAATGCAGAACCGTAAAAATAAAAAATCATATTTTTTCACAAAAATGATCTTTTCGCCCCCAATTTTTTATTTTCCCAAGGGTAAGAGAAGAAATTGGACCCCAAAAGTTGTTGTACAATTTGTCCTGAGTACGCTGATACCCCATATGTGGGGGTAAACCACTGTTTGGGCGCATGGGAGAGCTCGGAAGGGAAGGAGCGCCGTTTTTACTTTTCAATGCAAAATTGACAGGAATTGAGGTGGGACGCCATGTTGCGTTTGGAGAGCCACTGATGTGCCTAAACATTGAAACCCCCCCACAAGTGACACCATTTTGGAAAGTAGACCCCCTAAGGAACTCATCTAGATGTGTTGTGAGAGCTTTGAACCCCCAATTGTTTCACTACAATTTATAACGCAGAGCCATGCAAATAAAAAAAAAAAAAAATTTTCCACAAAAATTATTTTTTAGCCCCCAGTTTTGTATTTTTCCAAGGGTAACAGGAGAAATTGGACCCCAAAAGTTGTTCTCCAATGTGTTCCGAGTACGCTGATACCCCATATGTTGGGGTAAGCCCCTGTTTGGGCGCACGGGAGAGCTCGGAAGGGAAGGAGCACTGTTTTACTTTTTCAACGCAGAATTGGCTGAAATTGAGATCGGACGCCATGTCGCGTTTGGAGAGCCCCTGATGTGCCTAAACAGTGGAAACCCCCCAATTATAACTGAAACCCTAATCCAAACACACCCCTAACCCTAATCCCAACGGTAACCCTAACCACACCTCTAACCCAGACACACCCCTAACCCTAATCCCAACCCTATTCCCAACCGTAGATGTAATCCTAACCCTAACTTTAGCCCCAACCCTAACCCTAACTTTAGCCCCAACCCTAACTGTAGCCTTAACCCTAACCCTAGCCCCAACCCTAGCCCCAACCCAACCCTAGCCCCAACCCTAACCCTAGCCCCAACTCTAGCCCTAACCCTAGCCCTAACCCTAGCCCCAACCCTAACCCTAACCCTAGCTCTAGCATTAACCCTAGCCCTAACCCTAATGGTAAAATGGAAATAAATACATTTTTTAAATTTTTTTATTTTTCCCTAACTAAGGGGGTGATGAAAGGGGGTTTGATTTACTTTTATAGTGGGTTTTTTAGCGGATTTTTATGATTGGCAGCTGTCACACACTGAAAGAAGCTTTTTATTGCAAAATTTTTTTTTTGCGTTACCACATTTTGAGAGCTATAATTTTTCCATATTTGAGTCCACAGAGTCATGTGAGGTCTTGTTTTTTGCGGAACGAGTTGACGTTTTTATTGGTAACATGCTCGGGCAAGGGAGATTTTTTGATCGCTTTTTATTCCGATTTTTGTGAGGCAGAATGACCAAAAACCAGCTATTCATGAATTTCTTTTGGGGGAGGCGTTTATACTGTTCCGCGTTTGGTAAAATTGATAAAGCAGTTTTATTCTTCGGGTCAGTACGATTACAGCGATACCTCATTTCTATCATTTTTTTTATGTTTTGGCGCTTTTATACGATAAAAACTATTTCATAGAAAAAATAATTATTTTGGCATCGCTTTATTCTGAGGACTATAACTTTTTTTATTTTTTCGCTGATGATGCTTTATGGCGGCTCGTTTTTTGCGGGACAAGATGACGTTTGCAGCGGTACCATGGTTATTTATATCTGTCTTTTTGATCGCGTGTTATTCTACTTTTTGTTTGGCGGTATGAGAATAAAGCGTTGTTTTTAGCCTCGTTTTTTTTTTTTTTGTTTTTTTTTTACGTTGTTCACTGAAGGGGTTAACTAGTGATATAGTTTTATAGGTGGGGTCGTTACGGACGCGGCGATACTAAATATGTGTACTTTTATTGTTTGATTTTTTTTATTTAGATAAAGGAATGTATTTATGGGAATAATATATATATTTTTTTTCTTTATTTAGGAATTTTTTTTTCTTTTTTTTTTTTTTTACACATGTGGGAATTTTTTTTTTCACTTTTTTACTTTGTCCCAGGGGGGGACATTACAGATCGGTGATCTGACAGTGTGCACAGCACTCTGTCAGATCACCGATCTCACTTACAGCCGTGCAGGCTTACAAGCACCTGCACGGCACCCGGAAGTAATCCCTGCAGGACCCGGATGCAGCCCCGCGGCCATTTTGGATTCGGGGCCTGCAGGGATAGGAGGTAGGAGACCCTCGCAGCAACGCGATCACATCGCGTTGCTCCGGGGGTCTCAGGGAAGCCCGCAGGGAGCCCCCTCCCTGCGCGATGCTTCCCTGTACCGCCGGCACACCACGATCATGTTTGATCGCGGTGTGCCGGGGGTTAATGTGCCGGGGGCGGTCCGTGACCGCTCCTGGCACATAGTGCCGGATGTCAGCTGCGATAGGCAATCGTGCTGGACGTACTATTCCGTCCTTGGGAATTAGGGCCCACCCCACATGGACGGAATAGTACGTCCAATGGCAGAAAGGGGTTAAAAACCACGCGGAATTGCTGCGGAAAAAAAAAAGGAGCATGTCACTTCTTTCTGCGGTTTCCGCAGCGGTTTTCAACATGCACCAATAGGAAAGTGCTGTTGAAAACCCGCAGAGGAATCCGCAGAAGAAACCGCAGGAAAATCCGCAGTGAAAACCGCAGCGGTTTTGCACTGCGGTTTTTCCAAATCCGCTGCGGAAAAATCCGCAGCAAAATCTGCAAAAGTGTGAACAAGCCCTAACAGGTTCCCTTTAAAGCCTAAGGGCTTGTTCACACTTTGCAGATTTTGCTGCGGATTTTTTTCCGCAGCGGATTTGGAAAAACCGCAGTGCAAAACCGCTGCGGTTTTCACTGCGGATTTTCCTGCGGTTTCTTCTGCGGATTCCTCTGCGGGTTTTCAACAGCACTTTCCTATTGGTGCATGTTGAAAACCGCTGAGGAATCCGCAAAAAGAAGTGACATGCTCCTTTTTTTTTTCCGCAGCAATTCCGCGCGGTTTTTAAAGGGATTTTGTTTTCCATAGGGTAACATTGTACTGTACCCTGCATGGAAAACTGCTGCGGATCCGCAGCGTCAAATCCGCTGCGGATCCGCAGCAAAAAACGCAAAGTGTGAACATAGCCTAATAGTGTGGACTAGCGGGTGCAGGTTTGGTGTCACGCACCCCACACATACAGTACAGACCAAAAGTTTGGACACACCTTCTCATTTAAAGATTTTTCTGTATTTTCATGACTATGAAAATTGTAAATTCACACTGAAGACATCAAAACTGTGAATTAACACATGTGGAATTATATACTTAACAAAAAAGTGTGAAACAACTGAAATTGTGTCTTATATTCTAGGTTCTTCAAAGTAGCCACCTTTTGCTTTGATGACTGCTTTGCACACTCTTGGCATTCTCGTGATGAGCTTCAAGAGGTAGTCACCGGGAATGGTTTTCACTTCACCGGTGTGCCCTGTCAGGTTTAATAAGTGTGATTTCTTGCCTTATAAATGGGGTTGGGACCATCAGTTGTGTTGTGCAGAAGTCTGGCGGATACACAGCTGATAGTCCTACTGAATAGACTTTGTTAGCTGCTTTCTTCTTGCCATAATACAAATTCTAAGTAAAGAAAAACAAGTGGCCATCATTACTTTAAGAAATGAAGGTCAGTCAGTCCGAAAAATTGGGAAAACTTTGAAAGTGTCCCCAAGTGCAGTGGCAAAAACAAGCACGCACTACAAAGAAACTGGCTCACATGAGGACCGCCCCAGGAAAGGAAGACCAAGAGTCACCTCTGCTTCTGAGGATAAGTTTATCTGAGTCACCAGCCTCAGAAATCGCAGGTTAACAGCAGCTCAGATTAGAGACCAGGTCAATGCCACACAGAGTTCTAGCAGCAGACACATCTCTACAACAACTGTTAAGAGGAGACTTTGTGCAGCAGGCCTTCATGGTAAAATAGCTGCTAGGAAACCACTGCTAAGGGCAGGCAACAAGCAGAAGTGACTTGTTTGGGCTAAAGAACACAAGGAATGGACATTAGATCAGTGGAAATCTGTGCTTTGGTCTGATGAGTCCAAATTTGAGATCTATGGTTCCAACCACTGTGTCTTGGTGCGACGCAGAAATGGTGAACGGATGGACTCTACATGCCTGGTTCCCACCGTGAAGCATGGAGGAGGTGTGATTTTGTGGGGGTGCTTTGCTGGTGACACTGTTGGGGATTTATTCAAAATTGAAGGCATACTGAACCAGCATGGCTACCACAGCATCTTGCAGTGGCATGCTATTCCATCCGGTTTGCATTTAGTTGGACCATCATTTATTTTTCAACAGGACAATGACCCCAAACACACTTCCAGGCTGTGTAAGGGCTATTTGACCAAGAAGGAGAGTGATTGGGTGCTATGCCAGGTGACCTGGCCTCCACAGTCACCAGACCTGAACCCAATCAAGATGGTTTGGGGTGAGCTGGACCTCAGAATGAAGGCAAAAGGGCCAACAAGTGCTAAGCATCTCTGGGAACGCCTTCAAGATTGTCGGAAGACCATTCCCGGTGACTACCTCTTGAAGCTCATCAAGAGTATGCTAAGAGTGTGCAAAGCAGTCATCAAAGCAAAAGGTGGCTACTTTGAAGAACCTAGAATATAAGACATAATTTCAGTTATTTCACACTTTTTTGTTAAGTACATAATTCCACGTGTTGATTCATAGTTTTGATGCCTTCAGTGTGAATGTACAATTTTCATAGTCCTGAAAATACAGAAAAATCTTTAAATTATATGGTGTGTCCAAACTTTTGATCTGTACTGTACGCAGGATCCATTATCGTGGAGAGGCTTTACATTCAACCGGGATGCGTTTCACATACGGACTACACAGCCGCCCCATGTAAGTGATCCCGTGCCAATACCGTGTGCTCAATAGAATAACAATCTTTTAAGCTAAAGGGCAGGCTGCCTTGCCAAGATTTTAGTAAGTGGTTTTTGCCAGTGTTCTGATATTGTGTCTTTTTATTTAATTAAAAGAAAGGGTTCAGTCTTTGTGCATAAAACATTTACAGGTTGATAAGGTCTCAGAGTTTGTGCCAGATTTCAGTGTAATTAAACTATATAGCTTTGGGATCGCGGACAAGACGGTCATGCATGTTTTCTATCAACTTTACAGAGATGTTTTAGGGAACGGCATTTAAAGGAACAGTGCTGCAGATGACTATCTAGACTAAAATATATAAAAAGGGTTATCCAGGAGTTGATTTGTTTTTTTAATTATCCCTGTGGGATTAAACACTTATCGGCAGGTAGCTGTTATTGGCCTGCCTGTGTTGCCCTGTGATGATCTTTCCCCACACTGAGGTATGTAATCATGCTGTAAGGTGAAATTATTTTCCATCTTCAGATTTTTATCAGAGGCCTGAAGGTTTTGATGTAAAATTGATTGATATTTGTAACTGTTCAAAACGCCATCCAGCTTAAGTCCCTGTTCTAGCTGCCAAAAACAGCCCCAAAGCATAATGCTGCCTCCACCATGTTTCACTGTGGGCATGGTGTTTTTCTAGTGATGCGTAGTGTTGGCTTTGCACCAAGCATACCTTTTGGAACTATGGCCAAAAAGCTCAACCTTGGTCTCATCAGACCGTAACACGTTTTGGCAGACTTGATCTAGGTTTTCCAAAAACATAGCTGTGCTTGGTTGTGTTTTTATGTCAGAAAAGGCTTTCATCTCGCCAACCTACCCACAGGTCAAAGATATGAAGAATACATAATACAGGAGATTGTTGTCACATTCATTACACAACCAGTACTTACCAAAACTTCCTGCGGCTCCTTTATTGTTGTTATAGGCCTCTTGGCAGCCTACTAGGATAATTGTCTTCTTGTCTTTTTATTAAACTTTGATGGACTTCCAGTTCTAGGTAAAGTTACTATTGTGGCTATTTTAAGTCACTTCTTGATGACGTCTTCACAGTGTTTCATTGTATATCTGATGCCTTGAAAATGTTTTTGTACCCCTTTCCTGACTTTCAACAATTAGATCCTTTTGCTATGTTGTACGCTGTTTACAGACCATGGCTTTTGCTGTAAAATGCATCAAAGAAAATCTCAGGGAAAGCCTACCCAAATAAGTCATCTTTATAGGGGCTAATCCGAATCACTGTACGTGACAGCTATATACTGACTACTATGTAACATGAGTGCATATGTGATTGGCTAACTCTGAACATGATCACATCCCCAACAATAATAGGATGTTCACAGTTAAGAAATCAGTTTTTTTTATTTTTATCCCCCCTTCAAAATGATTTGCATTGAGTTTGCTTGGCAATGGGTTTGTTCTGATTATAGGTGACATTCAAGGTAGAAAAACTTAATTTTTTTTACATCACCAAAACTTAGCATTTTTACCGGGGTGTGTAGACTTTTTTTATATTATATTCACTGTATATATACTGCAGTCAATGTCCTGGGAGAAGAACTTTTCCTTTAAATGGTTGTACCGTATTTAGTCACACACAACTTTTTATGAAACCTGTTAAAAAAAA
Source organism: Ranitomeya variabilis (assembly GCF_051348905.1). NCBI lineage: Eukaryota > Metazoa > Chordata > Amphibia > Anura > Dendrobatidae > Ranitomeya > Ranitomeya variabilis. The sequence goes on from NC_135233.1 coordinate 552,369,215, forward strand.
ATTGTGTTCCATCTTATGTCTCCTTCTGATTGTTCATATTTTTTCCCATTTACAGGTGAAATTGAATAAATTGGCCTTTCTAAACCAGTTCCACTTTGGTGTGTTTTATGCCTTTGTGAAGCTAAAGGAGCAGGAATGCCGGAATATTGTGTGGATCGCGGAGTGCATCGCCCAGCGGCATCGGGCCAAGATTGATAACTACATTCCGATCTTCTAAACAATAAGAGACATTTCCAGCGTACTCGTCTCCCCCTGATCCCCCTGCAGACACGTCCTCTGCCTTATTGTCTGGTCAGTCCACGGGGAGGTGCCACATAAGATTTCGCAGAGTTTATTTAGCCGATCAGCAGCTGGTTTTGCTAGGTGTATGGCAGACAACTGCTGAGCGGCCAGCAAGACCTCCCCTCTGGCTGTGACCACTAGGGATCAGTGTAGCCCTTCTAAATCCTCTATGAATAGCTATAGATGTGAGTGAATGTTCAAAGATACTATGGGTGCTGTATCTATGTCCGAATTGACTCTCTCTTTATCTAAATTTCCATTGTTGCTTATTACTAAAATTTAGTGCGTTGTAATTCTTAAAGGGTGAGAACATTTATAGAAAAATGCACATAAAGAACCAAAGGAGTAGTAAAATAATGTTTATTACAAAATATTAAAACAGTGTTAAAAATTGTATTAGAATCCAGAGCAGACGATAGGGGTGAACAGACAATAAAGCTTCAAAAGACAGGTCTGAGGCAATATCGTAAATCCAAGACCCCTCAATAAACCATAGAACATTCACATAATATTGAATAATTCATGAGGATAAACCTGATGAGACCAAAATCAGTATTGTATAGAAGGGGGAGTCAGAAAAAACAAAAGTAGTAGTAATTTACCTTAGACCTGCGGTGCCACAGCCCCTACGCGCGTTTCTTCCGAGAAAGAAGGCTCAAAGCCGAAACGCACGTAAGGGCTGTGGAATCGCAGGTCTGAGGTAAATTACTACTACTCTTGGTTTTTCTGGCTCCTTCTTTTATACAATTCTGATTTTGGTCTCATCAGGTTTATCCTCAAGAATTATTTAAAATTATGTGAATGTTCTATGGTTTTTGAGGGGTCTTGGATTTATAATATTGCCTCAGACCTGTGGTTCCACTCTTTTGGTGCTTTGTCTGTTCACCCCTTTCGTCTGCTCTGGATTCTAATACATTTTTAACACTGTTTTAATTTTTTGTAATAAACATTATTTTACTACTTCTTTGGTTCTTTATGTGCATTTTTCTATATATGTTCTCATGCTTTCTTTCATTGGACCTTCTTTATGGTTTATTTTCCTTTAGTGGTTATACCAGGTTATGACAATTTTGCCACCGTGTTCTTGTTATCGTTTCATATGCTCTAATTCTTAAAGGGGTTGTCCAGGCAACTAAAAATACATGAGAATAAACTTAGTAAATTATATACCTTATTCTTAAGATAGTTCAAATACAACAGGTGCCCCAATGCTCTGCTCTCTGGGTACTGGCTACTTCACTTCATGTTCTGTTCTCAACGCTGTATATAAAGGGGGCTGGCTAACTGTCTCATTTCAGCTGCTGAGCCGCCCTCCTCTGTCTATGCATAAGCTTTATCAGAGGAGTAGGCTGGCTGTCTCATTTCAGCATCTGAGCGTCCACTTCCTCTGTTCATGCATAAGCTTTATCAGAGGAGGGGGCTGGCTAACTGTCTCATTTCAACTGCTGATTTGCCCTCTGTCTATGCATAAGCTTTATCGGAGGAGGGGGCTGGCTGTCTCATTTCGGCAGCTGAACCGTGCACGCATAAGTTGTATCAGAGGAGGGGGCTGGCTGACTCATTTCAGCAGCTGAGCCACCCTCCTGTGTATGCATAAGCTGTATCAGAGGAGGGGGCTGGCTGACTGTCTCATTTCAACAGCTGAGCTGTCCATCTCCTCTGTCTATGCGTAAGCTGTATCAGAGGAGGGTGCTGGCTTAGGTATTGAAATGAACAGTCAGCTTGTCCCTTCATGCAGTGCTGTAGTTATCTGTGGACATATGAAACACGGGCATGTTTTAAGCACGAGACATGAGATGGAGATGCGGGGACCAGAGCTACTAGAGGAACTACATTGATAAGTTATACAACTTACTGTTTAAAGGCCTTTTCTTTATTTTTAAGTTGAAAAACCCCTTTAAAGAGAATCTGTCGTCAGAGATTGACTTATTGATTGAATCACGCTTTTGTGTTTTAAATGTATTTTTCTTTTAATTTTTGACTGTTTATTTTTTTTTGCTCATAAACCACAATTTGCATTAAAATAAAAAATAGTAATCTTGAAATTTGCCCACCGACCACTGAGGTTTTTTAGACTCTTAACTTCTTGTTTTAGGAAACAACACATGTACATTAACCACAATGCAAGCCACAAGTTCATTATGAAAGCAGGGGAGCAGGGTCAGCTGTGACTTAGCCTACCAGTTGTGTATAGAGGCGTAACCTGTCGCTGTAAACCTGCCTCTGATGATAATGAGCCTGCTGAAAAGTTTCTGAAAGTAGATAAAATAAGAGTCTAAAAAAAAATTGTTGGGAGAATTGCAAGGTGACTAATTTTGTTTTCCAAAAAAGATAGTTATGTGAAAAATTAAATTGCCTACAAATTTTAAAAAATACATTTAACCCAAAAGCAATGTAATTTTTCGATGATCACTTACCTGTCAGTAATTTCTGTTTGTGAACACAAGCACATACTTACAGATGGGGTCCGGGCTAGGGGTCCGGACCCTCCAGACTGTCGGGGTGTGGCACAATGGCATATAAAGACTGGATGTGAAGTGGTCGCAGAGCTGATCTTGGTGTGACGCGGCATGTTAATAGCGGTCCCGTAGGATGGGACCCTGTGTAGTATTGTAATATGTTGTACTTCTCACTGTATAATTATAGATGTTTACACTAATAAAAATGTCGCTCTCCACCAGCTATACGAAAAGTCACAGCTAAAATTCGTTTTCGCCTAACCTGAAACTAAAAGGTAGATAAACCCCCACAAAACCTGTCCGTCCCACTAAAATGGGGACTGGGCGGTATACATGTTGCGCTTTTGTTGTGTGTGCTAGCATCATTTTTGGCTGTTTCTAATATTTGCCGCTCCTCTGTTCAAACTTGTATTTTTGCTCATTACTGTCTCTGGCAGCCCGATGCTTGGCAGGTAACACAACTAATGGAGCTGTGATGCATATTTTATCCATATGAAGGTATGGATATGTCCGAAAGGGGCTGGTTTATGTCAGCTAGATGGTGCAATACTGTGAAACCCTGTAATAGTCTTTCCTGAAGTCATACAGGATCATGGCCTAGTGAAGAACCTCTTCTCAGAACATAGTTGCACTGATGGATGCAGTCGTTTCCGCCAGTGAAGCTGTTCCCTCCATAATCCCCATCCCAGTATCTTCTCATTTTATGGGAAATGAACCCTGTTCACCTCTTGGCGTCAGGGTCCCTATGGTCTTTCAGTGGAGGGCCTTTATAGTAGAGTAGTAGGCATCATACCAAGCTTTAACACTCCTTGCATTATGTGAGAAGGTGCGAATAATTTAGCGGGACCCGGTCGAGCGACCAGGTCAGTGATCCATGGCCGTCGGCTGGGAGCTCTGAGAGAACTGCTGACATCTGCGGCTTTACTTTTGATTAGCTGGCCTGGCACGGCATGATATGTGCACCATAGTGACGTAACACCAGGCCGGGAAACCATAAGAGAAGACAGATGCCACCGGTAAGAGGGTTTCCATCCCATGGGCTCAGATAACGGACGTGGCCACTGGACCAAGACCGGTGAATCCCACTCCTACCTCCCACCATTGAGCCATCCATAGGAGAATGATGGTTCAGGCATCTTCTACTGTTCTAAACCTTGGGCCTCGTTGAGATTTGCTCTTTAAAATCTTAATGCATGGCATTGGCAGAAAATCCGAGCAGAACATTCCTCTTTTATGCCCAGGTAGAGTAATAAAATATGAAACACTTTAGTACACGTGACTCCGGCACAGTATTCAATCGCTCTAGCCAATGGTGCATGCTTTACTGAGCGCCGGCTGCATCCAGTTTCTTACTTTCATTGCCCATCTGGTATTGTTTTTTATGACGTAAAGTCTTTTTCTTGAACTTTCAGTTCTGCCTCCATCTCATAACTTGTTTGGCATTCTACCCACTTATTCCTACGCTGGACTCCTCAAGAGTGACATTTTTTAGACTCCAATGTTTCAGTGTTAAGGAGCTGAACTTTCCAAGAATCTGTTGTCTGATTTCCTCTTACGTGAGCGATGAATATGTTTTACAGTTCCCTTTGTTTCAGTGAATGGATGCTCTGATCAATATATGAATAAATATATATGTATATGGTAATAAAGTGTTTACCTCCATGCTCACGTCTACTGTTCAGTGTCTGAACTTTCTGCTCTCAATTACATAACTTGGTTCTATGTTTCTTACATTGGTCAATTGTCACAATTCCAACTTTACAGATCAGTCATCGAAATGTTGCGTTAGGCTATTTTTTTTTTTGCTATTATGCTTTGTACCGTTTCATGCACTATTTTTGTCAATGGGGTCATTCCATGTCAAGTGAACCAATAATTTTTATCTCTATATTTTGAATTCTTTTGCGATTTTATTATTTGGTAATAGTGTGTCAGAGAATGCAAAATGTGAAGAAAAAAAATTCTAGATGATTTTATTTATTTTTTAATTGATTTTCAAAGATCGTAAAAAGTGTGAATTTCGGTGTTGCTTGCCTTTACATTCCTCCTCATAACCCAGGCTAGAAAAAAGATAGAGAAACAAAATAAACACCATTCTACTCAGAACTGTACAGGCTTTCACCAGATATGTCAAAAGAATATCTTTGTTATTATTTTACCCTTGCGAACGGAAACGCAAAATTTTAAAATGCATTTCCGAAAAAAAACATTTAATTTCAAAATGTCAAAAACTGCACATGTACCTGCTATGCTCCTAGCCACATCTGTACCAAAAGAAACTTGGGATCGTGATGGGATCATATTTAAAATAAAACTATTACAGTGTCAATTCGAAAATCTTGAATTCAGATCTGTTCAGCCTGTGGTCTAAAAGTGTGGGGTCTATATTTATCAAATAATCCATGATTGCTAGATATTACTGTATTATTTTATTATGGTAAAGCTTAGAAGCATTAGAGGACAGAGGAGAAAGCTTTGTTAGGGCTGAGAATAAGCAGGGGTAGACAGTGATTGCAAAGCAGATGACCGGCCGGCAGCTCGAGCTAGCCTCCAGAGGCCATATTCACACCAAATCTTAACACCCAGGCAACTGTTCAAATGAAGTGAAAAATATATATTCTTAACCCCTTTCTGACATTGGACGTACTATCCCGTCGAGGTGGGGTGGGCCCGTATGACCACCGACGGGATAGTACGTCCAGCGTAATCGGCCGCGCTCTCGGGGGGAGCGCGGCCGAGTGTCAGCTGACTATCGCAGCTGACATCCGGCACGTTAACCCCCAGCACACTGCGATCAAACATGATCGCAGGGTTTCGGCGGTATAGGGAAGCATCGCGCAGGGAGGGGGCTCCCTGCGTGCTTCCCTGAGACCCCTGGAGCAACGCGATATCGCGTTGCTCCAAGGGTCTCTTACCTCTTCCTCCCTGCGGCATGCCCGGATCCAAGATGGCCGCGGCATCCGGGTCCTGCAGGGAGTTGGCTTCACTGCGCCTGCTCAGAGCAGGCGCCGGGAAGCCTCCAGGATCTGTGCACGTCAGATCGCCGATCTGACACAGTGCACAGCAAAGTGTCAGATCGGCGATCTTACACTATAACATCATGCCCCTCCTGGGGCAATGTTATAGCGTAAAAAAAAAAAAAATTCACATGTGTAAAAGAAAAATAAATAAATAAATAAAATAAAAAATAAATACATTTCTTTATCTAAATTTAAAAAAAAACAATAAATGTACACATATTTAGTATCACCGCATCCGTAGCGACCCGACCTATAAAACTGTCCCACTAGTTAACCCCTTCAGTTAACACCGTAAAAAAAAAAAGAGGCAAAAAACAATGCTTTAGCATCATACCGCCAAATAAAAAGTGGAATATCACGCGATCAAAAAGACGGATATAAATATCCATGGTACCGCTGAAAACGTCATCTTGTCCTGCAAAGATGGGGACAAGAGGTCATTCTGCCTCACAAAAATCGGAATAAAAAGCGATCAAAAAATGTCACGTGCCCGAAAATGTTACCAATAAAAACGTCAACTCGTCCCGCAAAAAACAAGACCTTACATGACACTGTGGACCAAAATATGGAAAAATTATAGCTCTCAAAATGTGGTAACGCAAAAAATATTTTTTGCAATAAAAAGTGTCTTTCAGTGTGTGACGGCTGCCAATCATAAAAATCTGCTAAAAACCCGCTATAAAAGTAAATCAAACCCCCCTTCATCACCCCCTTAGCGAAAAATTTAAAAATTTAAAAAATGTATTTATTTCCATTTTACCATTAGGGTTAGGGATAGGGTTAGGGCAAGGGTTAGGGTTGGGGCTAGGGTTAAGGCTACAGTTAGGGATGGGGCTAAAGTTAGGGCTGGGGCTAAAGTTGGGGTTAGAGTTTGGATTACATTTACGGTTGGGAATAGGGTTGGGATTAGGGTTAGGGGTGTGTCAGGGTTAGGGGTGTGGTTAGGGTTACCGATGGGATTAGGGTTAGTGATGTGTTTGGATTAGGGTTTCCGTTATAATTGGGGGTTTTTTCACTGTTTAGGCACATCAGGGGCTCTCCAAACGCGACATGGCGTCCGATCTCAATTCCAGCCAATTCTGCGTTGAAAAAGTAAAACAGTGCTCCTTCCCTTCCGAGCTCTCCCGTGCGCCCAAACAGGGGTTTACCCCAACATATGGGGTATCAGCGTACTCAGGACACATTGGACAACAACTTTTGGGATCCAATTTCTCCTGTTACCCTTGGGAAAATACAAAACTGGGGGCTAAAAAATAATTTTTGTGGAAAAAAAAGGATTTTTTATTTTCACGGCTCTGCGTTATAAACTGTAGTGAAACACTTGGGGGTTCAAAGTTCTCACAACACATCTAGATAAGTTCCTTGGGGGGTCTGGTTTCCAATATGGGGTCACTTGTGGGGGGTTTCTACTGTTTAGGTACACTAGGGAATCTGCAAACGCAATGTGACGCCTGCAGACCAATCCATCTAAGTCTGCATTCCAAATGACGCTCCTTCCCTTCCGAGCTCTGCCATGCGCTCAAACGGTGGTCCCCCCCCCCCACACACACACATATTAGGTATCAGCGTACTCAGGACAAATTGGACAACAACTTTTGGCATCTAATTTCAACTGTTAACCTTGGAAAAATACAAAACTGGGGGCTAAAAAATAATTTTTGGGGAAAAAAAAAATTATTTTCATGGCTCTGCGTTATGAACTGTAGTGAAACACTTGGGGGTTCAAAGCTCTCACAACACATCTAGATGAGTTCCTTAGGGAGGTCTACTTTCCAAAATGGTGTCACTTGTGGGGGGTTTCAATGTTTAGGCACATCGGTGGCTCTCCAAACGCAACATGGCGTCCCATCTCAATTCCTGTCAATTTTGCATTGAAAAGTCAAACGGTGCTCCTTCCCTTCCGAGCTCTCCCATGCGCTTAAACAGTGGTTTACCCCCACATATGGTGTATCGGCGTACTCAGGACAAATTGTACAACAACTTTTGTGGTCCATTTTCTCCTGTTACCCTTGGTAAAATAAGATAAATTGGAGCTGAAGTAAATTTTTTGTGAAAAAAAGTTAAATGTTCATTTTTATTTCTTCGGGCGCCGGCAGCTTCTTCCTGTAGTGAGCGGTCACATGGTACCGCTCATTACAGTAATGAATATGGACCCGACTCCACTCCCATAGGGGTGGAGCCGCATATTCATTACTGTAATGAGCGGCACCATGTGACCGCTCATTAAAGGAAGAAGCAGGTGGGTATAACGCAGTGCGCTATATTCACCTGCTCCTCGTTCCACCGTCGGCGCCGCTACATATTCCACGTCCTCTGCAGTGACGCTCAGGTCAGAGGGCGCGAAGACGCGATTAGTGCGCGCCACCCTCTGCATGAACAGTCAATGCACAGGACAGAGAAGACACAGCGGTGGTCGGCGGTGGAACGGAGGACAAGTGAATATAGTGAGTGCCAGGGGCCTGAGAGGTATGTGATTTTTTACTTTTTTAATCACAGCAACAGCATATGGGGCAAATGTCTGTATGGGGCATCTTATGGGGCCATGTGCAGTGTTATATGGAGCATCTTATGGGGCCATGTGCAGCGTTTTATGGGGCAAATATCTGTATGGGGCATGTGCAGCATTATATGGGGCAAATATCTGTATGGGGCCACGTGCAGCATTATATGGGGCAAATATCTGTATGGGGCATCTTGTGGAGCCATGTGCAGCATTATATGGGGCAAATATATGGGGCATCTTATGGGGCTATGTGCAGCATTATATTGGGCAAATTTCTATGGGGCATCTTATGGGGACATGTGCAGGATTATATGGGGCAAATATCTGTATGGGGCCATGTGCAGCATTATATGGGGCAAATATCTGTATGGGGCATCTTGTGGAGCCATGTGCAGCATTATATGGGGCAAATATATGGGGCATCTTATGGGGCTATGTGCAGCATTATATGGGGCAAATATCTGTATGGGACCATGTGCAGCATTATATGGGGCAAATATCTGTATGGGACCATGTGCAGCATTATATGGGGCAAATATCTGTATGGGACCATGTGCAGCATTATATGGGTCAAATATCTGTATGGGGCTTCTTGTGGGGCCATGTGCAGCATTATATGGGGCAAATATCTGTATGGGACCATGTGCAGCATTATATGGGGCAAATATCTGTATGGGACCATGTGCAGCATTATATGGGGCAAATATCTGTATGGGACCATGTGCAGCATTATATGGGGCAAATATCTGTATGGGACCATGTGCAGCATTATATGGGGCAAATATCTGTATGGAGCATCTTATGGGGCTATGTGCAGCATTATTTGGGGCAAATATGTATGGGGCAAATTTCTGTATGGAGCATCTTATGGGGCTATGTGCAGCGTTATATGCGGCAAATATCTGTATGGGGCATCTTATGGGGCCATAATCCACATTTGTGGAACATTATACGAGGCAAATGTGTCTGGAGCATCTTGTGGGGTCATAATCAACATTTGTGCAGTATTATATGGGGCATATTTTAATATGGAGCATCTTATGGAGCCCATCAAACTGGATGGAGCATTATATGGGACATATTTTGTATGGAGCATCTTATGGGGCCATCATGAACTGTATGGAGCATTATATCGGGCTCCTGATTCAATATGGATATTCAAAAACACTTAACCTACTGATGTCTCAATTAATTTTACTTTTATTGGTATCAATTTTTATTTTTGAAAGTTACCAGTAGCTGCTGCATTTTCCACCCTAGGCTTATACTCGAGTCATTAAGTTTTCCCAGTTTTTTGTGTCAAAATTAGGGGGGTCGGCTTATACTCGAGTATAGACGGTAATTAGGATGAGACTGTATTTAGAAAATCACACTTGAGGATAGGATCACCTTTTTTCTTTTGGCTTGCTCAGCATTTTCAACCTGAATGCATTGAACAAGTTGCGTCATGATGATTAAGATGTATTTATTCTGGCTCTTCGGTATTTGTTTTTTTGTGTTTCTTTATTGTTGCATATAAGTGTTGAATGCAATAAGTTGTAATTTGAAAAGAAAAAAGGAAGAAACTCACACAAACATAAAATCAGATGATTCAAGGATTAAAAAAAAAAAAAAAAAAATTTGATAGGTCCCAAGTTGAATCCCTGTACAAATATAAACAAGGACACAAGTAACACACATGCATGTTTTCACAATTTTAAAACATACGTTTTTTTCACAATTGCGCATCAAAATTTTGAATTTGATTTCTCCAAAACAAAATATAAAGAAACATAGTCTTGTGACATATCAAACAAAAGCCGGTACCGTTCTGAGAAAAACGATGCCTCTTCCACCTCTTTATCTTAATTCTAGCCCAAGATATAAAAAGTGTAAAGCCATACCAGGCCAAAATCCGTGCTTTTTTGAAACTTTAGAAATCTGTAAAAAATTAACTGATGAAGAAAAAAAATTCAAAATTCAAATTTTTAATTTGTAATTAACTAAAGTTGTACTTCATAAAAATAAAAAAATCTAAAGACATGAGGTAAAAAAAAATTCATATTTGGATCACTTGATATGGAATGACCCGTTAGTGGTTCCTAGCACTATAGGTGCTGAATAGTGATGAGCAAGTGTATTCCTTGCTCGGGTGACCTCCGAGTATTTATGACTCCTCAGAGATTTCGTTTTCATTACGGCAGCTGAATGATTTACAGCTATTACATAGTTACATAGTTATTAAGGTTGAAGGAAGACTTTAAGTCCATCTAGTTCAACCCATAGCCTAGCATGCCCTAACATGTTGATCCAGGGGAAGGCAAAAAAAAACCATGTGGTAAGAGTAAGCTCCATCATGGGGAAAAAAATTCCTTCCCGACCCCACATACGGCAATCAGACTAGTTCCCTGGATCAACGCCTTATCAAGGAATCTAATATATATACCCTGTAGTATTATACTTTTCCAGAAAGGTATCCAGCCCCTCTTAAATTGAAGCAATGAGTCACTCATTACAACATCATACGGCAGAGAGTTCCATAGGCTCACTGCTCTTACAGTAAAGAATCCGCGTCTGTTATTATGCTTAAACCTTTTTTCCTCCAGACGTAGAGGATGCCCCCTTGTCCCTGTCACCGGTCTATGATTAAAAAGATCATCAGAAAGGTCTTTGTACTGTCCCCTCATATATTTATACATTAACATAAGATCACCCCTTAGTCTTCGTTTTTCCAAACTAAATAGCCCCAAGTGTAATAACCTATCTTGGTATTGCAGACCCCCCAGTCCTCTAATAACCTTGGTTGCTCTTCTGGACTGGATCCCTAGCAACCAGGCAACCCCCACATATACTCAACCTGGCTAGTAGCTGTAAATCATTCAGCTGAGGCGATGAAAACTTAATCTCCGAGCAGTCATAAATACTCGGAGGTCACCCGAGCGTGCTTGGGAAATCCCGAGCAATGAGTACACTCGCTCATCACTAGTGCTGACCCCTTCTTTCTTCCCTAACATCCATTATTCAGTGCCTTGCCTGTCCCAAACTAAAAGACCACTTCTCTGTTAGGGCGCACAAGTTGAGTACTATAAAACGCTGCATTTTTCCCACAAGCCCTTTTACCCATAAGCAGTTTTTCAGTCAGAAGAGAATGTAAACCATCTTGACATCTTTACTGCCTGTTGTCAAGCGCAATCTGTCTTCGGCAGAAGAGAGCACATAAGACAGATGAGAAACACTTAGTGGGAGCAGTTTGGAGTTGTTTTTCGAGGGTACACAACATGATTTACTGATATTTTATCACATTTATCAAACGAGATCAAGTTGTCAGAAGTGCGGTGGTCATATACATTTTTATCTCAGGTATATGGTCACATTTACCATATTGCAATTACAAAATTTGTAATATTTCAGGTCAAAAAATGCCCATATCTAATAATCTGGTATATGAACATAATGGGAACTCAGGACCTCTCTTCTACGAGCCAGTGCAACAACAACCCACCACTGGAGGATTGAGAGTGACCATTAAATGGAGAACATTCACTTAAACACCTCCGAAAAACCAACATTTCTCCTGAGGCCGGTGTCACACTGGCGTGTTTTACGGACGTATGAGAGGTGCAGAAAATACGGATTGCATACGGTACAATGATTCTCTATGGCCCAGCTCCTATCTGCCGGATCCGTATTATACGGTCTTGTACGGCCGTAGAAAATCGCAGCATGCTGCATTTGTCAGCGTATTGCGCAAAAAATCTGCCAATGAAAGTCCATGGGGGCGAGAAAATTACGGATTACACACGGACCATGCGTGTGACTTGTGAGAAATACGCAGCGGTGTTCTCAAGAAAAGCCGGCAATTCAGTGCGGTGTTGTAATAATTATAGGGGATAACTCAGGAGACTGCGTGGAACAAGACAACTAGAGGACACAGTTTTATAAGTGGTAAAGTCTATATTATCACACGGTGATTCAAACAGTTGCAGAGAGAAACTCAAGTCCACAACACTTGGTGTAAATATTAAATGCAGTTAGCAGTCTATAGGAAACTTCAGAGGAAAATGCAATCACGCAGAAAGTCTATGAAGCACAATTATTCTTGAGGATACTTGACACAAATAAGTCCTTGCTTAGTCCAAAACACAGATAGATATGCTTATAAGGCAGTTCAAATAATATCTTAGCACAACCAGGGAGGCCTGGGTAAAACTCTCAGGTTCTTGCAGAGCAGCAACAGCTTACATGTCCAGCAAATGCAGATGGGCTCCCGCGCAATTTTCTCCGCCAGAGTGGGAAAGCCAGTGACTGAGGGCAGATATTAATAGCCTAGGGAGGTACCATTGATATAGGACCCTCCCCTGGCTAAAAACATCTGCAGCTGTGCTCCTGTGTGTAAAACTTGCTGAATGAATGGAATGCAGGGGAATGTCCTGTAGTTACCTCGAGTCGCGGTGATGCACCCCCTGCTGGATGAACTCATATGAACTCTAGTCTGGGAACTTTTCAGAATATTTTCCCAGGCTCAAGTTCATATGAGTTCATCCAGCAGAGGGCGCATCACCGCGACTCGAGGTAACTACAGTACATTCCCCTGCATTCCATTCATTCACCAAGTTTTACAGACAGGAGCACAGCTGCATTAGCAGAGCTCCTGGGTGTAAAATGATTTAACCCCTTCAGATGGATTTAAAGCGTGGGACGAGACTGAACGATGGAAGGTATGGAATATTGTTGTTTGTTTTGTTTAACTTTATTTCAGGTGACAAGGGTCTTCAGGTGGATTAAGAGTATAATAAAATATTAAAACACCATGTGTCTTTATTTCATTAAAATACTTTTAAATAATGTGTGTATTTTATTAACCATTTCGGACTGTTGGGTTAATAATGGATAGGTGTCAAAATTGACGCCTCTCCATTATTAACCTAGCTTAATGTCACCTTCCAATAGCAAGGTGACATTAACCCTTCATTACCCCATATCCCACCGCTACATGGGAGTGGGCAGAGAGAGGCTAAGTGCCAGAATAGGCGCATCTTACAGGGTACCTCCCTAGGCTATTAATATCTGCCCTCAGTCACTGGCTTTCCCACTCTGGCGGAGAAAATTGTGCGGGAGCCCACGCCAATTTTTTCCAGGATTTAACCCTTTAATTTAATAACTAGAGACCCCAAATTTTACACACAGACTTGTTATATTAGTAAAGAGGAATATGTAATAAAAGAAGGGATTTGAGATGGTTTACTGTGTGTAAACCATGTCTCATATCCTGTTGGGTTTGTGAAAGAGATAGCAAAAGCCGGCAATTGAATTACCGGCTTTTCTGCTATCTAGCGCTGAATTAAATATATATATACTAGCTGTACTACCCGGCTTCGCCCGGGTTAATGACTGCTGTTAGCAAAATAGAATGTGTTAACAAAAATTTATTCTGCACACAAAAACCACAAAACAAATAGATAGAAATAATTATTAAAAGGCAAAAACTAAGCTAATAGAAGAATTTCACAACATATATTAGCTTTGTTATACTGAGAATGTCTTTGTTGCCTATATTAACCAATCAGAGCTCAGGTTAATTAATTGTAGCAACATAGAAGCTGAGCTGTGATTGGTTGCTATTGGCAGCCTGATAAATCCCCAGCCAACAGGAAGCGCTCCCCCCTGGCAGTATATATTAGCTCACACATACACATAATAGACAGGTCATGTGACTGACAGCTGCCGTATTTCCTATATGGTACATTTGTTGCTCTTGTAGTTTGTCTGCTTATTAATCAGATTTTTATTCTTGAAGGACAATACCAGACTTGTGTGTGTTTTAGGGCGAGTTTCATGTGTCAAGTTGTGTGTGTTGAGTTGCGTGTGGCGACATGCATGTAGCGACTTTTGTGAGATGAGTTTTGTGTGGCGACATGCGTGTAGCAACATTTTGTGTGTCGAGTTGAATGTGACAGGTTAGTGTATCAAGTTGTGTGCAGCAAGATTTGTGCATGGCGAGTTTTCCGCGTGGCGAGTTTTATGTGTGGTGCGTTTTGAGTATGTGCAAGTTTTGTGTGAGGCAACTTTTGCATGTGGTGCAACTTTTGTACATGTGGCAATTTTTCTGTGTGTGCAAGTTTTGCATGAGGTGAGTTTTCCATGAGGTGAGTTTTGAGCGTGTGGCGAGTTTTGCGTGAGCCTAGTTTTGCATATGGCGAGTTTTGCATGTAGCGAGTTTTGCGCGTTGCGAGTTTTGAGTGATGACTTTTGTGTTTCGACTTTTATGTGGCGAGGTTGGTGTGTGTAGTGAAATGTGTGCTGAGGGTCGTATATGTGTTCAAGCACGTGGTAGTGTGTGGCGCATTTTGTGTTCATATCCCCATGTGTGGTGAGTATCCCATGTCGGGGCCCCACCTAAGCAACTGTACGGTATATACTCTTTGGCGCCATCGCTCTCATTCTTTAAGTCCTCATTGTTCACATCTGGCAGCTGTCAATTTTCCTCCAACACTTTTCCCTTCACTTTTTCCCCATTATGTAGATAGGGGCAAAATTGTTTGGTGAATTGGAACGCGCGGGGTTAAAATTTCACCTCACAACATAGCCTATGACGCTCTCGGGGTCCAGACGTGTGACTGCAAAATTTTGTGGCTGTAGCTGCGACGGTGCAGATGCCAATCCCGGACATACACACATACATACATACACACATTCAGCTTTATATATTAGATATACCTGTATGTAATCTCCTGTATATAGTATATACCTGTGTGTCATCTCACCTATATATAGTATATATCTGTGTGTCATCTCCTCCTGTATATAGTATATACCTGTATGTCATCTCCTATACATAGCATATACCTGTATGTCATCTCCTCCTGTATATACTATATACCTGTAGGTAATCTGCTCCTGTATATAGTATATACCTGTGTGTCATCTCCTGTATATAGTATATACCTGTATGTCATCTCCTCCTGTATGTAGTATGTACCTGTATGTCATCTCCTCCTCTATATAGTATATACCTGTGTGTCATCTCTCCTGTATATAGTATATATCTGTGTGTCATCTCCTGTATATAGTATATACCTGTGTGTCATCTCCCCTGTAAATAGTATATACCTGTGTGTCATCTCCTGTATATAGTATATATCTGTATGTCATCTCCTCCTGTATTAGCCCTCGTTCACACGTTATTTGGTCAGTATTTTTACCTCAGTATTTGTAAGCTAAAATGGCAGCCTGATAAATCCCCAGCCAACAGTAAGCCCACCCCCTGGCAGTATATATTAGCTCACACATACACATAATAGACTGGTCATGTGACTGACAGCTGCCGGATTCCTATATGGTACATTTGTTGCTCTTGTAGTTTGTCTGCTTATTAATCAGATTTTTATTTTTGAAGGATAATACCAGACTTGTGTGTGTTTTAGGGCGAGTTTCGTGTGTCAAGTTGTGTGTGTTGAGTTGCGTGTGGCGACATGCATGTAGGGACTTTTGTGAGATGAGTTTTGTGTGGCGACATGCGTGTAGCAACTTTTTGTGTGTCGAGTTGCATGTGACAGGTTAGTGTAGCAAGTTGTGTGCAGCAAGTTTTGCGCGTGGCGAGTTTTATGTGTGGTGCCTTTTGAGTATGTGCAAGTTTTGTGTGAGGCAACTTTTGCATGTGTTGCAACTTTTGTGCATGTGGCAATTTTTCTGCGTGTGGCAATTTTTCTGCATGTGCAAGTTTTGCGTGTGGTGAGTTTGCCATGAGGTGAGTTTTGCACGTGTGGCGAGTTTAGCATGTGGAGAGTTTTGCCCGTGGCGAGTTTTGAGCGGCGACTTGTGTTTCTACTTTTATGTGGCGAGTTTGGTGTATGTGTGGTGAAATGTGCGCTGAGGGTGGTATATGTGTTCGAGCACGTGGTAGTGTGTGGCGCATTTTGTGTGTGTGTTCATATCCCCGTGGTGGTGTGGTGATTATCCCATGTTGGGGCCCCACCTTAGCAACTGTACAGTATATACTCTTTGGCGCCATCGCTGTCATTCTTTAAGTCCCCCTTGTTCACATCTGGCAGCTGTTAATTTGCCTCCAACACTTTTCCTTTCATTTTTTCCCCATTATGTAGATAGGGGCAAAATTGTTTGGTGAATTGGAAAGCGCGGGGTTAAAATTTCACCTCACAACATAGCTTTGACGCTCTCAGGGTCCAGACGTGTGACTGTGCAAAATTTTGTGCCTGTAGCTGCGACGCCTCCAACACTTTTCCTTTCACTTTTTCCCCATTATGTAGATAGGGGCAAAATTGTTTGGTGAATTGGAAAGCGCGGGGTTAAAATTTCACCTCACAACATAGCCTATGACGCTCTCTGGGTCCAGACGTGTGACTGTGCAAAAGTTTGTGGCTGTAGCTGCGACGGTTCAGATGCCAATCCCGAACATACACACACACATACATACACACACATACACACATTCAGCTTTATATATATATATATATATATATATATATATATATATATACACACACATACACACACACACACACACACACACACACACACACATATATATATATATATATATATATATATATATATATATATATATATATATATATATACACAGTACAGACCAAAAGTTTGGACACACCTCATTTAAAGATTTTTCTGTATTTTCATGACTATGAAAACTGTAAATTCACACTGAAGGCATCAAAACTATGAATTAACACATGTGGAATTATATACTTAACAAAAAAGTGTGAAACAACTGAAAATATGTCTTATATTCTAGGTTCTTCAAAGTAGACACCTTTTGCTTTGATGACTGCTTTGCACACTCTTGGCATTCTCTTGATGGGCATCAAGAGCCAGTTACCAGAAATGGTCTTCCAACAATCTTGAAGGAGTTCCTAGAGATGCTTAGCACTCTGCAGTCCAGCTCACCCCAAACCATCTCGATTGGGTTCAGGTCTGGTGAGTGTGGAGGCCAGGTCATCTTGCGTAGCACCCCATCACTCTACTTCATGGTCAAATAGCCCTTACACAGCCTGGAGGTGTGTTTGGGGTCATTGTCCTGTTGAAAAATAAATGATGGTTCAACTAAACGTAAACCGGATGGAATGGCATGCCGCTGCAAGATGCTGTGGTAGCCATGCTGGTTCAGTATGCCTTAAATTTTGAATAAATCCCCAACAGTGTCACCAGCAAAGCACCCCCATACCATCACACCTCCTCCTCCATACTTCATGGTGGGAACCAGGCATGTAGAGTCCATCCATTCTCCTTTTCTGTGTTGCACAAAGACACGGTGGTTGGAACCAAAGAACTGAAATTTGGACTCATCAGACCAAAGCACAGATTTCCACCGGTCTAATGTCCATTCCTTGTGTTCTTTAGCCCAAACAAGTCTCTTCTTCTTGTTGCCTGTCCTTAGCAGTGGTTTCCTAGCAGCTATTTTACCACGAAGGCCTGCTGCACAAAGTCTCCTCTTAACAGTTGTTTTAGAGATGTCTGCTGCTAGACTGGTCTCTAATCTGAGCTGCTGTTAACCTGCGATTTCTGAGGCTGGCGACTCGGATAAACTTATCCTCAGAAGCAGAGGTGACTCTTGGTATTCCTTTCCTGGGGCGGTTCTCATGTGAGCCAGTTTCTTTGTAGCGCTTGATGGATTTTGCAACTGCACTTGGGGACACTTTCAAAGTTTTCCCAATTTGTCGGACTGACTGACCTTAATTTCTTAAAGTAATGATGGCCACTTGTTTTTCTTTACTTAGCTGCTTTTTTTCTTGCCATAATACAAATTCCAACAGTCTATTCAGTAGGACTATCAGCTGTGTATCCACCAGACTTCTGATCAACACAACTGATGGTCCCAACCCCATTTATAAGGCAAGAAATCCCACTTATTAAACCTGACAGGGCACACCTGTGAAGTGAAAACCATTTCCAGTGACTACCTCTTGAAGCTCATCAAAAGAATGCCAAGAGTGTGCAAAGCAGTTATCAAAGCAAAAGGTGGCTACCTTGAAGAACCTAGAATATAAGACATTTTCGGTTGTTTCACACTTTTTTGTTAAGTATATAATTCCACATGTGTTAATTCATAGCTTTGATGCCTTCAGTGTGAATTTACAGTTTTCATAGTCATAAAAATACAGAAAAATCCTTAAATGAGAAGGTGTGTCCAAACTTTTGGTCTGTACTGCATATATGTCTCACTGAGATATATATATATATATATATATATATATATATATATATATATATATATATATATATATATATATATATATATATTGTGCAAAAAGAAAAAAAAGAGCATGAACCGCACATCCCAAAATCATGCGTTGATCTAAAGCCGATTTGGGATGTGCGGTTCATGCTCTTTTTTTTCTTTTTGCACAAAGCATGTACTTGTCTTTCTTTTCATTTTGGTGCTGGTGCTGTGTGGCGGCCATTGTTGCTGTGGCTTTGTGCTGGTGGGGCGGCGCGGTCTGGAGTCATGGGAGCTCAGTCTCGCAGCATGGGTGCTGTGGGGCAACAGGCCGTCCGCCCTGCTGGTGCATGGCCGCTGCGGCGGTGGTCGCCGCACGGCTCCGCTCCGTTAGGGCGTTAGGACCCACTACGAGGTTTGCCGTGAAGGGGCAGTGGGCTTCATACAGTCTGATCAGAATGTTAAACTGAAAACCTCATGTTCAGTATTTAAATTTTTGCCTAGCGGCTTTAAATCAACGTATGATTTTGGGATGTGCGGTTCATGCTCTTTTTTTTCTTTTTGCACAAAATATATATATATAAATAGTATATATATATATAGACTGTATATATGTTTTTAAGAATATTTGAGCCGATGGATCCATGATATGTCCATTTTGCAAGTCTGTGTGAGAAAAACGCCGTACGGATGCCATATGGATGACACACGGATAAATATGTGCGTAAAAATCGCATCCTCGCATTGAATACGGAACAGGGTTTTGGGACAATTTCTGCGTATTACGGCCGTAAAAAACGGACCGTGTTTTCATACGCCTAGTGTGACGCCGGCCTGAGAGATGGTCGCCTGACACTTCAGTTGCTAGACCCAAAGGGAGCAGAAGGATAATACAGTTTTATTTTTTTTATATACTGTGTGTGTGTATATATATATATATATATAACGCTGGGAGCGTCACTCTGTCCGAAGCCTTTATAGACTGCGCAAGCGCCGGCGCAGTCTGGACCCCACAGAGCGATGCTCCCAGGAGATCGCGGTATGCGTAAGCACTGAACACACACCGCGATCTCCAACGGAGAAGCAGGGACGAGCCAGGAGGGGAGTATGCAATATTTACCTGTCCTCCGTTCCACCGATGCGCGCTACTCCGTCCTCACCTCCTCTGCCTGCGACGTTCAGTTCAGAGGGCGCGATGACGCGCTTAATGCGCGCCGCCCTCTGACTGAACAGTCACAGCCAGAGGACCCCGGAAGACAGAGAGGCGCGCAGCAGTGGAGCGGGGGACAGGTAAATATAGCAAGTGCCGGGGGCCTGAGCTAGCGGCGACTCCGGCACTTGATCCCCACAGCGCGCCGGTGTCCCCGCCTGCTCAGGCCCCCAGCACTCGGCGCCCAGCACAGCCGCCCGCACTCAGCACCACCCCGCACAGCCGCCCGCACTCACCACCGCCACGCACAGCCGCCCGCACTCACCACCGCCACGCACAGCCGCCCGCACTCACCACCGCCACGCACAGCCGCCCGCACTCAGCACCGCCACGCACAGCCGCCCGCACTCAGCACCGCCACGCACAGCCGCCCGCACTCACCACCGCCACGCACAGCCGCCCGCACTCAGCACCGCCACGCACAGCCGCCCGCACTCAGCACCGCCACGCACAGCCGCCCGCACTCACCACCGCCACGCACAGCCGCCCGCACTCACCACCGCCACGCACAGCCGCCCGCACTCACCACCACCACGCACAGCCGCCCGCACTCACCACCGCCACGCACAGCCGCCCGCACTCACCACCGCCACGCACAGCCGCCCGCACACTCACCACCGCCACGCACAGCCGCCCGCACTCACCACCTCCACGCACAGCCGCCCGCACTCACCACAGCCACGCACAGCCGCCCGCACTCTCAGCACAGCCGCCCGCACTCAGCACCGCCACGCACAGCCACCCGCACTCAGCACCGCCACGCACAGCCGCCCGCACTCAGCACCGCCACGCACAGCTGCTCGCACTCAGCACCGCCACGCACAGCCGCCCGCACTCAGCACCGCCACGCACAGCCGCCCGCACACTCACCACCGCCACGCACAGCCGCCCACACTCACCACCGCCACGCACAGCCGCTCGCACTCTCAACACAGCCGCCCGCACTCAGCACCGCCACGCACAGCCGTCCGCACTCAGCACTGCCACGCACAGCCGTCCGCACTCAGCACCGCCACGCACAGCCGCCCGCACTCAGCACCGCCACGCACAGCCGCCCGAACTCAGCACCGCCACGCACAGCCGCCCGCACTCAGTACCGCCACGCACAGCCACCGGCACTCAGCACAGCCGCCCGCACTCAGCACAGCCGCCCGCACTCAGCACAGCCGCCCGCACTCAGCACAGCCGCCGACATTCAGCACAGCCGCCGGCACTCAGCACAGCCGCCCGCACTCAGCACAGCCGCCTGCACTCAGCACAGCCACGCACAGCTGCCCGCACTCAGCACAGCCACGCACAGCCACCCGCACTCAGCACAGCCGTCCGCACTCAGCACAGCTGCACTCGGGCAGTAGAGCCGGAGAGAGAAAGATGAGAGCAACATATGGCAGAATGGAAACAGAAACAGGCAGAATGGGTGCAGCACATTACAACAGAATGGGGGCACAGGATGGGAGCAGCACATGACAGAATGGGGGAGCAGGATGGGATCACCACATGACAGAATGGGGGCGCAGGTTGGGAGCAGCACATGACAGAATGATTGCGCACGATGGCAGCAGCACATGACAGAATGGGGGCGCACACATGACAGGATGGGGGTGCAAGATGGGAGCACATGACTGGATGGGATGCAGGATGGGAGCACATGACAGAATGGGAGCCGCACATGACAGAATGGGCACAGGATGGGAGCAGCACATGACAGAATGGGGGCACAGGATGGGAGCAGCACATGACAGAATGGGGGCACAGGATGGGAGCAGCACATTACAGAATGGGGGCGCACACACATGACAGGATGGGGGTGTAGGATGGAGCAGCATATCACAGGATGGGGGCGCAGGATGGGAGCACATGACAGGATGGAAACGCAGGATGGAGCAGCACATGATAGGATGGGGGCGCAGGATGGAATAGCACATGACAGGATGGGGGCGCAAGATGGAACAGCACATGACAGGATTGGGGCGCAGGATGGAACAGCACATGACAAGATGGGGGCGCAGGATGGAACAGCACATGACAGGATTGGGGCGCAGGATGGGAGAACATTACAGGATGGGGGCGCAGGATGGGAGCCCATGACAGGATGGGGGCGCAGGATGGGAGCACCACATGACAGGATGGGGGTGCAGGATGGAGCAGCACATGACAGGATGGGAGAGCAAGATGGGAGCAGCACATACCAGTATGGAGACCATATACCAATATAAATGCTCGCCACCCGGGCGTAGAACGGGTTCAGTAGCTAGTATATATATATATATTTCACATTGTTATACACTTTTGTATTTACGACCTATTCTCACAATTAGTGATGAGCGAACATGCATCGGCATGCTCGAAAAATATGTTAGAGTCCCCAAGACTCCCGTTTGGTAGGCAATCCCTGCACGTGTTCGATTCCCCGCGAGACATGCAGCCGCGGGGTCTCAAACATTTTTTGAGCACTCCGAAGACACTCGGTTAGCACATGAGTGCCTTCTTCGAGCACGTTCACTCATCACACTTGTCATGTATGAGCTATCTAAATCTTTTATTGGAGTACAGACATTTATTAAGGTAACAGCTATATACATTCTACAGCATCGTAAGATTCAGCTGGATGATCCGTGATTTAAAAAAAAATTGGAATTACCCGTCTGGA
Organism: Ranitomeya variabilis; assembly: GCF_051348905.1. Classification (NCBI taxonomy): domain Eukaryota; kingdom Metazoa; phylum Chordata; class Amphibia; order Anura; family Dendrobatidae; genus Ranitomeya; species Ranitomeya variabilis. The sequence goes on from NC_135233.1 coordinate 552,391,510, forward strand.
GTAAGAATTGTGGCGAGGTGCACACCACTTATCAGACATGCTGGATTCAGTAAATAGTGCAGTGACAGCACCTATATAACAACCTGTTTTATTTTTCACACACTACAAACAATGAGGGTAGTATTAAACCCCTCAGTGCTAATTTTGATGAATCCTGAATCCAAGACTTGTTTGTCGCAGAAAGTATGTTTCCTTCATTGTAAGACGGGAAAGCCATTGTTTTTTTGTCAGTTTTATTTTAACATTCTAAAGAATGATCTCCTTAAAGGGACTCTGTCACCTGAATTTGGAGGGAACAATTTTCAGTCATATGGGCGGGGTTTTTGGTTGTTTGATTCACCCTTTCCTTACCCGCTGGCTGCAATATTGGATTGAAGTTCATTCTCTGTCCTCCGTAGTACATGCCTGCACAGGCGTGTACTATGGAGGACAGAGAATGAACTTCAATCCAATATTGCAGCCAGCATGCAGCCAGCGGGTAAGGAAAGGGTGAATCAAACACCCCGCCCATATGACTGAAAATTGTTCCCTCCAAATTCAGGTGACAGAGTCCCTTTAATCCAGAAAATGTAATCTCATTATATTTTTTTCTTGCACATTTTATTCTAAGGCTATGTGCCCACGTTAAGGATTGTTCACTGAATTTTCCTGATCAAAACCGGACTCCTTTTGCAGGATATCCGCACGCGTTTTTTTCACATTTTTTTCCGGAGCTTCCCAATGCAATAATATAGCGACAAATCCACAGATTTTCCGCAAAATTAATGAACATGCTGCGTGTTTTTCCACGATGCGTTTTTTTTTGCGGCAAAAAAAGCAGCATGGGCACAAATTGCGGAATGTATTCTAATAAAGGGATACTTAATGTAAGCGTTTTTAAAGCGTTTTTGCAGCGGAAAACCGCCGCAAAAACGCTAAAAACACAGTGAAAAATCTTGAACGTGGGCACATAGCCTAACAGTTCAATATTAGACCTGTAAACTCCATCTGAATGCAGCAGCCTGTTGCAGGTGTTTGCTTTTGGGTCCTGAATCGTCCTGGCTTTTTTTGTCCCATATTATTTTGTAATGGCATCTGGCCTTTGTTTTTTTTACAATCTTTTAAAGAAATGTAATATTTTATTGACATAACTGCCATTAAAAATATTCGCCCACTGGGCCATGACAGACATATACTGCCCCTGACCATAGTTGTTGCTCCATGTGTCTATGTAAGCTCAATGCCAAGGAGAGCAACTCAATCTCTCCTACATGTGTGAGCACAAAGCGGAGAAGAATCTTCCCAGCTGGAAGAAATAATGGTAGCTAGGTATCTTCCAGCAAGGCTCAGCACGCATCATAATTTCTCAAAAATCAACAAGGTCCACAAAGTGCTATGACTAGTGTTGAGCGATACCTTCTGATATTCGAAAGTATCGGTATCGGATTGTATCGGCCGATACCGGCAAAATATCGGATCTCGCCGATACCGATACCCGATACCAATACAAGTCAATGGGACACAAATATCGGAAGGTATCCTGGTTGGTTCCCAGGGTCTGAAGGAGAGGAAACTCTCCTTCAGGCCCTGGGATCCATATTCATGTAAAAAATAAAGAATAAAAATAAAAAATATGGATATACTCACCCTCGGACGGCCCCTGGCTGTCACCGCTGCAAGCGTCTGCCTCCGTTCCTAAGAATGCAGAGTGAAGGACCTTCGATGACGTCGTGGCTTGTGATTGGTCACGTGACCGCTCACGCGACCAATCACAAGCCGCGGCGTCATCGCAGGTCCTACACTCACTGCATTCTTAGAAACGGAGGCTGCCGGTTACACCGCTAAGATCCAAAGTCCGTCGGAGGGGTGAGTATATCCATATTTTTTATTTTCATTCTTTATTTTTTACATGAATATGGATCCCAGGGCCTGAAGGAGAGTCTCCTCTCCTCCAGACCCTGGGAACCACACACTGGGAACTTCCGATTCCAATTTCCGATATCACAAAAATATCGGAACTCGGTATCGGAATTCCGATACAGCGAATATCGGCCGATACCCGATATTTGCAGTATCGGAATGCTCAACACTAGCTATGACAGTGGTTGCACCAGCAGTAGTTTGACTAGGTGGGAGTTGGGTTGACACAAACAAATGATTTGAAACATATGCCTGTTTCCTTGACAATCGGATTGATATCTGACAGTGCCAAGAAGGAGATGGATTAGTAGTCTGAGTACAACAAGCACTAGGTGATCTTACCGTCCAGGTAATACTTGAGGATGTGGCCTCGCTATCAGAAAGGTGAGTGTAAGAGTAAGGCCGGCGTCACACTGGCGTTTTAAACGGCCGAGTGCAATGCAATAAAAAATCGCATTGCACTCGGCCCAATGTTCAGCTATGGGGCAGCTTCCACCAGCCGACTTTTTGTCGGCCATTTTCCTTGGTCCGAGACAATCGCAGCATGCTGCGATTGTCTCGGACCGAGGAAAACTCTCGGCTCACTCGCACCCATATAAGCCTATGGGTGCGAGTGAGACAGCGCACACCACTCGGATATCATCCGAGTGCTGTGCATTATAAGCGGACCCCAGCAATGGAGGAGATGGAGAAATTCATTTCTCCGCCTCCTCCGCAACTGTGCTCCGATCCTCCCTGTGCGAGAGAATCCGAGCCCAGACGCATGACACTCATATCGCATCCGATGATCTCGCATCGGATGCAATACGCCAGTGTGACGCCGGCCTAACAGCGTGAGTCTTGCTCTTAGAGCTGACTAGATTGCTATGTCCAAATGATCAGGTGCTGTCATATCATCTGCTGATGGCCATAGTTCTTACTCTATTCGAGCCTGGACGTCCATTGCCTTTTTTCTCCACGGCTGAGAAATAACAAAAAGTCATGGTTCAGTTTTGCCAGAAAACATCTTGATGATGCCCAAGACTTTTGCGAGAATAATCTGTGGACTCATGAGACAAAAGTTGAACTTTTTGGAAGGTGTATGTCCCATTACATCTGGCATAGAAGTAACAGCATTTCAGAAAAGGAACATCATATCACCATATATCACATATCATATCATACCACATATCATCATATCACCAGCAAGATTGCCTTGTGCAGGCATGTACTACGGAGGACAGAGAATGAACTTCAATCCAATATTGCAGCCAGCATGCAGCCAGCGGGTAAGGAAAGGGTGAATCAAACACCCGAAAACCCCGCCCATATGACTGAAAATTGTTCCCTCCAAATTCAGGTGACAGGGTCCCTTTAATATGGGCACAAACACTTACCTGAAGTGCTTCATCTCCAGACACTGAACCCCCTTCTGCCTTTTGAGGCCAGCTACTTAAGTCCCAAACTATGTGTCACCTCCCATGTGACTGATCACATGACTGTGACACCACACAGGTCCTGTCAGCACACGGTGATGCCGGCTCTGCAGGTGGAGAAAGGTGGACATCCACCCACTCTATGGATTTCTACATATAAGCCAGCCTATTATGCAACTTAGCTGAACCGTCACAATACTTAGTGTGCTGGAGGAAAAACCCTGGGTTTTATATCACTGACGTCATTAGGCGTAGAGAAACTTATCTCCTCTCCAGCAAGTTACCAGTGACTCTGTCACAGTACACATATATATATATATATATATATATATATACACTAGCTGAAGAGCCCGGCGTTGCCTGGGCATAGTAAATATCTGTGGTTAGTTATAGCACCTCACTTCTCTTATTTTCCCATCACGCCTCTCATTTTCCCCCTCATATCTCTCATTTTCTCCCTTACACCTCTCATTTTCCCCCTCACTCCTCTCATTTTCCCCCTCACTCCTCTTATTTTCCCCCTCACTCCTCTCATTCCCCCCTCACTCCTCTCGTTCCCTCCTAACACTTGTCATTTCGACCTCACATCTGTCATTTTCCGATCACTCCACTATTTTCCCTCACGCCTCTCATTTTGCACTCCCACCTTTTCATTTTCACCTCACACCCCTCATTTTCACCTCACACCTCTCATTTTACCCTCAGTATATACATGTTTGTCATCTCCCTTATATATAGTATACACCTGTATGTCATCTCCTGTATATAGTCAGGGCCGGACTGGGACTAAAATTCAGCCCTGGCATTTGAAGTCACACAGGCCCACTTGTCACATGGTGACTGTATAATATCTTTGTACACTTGTAGGCTACAAGAAGTGAGGGGAGTGTAACACGACTATATAACATATGATTACAGCTGTATCCAGCATTACAGCTCAGTCCCCATAGACTGTAATACAGCACAGCCCCCATAGACTATAATACAGAACAGCCCCATAGAATGTAATGCTGCACAGCCCCCATAGACTATAATACAGCACAGCCCCCATAGAATGTAATACAGCACAGCCCCCATAGAATATAATACAGCACAGCCCCCATAGAATGTAATACAGCACAGCCCCCATAGAATATAATACAGCACAGTCCCCATAGAATGTAATACAGCTCAGCCCCCATAGAATGTAATACAGCACAGCCCCCATAGAATATAATACAACACAGCCCCCATAGAATGTAATACAGCACAGCCCCCATAGAATGTAATGCAGCACAGCCCCCATAGAATGTAATGCAGCACAGCCCCCATAGAATGTAATGCAGCACAGCCCCCATAGAATGTAATACAGCACAGCCCCCATAGACTGTAATACAGCACAGCCCCCATAGACTATAATACAGCACAGCCCCCATAGACTATAATACAGCACAGCCCCATAGAATGTAATGCTGCACAGCCCCCATAGAATGTAATGCAGCACAGCCCCATAGATTATAATGCAGCACAGCCCCATAGAATATAATGCAGCACAGGCCCATGGAATGGAATGCAGCCAGCCCCCATAGAATGTAATGCAGCACAGCCACCATAGAATGTAATGCAGGCAGCCACCATACAATATAATGCAGCACAGCCCCCATAGAATGTAATGCAGGCAGCCCCCATAGAATGTAATGCAGGCGGCCCCCATAGAATGTAATGCAGGCGGCCCCCATAGAATGTAATGCAGGCAGGCAGCCCCCCCCCCCCTCAATAGCTCCACAATCCAGTCATCACTCATTGATAAAAAACAAAACAAACACTCTACTCACCTCTCTCCTCGTGCCCCGCGCTGCTCCTGGCTCCGGTCTCAGCAGCTGCAGTCTGCCCGCCCGGTCACACAGCAGGTGCGCGATGATATGACGTCATCGCGCACCCGCAGTGTCAGCGGCCGGGCAGAGCGGGGAATGATGGGAGAGGGGGCGTCAGCGGACGCTCTCTCCTCCATCATTGCATTCAACTGTACCGGCGTCTATGACGCCGGTATAGTTGAATGCGGGGCCGGGAGTGCGCCGACAGCGGGGAGAGTGTGCCGACAGCGGCACACTCGAGCGGCCCACTACTGCCATCGGCCCTTCTGGCATTTGCCAGAACTGCCCGATGGCCAGTCCGGCCCTGTATATAGTATATACCTGTATGTCATCTCCCCTGTAAATAGTATATACCTGCTGTATGTCATCTCCTCCTGTATATTGTATATACCTATGTGTCATCTCCTGTATATAGTATATACCTGTATGTCATCTCTTCTGTATATACTATATACCTGTATGTCATCTCCTATATATAGTATATACCTGTATGTCATTTCCTGTATATAGTATATACCTGTATGTCATCTCCTCCTGTATATAGTATATACCTGCGTGTCATCTCCTCCTGTATATAGTATATACCTGTATGTCATCTGCTCCTGTATATAGTATATATCTGTGTGTCATCTCCTCCTGTATATAAAAAACCCAAAAAAAGTGCATACGGAAGCAAATGTCATAGGTATAACCTGCACGTGCAGTCCTGAAGGCAGGTTATGCATTACCTCCATTTTCTTTATCTTTGATACGCATTTAGTATGGGGCATGGCGTGGTGACAAACCTCTTATGCACAGCCTATTCTGATTACTATTGACTATTTAGCGGCATGTATGCAGACCGGTTTATAAAGCACTAAGCACTTTACTTTTTACTTATATGTTCTGTGGTATTGGTCCATACCTATTTCATTACTGGGTATGGTGACCCTTATAAGCTAGGGATGTATACCTATGATGGTGGATTTATTTAGAATGACAATATGCACTACTCTGCCTATCAACGTACTGTGTAATAAGTTATCCAGACCCCTTTGCATACTGATTTGTCTATATTTTTATGGTTGTTGTGCATAACCGTGCACCTGCAGTTGTACTTTGCATGTGTATCTCCCAGAGGATGCTATATACTAATATTTTTTACAAAAATAAGTTGTTTTAATCAGTATTCAATAAAGTTTTCGTTGTTTGTATACCTATGACATTTGCTTCCGTATGTACTTTTTTGGGGGGGTTTTCATGATATTTTGGAAGAGTCATTCTAATAGGCCAGGTTTAAATTATATCCTCCTGTATATAGTATATATGTGTGTCATCTCCTCCTGTATATAGTATATATCTGTGTGTCATCTCCCCTGTATATAGTATGTACCTGTATGTCATCTCCTCCGGTATATAGTATGTACCTGTATGTCATCTCCTTCTGTATAGTATATACCTGTGTGTCATTTCCTCTTGTATATAGTATATACCTGTGTGTCATCTCCCCTGTATATAGTATGTACCTGTATGTCATCTCCCCTGTGTATAGTAAATACCAGTGTGTCATCTCCTCCTGTATATAGTATATACCTGTGTGTCATCTCCCCTGTATATAGTATATATGTGTGTGTCATTTCCCCTGTATATAGTATATACCTGTGTGTCATCTCCTCCTGTATATAGTATATATCTGTGTGTCATCTCATTTTATTAGACCTCATTCACACGTTATTTGCTCAGTATTTTTACCTCAGTATTTGTAAGCTAAATTGACAGTCTGATAAATCCCCAGGCAACAGGAAGCCCTCCCCCCTGGCAGTATATATTAGCTCACACATACACATGATAGACAGGTCATGTGACTGACAGCTGCCGTATTTCCTATATGGTACAGTTGTTGCTCTTGTAGTTTGTCTGCTTAATAATCAGATTTTTATTTTTGAAGGATAATACCAGACTTGTGTGTGTTTTAGGGCGAGTTTCATGTGTTAAGTTGTGTGTGTTGAGTTAAGTGTGGCGACAGGCGTGTAGCAACTTTTTGTGTGTCGAGTTGCATGTGACAGGTTAGTGTAGCAAGTTGTGTGCAGCAAGTTTTGAGCATTGCGAGTTTTGCGCGTGGCGAGTTTTATGTGTGGTGCGTTTTGAGTATGTGCAAGTTTTGTGTGAGGCAACTTTTACATGTGTTGCAACTTTTGTGCATGTGGCAATTTTTCCGCGTGTGCAAGTTTTGCGTGTGGCGAGTTTTCCATGAGGTGCGTTTTGCACGTGTGGCGAGTTTTGCGTGAACCTAGTTTTGCATGTGGCGAGTTTTGTGCGTGGCGAGTTTTGAGCAGCGACTTTTGTTTCGACTTTTATGTGGCGAGGTTGGTGTATGTGTGGTGAAATGTGTGCTGAGGGTGATATATGTGTTCAAGCACGTGGTCCAGACATGTGACTGTGCAAAATTTTGTGGCTGTAGCTGCGACGGTGCAGATGCCAATCCCAGACATACACACATACATTCAGCTTTATATATTAGACTAGCTGAGGAGCCCGGCGTTGCCTGGGCATAGTAAATATCTGTGGTTAGTTATATCACCTCACTTCTCTTATTTTCCCATCACGCCTCTCATTTTCCCCATTACATCTCTCATTTTCTCCCTTCCACCTCTCATTTTCCCCTTCACTCCTCTCATTCCCCCCTAACACTTGTCATTTCGACCTCACATCTGTCATTTTCCGATCACTCCACTATTTTCTCACTCCTCTCATTTTGCACTCACTCCTTTTCATTTTCACCTCACACCCCTCATTTTCACCTCACACCTCTCATTTTCCCCTCAGTTTATACATGTTTGCCATCTCCCTTATATATAGTATACACCTGTATGTCATCTCCTGTATATAGTATATACCTGTATGTCATCTCCCCTGTAAATAGTATATACCTGCTGTATGTTATCTCCTCCTGTATATTGTATATACCTATGTGTCATCTCCTCCTGTATATAGTATATACCTGCTGTATGTAATCTCCTCCTCTATATACCTATGTGTCATCTCCTCTTTTATATAGTATATACCTGTATGTCATCTCCTCCTGTATATAGTATATATCTGTGTGTCATCTCCCCTGTATATAGTATGTACCTGTATGTCATCTCCTCCTGTATATAGTATGTACCTGTATGTCATCTCCTCCTGTATATAGTATATACCTGTGTGTCATCTCCTCCTGTATATAGTATATACCTGTATGTCATCTGCTCCTGTATATAGTCACCACAGACTGAATAGTGGAAAAAAGTCCATAAGTATTACAAATTATTGCACAATAGAAAAATCTTTATTATTTAAAAACACATATAAAGGCAAAAGACAGGGGCACAACTGGAAAAAGCGGTGACACAAACCACATCACTGGTAAGGAACCACACATGTTAGGGACGTATCATATCATAAGCGCAAGTGCGCAGCATAAACTGTATAGTGGCTGCGATGGACACATATCGATATAACATACCTAGTGATCTGTAGATCAAACACGTGTGGACCTCCACCCTCCCCTACGCGCGTTTCGGAAGCGCTCAGCTTCCTTCCTCAGGGGGCGTGCCTTGCAGTGTGCCTATGCTATTCATATACAGACGGGACCGGATGCCGTCCTCCTTGCGAGGCGCCGGGGACACACCTCCATCCGGCGCTGACATCACCGCTGACGCGGGTTCACATGGGGCCCCATGTGACCACAGCATCAGCCGACGAGCAGCGGAGAATGGGAGGAGACGCCCCGTAGCGTCGCAAGCCCGGCGGACATCAAACATGTGGGCAAAGTTGCCAGTACCTCGCCACAAGTACCAGTGCCACCAAAGCTGATAAAGGGGCATTAAACGGCACTGAAGCACAACGAAATATAGCTGCCCACATGAATAAACACCAAAAGTACACAGAGCAGGCCCGTTTGCTGTACAATTATGCAAACCAAAAGACAATATATAAAGCACAAATCAACAGAAAATGCAGCCATATAAAACAGGAATAGAGGATGAAGCACAATGCTCAAGTATACATAATGGCCATAAATAGCAATATTATAAATATATATATATGCATCATTTGTATAAAGAATAACAAATAAGAGCAAATAGAATTACACATTTATGATAGCAAACAAATATGCAACAATGCACAAATCTAAAAGATATCTTCATTCTTCATGGCTTGATAGTACTTCACAGGCACCAGAAGGCGACAAAGTAGGAAAATATCACTAAAACAAAAGGAACACATATAATAAATACCACAACAAATAACAATTATAAAAACACACCGGAAGTGAATGTGCAACACCGCACATAAAAAACATCAGCAGGAGGACCCCAAGAAAGGAGCAAAAGAGAGACATTCATTTAACCCATTGGGATGAACAGTGTTCAGAGCCCAGATCCATCTAGTCTCAAGTTGAGACAGACGTTTAGACAATCCACCACCACGAATATTTATTTTCAAGGACTCAATACCACGCACCTTCAGGAGAGTCTCATCACAATTGTGAGACTCCCAAAAATGACGTGGTATTGTTTTCAGGGTGGATGCGTCCGTGTGAGTAGCTGCTGCCGCTATCCCCAGTACGTGCTCACGAACCCTCACCTTGAGTTGGCGTGTTGTTAAACCAACATATATAAGGTTACATGGGCACGTAGCGTAGTAAATTACATACCTTGTGGTACACGTGATCCGCTGACGGATACTAAAGGACTTCGTACCCTCAGCGTTGGTGAAACTATCACACCGTACTATATTAGGGCATGCGACACATCTACCACACGGAACGCACCCACCCCTAGTAGAGAAGTTGTCCAAAAACGTGGGAGTCACCCGCTCAGGATAGTGACTGGAGACCAAATGGTCTCTCAAGTTTTTCGCCCTCCTGTAGGATATCGATGGTACCGGAGGGATCAGTTTCCTGAGAATAGGGTCAACCTTTAAGATCGGCCATGCCTTTTGCAAACTGGAACGAACCCTATCGGAACGGGAACTAAATGTAGTTACAAATCTCACAGTATCATCCACCCTCCGCCTTGGTACATTGTCATATAAAAGATTATGGCGAGAGGCATGTTTGGCTCGATGGTATGCCACCTTAACCATTCTGTGGCTATAGCCCCGTGTGTAAAAACGCTGCTTGAGCTCAACAGCTCTGGACTCGAAGTCACCATCAGACGAGCATATTCTACGGAGACGGAGAAATTGCCCCACTGGCACAGAGCGAATCATGTGCTTGGGATGACCCGAGGAGGCAAGTAATACAGTATTAGTCGCCGTCTCTTTTCTAAAAATATCTGTTTGTAGTAGACCAAATCTATCTCGCCTGATGGTGACATCCAGAAAATTTAAGGACTGGCTGTCAAACGAAAAGGTCAAATGCACATTGAGGTCATTGCTGTTCAGGGTCTGGATCAGTTGCTCAAGGTCGACGGAACTGCCCTGCCAAATGAAGAAGATATCGTCAATGTACCGTGTCCATAAGGGGACACGGTCCATTAACCCCTGTTCATTAGACAGGAAGAGGTCCCTCTCCCACAGCCCCAGGAAGAGGCCGGCATAGGCGGGCGCAAAGGCCGCGCCCATAGCGGTCCCCTGGAGCTGAAGGTAGAAGGACCCCTTGAAAACAAAAAAATTGTGAGTGAGAGTGAACTCAAGAAGTTCCAGCAGAAGTTCCCTTAAGCCAAAGGGTAAAGATGATGTACCCAAATAGTACCGCACAGCAAAAATGCCGTCCTTATGCCGAATATTGGTATATAAAGATTCAACGTCCGCTGAAACCAAAAGAGAACCACTCTCAAGACACAGTCCATCGACCCTGCGCAAAAGATCGCCCGTATCCCGCAGAAAGGAAGGGAGGCTCACCACAAGAGGTTGGAGGTGGTAATCAATCCACTTGTTGATATGGTCCAAGAAGTTCCCTCTGCCAGACACGATAGGTCTGCCGGGTGGTGAGGAGGCATTCTTATGTATCTTAGGGAGGAGGTACAGTGTGGCAATAGTTGGTTCCGGGACTACCAAAGCCGACGATAGTTCTTTAGTGATAATGCCATCCTGGAGGGCCCGTTTAAGAATGGAATCTAATTGGCCACAATATGCAGAGAGGGGGTTATACGTAAGACGTCTGTAACAGGTTTTATTATTTAATTGGCGATATACCTCCCTCTCATACATATTGGTGGGCCAAAGGACAACATTACCACCTTTATCGGCAGGTTTGATCACTGTATCAGGTAGTCCTTGTAAGTAACTTAGCCTCAACCTCTCCTCCCGTGTAAGGTTATCATTTACAAGAAAGTGTGGTATTTTATATAAGTCCTCCATCACCACCCGGACAAACAAATCAATGCTGGAACATGATGACAACGAAGGGAACTTAGTGGACCGTGGACGAATAGAAGGTGGGACCTTACCTCCTTCACCTATGTGTTCACTGGCAAGTTCCTCGAGTATCCTTAGAGCCTCCTGTTCCTCTTCTGTGGGAAATAAAGAGTGCAAGTTGTTAGTATTAAAATATCTTTTAAGCAGCAATGACCTCGCAAAAATGTGCAAGTCCTTGATGGTAGAAAACAAATCAAAACCAGAGGTGGGAGCAAAAGACAAGCCTCTCCCCAATAAGGATAGATCAGTGGCAGACAACAAGTGCTGAGTTAAATTAATCACCTTATTATCTTTATGTACCCCAGAGAATGATTTTCTTTTGTATGGATGATATGCGTGATCGCGAAGTCTCACAACACCCGAACTTTCAGCCACAGATCCCGATGCAGATGACATATCTGACTGGCCACTCAAAGAAGAGATGGACAAATTAGAGCCACTCTTCTTTAGGTTAGAATTATTCCGTTTCGTCCACAGGTAGACACTTTTAGACTGATAGTCTTTAATATCTCTACCATATTTAGTCTTTTGAGTATTTTGAATTCTTTTGACCAAATCATCTGTGGATTTATCTAAATTAGCCTCAAACTGTTGAATCTTTTCAGATGGGCATCCGCTCCGAATTTCAGCCTGTGCTGTATCAATCTGACCATCGATCTCCTTGATCCTAGTCGTATTTAAATCAATAAGAAGCTGCATAAGGGACATCGAGCAAGTGTCACACGCATCCTCCCATTTAGTAATAAATGTAACATCGTCTACTGGGAACGACGGGATGACCCTCACCCTTAGTCCTCTCGGGATCATTCCACTTGCTTTATATTTCACAAGGAAAGACCGATTCCACCATAATTTTAAACGTCTGTCCAACAATAATTTAATGTTAGAGAATTTCATATCCCAACTGGGATCCCCCTGCTGATGCAAACCAGCTGCGCCTCCATCAAAAACCTTTTCCATCTGATCGAGCCATGCCTTCTCTCTGGCTCGAAAGTCCATTGCGTAGATCAAAACACCTGTGCATAACACAGAAAGCAGATAATGAACAACAGATAAACGCATACAATTGGGTGAGTGCCGCATAATATTAACAAATTCCTACTAGTGTAGTGAGTAACAGGCATACACACCCAGAGAACAGGACAAGTCCGGACCCACCAAAAATCAATATTATCACCACAGACTGAATAGTGGAAAAAAGTCCATAAGTATTACAAATTATTGCACAATAGAAAAATCTTTATTATTTAAAAACACATATAAAGGCAAAAGACAGGGGCACAACTGGAAAAAGCGGTGACACAAACCACATCACTGGTAAGGAACCACACATGTTAGGGACGTATCATATCATAAGCGCAAGTGCGCAGCATAAACTGTATAGTGACTGCGATGGACACATATCGATATAACATACCTAGTGATCTGTAGATCAAACACGTGTGGACCTCCACCCTCCCCTACGCGCGTTTCGGAAGCGCTCAGCTTCCTTCCTCAGGGGGCGTGCCTTGCAGTGTGCCTATGCTATTCATATACAGACGGGACCGGATGCCGTCCTCCTTGCGAGGCGCCGGGGACACACCTCCATCCGGCGCTGACATCACCGCTGACGCGGGTTCACATGGGGCCCCATGTGACCACAGCATCAGCCGACGAGCAGCGGAGAATGGGAGGAGACGCCCCGTAGCGTCGCAAGCCCGGCGGACATCAAACATGTGGGCAAAGTTGCCAGTACCTCGCCACAAGTACCAGTGCCACCAAAGCTGATAAAGGGGCATTAAACGGCACTGAAGCACAACGAAATATAGCTGCCCACATGAATAAACACCAAAAGTACACAGAGCAGGCCCGTTTGCTGTACAATTATGCAAACCAAAAGACAATATATAAAGCACAAATCAACAGAAAATGCAGCCATATAAAACAGGAATAGAGGATGAAGCACAATGCTCAAGTATACATAATGGCCATAAATAGCAATATTATAAATATATATATATGCATCATTTGTATAAAGAATAACAAATAAGAGCAAATAGAATTACACATTTATGATAGCAAACAAATATGCAACAATGCACAAATCTAAAACAGATGATTTGGTCAAAAGAATTCAAAATACTCAAAAGACTAAATATGGTAGAGATATTAAAGACTATCAGTCTAAAAGTGTCTACCTGTGGACGAAACGGAATAATTCTAACCTAAAGAAGAGTGGCTCTAATTTGTCCATCTCTTCTTTGAGTGGCCAGTCAGATATGTCATCTGCATCGGGATCTGTGGCTGAAAGTTCGGGTGTTGTGAGACTTCGCGATCACGCATATCATCCATACAAAAGAAAATCATTCTCTGGGGTACATAAAGATAATAAGGTGATTAATTTAACTCAGCACTTGTTGTCTGCCACTGATCTATCCTTATTGGGGAGAGGCTTGTCTTTTGCTCCCACCTCTGGTTTTGATTTGTTTTCTACCATCAAGGACTTGCACATTTTTGCGAGGTCATTGCTGCTTAAAAGATATTTTAATACTAACAACTTGCACTCTTTATTTCCCACAGAAGAGGAACAGGAGGCTCTAAGGATACTCGAGGAACTTGCCAGTGAACACATAGGTGAAGGAGGTAAGGTCCCACCTTCTATTCGTCCACGGTCCACTAAGTTCCCTTCGTTGTCATCATGTTCCAGCATTGATTTGTTTGTCCGGGTGGTGATGGAGGACTTATATAAAATACCACACTTTCTTGTAAATGATAACCTTACACGGGAGGAGAGGTTGAGGCTAAGTTACTTACAAGGACTACCTGATACAGTGATCAAACCTGCCGATAAAGGTGGTAATGTTGTCCTTTGGCCCACCAATATGTATGAGAGGGAGGTATATCGCCAATTAAATAATAAAACCTGTTACAGACGTCTTACGTATAACCCCCTCTCTGCATATTGTGGCCAATTAGATTCCATTCTTAAACGGGCCCTCCAGGATGGCATTATCACTAAAGAACTATCGTCGGCTTTGGTAGTCCCGGAACCAACTATTGCCACACTGTACCTCCTCCCTAAGATACATAAGAATGCCTCCTCACCACCCGGCAGACCTATCGTGTCTGGCAGAGGGAACTTCTTGGACCATATCAACAAGTGGATTGATTACCACCTCCAACCTCTTGTGGTGAGCCTCCCTTCCTTTCTGCGGGATACGGGCGATCTTTTGCGCAGGGTCGATGGACTGTGTCTTGAGAGTGGTTCTCTTTTGGTTTCAGCGGACGTTGAATCTTTATATACCAATATTCGGCATAAGGACGGCATTTTTGCTGTGCGGTACTATTTGGGTACATCATCTTTACCCTTTGGCTTAAGGGAACTTCTGCTGGAACTTCTTGAGTTCACTCTCACTCACAATTTTTTTGTTTTCAAGGGGTCCTTCTACCTTCAGCTCCAGGGGACCGCTATGGGCGCGGCCTTTGCGCCCGCCTATGCCGGCCTCTTCCTGGGGCTGTGGGAGAGGGACCTCTTCCTGTCTAATGAACAGGGGTTAATGGACCGTGTCCCCTTATGGACACGGTACATTGACGATATCTTCTTCATTTGGCAGGGCAGTTCCGTCGACCTTGAGCAACTGATCCAGACCCTGAACAGCAATGACCTCAATGTGCATTTGACCTTTTCGTTTGACAGCCAGTCCTTAAATTTTCTGGATGTCACCATCAGGCGAGATAGATTTGGTCTACTACAAACAGATATTTTTAGAAAAGAGACGGCGACTAATACTGTATTACTTGCCTCCTCGGGTCATCCCAAGCACATGATTCGCTCTGTGCCAGTGGGGCAATTTCTCCGTCTCCGTAGAATATGCTCGTCTGATGGTGACTTCGAGTCCAGAGCTGTTGAGCTCAAGCAGCGTTTTTACACACGGGGCTATAGCCACAGAATGGTTAAGGTGGCATACCATCGAGCCAAACATGCCTCTCGCCATAATCTTTTATATGACAATGTACCAAGGCGGAGGGTGGATGATACTGTGAGATTTGTAACTACATTTAGTTCCCGTTCCGATAGGGTTCGTTCCAGTTTGCAAAAGGCATGGCCGATCTTAAAGGTTGACCCTATTCTCAGGAAACTGATCCCTCCGGTACCATCGATATCCTACAGGAGGGCGAAAAACTTGAGAGACCATTTGGTCTCCAGTCACTATCCTGAGCGGGTGACTCCCACGTTTTTGGACAACTTCTCTACTAGGGGTGGGTGCGTTCCGTGTGGTAGATGTGTCGCATGCCCTAATATAGTACGGTGTGATAGTTTCACCAACGCTGAGGGTACGAAGTCCTTTAGTATCCGTCAGCGGATCACGTGTACCACAAGGTATGTAATTTACTACGCTACGTGCCCATGTAACCTTATATATGTTGGTTTAACAACACGCCAACTCAAGGTGAGGGTTCGTGAGCACGTACTGGGGATAGCGGCAGCAGCTACTCACACGGACGCATCCACCCTGAAAACAATACCACGTCATTTTTGGGAGTCTCACAATTGTGATGAGACTCTCCTGAAGGTGCGTGGTATTGAGTCCTTGAAAATAAATATTCGTGGTGGTGGATTGTCTAAACGTCTGTCTCAACTTGAGACTAGATGGATCTGGGCTCTGAACACTGTTCATCCCAATGGGTTAAATGAATGTCTCTCTTTTGCTCCTTTCTTGGGGTCCTCCTGCTGATGTTTTTTATGTGCGGTGTTGCACATTCACTTCCGGTGTGTTTTTATAATTGTTATTTGTTGTGGTATTTATTATATGTGTTCCTTTTGTTTTAGTGATATTTTCCTACTTTGTCGCCTTCTGGTGCCTGTGAAGTACTATCAAGCCATGAAGAATGAAGATATCTTTTAGATTTGTGCATTGTTGCATATTTGTTTGCTATCATAAATGTGTAATTCTATTTGCTCTTATTTGTTATTCTTTATACAAATGATGCATATATATATATTTATAATATTGCTATTTATGGCCATTATGTATACTTGAGCATTGTGCTTCATCCTCTATTCCTGTTTTATATGGCTGCATTTTCTGTTGATTTGTGCTTTATATATTGTCTTTTGGTTTGCATAATTGTACAGCAAACGGGCCTGCTCTGTGTACTTTTGGTGTTTATTCATGTGGGCAGCTATATTTCGTTGTGCTTCAGTGCCGTTTAATGCCCCTTTATCAGCTTTGGTGGCACTGGTACTTGTGGCGAGGTACTGGCAACTTTGCCCACATGTTTGATGTCCGCCGGGCTTGCGACGCTACGGGGCGTCTCCTCCCATTCTCCGCTGCTCGTCGGCTGATGCTGTGGTCACATGGGGCCCCATGTGAACCCGCGTCAGCGGTGATGTCAGCGCCGGATGGAGGTGTGTCCCCGGCGCCTCGCAAGGAGGACGGCATCCGGTCCCGTCTGTATATGAATAGCATAGGCACACTGCAAGGCACGCCCCCTGAGGAAGGAAGCTGAGCGCTTCCGAAACGCGCGTAGGGGAGGGTGGAGGTCCACACGTGTTTGATCTACAGATCACTAGGTATGTTATATCGATATGTGTCCATCGCAGTCACTATACAGTTTATGCTGCGCACTTGCGCTTATGATATGATACGTCCCTAACATGTGTGGTTCCTTACCAGTGATGTGGTTTGTGTCACCGCTTTTTCCAGTTGTGCCCCTGTCTTTTGCCTTTATATGTGTTTTTAAATAATAAAGATTTTTCTATTGTTCAATAATTTGTAATACTTATGGACTTTTTTCCACTATTCAGTCTGTGGTGATAATATTGATTTTTGGTGGGTCCGGACTTGTCCTGTTCTCTGGGTGTGTATGCCTGTTACTCACTACACTAGTAGGAATTTGTTAATATTATGCGGCACTCACCCAATTGTATGCGTTTATCTGTTGTTCATTATCCTGTATATAGTATATATCTGTGTGTCATCTCCCCTGTATATAGTATGTACCTGTATGTCATCTCCTCCTGTATATAGTATGTACCTGTATGTCATCTCCTCCTGTATATAGTATATACCTGTGTGTCATCTCCTCCTGTATATAGCATATACCTGTGTGTCATCTCCCCTGTATATAGTATATACCTGTGTGTCATCTTCCCTGCATATAGTATATACCTGTATGTCATCTCCCCTGTGTATAGTATATACCAGTGTGTCATCTCCTCCTGTATATAGTATATACCTGTGTGTCATCTCCCCTGTATAGAGTATATATGTATGTCATCTCCTCCTGTATATAGTATATACCTGTATGTCATCTCCCCTGTATATAGTATATGTATGTGTCATCTCCCCTGTATATAGTATATATCTGTGTGTCATCTCCTCTTTATATAGTATATATCTGTATGTCATCACCTCCTGTATTAGACCGCATTCACACGTTATTTGGTCAGTATTTTTACCTCAGTATTTGTAAGCTAAATTGGCAGTCTGATAAATCCCCAGCCAACAGGAAGCCCTCCCCCCTGGCAGTATATATTAGCTCACACATACACATAACAGACAGGTCACGTGACTGACAGCTGCCGTATTTCCTATATGGTACATTTGTTGCTCTTGTAGTTTGTCTGCTTAATAATCAGATTTTTATTTTTGAAGGATAATACCAGACTTGTGTGTGTTTTAGGGTGAGTTTCATGTGTCAAGTTGTGTGTGTTGAGTTGCATGTGGCTACATGCATGTAGCGACTTTTGTGAGATGAGTTTTGTGTGGCGACATGCGTGTAGCAACTTTTTGTGTGTCGAGTTGCATGTGACAGGTTAGTGTAGCAAGTTGTGTGCAGCAAGTGTTGCGCATGGCGAGTTTTGCGCATGGCGAGTTTTATGTGTGGTGCGTTTTGAGTATGTGCAAGTTTTGTGTGAGGCAACTTTTGCATGTGTTGCAACTTTTGTGCATGTGGCAATCTTTCCACGTGTGTAAGTTTTGCGTGTGGCGAGTTTTCCATGAGGTGAGTTTTGCACGTGTGGCGAGTTTTGCGTGAGCCTAGTTTTGCATGTGGCGAGTTTTGCGCGTTGCGAGTTTTGAGCGGCGACTTTTGTGTTTCGACTTTTATTTGGCGAGGTTGGTGTATGTGTGGTGAAATGTGTGCTGAGGGTGGTATATGCATTCAAGCACGTGGTAGTGTGTGGCGCATTTTGTTCATTTTGTTCATTTTGCGCATGTATGTTCATATCCCCGTGTGTGGTGAGTATCCAATGTCTGGGCCCCACCTTAGCAACTGTACGGTATATACTCTTTGGCGCCATCGCTCTCAATCTTTAAGTCCCCCTTGTTCACATCTGGCAGCTGTCAATTTGCCTCCAACACTTTTCCTTTCACTTTTTCCCCATTATGTAGATAGGGGGAAAATTGTTTGGTGAATTGGAACGCGCGGGGTTAAAATTTCACCTCACAACATAGCCTATGACGCTCTCTGGGTCCAGATGTGTGACTGTGCAAAATTTTGTGGCTGTAGCTGCGACGGTGCAGATGCCAATCCCGGACATACACACATACACACACACATTCAGCTTTATATATTAGACTAGCTGAGGAGCCCGATTCTAACGCATCGGGTATTCTAGAATATGCATGTCCACGTAGTATATTGCCCAGACACGTAGTATATTGGCCAGTTACATAGTATATTGCCCAGTGATGTAGTATACATCACAGAGCCACGTAGTATATTGCACAGCGACGTAGTATATTGCCCAGCCACGTAGTATATTGCCCATGCCCAGTGATGTAGTATATTGCACAGCGACGTAGTATACAGCACAGAGCCACGTAGTATATTGCCCAGCCACGTAGTATATTGCCCAGCCACGTATGTCACAGGTTAAAAAATAAAAAATAAACATACTCACCTTCCGATCCCGAGGGCGCCTTGTAGTTCTGTCGGCTGTGCGCGGTGCAGGCGGCAGCTTCCGGTCCCAGGGTGTGATGACGTCGCGGTCACATGACCGTGACATCATGGCAGGTCCTTCTCGCGCAAGCGCACAGGGCCTGTGATGATGTCGCAGTCACATGACCGTGACGTCCTGGCAGGTCCTCCTCCTGTACCATCGTTGGCACCGGAACCTGCCGCTTGCATGGAGAGGTCACCGGAGCGTCACGAGGAGCGGGAAAGGTGAGTATATAATAATTTTTTATTTTTTTAAATTATTTTTAACATTAGATCCTTTAACTATTGACGCTGCATATGCAGCGTCAATAGTAAAAACTTGGTCACACAGGGCTAATAGCGGCGGTAGCAGAGTGAGTTACCCGCGGCATAACGCGATCCGTTACCGCTGGCATTAACCCTGTGTGAGTGGTGACTGCGGGGAGTATGGAGCGGGCACTGACTGCAGGGGAGTAGGAAGGGACTAATCGGACTGTGGCCGTCGCTGATTGGTCGCGGCAGCCATGACAGGCAGCTGCCGAGACCAATCAGCGAATGAATATCCGTGACAGAAAGGACAGACAGAAGGACAGACAGAAGGACAGACAGAAATACGGAAGTGACTCTTAAACAATTATATAGTAGGTTATATATATATATATATACAGTGGGGCAAAAAAGTATTTAGTCATTCAGCAATAGTGCAAGTTCCACCACTTAAAAAGATGAGAGGCGTCTGTAATTTACATCATAGGTAGACCTCAACTATGGGAGACAAACTGAGAAATAAAAATCCAGAAAATCACATTGTCTGTTTTTTTATCATTTTATTTGCATATTATGGTGGAAAATAAGTATTTGGTCAGAAACAAACAATCAAGATTTCTGGCTCTCACAGACCTGTAACTTCTTCTTTAAGAGTCTCCTCTTTCCTCCACTCATTACCTGTAGTAATGGCACCTGTTTAAACTTGTTATCAGTATAAAAAGACACCTGTGCACACCCTCAAACAGTCTGACTCCAAACTCCACTATGGTGAAGACCAAAGAGCTGTCAAAGGACACCAGAAACAAAATTGTAGCCCTGCACCAGGCTGGGAAGACTGAATCTGCAATAGCCAACCAGCTTGGAGTGAAGAAATCAACAGTGGGAGCAATAATTAGAAAATGGAAGACATTCAAGACCACTGATAATCTCCCTCGATCTGGGGCTCCACGCAAAATCCCACCCCGTGGGGTCAGAATGATCACAAGAACGGTGAGCAAAAATCCCAGAACCACGCGGGGGGACCTAGTGAATGAACTGCAGAGAGCTGGGACCAATGTAACAAGGCCTACCATAAGTAACACACTACGCCACCATGGACTCAGATCCTGCAGTGCCAGATGTGTCCCACTGCTTAAGCCAGTACATGTCCGGGCCCGTCTGAAGTTTGCTAGAGAGCATTTGGATGATCCAGAGGAGTTTTGGGAGAATGTCCTATGGTCTGATGAAACCAAACTGGAACTGTTTGGTAGAAACACAACTTGTCGTGTTTGGAGGAAAAAGAATACTGAGTTGCATCCATCAAACACCATACCTACTGTAAAGCATGGTGGTGGAAACATCATGCTTTGGGGCTGTTTCTCTGCAAAGGGGCCAGGACGACTGATCCGGGTACATGAAAGAATGAATGGGGCCATGTATCGTGAGATTTTGAGTGCAAACCTCCTTCCATCAGCAAGGGCATTGAAGATGAAACGTGGCTGGGTCTTTCAACATGACAATGATCCAAAGCACACCGCCAGGGCAACGAAGGAGTGGCTTCGTAAGAAGCATTTCAAGGTCCTGGAGTGGCCTAGCCAGTCTCCAGATCTCAACCCTATAGAAAACCTTTGGAGGGAGTTGAAAGTCCGTGTTGCCAAGCGAAAAGCCAAAAACATCACTGCTCTAGAGGAGATCTGCATGGAGGAATGGGCCAACATACCAACAACAGTGTATGGCAACCTTGTGAAGACTTACAGAAAACGTTTGACCTCTGTCATTGCCAACAAAGGATATATTACAAAGTATTGAGATGAAATTTTGTTTCTGACCAAATACTTATTTTCCACCATAATATGCAAATAAAATGATAAAAAAACAGACAATGTGATTTTCTGGATTTTTTTTTCTCAGTTTGTCTCCCATAGTTGAGGTCTACCTATGATGTAAATTACAGACGCCTCTCATCTTTTTAAGTGGTGGAACTTGCACTATTGCTGAATGACTAAATACTTTTTTGCCCCACTGTATATATATATATATATATATATATATATATATATACAGTATATATATATATATATATATATATATATACTGTATATATAAATAATGAGTTACAAGATAAAAATATAAATACACATTTTTATGTGAAAAAAAGCAAAGTACACATATTTGTTATCGCCAAATATTGAAAACGTGGCAAACTGTGCTTTTTCATCATACTGCTAGAAAAAAGTAGAATAAAACACAATAAAAAAGACAAATGTAAATACAAAATTATATAGCTGAAAACATCATCTTTTCCTGCAAAAAACAAGCACCATACAGCTCCATCAGAGGGAAAAATAAAAAAGTTATTGCTCTCAGAATAAAGTGATGCAAAAATAATTATTTTTTTCTACAAAATAATTTTTATTGTGTAAAAGTGACAAAGCTTACGTAACTTAGGTATCGCTGTAATCATAGTGACCTGAAAAATAATGCTGCCTCAACAATTTTATCAGATGCAGGAAGTCATTAAAAAAAAAAGAAAATTCCTGAATTGCTGTTGTTTTGTTAATTCTGCCTCCCAACAATCGGAATAGAAAGCGATCAAAAAATTTCACGTGCCCAAAAATGATACCAATAAAAATGTCAATTCGTCCCACAAAAAACAAGCCCTCGCGTGACTTTGCTGGCAGAAATATGGAAACGTTATAGCTTGCAAAAACTAGTTTTCAACAAAAAAAAATCTTTTAGTTTGTGACTGCTGCCAAACAGTAAAACCCATAATGAATCTGGTATTGCTGTAATCGCACCAACCTGAAGAATAAAGTTGTGCAATCACTTATACCACACGAGGAACAGGGTAAAAAATAAATGAAACCAATTCTTTACCTTCTGTTGATTGTTTTCATTCTTCCTTCCAAAGATCGCAGTGAGGATCAGCTCACATTTATCTTGCGCTCTACGCTGATCGCTTACACTGGGGATTCCGTGTAAATCTTGGAAATTCAGATGGAACACCCGGTGGATTCCCTGTAATGAGGCAGATGTGGGACACTGTGAACACCGTCTGGTCTATGATCCGACAGTGTCTATCTTTTTAGGCATGCATGAAAGCATGGTCTGCCACAGTATTGTGCACTTCAGAAAAGAAAGACACCATTGAACAGAGGCTGGACTGAGTCCAGAGTAACTTTCCTGCCTCATTAGAGTAAATGGATCCCTATCGCGTTTCATCTGAATCTCGTCACTCTGAGATTTAGATGGAAACCACAGAGTAATTGCTCAGCATAGCGTGTGGGATAACTGATCCCATATGTTATGTAAAATGTTTCCAATAAAAGCTTCAACTCAATCCACAAAAAAGCAGGTCCCCACTCAGGTCCATCATCTGTCAATGGAAATATAAGGGGCTTCCACTTTACTGGTAGTGCAAAGGCTCTGAAAAGCGCTAAGCCTCTCACCCCCCCAAAAGAAATCTATTGAATTCTACCCCCCAAATACAAACACCGTTCTCCCAAATACAAATTCCCCCCTCCCTTCTGAGCCTCACATCGTGTCTAAACCACATTTATTGTCCCCATGTTTGGCAGGGGTGTAATTTCCAAAATGGGGTCACTAGAGGAGATATTCTGCTCTTCTAGTACTAGGAAAATCTACAGTCAAGGAGGCAGCCACATATGGGGTATTTCCACATTTAGCAGACATTGTGTGACAAATTTTGGTGCCATTTGTACTCATTTCCCCATGTGAAAATATTAAATTTGGCCCTAAAACAATTTTTTTTGTGGTAAATAAGTAATTATTTTTTCTTCATTGCCCAATGGTATAAAATTCTGTAACACACCTATGTAGTCAATATGATCACTGCACCCCTAAATGAATTAATTGAGAGATGTAGTTTGTAAAATCGGGTCACTTATGGGGGTTTCTGGCTAGAGATGGGAGAACCCGTGGGTGTTCGGGCTCAGCCAAACTTTTAACAGAAAAGTGTGATTCAGGTACCAGTCCAGCACCCGAACTCTAACCCGAACCCCATTCAAATGAATGAGGGGCCCAAACATCTGATGTTTCTTGCACTGTTGTCTGCGTGACAGTGCAAGAAAGTCAGAGAACTATGCTTCCCATGCTGTCAGATGACCGTGTGTGAGCCATCAGCTCTGACTGGCAGTAAAAAAAAGTTACCGCCAGTCACAGGCGTCGGCTGATGAGAGTACTACTCTCATCATCCTACACCTGCTCTCACTGATAGAAGGAAGAGCAGGTGAGGCTGATGAGAGTATTCATCAGCCAGCACCTGTGCAATAAATAAAAAATATCATGCGTTTCCCTCTATTTTTGGTAACCAGCACAGGCAACTGACAGCTGCGGGCTGCAACCCCCAGCTGTCAGCTTTATAGTGATTAGCTATCAAAAATAGAGGGGTCTCCACACCTCATTTTTTCATTATTAAAATAAACAATTAAAAAAAACGATGTGGGGTCCCCACATTTTTGACAACCAGCCAAGCTAAAGTGGACAGCTGGAGGCTGGAATTCTCAGACTGGTCAGTGACCATGGATATTGGCCCGCAGCAAACCGCAGCGCTCTGATAGGTGGTATCGAACTTACCGTCGATCCTAACCGGCGGTGTTTCTCACGCTGTCACACAGATGACAGCGTGGGAAACAGCCAATGTTCGGGCTGCCGAACCCGAATAGTAACACGCATTTCCAGGAGAAGTCAGTGTTCGGGGTCCATGCATTGGCTCTAGGTGTTCCGTATGGATCCTGAACTTTGCTGTTCGAGTTTGCCAATCACTAGTTCTGGCACCTCAGGGGCTCTGCCAGTGGGTCATGGCATCTGCAAACCAAAAAGTAAAATCTGCACTATAGTATGACACTCCTTCCCTTCTGAGTTTTGTACTGTGCCTGAAAAGTAGTTCCCGATTACATGCAGGATATTGGCACAATCAGGAGAAATTGCATAAGAAAAAAACTGTGAGGTCCATTTTTTCCTATTAGCCCTTCTAAAAATGTAAAATTTGGGGCTAAAACAACAATTTAGAGGTAAAAATGTAATTATTCTTTCTTCACTGTCCAAATGTATAAAATGCTGTGAGGTAAAGGTGGTGTCAACATGCTCACTGCACCCCTAAAATAATTGTAATTTGTAAAATCACATCACTTATCGAGAGTTTCTGCTGTTCTGGCACCTCCAGGACTCTGCCAATGTGACATGGCACCATCAAACCATTTCAGCAAAATCTGAACTCCAATGTAGCATTTCTTCCCTTCTGAGCTTTTTGTACTGTGCCTCAAAAGTAGTTTTCCACCACATATGGGGTATTGGCGTACTCAGAAGAAATTGCAAAAAAAAATTGTACTGTTCATTTTCTCCTGTTACCCTTGAGAAAGTAAATAATTTGGGCCTAAAAACATTTTTGTGGGAAAATGTGTTTTTTTTTTTATTTTCACGGCTCTACATTATAAACTTCTGTGATACACCTGTGGGTTCAAGGTGCTCCCCACACATCTAGATACATTCCTTGAGGGGTATAGTTTTCAAAATGGGATCACTTGTGTTTTTTTTCACTGTTTAGGCACATCAGGGACTCTCCAAACACGTCATGGCGTCCTCTCTTGATTCCAGCCATTTTTGTGTTCAAAACGTCAAACGTTGCTCCTTCCCTACCAACGTTGCTCCTTCCCTGCCGAGCCCTGCCATGCGCTCAAGCAGTACTTTTCCCCCCATATGGGGTATCCGCATACTCAAAAGAAATTTTTTTGTTGTTCATTTTCTTCTGTTACTCTTGTGAAAATGCAAAACTTGGGGCTAAATTAACATTTTTGTGAAGCACCTGGGGGTTCATGGTGCTCACCACACATCTAGACAAGCTTTTTGAGGATATTTAATAATTTGTTTTGCTATTTAAAAAAAAACAAAAAACTATTTGTCCCACCTCCCCAAAAGGATGTAACAAGAAATGTGAGGTATGTGGGTACATATCCAAAAAGCAAGCAGCTGTTTTAGACTTCTGTATCGGTGGGGTGTATACTGTTTAAAATTTGATATGTAAAACAGGTGTGCAAAAAAAAAACAGTCACAGTTTATTGTTAATTTTCTTTAGTATTTTTAAAGCACAATTATTCCCGTTAACAAAAAGGATTACATATAAATTGCAAAAACTCACTGATCAAACCCTTTTCTTGGAAAAATGTGCTGGCATGCTTCTTTCTAGTGCATGAAGAATTTAAAAACTATGTATAATTCAAATTCAGCAAGACAAACTGCAAACCCAGCTACACTACATCACTGACAATCACATTGACACCTCTCCTAGCTCTGTACCCTTATCAATTCAATCTACACTATTCACAGACTGCTATACTCCTCTTCTTCAGTGATGCAGTTTTTTAAAAATCTCTTTCTACTGTACAGTATTTGTCAAACGTTTCAGGGCTTTTTCTCTCTATCTCAATTGCAGAGCTCTTCACTATTTAGAAACACCCAAAAATGGCTGCATTTCCTGCTTAGACTTTTATACTGGCTCTGACAGTCCTTCCTGATTGTCTGTGCTATACCATGTGATGTGATAGGCATTATGGAGATTTTTGGTTCCGATTTCATGTTAGCCTTCTATTGTTAATGTAATCTTCAAATAGTAATATGCTGGCATGCATTATTTTGGTAGTTCTTTTTGGTGATTCACAAATTGTTTGTATTGAACAGGAACTCGACAAAAATTGAATTTCCCTCAAATTGGTTTATTCCTCAATGTTTAAAAATATATTGAACAGCAGCATGGGAATTTCTGAAATTGTCTAAAGAAGGTTGTGAAATGTGTGGCTGCCCCACATCTTCAGAATAATATTTTGCAGGGGTAAATTCGACTGTGGATGGGATCTCCTCTGAGAGAGATCCGTAATAAATATTCTATTGGAACACACCCTAAGGACATTTTATATACTACAGTAGTAGGGGGACCCTCTACGTTTTTTTTTGTCCTCACACAGCAATGACATTTGCTCGTGTGCAGCATGTTAGCGGCAGACAACTTTTGGACTTTCTACAAAACCATGCTGGTGGTTGAGAGTCTACAATTCAAGTTTTATATTTTATCGGCCTAATTCAGAGTATACCCAACATAAGAAAGCCAACAGTTCTCCGCACCTGTAATGGGTGCATCCAGGTACTCTGCAGCTTGAGCAGAACTTGTCAGTATGAAGCAGCTGCAAATAAGGAAGATTATTTCCGAAACGCGTCAGTTGTTTGATCAATGTTCAGTAGTTTTAGCACCTATGGAATAAAGGTACAATAAACACAGAATTTCTCAAGGATGGAGCGCTGGCCTTTATCTAACTGGACTAATTCAGAGTATGGATCATGATGCACAGACTGACACTCCATGCGTCTCTTGACCCAAACTTGATGGCCTGATAGGCTTTTATGGGGTTGTTGATTTTGGGACTTTAGACCCACAGGCATTTTGTTTATCACAGTAAATACACCGTGTTTCAGAGCCGTCTGAATTTGGCTTGAGAACCAATTCAGCCTTTTTTAAAGGGATAGAAAACCCCTCTGATTGCCCTTCTTGAAACAGGTACTGATAGAAAGTATAACAACTAGTGTTGAGCGATACCTTCCGATATCGGAAAGTATCGGTATCGGAAAGTATCGGCCGATACCGTCAAAATATCGGATCTAATCCGATACCGATACCCGATCCCAATGCAAGTCAATGGGACGAAAATATCGGAATTAAAATAAACCCTTTATAAACTTGTAGGTTCATTCTACATGAAGGAAAACAACTAAGAATAATGTAGGATGTATTGGGGGAGGTGGCGGAGACATTAAAGGCACAGAGGTTTAGCCCAATGTAATAGAATAGCAGGATTTTGGGGTTTTTTTTATGACGTTCGGCGTTAGAAAGATTTTGACTATGTTAATTTTTTTTTTATTTTGTCAGATATTGATGTTTCACTACTTCCACGCCCTTCACCTTCTTTTTTACTTCTCCCACACTTTCTTCTTCATTATCCTCATCATCAGCTTCTTTGACATCAACTTCTTCACCTTATTCATCTTCTTCTTCATCTTCTACCTATTATTTTTTTGGTTACATTGTTCATATTCTTTTTATTTTACTATTATCTTCATCATATTCTACTTCTTCATCATATTCTTATTTGTGACAGGCATTCCCATAGTTGTTATCTATAAAAGTTTGAAGATTACACCTTCCGTTCTGCCTGTCACAAAACAGTTACATTTGTCCGCGTTCAGTTTGGCCTGCAGCATCAGGCTTTATCCAGGGGCACCACGAGGAGGAACGGACTCACCCCCATACACTGCTTAGTCTTCTTCTGCTTATAATTTAGATAATATTTTTTGCTCTGATATTTAGTGTTATGCTTAATGTTCTTCTGCTCTTTGTTCTGCAGCCTCTTGTTCTTCTGCTTCTCGGTCTTCCAGGTCGTCGTCGTCTCCAGGGTCGTCGTCTCCGTGGTCGTCGTCATCAGGGTGGTCTTCAGGGTCGTCGTCTCCGGGGTCGTCGTCATCGGGGTGGTCTTCAGGGTCATCGTCTCCAGGGTCGTCGTCATCACGGTGGTTGTCGTCTCTGGTGTCGTCGTCATCTTAGGGGTGGTCTTCCGGGTCATCGTGTTTAGTCTCTTCAACTTGGAAATGTAGCAGAAGGTACAAGAAGGCTGAGAAAATGCCGAGAACCAGCTGATGGAACTGGAACTCGGATGGCTACCCGAAGGTCCAAGAGCCAATGGAACTACCGAGGACCAGCTGACGTTACTGGAACCCGGTTACTAAGCAGGAGGTACCCGTGCCTGAAAGCACTACCAAGGACCACCTGACGTTGGTGGACCTCGGATACCCAGAGGGAGGCACCTAAGCCAAAGGCTCTGCCCGGAACCAGCTGACGGTACTGGAACCAGGATGGGGAGCAGAAGGTACAAGAGCAAGTGTCTGCGTGGCTTTTGCAGGACACGATGCCGGCTGCACAGCAGGGGAACAGCTGGCGGTGCTGAACCCCACTGACACATTGGCTGGTGTTTTTCTCTGTGCAGCTAGCAGTACCGGGCCCCAACTGGCGGTGTTAGAGCCCGGGGTCAGCAGGAGGAGGAGAGGGAGCAGAGTGTAGGCCGAAGCCTGCACTGGCGGCAGCTTTGGGTCTGTTGTGCCTGCGTGGCAGTTGCAGGACACGTTGCCGGCTGCACAGCAGGGGAACAGCTGGCGGTGCTGAACCCCACTGACACATTGGCTGGCGTTTTTCTCTGTGCAGCTAGCAGTACCGGGCCCCAACTGGCGGTGTTGGAGCCCGGGCTCTGCAGGGGGAGCAGAGTGTAGGCCGAAGCCTAATTGAACCAATTTCAAAGGTAACCTTTAACCCCCCCTCAGGGGTTACAAAGTAGAAGAGCCACAGCTTATGCAGCAGTAGTGCTGCACAAGTCAAAGGTTGCTCTTTTAATTTTGCTCCTTGCACACGCTGAATGAAACACGTATAACATTTAGCCCTTTATACAGTCAAACTGTGTTGGAGGCGCGAGTTCCCTTTGTAATGAGACGCAGCACAGATGTCAAGAATCCCACCTTGGTGCTGGGTGCAGCCTCCTGAGCGTTGTTATTTGCTGTACAGGAGTCTGCGCTGTCGTGTTATCCCCTGGCCTAGCGCTGTTAGCGCTGCCCATCTTCTGACATCATTTAATGTCGGCCGGTGCGGTTCGCGATGACCATGAATCCCAGCCCCGCAGTGTCTTAACATTGTTAAAACACTGCGGGGCTGGGATTCATGGCCTGGCGCAGCACATATGTTCGCCTCTCACACTCGGGTCCTTACACCCGCTTCAGACTGTGCGGCGTCAGCTGATCCCTTATCGCATGCCACGGCCATGAAGCCGCACAGTCTGAAGAAGGCGGAAGGAGATGAGGGACAGGCGAACTGATGCACTGATCATGCCCATCAATCACACCCTCGCAGTCCCAATAAATAAGACACCGAGGGGCGTTGTGTGGGTCAGGGCGGCCGCAGAGGCGCAGTCAGCCAGACAATGATGCCAGAAGACGGGCAGCGCTACCAAGGGGGTTGCAGCGTGTCATTACAAAGGAAAGTCACACCACCGGGACGGTTAAATGGTCACACAGAGGACACATTTTAGACGTGTTTTCAGTTCCACATGTGCGAGGAGAATACGTTTATGAGCCACCTTGCACACATGCAGCATTACCGCTGTACAAGGTGGCTGTAAAACGTACAAACGCCTGGGGGAGGGGGGACAGGTTCCCTTCAATTTCAGTTCTGGTGTCTGCGTGGCTTTTGCAGGACACGATGCCGGCTGCACAGCAGGGGAACAGCTGGCGGTGCTGAACCCCACTGACACATTGGCTGGTGTTTTTCTCTGTGCAGCTAGCAGTACCGGGCCCCAACTGGCGGTGTTAGAGCCCGGGGTCAGCAGGAGGAGGAGAGGGAGCAGAGTGTAGGCCGAAGCCTGCACTGGCGGCAGCTTTGGGTCTGTTGTGCCTGCGTGGCAGTTGCAGGACACGTTACCGGCTGCACAGCAGGGGAACAGCTGGCGGTGCTGAACCCCACTGACACATTGGCTGGTGTTTTTCTCTGTGCAGCTAGCAGTACCGGGCCCCAACTGGCGGTGTTGGAGCCCGGGCTCTGCAGGGGGAGCAGAGTGTAGGCCGAAGCCTGCACTGGCGGCAGCTTTGGGTCTGTTGTGCCTGCGTGGCAGTTGCAGGACACGTTGCCGGCTGCACAGCAGGGGAACAGCTGGCGGTGCTGAACCCCACTGACACATTGGCTGGTGTTTTTCTCTGTGCAGCTAGCAGTACCGGGCCCCAACTGGCGGTGTTGGAGCCCGGGCTCTGCAGGGGGAGCAGAGTGTAGGCCGAAGCCTAATTGAACCAATTTCAAAGGTAACCTTTAACCCCCCTCAGGGGTTACAAAGTAGAAGAGCCACAGCTTATGCAGCAGTAGTGCTGCACAAGTCAAAGGTTGCTCTTTTAATTTTGCTCCTTGCACACGCTGAATGAAACACGTATAACATTTAGCCCTTTATACAGTCAAACTGTGTTGGAGGCGCGAGTTCCCTTTGTAATGAGACGCAGCACAGATGTCAAGAATCCCACCTTGGTGCTGGGTGCAGCCTCCTGAGCGTTGTTATTTGCTGTACAGGAGTCTGCGCTGTCGTGTTATTCCCTGGCCTAGCGCTGTTAGCGCTGCCCATCTTCTGACATCATTTAATGTCGGCCGGTGCGGTTCGCGATGACCATGAATCCCAGCCCCGCAGTGTCTTAACATTGTTAAAACACTGCGGGGCTGGGATTCATGGCCTGGCGCAGCACATATGTTCGCCTCTCACACTCGGGTCCTTACACCCGCTTCAGACTGTGCGGCGTCAGCTGATCCCTTATCGCATGCCACGGCCATGAAGCCGCACAGTCTGAAGAAGGCGGAAGGAGATGAGGGACAGGCGAACTGATGCACTGATCATGCCCATCAATCACACCCTCGCAGTCCCAATAAATAAGACACCGAGGGGCGTTGTGTGGGTCAGGGCGGCCGCAGAGGCGCAGGCAGCCAGACAATGATGCCAGAAGACGGGCAGCGCTACCAAGGGGGTTGCAGCGTGTCATTACAAAGGAAAGTCACACCACCGGGACGGTTAAATGGTCACACAGAGGACACATTTTAGACGTGTTTTCAGTTCCACATGTGCGAGGAGAATACGTTTATGAGCCACCTTGCACACATGCAGCATTACCGCTGTACAAGGTGGCTGTAAAACGTACAAACGCCTGGGGGAGGGGGGACGGGTTCCCTTCAATTTCAGTTCTGGTGTCTGCGTGGCTTTTGCAGGACACGATGCCGGCTGCACAGCAGGGGAACAGCTGGCGGTGCTGAACCCCACTGACACATTGGCTGGTGTTTTTCTCTGTGCAGCTAGCAGTACCGGGCCCCAACTGGCGGTGTTGGAGCCCGGGCTCTGCAGGGGGAGCAGAGTGTAGGCCGAAGCCTAATTGAACCAATTTCAAAGGTAACCTTTAACCCCCCTCAGGGGTTACAAAGTAGAAGAGCCACAGCTTATGCAGCAGTAGTGCTGCACAAGTCAAAGGTTGCTCTTTTAATTTTGCTCCTTGCACACGCTGAATGAAACACGTATAACATTTAGCCCTTTATACAGTCAAACTGTGTTGGAGGCGCGAGTTCCCTTTGTAATGAGACGCAGCACAGATGTCAAGAATCCCACCTTGGTGCTGGGTGCAGCCTCCTTAGCGTTGTTATTTGCTGTACAGGAGTCTGCGCTGTCGTGTTATTCCCTGGCCTAGCGCTGTTAGCGCTGCCCATCTTCTGACATCATTTAATGTCGGCCGGTGCGGTTCGCGATGACCATGAATCCCAGCCCCGCAGTGTCTTAACATTGTTAAAACACTGCGGGGCTGGGATTCATGGCCTGGCGCAGCACATATGTTCGCCTCTCACACTCGGGTCCTTACACCCGCTTCAGACTGTGCGGCGTCAGCTGATCCCTTATCGCATGCCACGGCCATGAAGCCGCACAGTCTGAAGAAGGCGGAAGGAGATGAGGGACAGGCGAACTGATGCACTGATCATGCCCATCAATCACACCCTCGCAGTCCCAATAAATAAGACACCGAGGGGCGTTGTGTGGGTCAGGGCGGCCGCAGAGGCGCAGGCAGCCAGACAATGATGCCAGAAGACGGGCAGCGCTACCAAGGGGGTTGCAGCGTGTCATTACAAAGGAAAGTCACACCACCGGGACGGTTAAATGGTCACACAGAGGACACATTTTAGACGTGTTTTCAGTTCCACATGTGCGAGGAGAATACGTTTATGAGCCACCTTGCACACATGCAGCATTACCGCTGTACAAGGTGGCTGTAAAACGTACAAACGCCTGGGGGAGGGGGGACGGGTTCCCTTCAATTTCAGTTCTGGTGTCTGCGTGGCTTTTGCAGGACACGATGCCGGCTGCACAGCAGGGGAACAGCTGGCGGTGCTGAACCCCACTGACACATTGGCTGGTGTTTTTCTCTGTGCAGCTAGCAGTACCGGGCCCCAACTGGCGGTGTTAGAGCCCGGGGTCAGCAGGAGGAGGAGAGGGAGCAGAGTGTAGGCCGAAGCCTGCACTGGCGGCAGCTTTGGGTCTGTTGTGTCTGCGTGGCAGTTGCAGGACACGTTGCCGGCTGCACAGCAGGGGAACAGCTGGAGGTGCTGAACCCCACTGACACATTGGCGAGGTGTTTGGCTCTGTGCAGCCAGCACTTCCGGACAGCAACTGGCGGTGTTGGAGCCCGGGCTCTGCAGGCGGAGCAGAGTGTAGGCCGAAGCCTAATTGAACCGATTTTAAAAGTAACCTTTAACCCCCCCTCAGGGGTGAAAAACTACAAGAGCCACAGCTTGGGCAGCAGTAATGCTGCACAAGTGAAAGGTTGCTCTTTTAATTTTGCTCCTTGCACACGCTGAAAGGAACACGTACAACATTTAGGCCCTTACACAGTCAAACTGTTTTGGAGGCGTGAGTTCCCCTCGTAAGGAGACGCAGCACAGCTTGCAAAAATGCCACCTTGGTGCTTTGCGCGGCCTCCTGAGCATCGTTATTTGTTGCACAGGAGTCTGCGCTGTCGTGTTATCCCTTGGCCTTGCGCTGTTAGTGCTGCCCGTCCCCTGACATCATTTGATGTCGGCCGGTGCGGTTCGCGATGCCCATGAATCCCAGCCCCGCAGTGTCTTGACATAGTTAAAACACTGCGGGGCTGGGATTAATGGCCTGGCGCAGCACATATGTTCGCCTCTCACACTCGGGTCCTTACACCTGCTTCAGACTATGCGGCGTCAGCTGATCCCTTATCGCATGCCACGGCCATGAAGCCGCACAGTCCGAAGAAGGCGGAAGGAGATGAGGGACAGGCGAAGAAATGCACCGTTCATGCCCGTCAATCACACCCTCGCAGTCAAAATAAATAAGACACCGAGGGGCGTTGTGTGGGGCAAGGCGGCCGCAGAGGCGCACCCAGCCAAACAATGATGCCAGAAGACGGGCAGCGTTACCAAGGAGCTTGTTGCGTGTCAATACAAAGGAAAATCACACCTGAGGGACGTTTTAATGGTCACAGAGGACACATTTTAGACGTGTTCAGTTCCACGAGTGCAAGGAGAATAAGTTTCTGAGCCACCTTGCACACATGCAGCATTACTGCTGTACAAGGTGGCTGTAAAACATAGAAACACCTGGGGGAGGGGGGACAGGTTCCCTTCAATTTCAGTTCTTGTGTCTGCGTGGCGGTCGCAGGACACGTTGCCGGCTACACAGCAGGGGAACAGCTGGCGGTGCTGAACCCCACTGACACATTGGCTGGTGTTTTTCTCTGTGCAGCTAGCACATCTGGGCCAAAACTGGCGGTGTTAGAGCCCAGGGTCAGCAGGAGGAGCAGGGGGAGCGGAGTGTAGGCCGAAGCCTGCACTGGAGCAAGTTGAAAGGAAACCTTTAACCCCCCCCCCAGGCGTTTGTAGCTGAAAGAGCCATTGTGTACAGCACTAATGCTGGAAAAGGTAAACTTAGCTCTTTTAATTATGGTCCTTGCACATGCTGAACCTAACACTTATGAAATGTGTCCCCACACACCGTTAAACCGTCCGGTAGGTGGAACTTTCCTTTGTCGTGTGACGCAGCACAGCCATCATTTTTACCCCCTTGGCGCCGTGCGCCGCCTCCTCAGCGTTGTTTGAATCTGTCCCGGAGCCTGCGCTGTTAGGTTAGCCCTTGGCCATGCACACATGTTGCGCTGCCCGTCTTCTGACATCATTTGGTGTCAGGCTGGCTGCGCCTGTGCGGGTGCGCTGGCCGAGATCCCGCCTCGCAGTGTCGTCTAATGTAATCCCACCGCGGGCCTGGGATCCGTGGCCATGCGCAGTGCATATCCTCGCCTCTCACTCCCCTCCCTACGGCTTCTTCAGACTGTGCGGTGTCACGGCCGTGGCATGCTATTAGGGATCAGCTGACACCGCACAGTCTGAAGAAGCCGTAGGGAGGGGAGTGAGAGGCGAGGATATGCACTGCGCATGGCCACGGATCCCAGGCCCGCGGTGGGATTACATTAGACGACACTGCGAGGCGGGATCTCGGCCAGCGCACCCGCACAGGCGCAGCCAGCCTGACACCAAATGATGTCAGAAGACGGGCAGCGCAACATGTGTGCATGGCCAAGGGCTAACCTAACAGCGCAGGCTCCGGGACAGATTCAAACAACGCTGAGGAGGCGGCGCACGGCGCCAAGGGGGTAAAAATGATGGCTGTGCTGCGTCACACGACAAAGGAAAGTTCCACCTACCGGACGGTTTAACGGTGTGTGGGGACACATTTCATAAGTGTTAGGTTCAGCATGTGCAAGGACCATAATTAAAAGAGCGAAGTTTACCTTTTCCAGCATTAGTGCTGTACACAATGGCTCTTTCAGCTCCAAACGCCTGGGGGGGGGTTAAAGGTTTCCTTTCAACTTGCTCCAGTGCAGGCTTCGGCCTACACTCCGCTCCCCCTGCTCCTCCTGCTGACCCTGGGCTCTAACACCGCCAGTTTTGGCCCAGATGTGCTAGCTGCACAGAGAAAAACACCAGCCAATGTGTCAGTGGGGTTCAGCACCGCCAGCTGTTCCCCTGCTGTGTAGCCGGCAACGTGTCCTGCGACCGCCACGCAGACACAAGAACTGAAATTGAAGGGAACCTGTCCCCCCTCCCCCAGGTGTTTCTATGTTTTACAGCCACCTTGTACAGCAGTAATGCTGCATGTGTGCAAGGTGGCTCAGAAACTTATTCTCCTTGCACTCGTGGAACTGAACACGTCTAAAATGTGTCCTCTGTGACCATTAAAACGTCCCTCAGGTGTGATTTTCCTTTGTATTGACACGCAACAAGCTCCTTGGTAACGCTGCCCGTCTTCTGGCATCATTGTTTGGCTGGGTGCGCCTCTGCGGCCGCCTTGCCCCACACAACGCCCCTCGGTGTCTTATTTATTTTGACTGCGAGGGTGTGATTGACGGGCATGAACGGTGCATTTCTTCGCCTGTCCCTCATCTCCTTCCGCCTTCTTCGGACTGTGCGGCTTCATGGCCGTGGCATGCGATAAGGGATCAGCTGACGCCGCATAGTCTGAAGCAGGTGTAAGGACCCGAGTGTGAGAGGCGAATATATGTGCTGCGCCAGGCCATTAATCCCAGCCCCGCAGTGTTTTAACTATGTCAAGACACTGCGGGGCTGGGATTCATGGGCATCGCGAACCGCACCGGCCGACATCAAATGATGTCAGAGGACGGGCAGCACTAACAGCGCAAGGCCAAGGGATAACACGACAGCGCAGACTCCTGTGCAACAAATAACGATGCTCAGGAGGCCGCGCAAAGCACCAAGGTGGCATTTTTGCAAGCTGTGCTGCGTCTCCTTACGAGGGGAACTCACGCCTCCAAAACAGTTTGACTGTGTAAGGGCCTAAATGTTGTACGTGTTCCTTTCAGCGTGTGCAAGGAGCAAAATTAAAAGAGCAACCTTTCACTTGTGCAGCATTACTGCTGCATAAGCTGTGGCTCTTCTACTTTGTAACCCCTGAGGGGGGGTTAAAGGTTACCTTTGAAATTGGTTCAATTAGGCTTCGGC
Organism: Ranitomeya variabilis; assembly: GCF_051348905.1. NCBI lineage: Eukaryota > Metazoa > Chordata > Amphibia > Anura > Dendrobatidae > Ranitomeya > Ranitomeya variabilis. The sequence goes on from NC_135233.1 coordinate 552,427,863, forward strand.
CTACACTCTGCTCCCCCTGCAGAGCCCGGGCTCCAACACCGCCAGTTGGGGCCCGGTACTGCTAGCTGCACAGAGAAAAACACCAGCCAATGTGTCAGTGGGGTTCAGCACCGCCAGCTGTTCCCCTGCTGTGCAGCCGGCAACGTGTCCTGCAACTGCCACGCAGGCACAACAGACCCAAAGCTGCCGCCAGTGCAGGCTTCGGCCTACACTCTGCTCCCTCTCCTCCTCCTGCTGACCCCGGGCTCTAACACCGCCAGTTGGGGCCCGGTACTGCTAGCTGCACAGAGAAAAACACCAGCCAATGTGTCAGTGGGGTTCAGCACCGCCAGCTGTTCCCCTGCTGTGCAGCCGGCATCGTGTCCTGCAAAAGCCACGCAGACACCAGAACTGAAATTGAAGGGAACCTGTCTCCCCCTCCCCCAGGCGTTTGTACGTTTTACAGCCACCTTGTACAGCGGTAATGCTGCATGTGTGCAAGGTGGCTCATAAACGTATTCTCCTCGCACATGTGGAACTGAAAACACGTCTAAAATGTGTCCTCTGTGTGACCATTTAACCGTCCCGGTGGTGTGACTTTCCTTTGTAAGGACACGCTGCAACCCCCTTGGTAGCGCTGCCCGTCTTCTGGCATCATTGTCTGGCTGCCTGCGCCTCTGCGGCCGCCCTGACCCACACAACGCCCCTCGGTGTCTTATTTATTGGGACTGCGAGGGTGTGATTGATGGGCATGATCAGTGCATCAGTTCGCCTGTCCCTCATCTCCTTCCGCCTTCTTCAGACTGTGCGGCTTCATGGCCGTGGCATGCGATAAGGGATCAGCTGACGCCGCACAGTCTGAAGCGGGTGTAAGGACCCGAGTGTGAGAGGCGAACATATGTGCTGCGCCAGGCCATGAATCCCAGCCCCGCAGTGTTTTAACAATGTTAAGACACTGCGGGGCTGGGATTCATGGTCATCGCGAACCGCACCGGCCGACATTAAATGATGTCAGAAGATGGGCAGCGCTAACAGCGCTAGGCCAGGGGATAACACGACAGCGCAGACTCCTGTACAGCAAATAACAACGCTCAGGAGGCTGCACCCAGCACCAAGGTGGGATTCTTGACATCTGTGCTGCGTCTCATTACAAAGGGAACTCGCGCCTCCAACACAGTTTGACTGTATAAAGGGCTAAATGTTATACGTGTTTCATTCAGCGTGTGCAAGGAGCAAAATTAAAAGAGCAACCTTTGACTTGTGCAGCACTACTGCTGCATAAGCTGTGGCTCTTCTACTTTGTAACCCCTGAGGGGGGGTTAAAGGTTACCTTTGAAATTGGTTCAATTAGGCTTCGGCCTACACTCTGCTCCCCCTGCAGAGCCCGGGCTCCAACACCGCCAGTTGGGGCCCGGTACTGCTAGCTGCACAGAGAAAAACACCAGCCAATGTGTCAGTGGGGTTCAGCACTGCCAGCTGTTCCCCTGCTGTGCAGCCGGCAACGTGTCCTGCAACTGCCACGCAGGCACAACAGACCCAAAGCTGCCGCCAGTGCAGGCTTCGGCCTACACTCTGCTCCCTCTCCTCCTCCTGCTGACCCCGGGCTCTAACACCGCCAGTTGGGGCCCGGTACTGCTAGCTGCACAGAGAAAAACACCAGCCAATGTGTCAGTGGGGTTCAGCACCGCCAGCTGTTCCCCTGCTGTGCAGCCGGCATCGTGTCCTGCAAAAGCCACGCAGACACCAGAACTGAAATTGAAGGGAACCTGTCCCCCCTCCCCCAGGCGTTTGTACGTTTTACAGCCACCTTGTACAGCGGTAATGCTGCATGTGTGCAAGGTGGCTCATAAACGTATTCTCCTCGCACATGTGGAACTGAAAACACGTCTAAAATGTGTCCTCTGTGTGACCATTTAACCGTCCCGGTGGTGTGACTTTCCTTTGTAATGACACGCTGCAACCCCCTTGGTAGCGCTGCCCGTCTTCTGGCATCATTGTCTGGCTGCCTGCGCCTCTGCGGCCGCCCTGACCCACACAACGCCCCTCGGTGTCTTATTTATTGGGACTGCGAGGGTGTGATTGATGGGCATGATCAGTGCATCAGTTCGCCTGTCCCTCATCTCCTTCCGCCTTCTTCAGACTGTGCGGCTTCATGGCCGTGGCATGCGATAAGGGATCAGCTGACGCCGCACAGTCTGAAGCGGGTGTAAGGACCCGAGTGTGAGAGGCGAACATATGTGCTGCGCCAGGCCATGAATCCCAGCCCCGCAGTGTTTTAACAATGTTAAGACACTGCGGGGCTGGGATTCATGGTCATCGCGAACCGCACCGGCCGACATTAAATGATGTCAGAAGATGGGCAGCGCTAACAGCGCTAGGCCAGGGGATAACACGACAGCGCAGACTCCTGTACAGCAAATAACAACGCTCAGGAGGCTGCACCCAGCACCAAGGTGGGATTCTTGACATCTGTGCTGCGTCTCATTACAAAGGGAACTCGCGCCTCCAACACAGTTTGACTGTATAAAGGGCTAAATGTTATACGTGTTTCATTCAGCGTGTGCAAGGAGCAAAATTAAAAGAGCAACCTTTGACTTGTGCAGCACTACTGCTGCATAAGCTGTGGCTCTTCTACTTTGTAACCCCTGAGGGGGGGTTAAAGGTTACCTTTGAAATTGGTTCAATTAGGCTTCGGCCTACACTCTGCTCCCCCTGCAGAGCCCGGGCTCCAACACCGCCAGTTGGGGCCCGGTACTGCTAGCTGCACAGAGAAAAACACCAGCCAATGTGTCAGTGGGGTTCAGCACCGCCAGCTGTTCCCCTGCTGTGCAGCCGGCAACGTGTCCTGCAACTGCCACGCAGGCACAACAGACCCAAAGCTGCCGCCAGTGCAGGCTTCGGCCTACACTCTGCTCCCTCTCCTCCTCCTGCTGACCCCGGGCTCTAACACCGCCAGTTGGGGCCCGGTACTGCCAGCTGCACAGAGAAAAACACCAGCCAATGTGTCAGTGGGGTTCAGCACCGCCAGCTGTTCCCCTGCTGTGCAGCCGGCATTGTGTCCTGCAAAAGCCACGCAGACACTTGCTCTTGTACCTTCTGCTCCCCATCCTGGTTCCAGTACCGTCAGCTGGTTCCGGGCAGAGCCTTTGGCTTAGGTGCCTCCCTCTGGGTATCCGAGTTCCACCAACGTCAGGTGGTCCTTGGTAGTGCTTTCAGGCACGGGTACCTCTTGCTTAGTAACCGGGTTCCAGTAACGTCAGCTGGTCCTCGGTAGTTCCATTGGCTCTTGGACCTTCGGGTAGCCATCCGAGTTCCAGTTCCATCAGCTGGTTCTCGGCATTTAGTCAGCCTTCTTGTACCTTCTGCTACATTTCCAAGTTCAAGAGACTAAACACGATGACCCGGAAGACCACCCCTAAGATGACGACGACACCAGAGACGACAACCACCGTGATGACGACGACCCTGGAGACGATGACCCTGAAGACCACCCCGATGACGACGACCCCGGAGACGACGACCCTGAAGACCACCCCGATGACGACGACCACGGAGACGACGACCCTGGAGACGACGACGACCTGGAAGACCGAGAAGCAGAAGAACAAGAGGCTGCAGAACAAAGAGCAGAAGAACATTAAGCATAACACTAAATATCAGAGCAAAAAATATTATCTAAATTATAAGCAGAAGAAGACTAAGCAGTGTATGGGGGTGAGTCCGTTCCTCCTCGTGGTGCCCCTGGATAAAGCCTGATGCTGCAGGCCAAACTGAACGCGGACAAATGTAACTGTTTTGTGACAGGCAGAACGGAAGGTGTAATCTTCAAACTTTTATAGATAACAACTATGGGAATGCCTGTCACAAATAAGAATATGATGAAGAAGTAGAATATGATGAAGATAATAGTAAAATAAAAAGAATATGAACAATGTAACCAAAAAAATAATAGGTAGAAGATGAAGAAGAAGATGAATAAGGTGAAGAAGTTGATGTCAAAGAAGCTGATGATGAGGATAATGAAGAAGAAAGTGTGGGAGAAGTAAAAAAGAAGGTGAAGGGCGTGGAAGTAGTGAAACATCAATATCTGACAAAATAAAAAAAAAATTAACATAGTTCAAATCTTTCTAACGCCGAACGTCATAAAAAACCCCCCAAAATCCTGCTATTCTATTACATTGGGCTAAACCTCTGTGCCTTTAATGTCTCCGCCACCTCCCCCAATACATCCTACATTATTCTTAGTTGTTTTCCTTCATGTAGAATGAACCTACAAGTTTATAAAGGGTTTATTTTAATTCCGATATTTTCGTCCCATTGACTTGCATTGGGATCGGGTATCGGTATCGGATTAGATCCGATATTTTGACGGTATCGGCCGATACTTTCCGATACCGATACTTTCCGATATCGGAAGGTATCGCTCAACACTACTCAACACTAATAACAACGTGTTCATAAAGCCATTGCATTTTTTTGCCCTATAAAAACAATGGGAAATAATATATTTTTCTATAGGATCCATATTCTCCCAGGGTAAACCCTGTTAAATTTCCTGAAGTCTGATACTGTACATGGAAAAGATTTAATATAGTTCTGTAATGTTCCCCACCATAAGGATGTGTGAGCAAGATTTATAGGGAGTGAAGGAGATCTGTGTTTTTACAGCTGTGATACAATGTATACTCTTTAGGGGTTTTCTTTAGGAACAAGTGTAATGTACCAGCTTGAGATCTTGGGTCTGGCTGGTTTGTTTCCCCCAATAAAAGATTTATGAGTTGTGGTTTTACTGAACCGACTAATAGAGACTTCAGGGGCCGCATGGTCACCGAGCGCTTTCTCAGAAAGAGATTAACTTCCCAGGAAATTCTTTTCCCCAAAGAAGTCAGCATAATCTCTTCGAAAATCTGTCTTCTAAGAATGGCTCGTCTGTGAAGCAGTCTACGAGCGTCTGAAAGCATTTAATAAGACTTACTACTTTAATCCCAATTTATTGCAAGCCATTAGGTATTCTGTTAGCAAAGCGATTCACAGCATTAATTGTTACTTTGTGAGCAGATAAAAACTTTATATAACTGTAAAACTATTAGGATTAACGAATACATTATTATAGAGAGGGTTACATTGTCGGCAGCATGGCTGTTGTGTGACCGGTAGTGATGAGGCAGTATACTCGTTGCTCAGGTTTTCCCGAGCATGCTCGGGTGGTCTCCGAGTATTTGTGACTGCTCGGAGGTTTCGTTTTTGTTGACGCAGCTGCATGATTTACAGCTGCTAGCCAGCCTGAGTACATGCCTGGTTGCTAGGGAATATATCTATATGTCACAACTGACAAAAAATATACCAACACAGGGTGAGTGACTAAAGGTAAACTCCCTGTGTCCTAAATAGCGCTGGCCACTATTGCATAGCTGTAGCGTCCATACAGTATAATTAGCATGTATTGGCCAAGTGCAAATTGATATTAAAGCAGTCATTACCTAGTCACTACACAGACTACACCCCAGAGAGATGCGCCTCTCTGGGCGGTATTGTGTTTTCCATGAAAACTCATACTAGATCAAATGAGTTGCCAACTGAATTGAAAATCTAGTCCAGACATTGACAAGGTTCGAAAAAAAGGTTTTTATTTGAAATAATAATTTTCTCTTTCAAACTTTGCTTTCGTCAAAAGAATGCTCCCTTTGCAGCAGTTACAGCATTGCAGACCTTTGGCATTCTAGCAGTTAATTTGCGTACCATACGGTCAAGCTGCTCCCACAACAGCTCAATGGGGTTGAGATCTGGTGACTGCACTGGCCACTCCATTACAGATAGAATACCAGCCGCCTGCTTCTTCCCTAAATAGTTCTTGCATAATTTGGAGGTGTGCTTAGGGTCATTATCCTGTTGTAGGATGATATTGGCTCCAGTCGTGCGCTGTCCACAGGGTATGGCATGGCGTTGCAAAATGGAGTGATGGCCTTCCTTATTCAAAAAATTACCTTGTCCAAATCTCCCACTTTACCAGCACCAAAGCAACCCTAGACCATCACATTACCTCCACCATGCTTGACAGGTGGCGTCAGACACTTTTCCAGCATCTTTTCAGTTGTTCTGCGTCTCACAAATGTTCTTCTGTGTGACCCAAACACCTCAAACTTGGGTTCATCTGTCCATAACACTTTTTTCCAATCTTCCCCTGTCCAATGTCTGTTCTTTTGCCCATATTAATCTTTTCCTTTTATTAGCCAGTCTCAGATATGGTCACCTCTTCACTGTAGATGTTGACACTGGTGTTTTGCGTGTACTATTTAATGATGCTGCCAGTTGAGGACCTGTGATGCGTCGATTTCTCAAACTGCAGACTCTAATGTACTTGTCTTGTTGCTCAGTTGTGCAGCGGGGCCTCCCACTTCTCTTTCTACTCTGGTTAGAGCCTGTTTGTGTTCTCCTCGGAAGGAAGTAGTACACACCGTTGTAGGAAATCTTCAGTTTCTTGGCAATTTCTCCCATGGGATAGCCTTAATTTCTAAGAACAAGAAAAGACTGTCGAGTTTTACATGAAAGATCTTTTTTCTGGGCATTTTGAGAGTTTAATGGAACCAACAAATATAATGCTTCAGATTCTCAACTAGCTCAAAGGAAGGTCGGGTTTATAGGTTCTCTAATCAGCCAAACTGTCTTCAGCTGTGTTAACATACGTGCACAAGGGTTTTGAAGGGTATTCTAACCATCCATTAGCCTTATTACACAGTTAGCAAACACAAAGTACCATAAGAACACTGGAGTAATGGTTGTTGGAAATGGGCCTCTATACACCTATGAAGATATTGCATTACAAACCAGATGTTTGCAGCTAGAATAGTCTTTTACCACATTAACAATGCATAGAGTGTATTTCTGAATCATTTAATGTTAGCTTCATTGGAAAAAACTGTGCTTTTCTCTCAAAAATAAGAACATTTCTAAGTGACCCTAAACTTTTGAACGGTAGTGTATATCACCCTCCCTCGCACCAGTTGTTAAACTTTTAATAATAAAATATATAATTTGTTTAACTATTTTTGGATTAGTCTATTGTCTCTTTTCTCTTGTTTGTTCATTCAAGTTTCGAAGAATTTAGACAGGTGGTGGAATTATTATTTTTTGTTATAAATTACCTTCCTTATACCAGTAAACTGGATTTATTTAAAACAATTAAGATGCAATTGAAGTTTAGAAAAACTATTAATCCAAGGTGGATTTATATATCATTATTGTAATGAAGGGTTATTCCTATTTAAGATTTTATAGCTGAGGTGGGAGTTACTCGGACCACTGTAGGTGGTGCTATAGTAACTGCCAAGAGCACTTGAGCTGTGCTGTATCTGTAACATCCATGGAAATTCCATGGAAATTAATATGGAAACAATGCAGCTAACTCTGCTAATCTGGCTGTTTTTGTACATTTCTATTCATTTTTATGGGAGTTTTAGAAACTACACAGCTCAGCTGCTTTCGGCACTTTGAGTAGCTCCACCTTTAGTGGTTGGAGGTGATAAGTGGCCTGAGAGTTATTCCATGGCAGCCATGACAGGATGAGATGGGAATAACCCTTCAACTGTATTATTTTTTTTTCATACAAGTCCTCCATTTTCACTGGCTCAAAAATATTTGGACATTTGACCTGTAAGCCATTTCTTGGTTCAGTATGGCCTGTTACTTTATTTTTTCATGACCAATTAAGTCTGGATTTTATTCTAAGTGTTGAACTTACATTTGGTAGCTGTTTATAGAAGCTCTCAATATGCAGTTTAATTGTGTGTCAATGCAGGTAAGGGGATATTCTCAAGTTTGGAATGTATCCCCTGTCCATGAGGAAGGGGAAAATGTCAGGTAGCTGGTGGGACATCCATCAATCCTAAGTAGAGATGAGCGAACCTTTCATGGATCGGTTTGATTAGGTGAACGTCCCGATGATCGAACCGATCAAAACCAAATGCATACACAACACCTTAAAGGGAACCTGTCATCCCCAAAATGGCTGGTGAGGTAAGCTCACCGGCATCAGGGGCTTATCTACAGCATTCTGTAATGCTGTAGATAAGCCGCCAATGTTACCTGAAAGAGGAGAAAAAGACGTTAGATTATACTCACCCAGGGGCGGTCCCGTTGCGGTCCGGTCGGATGGGTGTCTCCGGTCTGCTCCGGCGCCTCCCATCTTCATTCCATGATGTCCTCTTCGGGTCTTTACGCCGCGGCTCCGGCGCAGGCGTACTTTGCCTGCCCTGTTGAGGGCAGAGCAAAGTACTGCAGTGTGCAGGCGCCGGAAAGGTCAGAGAGGCCCGGCGCCTGCGCACTGCAGTACTTCGCGCTGCCCTCAACAGGGCAGGCAAAGTACGCCTGCGCCGGAGCCACGGCATAAAGACCCGAAGAGGACGTCATGGAATGAAGATGGGAGGCGCCGGAGCGGACCAGAGACACCCATCCGACCGGACCGCAACGGGACCGCTGTTATGACCCCAATGGCAGAGGGTCTCAAAAGTACATACCAAGTCTGCAAACATAAAAAACCAGCTCATAGGGCAGTGGTAACTGGGCTAACCGTATATCTAATCCTAGCACCACAAATAGCAGCAGCCGGGGAACGTGCCTACGTTGGTTCTAGACGTCTCGCGCCAGCCGGAGAACTAACTAACCCTAGAAGGGAAAAGATAGACCTTTCTTGCCTCCAGAGAAAAGACCCCAAAAGTTGGATACAAGCCCCCCACAAATAATAACGGTGAGGTAAGGAGAAAAGACAAACGTAAGAATGAACTAGATATTTAGCAAAGAGAGGCCCACTGACTAATAGCAGAATATAGTAAGATGACTTATACGGTCAGCAAAAACCCTATCAAAATTTCCACGCTGGATATTCAAGAACCCCCGAACCGTCTAATGGCCCGGGGGGAGAATACCAGCCCCCTAGAGCTTCCAGCAAAATCAGGAATCACATTTAGTACAAGCTGGACAGAAAATAAGAGCCATACAAATAATCAAAAAACAAGGAAGCACGACTTAGCTTAATTTTGCAAGGACCAGCAGACAGGAGCAAACAGAAAGGATCTGATTACAACGATGCCAGGCACTGGACTGAGAATCCAGGAAGCTTATATAGCAACACCCCTGGACTAACGACCCAGGTGGGTGCCAAACTGAGAAAGACAATCCCAGAGTCATATCACCAGTGACCACAAGAGGGAGCCAAAAAAGTCTAATTCACAACAGACCGCCCCTGGGTGAGTATAATCTAACGTCTTTTTCTCCTCTTTCAGGTAACATCGGCGGCTTATCTACAGCATTACGGAATGCTGTAGATAAGCCCCTGATGCCGGTGAGCATACCTCACCAGCCATTTTAGGGGTGACAGGTTCCCTTTAAGGGGGTCCAAGAAGCTTCCCAAACAGCTCAAACTAGGGGCAGACACCAGGAAAACTGGCATCAATTGACCCACAGTAGAAATTTGAGAATGGCACAGCAGCAGTCAGCCATGCATGAGGTATCTGGGTCTGGGCCAGCATTTACAGCTCTGAATTGAACTTTCAATTAAGATGAGGTGGGTGAGGGGAGCCTTGATATCTCATGCAACAGCTCAAATTGCTTTTCTGTGCAGCCACGCTCAGGTGGCACAAATATTTGCTTGGTAGACCACTAATGTTAGGAAAAATGTAAGGAAAGTAACACGGGTACTTGACTGAAAGTAAGGTTCAAACCTGCCAGTCTTTGAGCCATACTAATAAAGTCAACACACATGAAGGAGACCCAACTAGGAGTCTCCACATTTCAAAAAAATTATTTGCCACACACCACTAAATGGCATCAATTTCCCCAGAGTAGAAATAGCATAATGGGCCTCTGACACCCCTTCCACTACAGGCAACCCACCAGATTGAGAGCCACCTTTGAGTCTTGACATTTAAAAAAATAGTTTGTAGCAACAGCAGCCACATAAGCCACAACAAAGGGGTCACAGACTGTAATAACACAAAATCAATGCATCACACTAAAAACAATATAATCGCCTAGTCTGACCAGTCTGTGACTGGGGTGCAAAAGTCATTGAAGGTCCATGACTTGATCATCTTGATGACAGATCGTCTTCCCTTTTCATACAGATGTGCTGGTTCATCAGGACACCACCAGCAGCGCTGAAGACACATTCTGAAAGAACACTGGCTGCCGAGCAATGCAAAACCTCCAAGGTGTGACAGACGAGATAATATCTCTTCCCCATCCTCCTTTGCTTCCACCTCTTCCTCTGGGACCACCACAACCTGTTTGCTCATCCATGTGTCAGTCGTTAAATGCACCCTGTCAGACATGGATTTTTTCAAGGAATGGGTGATGCTGTCCATGACATGTTGGTGTAGTGCAGACACAGCTTTCATAGAGAAGTAATGGCAACTGAGCAACTGGTACTGGGGGACTGCCACGGCCATCAGCTATCGGAACCCAAAATCCACCAGGCGGAAAGACCGCATTTCCATGGCCAACAGATTGGAGATGGTGGAGTTCAAGCTCTTAACTTTGGCATGTGTAGGAGGAAACATTATTTTACGTGACCACAACTGCAGAACTGAGGGCAGGCTGCTGTGCTGAGAAAGGGTGTAGGGTGAACACGACAAACTACTGGACTATGAGTCTGCATTTTAGTGCAGTGAGATTCCCATACTAATGCATTTTGATCATACATGTGCCGGTTCATGTATGTAGTAGTCTAAATTATTCTAATTTTTACCTCTATTGAGTCGTTTTTTGCAAACTTGGCAGATAATGACAGTTGGGTCATCCCTTCCGGTCTCAAAAAAGGCTCAGGCTATGCAACTCTTGCTGCCCCTGCAAACTACAGACTCATGACCACTGCTGGCCACAGCCAGACTTTTGGCTGAGGATGCAGTGTTTGTCGTGGTTGCATCACTCCTTGTCTGTGCGGCAAACCGCTACGTAACCTGATCTTCCTCTGACCACCTCCTCTGCTCAGTTACTTGGCTGCATACCTCTGGGTTCACAACAAGTGGGATCTGCAACCTCATCATCATCCTCTCTGTTCTCTTTCTGGTCTGGCAGCACAGTACAGTTCGCGTGCATCTCCGGTATCCGAGTCTTATCAGGATCACCTCCACCCCAGAGGTTAATGTCTGGTGACGAGGGTCTGGATTCTGTTCGGATCCCACCTCGTTTGGCTCCGGATCCAACAGGGAACAATTTAGGGCATCGGTGCAGATGCTTTCCTCCTCTGGATTCTGTGAATCTTTGGAGTAGACCTCAGATGCCCATGGAATAGAATGTGTGAATAGCTCGCAGACTCTCCCATCTGTGGTTCCCAACAGTCTGTTGGGTGATTTGAAAGTTGTGATATGGGGGGAAACCAGGGTAATTGGGGTGCCTCCTATGAGGATTGTACTAGGTGTGATGTTAAGGTGGAGGAAAAGGAGGAAAGGCCACTTGATACAGCGCTTGCCATCCACTGGAGCACATGCTCTTTCTGGCCCTCATCTACCCAGCATACCTCTGTGCAGCTGCTAAAGATGCCTATCAGTGTTACAATACAGCAGAGCTGTGAGAGCTGCAGCTGCTGTTTCAAAGCAGACAAAGTTCAGCTCTTCTGTTAAGTGTTAGTGACATGTCTCACACTGGTAGTGCCCCCTATCATTTACAATAAGTGCTGCATGCAGACTTTTGGGAAAATCTATGTCCGGCCCATAGTCCTAATGTGGAGTGGAGTAGCCCGTCTAATAACAGATGTTGTCAGTTGTTTTTGGATATGATGAACCTTTGTTCAGTAGAGCTTTCATTAGCATTACCACCTAACCCATGTACACGTCGAACACCACGTACACCATGACTTTGCTTTTTCCCACTCATTTGGATGCACCCTTCCCCTCTTTTACCCAGCTGTTTCACAACCCTAAATTAACAATCAATATTTATTTTCTGAGAGTGTGCCTTCACAACAATATTAGCCCAAACTATTTTGCCTAGGAAATATGGCCTGGTTCTTGCGCAACAATATTAGCCCAAACGATTTTGATTACAAAATGGATTAGATTTGATTAGGAAATGGGGCCTCTGTTTGCACCCCAACATAAGCCCAAACTTTTTTGATTAGGAAATAGGGCCTGGTAGCTGCTCCCCATTATTAGCCCAAATTATTTTGATTAGAAAATGGGGCCTTCTGCCTGCACCCCAATATTAGCCCAAACAATTTTGATTAGGAAATGCGGCCTCCTGCCTGCACCCCAATATTAGCCCAAACAATTTTTATTAAGAAGTGGGGCCTCCTGCCTGCACCCCAATATTAGCCCAAACTATTTTGATTAGGAAATGGGGCCTCCTGCCTGCACCCGAATATTAGCCAATCGATTTGGTTTAGAAAATGTGACCTCCTGACTGCAACATAGTATTAACCCAAAAGATTTGGATTTGGAAATGTGGACTCCAGCCTGCACAGCATTATTAGCACAAATTAGTTAGATGCTGGAATGTCAATTTCACAAAGGACAGAATTCTATCTAACTATATGACAACTTGCAGCAGCAGCAGCCTCTCTGCACTGTTACACTGACAAGATGGCCCCAACAAAATAACATGCCTGCTTTTTATATGGAGAGGGACTTGTGACTTCAGCGGCTAATGACAGAAGCCCTTGTGTCTGGACGTTGTGGATGGTTTATGAGCCCTGATTGACTGCTGGAATGTGCACACATTAAGTTATATTTTTAAAAAATGACACTCCGCCGCTCCTCTGACCTCTACTCACCCTTGCCTTAATAAAACACGTCTACCCCGCTCATCATACAGCACCAATATCCTACCCAAAGTCCTAACAAAAGCATTAGTGGAAACGCTATCAGTTACTGAACTGTGCCTTAATTTTGCTCACTTTGAGAGAAAATGCTAAGGGAATATGAATACGAATCCAAATGAGCTACGCTCATGCCAAATTTGAGATTGGAGAACATTTTCAGAACAAGATTGCACATCTCTAATCCTGAGATATGGAGCTGTGAAGTGACCTCTGTGGATGGAGCAGAGATTGATCATGCCCACTGCCGGTCTGTTCATTCTTATGGGACCGCTGGAGATAGCCAAGTGCTGCGCTTGGCTGGTTTTCAGCACTCCCATAAGAGTAAATGAAGCTGCAGTGTCAATGATCAACCTTCACTCTATTTACATGGGGCAGATCAGAACTCCAGCGGTCACACTCCCAGTGATCGGTAAATTATGCTATATACAAAAGATACTACCAAATTTAGAGGGAATTTGTCAATAGGATCAGCCCTTGCGTAAGTTGTCTATATGTGCTCGTAGGTCATAGGGAGCTGAATAAAATGATACCTTGATACAGTGCCTTGCGAAAGTATTTGGCTCCCTGGAACTTTTCAACATTTTCCCACATATTAAGCTTCAAACATAAAGATACCAAATGTAAATTTTTGGTGAAGAATCAACAAGTGGAACACAATTGTGAAGTTGAACGAAATTTATTGCTTATTTTAAATTTTTGTGGAAATTCAAAAACTGAAAAGTGGGGCGTGCAATATTATTCGGCCCCTTTAACTTAATACTTTGTTGCGCCACCTTTTGCTGCGATTACAGCTGCAAGTCGCTTGGGGTATGTCTCTATCAGTTTTGTACATCGAGAGCCTGAAATTCTTGCCCATTCTTCCTTGGCAAACAGCTCGAGCTCAGTGAGGTTTGATGGAGATCGTTTGTGAACAGCAGTTTTCAGCTCTTTCCACAGATTCTCGATTGGATTGAGGTCTGGACTTTGACTTGGCCATTCTAACACCTGGATACGTTTATTTGTGAACCATTCCATGGTAGATTTTGCTTTATGTTTGGGATCATTGTCTTGTTGGAAGACAAATCTCTGTCCCAGTCTCAGGTCTTTTGAAGACTCCAACAGGTTTTCTTCAAGAATGGTCCTGTATTTGGCTCCATCCATCTTCCCATCAATTTTAACCATCTTCCCTGTCCCTGTTGAAGAAAAGGAGGCCCAAACCATGATGCTGCCACCACCATGTTTGACAGAGGGGATGGTGTGTTCAGGGTGATGAGCTGTATTGCCTTTACGTCAAACATATCGTTTGGCATTGTTGCCAAAAAGTTCAATTTTGGTTTCATCTGACCAAAGCTCCTTTTTCCACATGTTTGGTATATCTCCCAGGTGGCTTTTTATGGATAGCTTTGAGAAATGGCTTTCTTCTTGCCATTCTTCCATAAAGGCCAGATTTGTGCAGTGTACGACTGATTGTTGTCCTATGGTCAGACTGTCCTACCTTAGCTGTTGATCTCCGCAGTTCATCCAGAGTGATCATGGACCTCTTGGCTGCATCTCTGATCAGTCTTCTCCCTGTTTGTGATGAAAGTTTAGATTGACGGCCGGGTCTTCGTATATTTGCAGTGGTATGATACTCCTTCCATTTCAATATGATCGCTTGCACAGTGCTCCTTGGGATGTTTAAAGTTTTGGAAATCATTTTGTATCCAAATCCAGCTTTAAACTTCTCCACAACAGTATCACGGACCTGCCTGTTGTGTTTCTTGGTCTTCATGATGCTCTCTGTGCTTCAAACAGAACCCTGAGACTATCACAGAGCAGGTGCATTTATATGGAGACTGGATTACATACAGGTGGATTATGTTTATCATCATTAGGCATTTAGGAAAAGATTGGATCATTCAGAGATCCACAATGAACTTCTGGAGAGAGTTTGCTGCACTGAAAGTAAAGGGGCTGAATAATATTGCACGCCCTACTTTTCAGTTTTTGAATTTCCACAAAAATTTAAAATAAGCAATAAATTTCATTCAACTTCACAATTGTGTTCCACTTGTTGTTGATTCTTCACCAAAAATTTACATTTGGTATCTTTATGTTTGAAGCATGTTATGTGGGAAAAGGTTGAAAAGTTCCAGGGAGCCAAATACTTTCACAAGGCACTGTATCTGTTTTCCATTGCCTTATTCCAGAGAAATCTACATATTTATTATATGTAAATGAGTTGTTCCAGGCTATGGGCTGGACATTGATCTCCCTGAGAATCTGCCTCCAAAGCTTATTATAAATGACAGGGCATTACCAGTGTGAGACATGTAATGGTTACCAGTGTGATGTGTAATGGCTACTGTCTGCTTTCCTAATCTTACTGCAGAGTTGTGTGTGATTATACCTGACTGACACATCTGCAGGATCCTTTCAGTGCTCCAGCTTCTATCTCATAGGCAGCCAATGTTACAATACAGCAGAGCTGTGAGAGCTGCAGCTGCTGTTTCCAAGCAGACAAAGTTCAGCTCTTCTGTTAAATGTTAGTGACATGTCTCACACTGGTAGCGCCCCCTATCATTTACAATAAGTGATTTTTGGGAAAATCTATGTCCGGCCCTTAGTCCTAATTTACATATAAGAAAAACATGGATTTCTCTGTAACAACACACCGAATCGCAGATATCAATGTATCATTTTATTCAGCTTCCTATGACCCACATGGCTTAGAAGGATAAATCCTATTGAGAGATTCCATGTAAGAATACCCTTTAGAGGGAACAAAATAATAATTTCTCTAATGACTTTTGTATCTGTGAAAACAGACAATGTAAAAATAACTGTATTTCTAAATGATTACTTTTTTTGTAATACATCTTGATTTAAAGGTGAAAGAATAACTTTATGGCTTGTTTGAAATCCATTATACTGGTCTACAGAGCCCAAATGATTAAAGTTCTTTCTCTATCAAAATTCTTTTGGATCGAGCTGTACATTATTGTTGCAAATGCTCCGATGCAAAGTCCTGATGTGTATTGCTCTACTGCCAGAATTGTGGCACAAATTGCACATAGTGCTGCTGATGACTTGCAGAAACTTTAGTATGTGTGTGAGACACAATTTATGTTTCACTAGACACATTTGAAAAGCATCCAGAAAATGTGTAGTAAAATATTTTAATGGTTTGGCATGATTTAGGCATAAAACATCGATGTAAAGTATGCCTGGGATAAGGTAACTAGAGTTGAGCGAGCACTAAAATGTTCAGATGCTCGTTACTCGTACTGAACAATTCCTAATGCTTGGGTGCTCGTTTCGAGTAACAAGTATAATGGACGGCAATGAAAGATCAGAGCATTTTTCCAGCAGACCCTATAAGGAGGTCTGGGGGGGCAGTGAAAATGTTCAAATGAATGGGAAAAGTGCAGAATGGAAGGAGAACAGCATGGGAAAGACCCTTTGGAGGCCCATCTGACTTCCAGATCGCTGGTGAGGACCACGGTGTCACATTTATACTCCACTTTAACCCCTTAATCCCATATGACGTACTATCCCGTCAAGGTGACCTGGGACTTAATTCCCAGTGACGGGATAGTACGTCATATGCGATCGGCCGCGCTCGCGGGGGGAGCGCGGCCGATCGCGGCCGGGTGTCAGCTGACTATCACAGCTGACATCCGGCACTATGTGCCAGGAGCGGTCACGTGGGGGGTTTCTACTGTTTAGGTACATTAGGGGCTCTGCAAACGCAATGTGACGCCTGCAGACCTATCCATCTAAGTCTGCATTTTGGGGTCCAATTTCTTCTCTTACCCTTGGAAAAAAAAATTGGGGGCGAAAAGATCATTTTTGTAAAAAAATATGATTTTTTTTATTTTTACGGCTCTGCATTATAAACTTCTGTGAATCACTTAATGGGTCAAAGTGCTCACCACACATCTAGATAAGTTCCTTAGGGGGTCTACTTTCCAAAATGGTGTCACTTGTGGGGGGTTTCAATGTTTAGGCACATCAGTGGCTCTCCAAACGCAACATGGCGTCCCATCTCAATTCCAATCAATTTTGCATTGAAAAGTCAAATGGCGCTCCTTCGCTTCCGAGTTCTGCCATGCGCCCAAACAGTGGTTTACCGCCACATATGGGGTATCGGGGTACTCAGGACAAATTGTACAACAACTTTTGGGGTTCATTTTCTCCTGTTACCTTTGGTAAAATAAAACAAATTGGAGCTGAAGTAAATTTTTTGTGTAAAAAAGTTAAATGTTCATTTTTATTTAAACATTCCAAAAATTCCTGTGAAACACCTGAAGGGTTAATAAACTTCTTGAATGTGGTTTTGAGCACCTTGAGGGGTACAGTTTTTAGAATGGTATCACACTTGGTTATTTTCTATCATATAGACCCCTTAAAATGACTTCAAATGAGATGTGGTCCCTAAAAAAAAATGGTGTTGTAAAAATGAGAAATTGCTGGTCAACTTTTAACCCTTATAACTCCCTAACAAAAAAAAAATTTTGGTTCCAAAATTGTGCTGATGTAAAGTAGACATGTGGGAAATGTTACTTATTAAGTATTTGGTGTGACATATCTCTGTGATTTAATTGCATAAAAATTCAAATTTGGAAAATTGCGAAATTTTCAAAATTTTCGCCAAATTTCCATTTTTTTCACAAATAAACGCAGGTAATATCAAAGAAATTTTACCAATATCATGAAGTACAATATATCACGAGAAAACAGTGTCAGAATCGCCAAGATCCGTTGAAGCGTTCCAGAGTTATAACCTCATAAAGAGACAGTGGTCAGAATTGTAAAAATTGGCCCGGTCATTAACGTGCAAACCACCTTCGGGGCTTAAGGGGTTAAGGACTGACAATCAAAAACTCTAAATCAACGAGAAATTGCATTTTACAGGAAAAAAAATGTTAAGAAACATTCTTTCCTGTATAATGACTAGTATATAAGGCAAATTTTAGAGGGAATCTGTCACCTCATTTTTCATATATAAGCTGTGGCCACCACCATCAAGGTCTTATCTACAGCATTCTGTAATGCTGTAGATAAGCCCCAGATGTAACCTGACCGATAAGAAAAACAAGTTATACTATACTCACCCAGGGGCGGTCCGGTGCGGTCCTGTCCGATGGGCATCGCGGTCCGGGTCCGGCTCCTCCCATTTACATGCGATGACATCCTCTTCCTTGCTTCCTGTTGCGGCTCCTGCGCAGGCATACTGATTTGCCCTGTTGAGGGCAGAGCAAAGTACTGCAGTGTGCAGGCGCTGGGCTTCTCGGACCTTTCCCGGAAGGGCAGAGAATTACGCCTTTGCAAGAGCTGTGACAAGAAACAAGGAAGAGGACGTCATCGCATGAATAGGTCATCGCATGCGAGGTGCCGGACCGCACCCCAGGTAAGTATAATATAACTTGTTTTTCTTATCTTTCAGGTTACATCGGGGGCTTATCTACATCTGTAGAAAAGCCCCTGATGGTGGTGGCCGCAGCTTATATATGAAAAATGAGGTGACAGATTCCCTTTAAAATTTGCTTTATATACTAGTCATTATACAGGAAGCAATGTTTCTTAACATTTTTTCTCCTGTAAAATGCAATTTCTCGTTGATTTAGAATTTTTGATTGTCAGTCCTTAAAATGGAGTAAAAATGTGACACCGTGGTCCTCGCCAGCGATCTGGAAATCAGATGGGCCTCCAAGGTGTCTTTCCCATGCTATTCCCCTTCCATTCAGCACTTTTCCCATTCATTTGGACATTTTCACTTCCTCATCCCCCCCCCCCAGACCTCCTTGTAGGGTCTGCTGGAAAAATGCTCGGATTTAAAAATAATAATTATAATTTAAGTAAACCAAAATTGATTTTTTTTAAATAAAAAAATATTAAATTTCAATGTAATTTATGAAGGAAGCAAGAGCTTCCCAAAAATAGGTGTAATAGCAAACAAAACATAATACATATATTCCTGCAGTAGTAACGAAGTGCTCAGCACAATATAGTAAATCACAGCAAACTGAATAGCGGGGCGAGACCGTTAATACGAACTAGTCCAGCAAGGAAATGATGTGGAAGCGAACAAGACACTTATACGAGGAAGTCCAATAAGGTTATTAGTGGGAATACACACAGTACTTAAATGAGGAAGTTCAGCAAAACTTGATCACACATGCGCACAGTACTTTCTAGTGGGAGGCCAATAATTCACAGGTGGTGCGTTGTGTGAATGAAGTCCTGGGAAAGAGAGGACGAGGGGAAAAAGAGGGAGAGTGCTATCTACGCGTAATAGATGAGTAAATCTTTCTTGGAGAGAAAAGCACAACTTGAATCTTGCTCACCTGGTGTGGTTGTGCAAAGAGGCACAACACTGGGAAAAGTTTTGCAAACAAGGGAAATCCTTCCACTGGTGTGCTGCCCATCGCAGCAGTTCCAGAGGTGAGAGGCAGCGGAAATGAGCGAGGCAGACCACCGAGTAGTAAGCAGCAGAAGCAGGGAGCTCACCAGCAAACAGGCAGAAGCTCAGGAGCCAGCAGCACAAAATACTCAGACACAGGAGAACACATGACCCGAACTTAAATAATCAGGACAGACAGGAAGTTCCATGACAGGGTGAGATCCAAAACTCTATCTTGGATCAGGACGAACAGGTACCAGGAAAGTCCGGAATCCTTACATAGGGACTCATACACATTCTGTTCAAATTCTCATGTATTGGCTCTCCTGGACTCACAGAGGTTATGTACTAAGTGCAAATCCTGCCAAAAATTACAAGCATGGTCATCCATAAGCCTTTGAAGGCACCAACTGTAGCGCCTCATTGGAATATTATGAACAAAGTGGTGTTGTGGTAAACCTACACTTATAAAGGCTTCTCCCTCTAATACAGGGGTGGGGAATCGTTTTCTACCAAGAGCCATGTGGATATTTATACCATCCTTTGGAGGCCGTACAAACTCCACCCACAAAGTACATCTTGACTCTGGCACTGGTTTCAGAATGTAATCTTTCATTGCATGCCCTTTAGTGTTCAGTAGTGAATACTGAATATGAATACTGCATGTGTGTGCTAACAGAGCAAGAAGAAATTAATGAGCTGGTGGCAATCAAAATACACCTCCCTGCCCAAGAATGCGGTCCCTGATAATCTGCTCAGGGGCCTGATAAAAGGTCATAGAGGGCCGTAAATGGCCCTGGGACCTGAGGTTCCCCACCCCTGCTCTAATATGAAGTGTCACAGAGCTGTGCAATGGTGTCAGTGTGCTGAGCCAGGTGGCGCCTGTTCTTTTATACCCTTCACGACCCAGCCTATTTTGACCTTAATGACCTGGCCGTTATTTGCAATTCTGACCAGTGTCCCTTTATGAGGTAATAACTCAGGAACGCTTCAACGGATCCTAGCGGTTCTGAGATAGAAACCACCGGAGACTAGACGGAGGTGGACATGACTTGGGGATGGGTGGACCGAGAACTCCTGCAGCTTTTGTTTGTATTGCGGTGTAGATTTTAAACAAGAGTGTTGTTGCTTTAAGAGGAAGTTTAGATGTTTGTGCCTGGTGTATTACTGTGAGGAGGGTGGGGCTTATATAGGGGAGGCAACTCTGGCTCTCCCTCTTTCTCTCACAGGATGGACAGGAGGAAACATTACCCGCCCTCCCGCACTGTTTATAATCTTTGTCCTTAAACTTTTTAATTATTGCTTGTATAATGATAAATGTTTTATTGTATTTTTGAATTTGTCATTGTATATCTTGTACCATGTTCAATTGTATATTGGCTATAAAGAGTTAGTATTTGCGGTAACCTTCTAAGCCCAAGGGAAGGGCAATCCTTCAGCCATGGTTCCCTGGAGGTTTCCTCCACAGGGGGTTTTTCCTCTCCTGAGCGCTGTAGGATGACTCTTTGTGAGTCGGGGGTTTGCCAAGTTTAGTCCCATTAATGCTTTTGCAGGGACTTCTAGTTTTTAAGTTTACAAAAATGATTTAATTATTATAAAAAAAAAAAAGTGTCAAATGAGACTTGGAATTTATAACCCGTCACGGCTTTGCGGTTTAGGAGTCAGGTGGAAGTTGCAGACAAGTTAAGGTGGACTAATTTTAACCGATGTAAAACCTCATGGTGCTGAGCAGGCTCGGCTTTGGTGGCCAGCCTCAAGGACGTTGTAATGGTGACATCAATCAGGGGTGGGCACAGTGGTTTAGCACAGGACTGAGGATAATAGGGTCATTGGTGCCCTGAAAGTTTACTGGCTCTGCTTGAATGGCAAGCCAGTGCGTGCCGCCCCTTTATGGCTGTCTGTCCTGGTGCTGTATGTCAGACAGCTGGGGATATCGCAGTGAATCCCAATGTACTAGCACTCCACCTGACTCCTACTGTGATTATTTAATTCTGTGATTTGAATAAAAGCTGTGGCCATTTTGAAAATAATGTGTTTTGTGTATTTATTTTAGTACCTAGGTTTACAGTAGTTATGGCGGTTTTAAGAAGGAGTGGGGTCCATCCCATATCCAAAAGTCATGTTTTTTCGTGACATATTGGGCTTCATGTTAGTGGTAAATTTAGGTCGATAATTTTTGCATTTATTCGTGAAAAAATGGAAATTTAGAGAAAAATGTGAAAATTTCGCAATTTTCAAATTTTTAATTTTTATTCTGTTAAACGAGAGAGTTATGTGACACAAAATAGTTAAGAAATAACATTATCCACATGTCTACTTTACATCAGCACAATTTTGGAAACAAAATTTTTTTTGCTAGGAAGTTATAAGGGTTAAAATTTGACCAGCGATTTCTCATTTTTACAACAAAATATACAAAACCATTTTTTTTAGGGACCACCTCACATTTGAAGTCAGTTTGAAGGGTCTATATGGCTGAAAATACCCCAAAGTGACACCATTCTAAAAACTGCACCCCTCAAGGTGCTCAAAACCACATTCAAAAAGTTTATTAACCCTTCAGGGGCTTCACAGCAGCAGAAGCAACATGGAAGGAAAAAATGAACATTTAACTTTTTAAAAATGATCTTTTAGCAACAATTTTTTTATTTTCCCAAGGGTAAAAAGAGAAACTGAAACCCAAAAGTTATTGTACAATATGTCCTGAGTACGCCGATACCCCATATGGGGGGGGGGGGGAACCACTGTTTGGGTGCACAACAGGGCTCGGAAGGGAAGGAGCACCATTTGACTTTTTCAATGAAAAATTGGCTCTTTAGCGGACACCATGTCACGTTTGGAAAGCCCCTGTGTGCCTAAACATTGGAGCTCCCCCACAAGTGACCCCATTTTGGAAACTAGACCCCCCAAGGAGCTTATCTAGATGCATAGTGAGCACTTTGAACCCCCAGGTGATTCACAAATTGGTACGTAAAAATTAAAAAGTACTTTTTTTTCACAAAAAATTTCTTTTAGCCTCAATTTTTTCATTTTCACATAGTCAACAGGATAAAATGGATCCTAAAATGTGTTGGGCAATTTCTCCTGAGTACACTGATACCTCATATGTGGTCACAAACCACTGTGCACACGGCAAGGCTTGGAAGGGAAGGAGCGCCATTTGACTTTTGAATGAAAAATTAGCTCCAATCGTTAGCTGACACCATGTCGCGTTTGGAGAGCCCCTGTGTACCTAAAGATTGGAGCTCCCCCACAAGTGACCCCATTTTGGAAACTAGACCCCTCAAGGAACTTATCTAGATGCATAGTGAGCACTTCTATCCCCCAGGTGCTTCACAAATTGATCTGTAAAAATAAAAAAGTACTTTTTTTTCCCCCAAAATTTATTTTAGCCTCAATTTATTCATTTCCACATGGGCAACATGATAAAATGGATCATAAACTTTATTGGGCAATTTCTCCTGAGTACACTGATACCTCATATGTGGGGGTAAACCACTGTTTGGGCACACGGCAGGGCTTGGAAGGGAAGGAGCGCCATTTGACTTTTTGAATGAAAAATTAGCTCCAATCGTTAGCGGACACCATGTCGCGTTTGGAGAGCCCCTGTGTACCTAAAGATTGGAGCTCCCCCACAAGTGACCCCATTTTGGAAACTAGACCCCTCAAGGAACTTATCTAGATGCATAGTGAGCACTTCTATCCCCCAGGTGCTTCACAAATTGATTTGTAAAAATAAAAAAGTACTTTTTTTCCCAAAAAATTTATTTTAGCCTCAATTTGTTCATTTCCACATGGGCAACATGATAAAATGGATCATAAAATTTATTGGGCAATTTCTCCTGAGTACACTGATACCTCATATGTGGGGGTAAACCACTGTTTGGGCACACGGCAGGGCTTGGAAGGGAAGGAGCGCCATTTGACTTTTTGAATGAAAAATTAGCTCCAATCATTAGCGGACACCATGTCGTGTTTGGAGAGCCCCTGTGTGCCTAAACATTGGACCTCCCCCACATGTGACCCCATTTTGGAAACTAGACCTCCCATGGAACTAATCTAGATGTGCGGTGACCACTTTAAACCCCAAGTGCTTCACAGAAGTTTATAATGCAGAGCCATGAAAATAAAAAATAATTTTTCTTTCCTCAAAAAATATGTTTCAGCAAGCAATTTTTTATTTTCACAAGGGTTACAGGAGAAATTAGACCCCAATAGTTGCTGCCCAGTTTGTCCTGAGTACGCTGGTACCCCACATGTGGGGGTAAACCACTGATTGGGCACACGTCGGGCACAGAAGGGAAGTAGTGACGTTTTGAAATGCAGACTTTGATGGAATGGTCTGCGGGCGTCACATTGCGTTTGCAGAGCCCCTGATGTGCCTAAACAGTAGAAACCCCCCAAAAGTGACCCCATTTTGGAAACTAGACCCCCCAAGGAACTTATCTAGACATGTGGTGAGTACTTTGAACCCCCAAGTGCTTCACAGAAGTTTACAATGCAGAGCCGTGAAAATAAAAAATAATTTTTCTTTCGTCAAAAATTATGTTTTAGTAAGTAATTTTTTATTTTCACAAGGGTAACAGGAGAAGTGGACCATAATATTTGTTGCCCTTTTTGTCCTGAGTACGCTGATGCCCCATATGTGGGGGTAAACCACTGCTTGGGCACACGTCGGGGCTCGGAAGGGAAGTAGTGACGTTTAGAAATGCAGACTTTGATGGAATGGTCTGCGTGCATCACGTTGCGTTTGCAGAGCCCCTGATCTGCCTAAACAGTAGAAACCCCCCCACAAGTGACCCCATTTTGGAAACTAGACCCCCCAAGGAACTTATCCAGATGTGTGGTGAGCACTTTGAACCCCCAAGTGCTTCACAGAAGTTTATAACGCAGAGCCATGAAAATAAAAAATCATTTTTCTTTCCTCAAAAATTATGTTTTAGCAAGCAATTTTTTATTTTCGCAAGGGTAACAGGAGAAATTGGACCCTAATAGTTGTTGCCCAGTTTGTCCTGAGTCTGCTGGTACCCCATATGTGGTGGTAAACCACTGTTTGGGCGCACGTCAGGGCTCGGAAGGGAGGGAGCACCATTTGACTTTTTGAACGCAAGATTGGCTGGAATCAATGGTGGTGCCATGTTGCGTTTGAAGACCCCTGATGTGCCTAAACAGTGGAAACCCATCAATTCTAACTCCAACACTAACCCCAACACACTCCTAACCCTAATCCCAACTCTAGCCATAACCCTAATCACAACCCTAACTCCGACACACCCCTAACCCTAATCCCAACCCTAATCCTAACCCTAATCCCAACCCTAACCCCAACACACCCCTAACCCTAACCACAAGCCTAATCTTAACCCTATTTCCAACCCTAGCCCTAATTCCAACCCTAACTGTAATTCCCACCCTAACCCTAAGGCTATGTGCCCACGTTGTGGATTCGTGTGAGATTTTTCCGCACCATTTTTGAAAAATCCGCAGGTAAAATGCACTGCGTTTTACCTGCGGATTTACCGCGGATTTCCAGCGTTTTTTTGTGCGGATTTCACCTACGGATTCCTGTTGAGGAACAGGTGTAAAACGCTGCAGAATCTGCACAAAGAATTGACATGCTGTGGAAAATACAATGCAGCGTTTCCGCGCTGTATTTTCCGCACCATGTGCACAGCGGATTTGGTTTTCCATAGGTTTACATGGTACTGTAAACCTGATGGAAAGAATCCACAGCGGCCAATCCGCCGTGGATCCGCAGCCAAATCCACACAGCGTGCCTTAGGATATGTGCCCACGCTGCGGATTCCATTGCGGAATTTTCTGCAGCGGAATTGATAAATCCACAGTGCAAAACCGCTGCAGTTTTTTCTAGTGCGGTTTCCGCTGCAGGTTTACACCTGCAGTTTTCTATTGGAGCAGGTGTAAACCCGCAGCGGAATCCGCACAAAGAATTGACATGCTGCGGAATATAAACCGCTGCGTTTCCGCTCGTTTTTTTCCGCAGCATGTGCACTGCGGATTTCGTTTCCCATAGGTTTACATTGTACTGTAAACTTATGGGAAACAGCTGCGGACCCGGAGCTGCGGAAACGCTGTGGTTCCGCAGCGAAATCTGCAGCATGTGCATATACCCTAATTCTAACCCTAACCCTAGCCCTAACCCTAACTCTAACCCTAACCCTAGTTCTAACCCTAACCCTAGTGTAAAAATAAAAGTAAATATATTTTCTTTATTTTTATTATTGTCCCTACCTATGGGGGTGATAAAGGGGGTGTTCATTTACTATTTTTTTTTATTTTGATCACTGTGATAGGTTTTATCACAGTGATCAAAATGTACCTAGAACGAATCTGCCGGCCGGCAGATTCGGTGGGCGCACTGTGCATGCGCCCGCCATTTTGGAAGATGGCGGCGCCCATGGAGCAGACGAACGGACACTGGGAGGCTCGGTAAGTATAGGGGGGGGATCGGAGCACGGGGGGAGATCGGAGCACGGGGTGGGATCGGAGCACGGGGGGAGCGGACAGGCGGACGGAGGGGTGCGGAGCACAGGACGGAGGACTGGGGAGGCGATCGGTGCCGGTGGGGGGGGGCAGATCAGGGTTTCCAGCCTTGGCTGATGATATTGCAGCATTGGCCATGGCTGGATTGTAATATTTCAACATTTTCATAGGTGAAATATTACAAATCGCTCTGATTGGCTGTTTCACTTTCAACAGCCAATCAAAGCGATCGTAGCCACGAGGGGCTGAAGTACCACTCCCCCTATCCCTGCAGATTGGGTGAAATTGGAGTTAACCCTTTCACCCGATCTGCAGGGATGCGATCCCTCCATGACGCCACATAGGCGTCACAGGTCGGATTGGCACCGACTTTCATGACGCCTACGTGGCGCCACAGGTCGGGAAGGGGTTAAAACCATTGAAGATGTCAATGCCAAACAATCACAGTAATGCCACAACCAATCGCCACATGGTAATTGGCAGTGTAACAGGCGTCAAACATGAGTTTTGAATCGATCACCGCCAAATGCTTGCCAAGTAACGAGCACATCCGAGCACCCAGATACTTGAGTGATATCCGGAAAAGTGTCTATATGTATCAATATGTCTAGCAAGAGGCTCCAAACTTATCATAAAACTTGCCCTACTAGCATAAGTTTGGTGCTGCTTCTACCTGTTTGGTCTAGTTTTATCATAACTTTAACCCCTTAATCCCATTGGACGTACTATCCCGTCAAGGTGACCTGGGGCTTAATTCCCAGTGACGGGATAGTACGTCCATTGCAATCAGCCGGGCTCACGGGGGGAGCGCGGCCGATCGCGGCCGGGTGTCAGCTGACTATCGCAGCTGACATCTGGCACTATGTGCCAGGAGCAGTCGCGGAGAGCCCCCGGCACATTAACCCCTGGCACACTGCGATCAAACATGATCGCAGTGCTCCGGCGGTATAGGGAAGCATCGCGCAGGGAGGGGGCTCCCTGCGTGCTTCCCTGAGACCCTGGGAGCAACGCGATGTGGTCGCGTTGCTCCGAGGGTTTCTTACCTCCTCCTCCCTCCCGGATCCAAAATGGCCGCAGGGCTGCATCCGGGTCCTGCAGGGAGGAGGCTTACCAGCGCCACCTCAGAGCAGGCGCCGGGAAGCCTCCCTGCTGTGCCTGTGTGATCGCTGATCCGACATAGTGCACAGCAAAGTGTCAGATCAGCGATCTGTCGATATAATGTGATATACCCCCCCCCCCCCCCCCCCCCCCCCCCCCCCCCCCCCGGGCAAAGTAAAAAAGTAAAAAAAAAAAAAATTACATGACAAAAAAAAAAAAATCCTAAATAAGTAATAAAAAAATATATTGTTCCAATAAACACATTCCTTTAAATAAAAAAAAACAATAAAAGTACACATATTTAGTATCGCCACGTCCGTATATAAATAGCAATAAAATATAAATATAAATAAATGGTACCGCTGAAATCATCTTGTCCCGCAAAAAACGAGTCGCCATACAGTGTCATCAGTGAAAAAATAAAACAGTTATAGTCCTCAGAATAAAGCGATGCAAAAATAATTCTGTTTTCTATAAAATAGTTTTTATCGTATAAAAGCGCCAAAACATAAAAAAATAATCTAAATGTGGTATCGCTGTAATCGCACTGACCTGAAGAATAGAATTGCTTTATCCAGTTTTCAAAATGCGGAACGGTATAAATGCGCCCCCCCCCCCCGAAAAGAAATTCATGAATAGCTGGTTTTTGGTCATACTGCCTCACAAAAATCGGAATAAAAAGCGATCAAAAAATGTCACGTGCTTGAACATGTTACCAATAAAAACATCAACTCGTCCCGCAAAAAACAATGCCTCAAATGACTCTGTGGACCAAAATATGGAAAAATTATAGCTCTCAAAATGTGGTAACGCAAAAAAATATTTTTTGCAATAAAAAGCGTCTTTTAGTGTGTGACAGCTGCCAATCATAAAAATCTGCTAAAAAACCCGCTATAAAAGTAAATCAAACCCCACTTCATCACCCCCTTAGTTAGGGAAAAATAAAAAAATGTTTAAAAATGTATTTAATTCCATTTTCCATTAGGGATAGGGTTAGGGTTAGGGCCAGGGTTAGGGTTTGGATTACATTTATGGCTGAGATTAGGGTTAGGGGTGTGTCAGGGTTAGGGGTGTGGTTAGGGTTATGGTTGGGATTAGAATTAGAGGTGTCTTGGAGTTAGGGGTGTGGTTAGGGTTGGGGTTAGCTGTGTGGTTGGGATAAGGGGTGTGTTTGGGTTAGGGTTTCAGTTAGAATGGGTTTCCATTGTTTAGGCACATCAGGGGCTCTCCAAATGCGACATGGCGTCCAATCGCACAGCGAGTGTGAGCGAGCTGAGTGTGACCTGAGCGTAAGTGTGAACGGCGGTAAGTGTGTGACTTGTGATTCAGTGACTTTAGAATCAGGGAGTTTCCAAGGGAGGAATTGCTTCTGTTTTTTTTTTTTTTTTAATTAATACTTTGTATTTATTTTTAATTAACGTTTCTGTGTGGTGCAATCCCCATTAGGAAATGTGCTCCACAATTGTTAATGCCATCCAGTGCACATCTTGCCACATGTATGCAGTCCTTGACCAGCCGGTCGAGGGTGCATACTGCTGTGCGAGATGTGAGCACATTGTGCATTTGGAAACCCAGATACTGGATCTAAATGTGCAGCTGGCAACACTGAGATCCATAGACAATATGGAGAGGAGTCTTCTGCTCACAGAGCAGACGCTCAGTGGGATAGATGAGGAGGGGGATGGTAGGATGGAGCTGCAGGACAGTGTGGCAGTTAGCTGGGTGACAGATAGAAGGCGGGGTAGAGGGAAGAGTGCCAGGGAGGCTAGTCCTGATCTGGCACACCCCAATAAGTTTGCTAAGTTGGCAGATGAGGGGGGTGCCAGTACAGGGGTAGCACTGCTGCAGCCAGGCATGTCCTCTGAAAGCCGGAGGAGTGACTGCTCCAGTAAGGAGGGAAATAGGAGAGCAGGGCAGGCCAGACAGGTGCTGGTAGTGGGGGACTCAATTATTAGGGGAACAGATAGGGCAATCTGTCACAAAGACAGGGATCGTCGGACGGTGTGCTGCCTACCTGGCGCTCGAGTCCGACACATCGCTGATCGGGTGGACAGATTACTGGGAGGGGCTGGTGAGGACCCAGCGGTCATGGTGCACATTGGCACAAATGACAAAGTTAGAGGTAGGTGGAAGGTCCTTAAAGATGATTTCAGGGAATTAGGCTGCAAGCTGAAAGCAAGGACCTCCAACGTGGTATTTTCCGAAATACTGCCTGTACCACGTGCCACGCCAGAGAGGCAACGGGAGATTAGGGAGGTTAATAAGTGGCTCAAGAATTGGTGTAGGAAGGAGGGGTTTGGGTTCCTGCAGAACTGGGCTGACTTCTCAGTTGGCTACAGGCTCTACGCTAGGGACGGGCTGCACCTCAATGGGGAAGGGGCAGCTGTGCTGGGGGAGAAAATGGTTAGAAGGTTGGAGGAGTGTTTAAACTAGGGATTGGGGGGGAGGGTATTCATTTTATAGGAGGGGAAGATAGTGCAGATAGAGACCTGGGCACAAATAAGGAAGTTGGGGGTGGCGGTGGCATGGGGGGTGGGGTTAGAACAGTTAGTAATTTAAGAAAGAATAGAGGTACAGAGAGTAATATCAAGTGCATGTATACTAATGCCAGAAGCCTCGCCAACAAAATGGATGAATTAGAACTAATGTTGTTGGAGCATAATTATGACATGGTGGGGATATCTGAGACGTGGCTGGATGAGAGCCATGACTGGACTGTTAACTTGCAGGGCTATAGCCTGTTCAGAAATGACCGTACAGATAAGCGAGGGGGAGGGGTGTGTCTATATGTAAAATGTTACTTAAAACCCATCCTGCTTGATAATATAGGTGAATTTAATGAAAATGTAGAGTCCCTGTGGGTGGAGATAAGGGGAGGGGGAAAAAATAATAAATTACTGATAGGGATTTGTTATAAATCTCCAAAAATAATGGAAGCAATGGAGAATAGCCTCGTAAAGCAAATAGATGAAGCTGCGACTCAAGGAGAAGTCATTATTATGGGGGACTTCAACTACCCTGAAATAGATTGGGGAACAGAAACCTGCAGTTCCAGCAAAGGTAATCGGTTTTTGACAACTATGAGAGACAATTACCTTTCACAACTGGTTCAGGACCCAACAAGGAGGGGGGCACTGCTAGACCTAATATTAACCAACAGGCCAGACCGCATATCAAATATAAGGGTTGGGGGTCACTTGGGGAATAGTGATCACAAAATAATAAGTTTTCATGTAACCTTTAATAAGGTGGGTAGTAGGGGGGTGACAAGGACACTAAACTTCAGGAGGGCAAATTTCCAACGGATGAGAGAGGATCTTGGTGCAATTAACTGGGACGATATCCTGAGACACAAAAATACACAAAGAAAATGGGAGACGTTTATTAGCATCCTGGATAGGACCTGTGCACAGTATATACCGTATGGGAATAAACATACTAGAAATAGGAGGAAACCAATATGGCTAAATAGAGCTGTAAGGGGCGCAATAAGGGACAAAAAGAAAGCATTTAGAGAATTAAAGGAAGTAGGTAGTGAGGAGGCATTAAATAAATACAGAAAATTAAATAAATTCTGTAAAAAGCAAATCAAGGCAGCAAAGATTGAGACAGAGAGACTCATTGCCAGAGAGAGTAAAAATAATCCCAAAATATTCTTTAACTATATAAATAGTAAGAAACTAAAAAATGACAGTGTTGGCCCCCTTAAAAATAGTCTGGGGGAAATGGTGGATGAGGATGAGGAAAAAGCCAATATGCTAAATGACTTTTTTTCATCAGTATTTACAAAAGAAAATCCCATGGCAGACAAAATGACTAGTGATAAAAATTCCCCATTAAATGTCACCTGCTTAACCCAGCAGGAAGTACAGCGGCGTCTAAAAATAACTAAAATTGACAAATCTCCGGGCCTGGATGGGATACACCCCCGAGTACTGCAGGAACTAAGTACAGTCATTGATAGACCATTATTTTTAATCTTTAAAGACTCCATAATAACAGGGTCTGTACCACAGGACTGGCATATAGCAAATGTGGTGCCAATATTCAAAAAGGGGCAAAAACTGAACTCGGTAATTATAGGCCAGTAAGCTTAACCTCTACTGTGGGTAAAATCCTGGAGGGCATTCTAAGGGATGCTATACTGGAGTATCTGAAGAGGAATAACCTTATGACCCAGTATCAGCACGGGTTTACTAGGGACCGTTCATGTCAGACTAATTTGATCAGCTTCTATGAAGAGGTAAGTTCCGGACTGGACCAAGGGAACCCAGTGGACGTAGTGTATATGGACTTTTCCAAAGCTTTTGATACGGTGCCACACAAAAGGTTGTTACATAAAATGAGAGTAATGGGGATAGGGGAAAATATGTGTAAGTGGGTTGAGAGCTGGCTCAGGGATAGGAAACAAAGGGTGGTTATTAATGGAGCACACTCGGACTGGGTTGCGGTAAGCAGTGGGGTACCACAGGGGTCAGTATTGGGCCCTCTTCTTTTTAACATATTTATTAATGACCTTGTAGGGGGCATTCAGAGTAGAATTTCAATATTTGCAGATGACACTAAACTCTGCAGGGTAATCAATACAGGGGAGGACAATTTTATATAAAAGGATGATTTATGTAAACAAGAAGCTTGGGCTGATAAATGGCAAATGAGCTTTAATGGGGATAAATGTAAGGTCATGCACTTGGGTAGAAGTAATAAGATGTATAACTATGTGCTTAATTCTAAAACTCTGGGCAAAACCGTCAATGAAAAAGACCTGGGTATATGGGTGGATGACAAACTCATATTCAGTGGCCAGTGTCAGGCAGCTGCTACAAAGGCAAATAAAATAATGGGATGTATTAAAAGAGGCATAGATGCTCATGAGGAGAACATAATTTTACCTCTATAAAAGTCACTAGTTCGACCACACTTAGAATACTGTGCACAGTTCTGGTCTCCGGTGTATAAGAAAGACATAGCTGAACTGGAGCGGGTGCAGAGAAGAGCGACCAAGGTTATTAGAGGACTGGGGGGTCTGCAATACCAAGATAGGTTATTACACTTGGGGCTATTTAGTTTGGAAAAACGAAGACTAAGGGGTGATCTTATTTTAATGTATAAATATATGAGGGGACAGTACAAAGACCTTTCTGATGATCTTTTTAATCATAGACCTGAGACAGGGACAAGGGGGCATCCTTTACGTCTGGAGGAAAGAAGGTTTAAGCATAATAACAGACGCGGATTCTTTACTGTAAGAGCAGTGAGACTATGGAACTCTCTGCCGTATGATGTTGTAATGAGTGATTCATTAATTAAATTTAAGAGGGGACTGGATGCCTTTCTGGAAAAGTATAATGTTACAGGGTATATACCCTAGATTCCTTGATAAGGCGTTGATCCAGGGAACTAGTCTGATTGCCGTATGTGGAGTCGGGAAGGAATTTTTTTCCCCATGGTGGAGTTACTCTTTGCCACATGGTTTTTTTTGCCTTCCTCTGGATCAACATGTTAGGGCATGTTAGGTTAGGCTATGGGTTGAACTAGATGGACTTACAGTCTTCCTTCAACCTTAATAACTATGTAACTATGTAATCTCAAGTCCAGCCAATTCTGTGTTGAAAAAGAAAAACAGTGCTCCTTCACTTACGAGCTCTCCCGTGCGCCCAAACAGGGGTTTACCCCAACATATGCAGTATCAGCGTACTCAGGACACATTGGACAACAACTTTTGGGGTCCAATTTTTCTTGTTACCCTTGGGAAAATAAAAATTTGGGGGGCTAAAAAAACATTTTTGTGGGACAAAAATGATTTTTTTATTTTCACGGCTCTGCGTTATAAACTGTAGTGAAATACTTGGGGGTTAAAAGTTCTCACAACACATCTAGATAAGTTCCTTGGGGGGGTCTAGGTTCCAATATTGGGTCACTTGTGGGGGGTTTCTACTGTTTAGGTACATCAGGGGCTCTGCAAATGCAACGTGACGCCTGCAGACCAATCCATCTAAGTCTGCATTCCAAATGGCGCTCCTTCCCGTCCGAGCTCTGCCATGCGCCCAAACGGTGGTTCCCCCCACATGTGGGGTATCAGCGTACTCCGGACAAATTGGACAACAACTTTTGGGGTCCAATTTTTCTTGTTACCCTTGGGAAAATAAAAATTTGGAGGGCTAAAAACCATTTTTGTAGAAAAAAAATGATTTTTTATTTTTGCGGCTCTGCGTTATAAACTGTACTGAAATACTTGGGGGTTCAAAGTTCTCACAACACATCTTGATAAGTTCCTTGGGGGGTCTAGGTTCCAATATGGGGTCACTTGTGGGGGGTTTCTACTGTTAGGTACATCAGGGGCTCTGCAAACGCAATGTGACGCCTGCAGACCATTCCATCTAAGTATACAATCCAAATGGCGCTCCTTCCCTTCTGAGCTCTACCATGCGTCCAAACGGTGGTTACCCCCCACATATAGGGTATCAGCGTACTCAGGACAAATTGCACAACAACTTTTGGGGTACATTTTCTTCTGTTACCCTTGGGAAAATACAAAACTGGGGGCTAAAAAATAATTTTTGTGGAAAAAAAAAGAATTTTTTTTTCACGGCTCTGCGTCATAAACTTCTGTGAAACACGTGGGGGTTCAAAGCTCTCACAACACCTGTAGATAAAATCCTTAGGGGGTCTACTTTCCAAAATGGTGTCACTTGTTGGGGGTTTTAATGTTTAGGCACATTAGTGGCTCTCCAAATGCAACATGGCGTCCCATCTCAATTCCAGCCAATTTTGTATTGAAAAGTCAAATGGTGCTCCTTCCCTTCCGAGCTCTGCCATGCGCCCATACAGTGGTTTACCCCCACATATGGGGTATCGGGGTACTCAGGACAAATTGTACAACAACTTTTGGGGTCCATTTTCTCCTGTTACCCTTTGTAAAATAAAACAAATTGGAGCTGAAGTAAATTTTTTGTGAAAAAGAATTAAATGTTCATTTTTTTTAAACATTCCAAAAATTCCTGTGAAGCACCAGAAGGGTTAATAAACTTCTTGAATGTGATTTTGAGCACCTTGAGGGGTGCAGTTTTTAGAATGGTGTCACACTTATTTATTTTCTATCATATAGACCCCTCAAAATGACTTCCAATGTGATGTGGTCCCTAAAAAAAAATGGTGTTGTAAAAATTAGAAATTTCTGGTCAAATTTTAACCCTTATAACTCCCTAACAAAAAAAAAATTGTTTCCAAGTGCTGATGTAAAGTAGACGTGGGAAATGTTATTGATTGACTATTTTTGTGTCATATCTCTCTGATTTAAGGGCATAAAAATACAAAGTTTGAAAATTGCAAAAGTTTTAAAATTTTCGCCATATTTCCGTTTTTTTCATAAATAATCGCAAGTAATATCAAAGAAATGTTACCACTAACATGAAGTACAATATGTCACGAAAAAATAATCTCAGAATCAGCGGGATCTGTTAAAGCGTTCCAGAGTTATAACCTCATAAAGTGACAGCCGTCAGAATTGTAAAAATTGGCTAGGTCATTAAGTACCAAATTGGCTCTGTCACTAAGGGGTTAAAACATGCAGGGAAATGCTTTTGCTCACAAAAAAAATCAACTGTGATACCATGCTGTCTTGTCTGTATACTCTTTTGCATCCTCCCCTGCCTAGGAGATGTGGTATGATCAGATCATGTTCCTGCACGGTCAGACACAGCAATTACACAGTACACAGCAGGGGCACATTTATAATTTATAATAATATATTATATCAGTACAGAAACAATTTTTTTAAACACATCCAATTGTGGAAATTATTATTCAAAGAGCTATTGATTAAAAGCAACTATAAAACTAACAGTGTTAGAAAAACTCTTTAATTTAAGTTAATTACATTTTAGCTTCTTAAACAGACAGACAGTTTTTCTAGACACATTTTTGAATGCTTGACAGATAGCTCAAGTTTAAAGGTTCTCTGCATAATTATATTAGAAATTGTGTAACACAATTTAATTATTAAGCTAAACACAGGACACATTACAAAGTCAACTGGCTGTAAGATCCTCCCCTTCCTACTCCAATTCTCTGCTTTAGCAATTTAGTATTTGATATAGAGTGAAGGTCCATAATTTGAACTAAGAGTTGACAAGATATTTGTTTTCCAATACTTTAGATGTTCAAATTAATTCTCATTATTTCAAAATTCCCTCCCATGGTCTGATTCTTCTATGTCAGTTTCAGACTGCTCAGTATTGATTGCCGAACCTGAACAGCTCGGGGTCCGTACCGAACACCTAGTGTCCGTGCACGGACCCGGGACATAGGCTTCTTCAGGATGTCCATGTTACTGCTTGGGTTCGGCAGCCTGAACATCGGGTGTTTCCCACACTGTCATCTGTGTGACATCTCGAGAAACACCGGTGACAGATGACAGATCACAGATGACAGCATGTGAGCCAGCAGCTGTGACCAGCAGTAAAAAGGTTACTGCTGGTCACAGTCATCAGCAGATGAGCGTACTACTCTTATCATCCAACACCTGCTCTCGCTAATAGCAATGATACCAGGAAAGGCTGAGTATTCATCAGCTGTCGCCTGTGCAATA
Organism: Ranitomeya variabilis; assembly: GCF_051348905.1. NCBI lineage: Eukaryota > Metazoa > Chordata > Amphibia > Anura > Dendrobatidae > Ranitomeya > Ranitomeya variabilis. Next base: position 552,463,209 of record NC_135233.1, read on the forward strand.
AATACATAATAAAAAAATGATGTTCCTCTCTATTTTTGATAAACAGTGGATGTAAAGCTGACAGCTGTGGGCTGCAGCCCTCAGCTGTTAGCTTTATGTTGTCTGGTTATCAAAAATAGTGGTGTCCAACACCATATTTTTTAATTATTTACAAAAAAATAATTAAAAAATGGTGTGGGGTCTCTCCCATTTTTTACAACCAGCTAGGATAAAGCAGACAGTTGGGGGCTGGTATTCTCAGGCTGGTAAGGGGCCATAGATATTGCCCCCTCCATCCTAAAAATAGCAACCCAAAGCCACCCAAGAAAAGGCTCATCCACTAAATGATAAATTCTGGCACTTTGCCTGGCTCGTCCCACTTGCCCTCGTGCAATAGCAAATGGGGTAATAGTAGTGGGGTTGATGTCCGCTTTGTATTGTCAGCTAACATCGAGCCCTGTGGATTGTAGTGAAGAGGTGTCTATAAGACACCCCAATTACTAACCCCATAGTCATATTGTAAAAAATACACAGCAAGAATAAAGTCCTTTAATTGAAAAAAACACACACTCCTTTATTTAAAATAAAAACTTCCCACCCTCTTTTACCAATTTATTCATAAAAAATAAAAATAAAAATCAGTTATACTCATCTTTCCACCAATAATCCATTGATGCCCATGTCCCACTGAAAAAGACAAAAAATTATGAAATAGCATATAACTCACCTGTCCAACAATAATCCATAAATGCCCATGTCCCACCTGTCAGATGATAATCCCCTAATGGCCATGTCACATGACGATCTGGATAATTTGGAGAGCGGTCACATCAGTAATGCTACTGCTCTCCATGCCAGTCAGAACACACTGAGACAGGAGCGTGAGAACGCTCCTACAGTGTGTAGCGCTGGCGTGAGAAAGGTCATCGGAGTTCATAGCTGATGAACCTCGGTCACCTCACGGCACCGTTCGCATCATGGGAAAATTCTCACCCAGCATGGGGGACCCCTCTATTTTTGATAACCAGACAATATAAAGCTGACAGCTGGTTACATATAGCCGTTAACAGCTCCTGACTCACATGTCATCTGACAGCGTGAAAACCGCATTACTCTGACCAACGGTAATGATCTTACCGCCGATCAGAACCCTTGTTTCCCTCACTGTCACACAGATGACAGCGTGGGAACCGACGGGTGTTCGGGCTCCTCATTCACATGAATTGTGTCCGTGTTCGGGTACCGTTCTAGTGCCCGAACCAAACTTTTTTTTAAATGTTCAGCAGAACCTGCCAAACCCGAATATCCACGGATTCACCCATCACTACTTTTCAGCTTTACTCGTAGACCTATATCTAATCTAGCTCTGGAGCTACTCTGGTTAGACGCAGAACTTGCAGGAATTTAAGCCCATAGGGTTAACATGTGAATGGTTTTACTATACTTGAAATCTGCTAACTGTTCAAAGGGGTCTATATGTTGAGTTCTGCTGGTCTTTCATTTTGATAATTCTCATTGCTTCGGTATGGGCTGATGACAAACCTCTTACTTTTTGCCCGTTACCTCCGAGAAGCTTTTGACCTTTGAACCGTAATCTGGGGAGTAGAGTTGAGTGACTTTTACTTTTTTCGGATCGAGTTGGGTTTCGCAAAACCCGACTTTGTCAAAAGTCGGGTCGGGTGAAATCGGCTGATTATTGCGAAAAGTCGGGGGCCGACTGAAACACGAAACCCAATGCAAGTCAATGGGGAATCAAAGTCGGCAGTGAGTGGAGGACAGGAAAACACCTACAGTGCCCATTTTAATGCCAAAAACATCAATTCTTATTACTGAAGCTTGTCAATCTTAATTTACTTTATAACAATAGTTAGGCATTGAAAACTGGGGGTCATTTGGCTAAAGTTGTGGGGGGGTAGGGCTGGCTAAAGATTTTCGTGGGCCCAGGAAACGCGGAATACGTCACGGCGGTGGAGCAGGGAGAGGTAAGTATTTCAAGTTTGCAAGTGCTGTGATCCTGAGCAAGCAGGGGGGGGCCCACTCATTGGCATTGGCACTGGCACAGGGCCCCTCATAGTACGGCGGTGTGTTTGATGGCGGGCGGCGCCTCCCACCGGCAGAGACACTTTTGCGTACTATGAGGGGCCCTGTGCCAGTGACGTCGCCAATGAGTATGCCCCCCCACCTGATGAAGGAACCTGCACTTTCATCTGCACCTTCCTCTTTGTCCCTGTGTAAGGTGGTATAGTATGCGGGAAGGGGAACCTGACTTTAAGCAGTGTCAGATTCTGGCTGTGTAGAGTGCAAAAGGAATGTAGTGGTCTGGGTCAATGTACCAGCAGACTCATCTAGCAGTGGCTGGGCAATGGGCAGGATGAGGAGGAAACACAGATATAGGCCTAAATAATAAAGTGGGCTAAATGCAGTTCAAATGTGGTAACAGGACTAAACAGGCGGCATTGCTTTGTTCAGTTGAGAAAAACTGTAATGAGTGGCAGACACAGTTAGTAGGCCCAAATAATAAAGTAGGCTAAATGCAGTTCAAAATTGGTAACAGGACTAAACAGGCGGCATTGCTTTGTTCAGTGGAGGAAAACTGTAATGAGTGGCAGACACAGTTAGTAGGCCCAAATACTAAAGTAGCCTAAATGCAGTTTAAAATTGGTAACAGGACTAAACAGGCGGCATTGCTTTGTTCAGTGGAGGAAAACTGTAATGAGTGGCAGACACAGTTAGTAGGCCCAAATAATAAAGTAGGCTAAATGCAGTTAAAAATTGGTAACAGGACTAAACAGGCGGCATTGCTTAGTTCAGTGGAGGACAACTGTAATGAGTGGCAGACACAGTTAGTAGGCCCAAATAATAAAGTAGCCTAAATGCAGTTCAAAATTGGTAACAGGACTAAACAGGCGGCATTGCTTTGTTCAGTGGAGGACAACTGTAATGAGTGGCAGACACAGTTAGTAGGCCCAAATACTAAAGTAGCCTAAACTCAGTTCAAAATTGGTAACAGGACTAAACAGGCGGCATTGCTTTGTTCAGTGGAGGACAACTGTAATGAGTGTCAGACACAGTTAGTAGGCCCAAATAATAAAGTAGGCTAAATGCAGTTCAAAATTGGTAACAGGACTAAACAGGCGGCATTGCTTTGTTCAGTGGAGGACAACTGTAATGAGTGTCAGACACAGTTAGTAGGCCCAAATAATAAAGTAGGCTAAATGCAGTTCAAAATTGGTAACAGGACTAAACAGGCGGCATTGCTTTGTTCAGTGGAGGAAATCTGTAATGAGTGGCAGACACAGTTAGTAGGCCCAAATAATAAAGTAGGCTAAATGCAGTTCAAAATTGGTAACAGGTCTAAACAGGCGGCATTGCTTAGTTCAGTGGAGGACAACTGTAATGAGTGGCAGACACAGTTAGTAGGCCCAAATAATAAAGTAGCCTAAATGCAGTTCAAAATTGGTAACAGGACTAAACAGGCGGCATTGCTTTGTTCAGTGGAGTACAACTGTAATGAGTGGCAGACACAGTTAGTAGGCCCAAATAATAAAGTAGGCTAAATGCAGTTCAAAATTTGTAACAGGACTAAACAGGCGGCATTGCTTTGTTCAGTGGAGGACTACTGTAATGAGTGGCAGACACACTTAGTAGGCCCAAATAATAAAGTAGCCTAAATGCAGCTCAAAATTGGTAACAGGACTAAACAGGCGGCATTGCTTTATTCAGTGGAGGACAACTGTAATGAGTGGCAGACACAGTTAGTAGGCACAAATACTAAAGTAGCCTAAATGCAGTTCAAAATTGGTAACAGGACTAAACAGGCGGCATTGCTTTGTTCAGTGGAGGACAACTGTAATGAGTGGCAGACACAGTTAGTAGGCCCAAATAATAAAGTAGGCTAAATGCAGTTCAAAATTGGTAACAGGACTAAACAGGCGGCATTGCTTTGTTCAGTGAAGGACAACTGTAATGAGTGGCAGACTGTTATGACCCCAATGGCGAGGGTCTCAGAGGAACGTGGAAGTCTGCAGAATACAAAAATCCAGCTCATAGGGCAGTGGTAACTGGGTTGACCATATATCTACTCCTAACGCCAACACTAGAAGTAGCCGGGGATCATTCCTACGTTGATTCTAGATGACACGCGCCAGCCGGAGAATCTAGCTACCCCTAGTAGAGGAAAACAAAGACCTTTCTTGCCTCCAGAGAAGGGGACCCCAAAGCTGGATAGAAGCCCCCCACAAATAATGACGGTGAGGTAAGAGGAAATGACAAACACAGAAATGAACCAGGTTTAGCACAGAGAGGCCCGCTTACTAATAGCAGAATAAAGAAAGGTAACTTATATGGTCAACAAAAACCCTATCAAAATCCACACTGGAAATTCAAGAACCCCCGAACCGTCTAACGGTCCGGGGGGAGAACACCAGCCCCCCTAGAGCTTCCAGCAAAGGTCAGGATATAGATTAGGAACAAGCTGGACAAAAATACAAAACCAAAACAAATAGCAAAAAGCAAAAGGCAGACTTAGCTGATATAACTGGAACCAGGATCAGTAGACAAGAGCACAGCAGACTAGCTCTGATAACTACGATGCCAGGCATTGAACTGAAGGTCCAGGGAGCTTATATAGCAACACCCCTAACTAACGACCCAGGTGCGGATAAAAGGAATGACAGAAAAACCAGAGTCAAAAAACTAGTAACCACTAGAGGGAGCAAAAAGCAAATTCACAACAGTACCCCCCCCTTAGTGAGGGGTCACCGAACCCTCACCACGACCACCAGGGCGATCAGGATGAGCGGCATGAAAGGCACGAACTAAATCGGCCGCATGAACATCAGAGGCGACCACCCAGGAATTATCCTCCTGACCATAGCCCTTCCACTTGACCAGGTACTGAAGCCTCCGCCTGGAGAGGCGAGAATCCAAGATCTTCTCCACCACGTACTCCAACTCGCCCTCAACCAACACCGGAGCAGGAGGCTCAGCAGAAGGAACTACAGGCACAATGTACCGCCGCAACAAGGACCTATGAAATACATTGTGAATAGCAAACGACACAGGAAGATCCAGACGAAAAGATACAGGATTAAGGATTTCCAATATCTTGTAAGGCCCAATAAAACGAGGTTTAAATTTGGGAGAGGAGACCTTCATAGGAACAAAGCGGGAAGAAAGCCATACCAAATCCCCAACGCGTAGTCGGGGACCCACACCGCGGCGGCGGTTGGCAAAGCGCTGAGCCTTCTCCTGTGACAACTTCAAGTTGTCCACCACATGATTCCAGATCTGCTGCAACCTATCCACCACAGAATCCACCCCAGGACAGTCAGAAGGCTCCACATGACCCGAAGAAAAACGAGGATGGAAACCAGAGTTGCAGAAAAAAGGCGAAACCAAGGTGGCGGAACTAGCCCGATTATTAAGGGCAAACTCAGCCAACGGCAAGAATGTCACCCAATCGTCCTGATCAGCAGAGACAAAACACCTCAAATAAGCCTCCAAAGTCTGATTAGTTCGCTCCGTCTGTCCATTAGTCTGAGGATGGAAAGCAGACGAAAACGACAAATCAATGCCCATCCTACTACAAAAGGATCGCCAGAACCTGGAAACGAACTGGGATCCTCTGTCTGACACAATATTCTCAGGGATGCCGTGCAAACGAACCACGTTCTGAAAAAACACAGGAACCAGATCGGAAGAGGAAGGCAGCTTAGGCAAAGGAACCAAATGGACCATCTTGGAAAAGCGATCACATATCACCCAGATAACGGACATGCCCTGAGATAGCGGAAGATCAGAAATGAAATCCATGGAGATATGTGTCCAAGGTCTCTTCGGGACAGGCAAGGGCAAGAGCAAACCGCTGGCACGAGAACAGCAAGGCTTAGCTCGAGCACAAGTCCCACAGGACTGCACAAATGACCGCACATCCCTTGACAAGGAAGGCCACCAAAAGGACCTGGCCACCAGATCTCTGGTGCCAAAAATTCCCGGGTGACCTGCCAACACCGAGGAATGAACCTCGGAAATGACTCTGCTGGTCCACTTATCCGGGACAAACAGTCTGTCAGGTGGACAAGACTCAGGCCTATCAGCCTGAAATCTCTGCAACACACGTCGCAGATCCGGAGAAATAGCTGACAAGATAACTCCATCTTTAAGAATACCAACAGGATCAGCGACTCCAGGAGCATCAGGCACAAAGCTCCTAGAAAGAGCATCGGCCTTCACATTCTTTGAACCTGGTAAATACGAGACAACAAAATCAAAGCGGGAGAAAAACAATGACCAGCGGGCCTGTCTCGGATTAAGGCGTTTAGCAGACTCGAGATACATCAGATTTTTGTGATCAGTCAAGACCACCACACGATGCTTAGCACCCTCGAGCCAATGACGCCACTCCTCAAATGCCCATTTCATGGCCAACAACTCCCGATTGCCCACATCATAATTTCGCTCGGCAGGCGAAAACTTCCTAGAGAAAAAGGCACAAGGTTTCATAACAGAGCAACCAGGGCCTCTCTGCGACAAAACGGCCCCTGCCCCAATCTCCGAAGCATCCACCTCAACCTGAAAGGGAAGTGAGACGTCAGGCTGGCACAAAACAGGCGCCGAAGTAAACCGGCGTTTCAACTCCTGGAAAGCCTCCACGGCAGCAGGAGCCCAGTTAGCTACATCGGAGCCCTTCTTGGTCATATCCGTCAAAGGTTTCACAATGCTAGAAAAATTAGCGATAAAACGACGGTAGAAGTTAGCGAAGCCCAAGAACTTCTGAAGACTCTTAACTGACGAGGGCTGAGTCCAATCAAGAATAGCTCGGACCTTGACTGGGTCCATCTCCACAGCAGAAGGGGAAAAAATGAACCCCAAAAAGGGAACCTTCTGTACACCAAAGAGACACTTTGAGCCCTTGACAAACAAAGAATTTTCACGCAAAATTTTAAAGACCAACCTGACCTGCTCCACATGCGAATCCCAATTATCAGAAAAAACCAAAATATCATCCAGATAAACAATCAAAAATTTATCCAGATACTTCCGGAAAATGTCATGCATAAAGGACTGAAAAACTGAAGGCGCATTGGAGAGCCCAAAAGGCATCACCAAGTACTCAAAATGACCTTCGGGCGTATTGAATGCGGTTTTCCATTCATCACCTTGCTTAATGCGCACAAGGTTGTACGCACCACGAAGGTCTATCTTGGTGAACCACTTGGCACCCTTAATCCGGGCAAACAAGTCAGACAACAGCGGTAAAGGATACTGAAACTTGACAGTGATCTTATTTAAAAGCCGATAATCAATACAAGGTCTCAAAGATCCGTCCTTTTTTGCCACAAAAAAGAATCCCGCACCAAGAGGGGAAGAAGACGGACGGATGTGTCCTTTCTCCAGAGACTCCTTGATATATGAACGCATAGCGGTATGTTCAGGTACCGACAGATTAAACAGTCTTCCCTTAGGAAATTTACTGCCTGGGATCAAATCTATAGCACAGTCACAGTCCCTATGAGGAGGCAGTGCACTGGACTCAGACTCACTGAAGACATCCTGATAATCAGACAAATACTCCGGAACTTCCGAAGGCGTAGAGGAAGCAATAGACACAGGCAGGGAATCCCCATGAATACCACGACAGCCCCAACTTGAGACTGACATAGCCTTCCAGTCCAGGACTGGATTATGGGTCTGTAACCATGGCAGCCCTAAAACAACCAAATCATGCATTTTATGTAAAACCAGGAAACGTATCACCTCGCGGTGTTCAGGAGTCATGCACATGGTAACCTGTGTCCAATACTGCGGTTTATTTGCTGCCAATGGTGTAGCATCAATACCCCTAAGAGGAATAGGATTTTCTAATGGTTCAAGAGTAAAACCACAGCGCTTAGCAAATGAGAGATCCATGAGACTCAGGGCAGCACCTGAATCTACAAACGCCATGACAGGATAAGATGACAGTGAGCAAATCAAAGTTACAGACAGAATAAATTTAGGTTGCAAATTACCAACGGTGACAGGACTAACAACCTTAGCTATACGTTTAGAGCATGCTGAGATAACATGTGTAGAATCACCACAGTAGTAGCACAAGCCATTCCGGCGTCTATGAATTTTCCGCTCATTTCTAGTCAGGATTCTATCACATTGCATTAAATCAGGTGTCTGTTCAGACAACACCATGAGGGAATTTGCGGTTTTTCTATCACATTGCACCGAATTAGGTGTCTGTTCAGACAACACCATGAGGGAATTTGCGGTTTTGCGCTCCCGCAACCGCCGGTCAATTTGAAAAGCCAGTGCCATAGTATCATTCAGACCTGTGGGAATGGGAAAACCCACCATAACATTCTTAATGGCTTCAGAAAGGCCATTTCTAAAATTAGCGGCCAGTGCACACTCGTTCCAATGTGTCAGCACGGACCATTTCCGAAATTTTTGGCAATACACTTCAGCCTCGTCCTGCCCCTGAGACATAGCCAGCAAGGCCTTTTCTGCCTGAATCTCAAGATTGGGTTCCTCATAAAGTAAACCGAGCGCCAGAAAAAACGCATCAAGATCAGCCAATGCCGGATCTCCTGGCGCCAGCGAAAAAGCCCAATCCTGAGGGTCGCCCCGTAAGAACGAAATAACAATTTTTACTTGCTGAGCAGAATCTCCAGATGAACAGGGTCTCAGGGACAAAAACAATTTACAATTATTCACGAAATTCCTAAACTTAAACCTGTCTCCGGAAAACAGTTCAGGAATCGGTATTTTAGGTTCTGACCTAGGATTTCTGATAACATAATCTTGTATGCCCTGCACACGAGTAGCCAGCTGGTCCACACTTGTAATCAAGGTCTGGACATTCATGTCTGCAGCAAGCATAGCCACTCTGAGGTAAAGGGGAAAAAGAGAAAAAAAAAAAACTCAGAATCTTCTTTCTTATAATCCCTCTTCTGCAATGCATTAAACATTTAATACTGGCCTGGCAAACTGTTATGACCCCAATGGCGAGGGTCTCAGAGGAACGTGGAAGTCTGCAGAATACAAAAATCCAGCTCATAGGGCAGTGGTAACTGGGTTGACCATATATCTACTCCTAACGCCAACACTAGAAGTAGCCGGGGATCATTCCTACGTTGATTCTAGATGACACGCGCCAGCCGGAGAATCTAGCTACCCCTAGTAGAGGAAAACAAAGACCTTTCTTGCCTCCAGAGAAGGGGACCCCAAAGCTGGATAGAAGCCCCCCACAAATAATGACGGTGAGGTAAGAGGAAATGACAAACACAGAAATGAACCAGGTTTAGCACAGAGAGGCCCGCTTACTAATAGCAGAATAAAGAAAGGTAACTTATATGGTCAACAAAAACCCTATCAAAATCCACACTGGAAATTCAAGAACCCCCGAACCGTCTAACGGTCCGGGGGGAGAACACCAGCCCCCCTAGAGCTTCCAGCAAAGGTCAGGATATAGATTAGGAACAAGCTGGACAAAAATACAAAACCAAAACAAATAGCAAAAAGCAAAAGGCAGACTTAGCTGATATAACTGGAACCAGGATCAGTAGACAAGAGCACAGCAGACTAGCTCTGATAACTACGATGCCAGGCATTGAACTGAAGGTCCAGGGAGCTTATATAGCAACACCCCTAACTAACGACCCAGGTGCGGATAAAAGGAATGACAGAAAAACCAGAGTCAAAAAACTAGTAACCACTAGAGGGAGCAAAAAGCAAATTCACAACAGCAGACACAGTTAGTAGGCCCAAATAATAAAGTAGCCTAAATGCAGTTCAAAATTGGTAACAGGACTAAACAGGCGGCATTGCTTTGTTCAGTGGAGGACAACTGTAATGAGTGGCAGACACAGTTAGTAGGCCCAAATAATAAAGTGGGCTAACTGTCTGCCAAAAAATTGTTCATAAATAAACAGGTGGCTGTTGTGAATTAGACTTTTTTGGCTCCCTCTTGTGGTCACTAGTGATATGACTCTGGGATTGTCTTTCCTCAGTTTGGCACCCACCTGGGTCGTTAGTCCAGGGGTGTTGCTATATAAACTTCCTGGTTTCTCAGTCCAGTGCCTGGCATCGTTGTAATCAGTTCCTTTCTGTTTGCTCCTGTCTGCTGGTCTTGGATCTTGCAAAATTAAGCTAAGTCCTGCTTCCTTGTTTTTTGGTTATTTGCTTGCTCTTATTTTTTGCCCAGCTTGTACTAAATGTGATTCCTGATTTTGCTGGAAGCTCTAGGGGGCTGGTGTTCTCCCCCCAGGCCGTTAGACGGTTCGGGGGTTCTTGAATATCCAGCGTGGAAATTTTGATAGGGTTTTTGCTGACCATATAAGTCATCTTACTATATTCTGCTATTAGTCAGTGGGCCTCTCTTTGCTAAATATCTAGTTCATTCTTACGTTTGTCTTTTCTCCTTACCTCACCGTTATTATTTGTTGGGGGCTTGTATCTAACTTTTGGGGTCTTTTCTCTGGAGGCAAGAAAGGTCTATCTTTTCCCTTCTAGGGTTAGATAGTTCTCCGGCTGGCGCGAGACGTCTAGAACCAACGTAGGCACGTTCCCCGGCTGCTGCTATTTGTGGTGCTAGGATTAGATATATGGTCAGCCCAGTTACCACTGCCCTATGAGCTGGTTTTTTGTGTTTGCAGACTTGGTATGTACTTTTGAGACCCTCTGCCATTGGGGTCATAATAGTATGCCAGGCCAAGGTAGAATGTTTAATGCATTGCAGAAGTGGGATTACAAGAAAGGAAAGTCTGAGGTTTTTTTTTTTTCTTTCCTCTCTTTTTTCCTCCCCTTTACCTCTGAGTGGCTTGTGCTTGCTGCAGACATGAATGTCCAGACTTTGATTACAAGTGTGGATCAGCTTGCTGCTCGTGTGCAGGGCATACAAGATTTTGTTACCAGTAGTCCAATGTCTGAACCTAAAATACCTATTCCTGAACTGTTCTCTGGAGATCGATTTAAGTTTAGGAATTTCAGGAATAATTGTAAATTGTTTCTATCTCTGAGACCCCGTTCATCTGGAGATTCAGCTCAGCAAGTAAAAATTGTTATCTCTTTCTTACGGGGCGACCCTCAGGATTGGGCCTTCTCGCTAGCGCCAGGAGATCCGGCATTGGCAAATATTGATGCGTTTTTTCTGGCGCTCGGATTGCTTTATGAGGAACCCAATCTTGAAATTCAGGCAGAAAAAGCCTTGCTGGCTATTTCTCAGGGTCAGGATGAAGCTGAAGTGTATTGCCAAAAATTTCGGAAATGGTTCGTGCTTACTCAGTGGAATGAGTGTGCTCTGGCCGCAAATTTCAGAAATGGCCTTTCTGAAGCCATTAAGAATGTGATGGTGGGTTTCTCCATTCCTACAGGTCTGAATGATTCCATGGCGCTGGCTATTCAAATTGACCGGCGTTTGCGGGAGCGCAAAGCCGCGAATCCTCTGGTGGTGTTGTCTGAACAAGCACCTGATTTAATGCAATGTGGTAGAATTCAGACTAGAAATGAACGGAAAAATCATAGACGTCAGAATGGGTTGTGTTTTTACTGTAGTGATTCTACACATGTTATATCAGCATGCTCTAAACGCCTCACTAGGGTGGTTAGTCCTGTCGCCATTGGTAATTTGCAACCTAAATTTATTTTGTCTGTGACTTTAATTTGCTCATTGTCCTCCTACCCTGTTATGGCGTTTGTGGATTCAGGTGCTGCCCTGAGTCTTATGGATCTGTCGTTTGCCAAGCGCTGTGGTTTTGTTCTTGAGCCGTTGGTAAATCCTATCCCTCTTAGAGGTATTGATGCTACGCCATTGGCGGAAAATAAACCGCAGTTTTGGACACAGGTAACCATGTGCATGACTCCTGAACATCGGGAGGTGATTCGTTTTCTTGTTCTGCATAAAATGCATGATTTGGTCATTTTGGGTCTGCCATGGTTACAGACCCATAATCCAGTCTTGGATTGGAAGGCAATGTCTGTGTCAAGTTGGGGCTGTCAGGGAATTCATGGTGATTCCCCGCCGGTGTCTATTGCTTCCTCTACTCCTTCGGAAGTTCCTGAGTATTTGTCTGATTACCAGGATGTATTCAGCGAGTCCAGGTCCAGTGCTCTTCCTCCTCATAGGGACTGTGACTGCGCTATAGATTTGATTCCAGGTAGTAAATTTCCTAAGGGAAGATTATTTAATCTGTCTGTACCTGAGCATACCGCAATGCGTTCGTATATCAAGGAATCTCTGGAGAAGGGGCATATCCGTCCATCCTCTTCCCCTCTTGGTGCGGGATTCTTTTTTGTGGCCAAGAAGGACGGATCTTTGAGACCTTGTATTGACTATCGGCTTCTGAATAAAATCACTGTTAAATTTCAGTATCCTTTGCCTCTGTTGTCGGACTTGTTTGCCCGGATTAAAGGTGCCAAGTGGTTCACCAAGATAGATCTTCGTGGTGCGTACAACCTTGTGCGCATTAAGCAAGGAGATGAATGGAAAACTGCATTTAATACGCCCGAAGGTCATTTTGAGTACTTGGTGATGCCTTTCGGGCTCTCTAATGCTCCTTCAGTGTTTCAGTCCTTTATGCATGATATTTTCCGGAAGTATCTGGATAAATTTATGATTGTTTATCTGGATGATATTCTGTTTTTTTCTGATGATTGAGACTCGCATGTAGAGCAGGTCAGGATGGTGTTTCAGGTTTTGCGTGAGCATGCTTTGTTTGTTAAGGGCTCAAAGTGTCTCTTTGGAGTACAGAAGGTTCCCTTTTTGGGTTTTATTTTTTCCCCTTCTGCGGTGGAGATGGACCCAGTCAAGGTCCGAGCTATTCATGATTGGACTCAACCCACGTCAGTTAAGAGTCTTCAGAAGTTCTTGGGTTTTGCTAACTTCTACCGTCGTTTTATCGCTAATTTTTCTAGCGTTGTTAAACCTTTGACGGATATGACCAAGAAAGGTTCTGATGTTGCTAACTGGGCTCCTGCAGCCGTGGAAGTCTTTCAAGAGTTGAAGCGCCGGTTTACTTCGGCGCCTGTTTTGTGCCAGCCTGATGTCTCACTTCCCTTTCAGGTTGAAGTGGATGCCTCTGAGATTGGGGCAGGGGCCGTTTTGTCGCAGAGAGGCCCTGGTTGCTCTGTAATGAGACCATGTGCTTTTTTCTCTAGGAAGTTTTCGCCTGCTGAGCGGAATTATGATGTTGGCAATCGGAAGTTGTTAGCCATGAAGTGGGCATTTGAGGAGTGGCGTCATTGGCTCGAGGGTGCTAAGCATCGTGTGGTGGTCTTGACTGATCACAAAAATCTGATGTATCTCGAGTCTGCTAAACGCCTGAATCCTGGTCATTGTTTTTCTCCCGTTTTGACTTTGTGGTCTCATATTTACCAGGTTCAAAGAATGTGAAGGCTGATGCTCTTTCAAGGAGCTTTGTGCCTGACTCTCCTGGAGTCGCAGAACCAGTTGGTATTCTCAAAGAGGGAGTTATCCTGTCAGCCATTTCTCCGGATTTGCGACGTGTGTTGCAGAGATTTCAGGCTGGTAGACCTGACTCTTGTCCACCTGACAGACTGTTTGTTCCTGATAAGTGGACCAGCAGAGTCATTTCCGAGGTTCATTCCTCGGTGTTGGCAGGGCATCCGGGAATTTTTGGCACCAGAGATCTGGTGGCTAGGTCCTTTTGGTGGCCTTCCTTGTCACGGGATGTGCGGTCATTTGTGCAGTCCTGTGGGACTTGTGCTCGAGCTAAGCCTTGCTGTTCTCATGCCAGCGGGTTGCTCTTGCCCTTGCCTGTCCCGAAGAGGCCTTGGACACACATTTCCATGGATTTCATTTCAGATCTTCCGGTGTCTCAGGGCATGTCTGTCATCTGGGTGGTATGTGATCGCTTTTCCAAGATGGTCCATTTGGTATCTTTGCCTAAGCTGCCTTCCTCTTCCGATCTGGTTCCTTTGTTCTTTCAGAATGTGGTTCGTTTACACGGCATTCCTGAGAATATTGTGTCTGACAGAGGATCCCAGTTTGTTTCCAGGTTCTGGCGATCCTTTTGTGCTAAGATGGGCATTGATTTGTCGTTTTCGTCTGCCTTTCATCCTCAGACTAATGGACAAACGGAGCGAACTAATCAGACTCTGGAGGCTTATTTGAGGTGTTTTGTTTCTGCAGATCAGGATGATTGGGTGACCTTCTTGCCGTTGGCTGAGTTTGCCCTTAATAATCGGGCTAGTTCCGCTACTTTGGTTTCGCCATTTTTTTGCAACTCTGGTTTCCATCCTCGTTTTTCCTCGGGACATGTGGAGCCTTCTGACTGTCCTGGGGTAGATTCCGTGGTGGATAGGTTGCAGCGGATCTGGAATCATGTGGTGGACAACTTGAAGTTGTCACAGGAGAAGGCTCAGCGTTTTGCCAACCGCCACCGCGGTGTGGGTCCCCGACTTCGTGTTGGGGATTTGGTATGGCTGTCTTCTCGATTTGTTCCTATGAAGGTCTCCTCTCCTAAATTTAAGCCTCGCTTCATCGGTCCTTACAAGATATTGGAAATCCTTAATCCCGTGTCCTTTCGCTTGGATCTTCCGGTGTCGTTTGCCATTCACAACGTGTTCCATAGGTCTTTGTTGCGGCGGTACGTTGTACCTGTGGTTCCTTCTGTTGAGCCTCCTGCTCCGGTGTTGGTTGAGGGCGAGTTGGAGTACGTGGTGGAGAAGATCTTGGATTCTCGTCTCTCCAGGCGGAGGCTTCAGTATCTGGTCAAGTGGAAGGGCTATGGTCAGGAGGATAATTCCTGGGTGGTTGCCTCTGATGTGCATGCGGCCGATTTAGTTCGTGCCTTTCACGCTGCTCATCCTGATCGCCCTGGTGGTCTTGGTGAGGGTTCGGTGACCCCTCCTTAAAGGGGGGGTACTGTTGTGAATTAGACTTTTTTGGCTCCCTCTTGTGGTCACTAGTGATATGACTCTGGGATTGTCTTTCCTCAGTTTGGCACCCACCTGGGTCGTTAGTCCAGGGGTGTTGCTATATAAACTTCCTGGTTTCTCAGTCCAGTGCCTGGCATCGTTGTAATCAGTTCCTTTCTGTTTGCTCCTGTCTGCTGGTCTTGGATCTTGCAAAATTAAGCTAAGTCCTGCTTCCTTGTTTTTTGGTTATTTGCTTGCTCTTATTTTTTGCCCAGCTTGCACTAAATGTGATTCCTGATTTTGCTGGAAGCTCTAGGGGGCTGGTGTTCTCCCCCCAGGCCGTTGGACGGTTCGGGGGTTTTTGAATATCCAGCGTGGAAATTTTGATAGGGTTTTTGCTGACCATATAAGTCATCTTACTATATTCTGCTATTAGTCAGTGGGCCTCTCTTTGCTAAATATCTAGTTCATTCTTACGTTTGTCTTTTCTCCTTACCTCACCGTTATTATTTGTTGGGGGCTTGTATCCAACTTTTGGGGTCTTTTCTCTGGAGGCAAGAAAGGTCTATCTTTTCCCTTCTAGGGTTAGTTAGTTCTCCGGCTGGCGCGAGACGTCTAGAACCAACGTAGACACGTTCCCCGGCTGCTGCTATTTGTGGTGCTAGGATTAGATATATGGTCAGCCCAGTTACCACTGCCCTATGAGCTGGTTTTTTGTGTTTGCAGACTTGGTATGTATTTTTGAGACCCTCTGCAATTGGGGTCATAATAGGTGGCATAGCTAGGTACAGGGGTGGGCTCCTCTGCTGAGTAGCAGACAGTGGTAGTAGGCGCAAAGTATTAACTGGTCTAAATGGAGGCCAGGGCCCCTGTACATTTTAACAATCATCTATCATTTCAACAAATTTGTATTGGCAGTGCCATTGAAGGATTTAACAGCACAGACTACACAGTGGTGGAACAGGGAGAGGTAAGTATTGCAAGTGGTTGAGCACTGTTCGAGCTGGGGGGGAACACTCTCTCGTGGGCGGCGGTACTGGCACAGGGCCCCTCATATTACGACGGTGTGTCTGACGTTGGTTGTGCACCACCACCGTCAGAGACACTTCATTGTACTATGAGGGACTCTGTGCCAGTGCCGTCGCCCAAGAGTGGGTCCACCCACCTGTCCAGGCAAACGGCTCTTGCAAGGTTGCTTGCGCTAGGTGGTGACCACGGCTCTGTGGGGGGAGTCAGCCCATTTAGGGAGGTATAAAAATGGCATATGGTGGAAATTCAGCAGCTGCAAATGGAGGAATTGGAGAAGTCAGTAAGAGGAGGCCAAAAGCAAGACATTTTTCAGGCAAGCTGCGTGTCAGCAGGGGAAGGTGGGGCAAAATAATTTAAAATCCATGATTGGTTCATTTTAATGAAGGTTAGATCATCAACATTTTTGGTAGCCAGACGTGTCCTTTTTTCGGTCAGTATTGAACCAGCAGCACTGAAGACTCTTTCTGATAGCACACTAGCAGCAGGGCAAGCGAGCTCCTGTAATGCATATTCTGCCAATTCAGGCCAGGTGTCTATTTTAGATGCCCAGTAATCAAAGGGGAATGACCTGTGAGGGAGAACATCGATAAGGGAGGAAACGTAATTCGTAACCATACTGGACAAATGCTGTCTCCTTGTCAGGACTCTGAACATTTTTTACCTTTTGTGCATTACTGCCCTTTTCCAAGATGGCGTCTTTGGTCTCATGTGCACTGTGTCTTCCTGCTATAAAACTCCACCCCAGCCTTCAGTCTGTGCTGGAGTATTCTGCCTTACATCCAGCTCCTGACCTCTGATTACTCCCTGGCTAGACACCTGCTCCTGTGAACCTGTGTGGTGATCCTGCTACTCAGCTCTGAGTTCCTGCTGCATACACAAGTTTCCAGTAGGGTTGAGCGAAACGGATCGGTCATTTTCAGAAATCGCCGACTTTTAGGCAAAGTCGGGTTTCATGAAACCCGAACCGATCCTAGTGTGGGATCGGCCATGCGGTACACGATCAGAGCGCCAAAGTCGCGTTTCGTATGACGCTGTTACCGCCGTTTTTCATCCAATGAAGGAGGACGCAGAGTGTGGGCAGCGTGATGACATAGGTCTCTGTCCCCACCATCTTAGACAAGGGCATGGCAGTGATTGGCTTGCTGTCTGCGGCGTCACAGCTATAAAGGGGCGTGCACGCCGACCGCCATCTTACTTCTGCCGATCTGAGCATAGGGAGAGTTTGCTGCAGTTAGTCAGAAGCAGGGACAGAGTTAGGGAGGAAATATAAACCCCCAAACCGCTTGTGCTGGAGCGATTTTCACTGTCCCACACCACCTTTTTGTGCAGGGACAGTGGAGGTCGTATTTTAGTGCAGCAGCTGCATAGCTGTGTGCACGGTGCTGTGCAAACCAACTGCTTTTTTCAAAGCAAAAATCCTGTTGCTAATTTCTGCACAGTTACCTGTCTTGTTTATTTGTCCACACTTTTTTGTTCTGAAGTCCTTTTTATTGCTGCCATACTTGTCCTGAGATCATTGTAGGGACTAGGGAGCGTGTTATTGCAGTGATTTTTTTTAATTTTTTTATAATAATTACAGCCACTTTCTGTCACGTTCATAGTGTTGTGTTATACCACTGGGCCAGAGTTGTGGTTCAGTGTCTCCCCCAAAAGTGAGATAGTATTTCTCACACAGTTTATATTCTGCAATACTGCTAGTGTGTCATATATCAGGCAGCCACTTTCTGCCACGTTCATAGTGTTGTGTTATACCACTGGGCCAGAGTTGTGGTTCAGTGTCTCCCCCAAAAGTGAGATAGTAATTCTCACACAGTTTATATTCTGCTGTACTGCTAGTGTGTCGTATATCAGGCAGCCACTTTCTGCCACGTTTATAGTGTTGTGTTATACCACTGGGACAGGGTTGTGGTTCAGTGTCTCCCCCCAAAAAATGAGGAAGTCTGGTGGAAGAGGCAGTGGGCAGGGGTTGCCAGTTAGTACTGATGGTGGTGGTGGTGCTGCATCTGGTGGTAGTGGCAAAAGCACAGTAGCACCTAAGGCTGGAGGTGTTGAGCCTGCGTCATCGTCTGGCTACACAAGGCCTCGAAGGTTCCCTTACCTGGGAGTAGGAACACAGCTTTTAAAGCCGGAGCAGCAGGAAAAAGTTTTGTCTTTCCTTGCTGACTCAGCCTCTAGCTCTTTTGCCTCCTCTTCCCAAAGTTCAAAATCTAAGAGCAGCCAGTCGTCAGTGGATGCTTCCGGTCCGGAAAAAGATGTTTCCTTGTATCCTTCTCCCAAACCAAAAGTGAAGGATGCGTCAGGCGACACTACAGGTTACTCCATGGAGCTCTTTACCAATACCGTGCCAGGGTTAGAAAGGGAAATTGTACACTGCCCATTACAAGAAGAATCGGACATGGAGTGCACTGATGCACAGCCACAGCTAGATTATGATGCTGTTCCATTGACTCAGATCACTACATTGACCTCGCAGTTTCCTGAGCCAGAATCTGACCCTGATGAGACTATGGTGCCCTGTCCCGAACGCTATAGCACCGGCTTACACGGTGACACTGAGGAAGGTGCACATGACATTGTGGAGGAGGAGGTGATAGATGACCCAGTTGTTAACCCAGATTGGCAGCCATTGGGAGAAGAGGGTGCCGCTGGCACTAGCTCACAAGCGGAGGAGGGTTATCCGCAGCAACACCAATCTACATCGCAACAGCTGTCATCAGCCAGGCCCAAAACGTGTGACAAAAACAGTTTTAGGACAGCGTGGCCAACCGCTGAAAGTTGCACAGCGTGCAATGCCTGAAAAGGAATTCCATAGTAGGAAGAGTGCAGTGTGGCATTTTTTGGACCAAGATCCCAATGATCAGTCTAAAGTGATCTGTAAGAAAATGCTCAAAGACCTTTAGCAGAGGGAAGATTCTTCAAAATTTAAATACAACGTGCATGCGTAGACATTTAACCAGCATGCACTTGCAAGCCTGGACTAATTACCAAACGTCTGGTACTGTTGATGCACCTGGTCAGAACGAAGGTAGTCAGCAACACTACATTGCTTCCCTCACTGTAAGCCCACCGGTTCGGACACCACCAGCAGCAAATGTGGAGGGATCGTCGCAAGGCCAAAGCAGGCAGGGAATCAGAAGGTTATTGGTAGGAAGCACTGTATGTAGGCCAACATCACCAACTGTCTCTCAATCCGCCATGTCCACCACCACCACCACCACTACCACTGCTAGTTCCACCATCTGCAGGTCTCCTGTCCAGCTCACCCTACAAGAGACTCTCGTGAGGAAAAGAAAGTACTCATCCTCTCATCCGCGTACACAGGGTTTGAACGCCCACATTGCCAGATTAATCTCGTTAGTGATGATGCCCTACCGGTTGGTCGAAATCAAAACTTTCAAAGACCTGATGGCCTACGCAGTACCACGCTATGACCTACCCAGTCGCCACTTCTTTGCGAGAAAAGCCATCCCAGCCCTCCACCAGCATGTCAAAGACCGCATTGTCCATGCACTGAGGCAGTCTGTCAGTGGAAAGGTGCACCCCACCACAGATGCATGGACCAGTAGGCATGGCCAGGGACGTTACGTGTCCATCACGGCGCACTGGGTTAATGTGGTGGATGCAGGGTCCACAGGGGACAGCCATAGTGGGACAGTTCTGCCTAGCCCACGGTCTAGGAAACAGTTGGCAGTAGGTGTTCGACACCCCTCCTCCTCCTCCTCCTCCAGAAGCGACAGCTTGTCCACAGAGCGCAGTCGCCTGGCAACTCCATCCGCAGCTGCCAGTGTTGCACACGAGGTGTCTCATTATGGAACAGCTAGTGGTAAGCGTCAGCAGGCTGTGTTGGAAATGTGTTTGTGCGACAACAGACACACCGCAGAAGTACTGGCCGAGTTCTTGCAGCAAGAAAGTGAGTCATGGCTGGGCAGTGTACATCTTGAGGCAGGCAAGGTAGTCAGTGATAACGGAAGGAATTTTATGGCTGCCATAGCCCTTTCACAACTTAAACACATACCTTGCTTGGCTCACACTTTGAACCTGGTGGTGCAGTGCTTCCTGAAAAATTATCCGGAGTTACCAGCCCTGCTCCTGAAGGTGCGAAAACTTTATTCGCACATCCGCCGGTCGCCCGTACACTCCAGCCGTATGCTGAACCATCAGCGATCGCTAAATCTTCCACAGCAACGCCTAATTATAGATGTTGCAACAAGGTGGAACTCCACACTGCACATGGTTCAGAGGCTGTGTGAACAGAGGCGTGCTGTCATTTATTTGTGGGAGGATACGCATACACGGGCAGGCACTTGGATGGCAGACATGGAGTTGTCTGGTGCGCAGTGGTCGAAGCTACAAGACCTCTGTCAAGTCCTTCAGTGTTTTGAGGAATGCACACGGCTGGTAAGTGCAGACGACGCCATCATAAGCATGAGCATCCCACTTATGCGTCTGCTGATGCAAAGTTTGACGCACATTAAGGAGCAGGCGTCTGCAGCCGAGGAGGAGGGAAGTCTTGATGACAGTCAGCCATTGTCTGGTCAGGGAACTGTCCAGGACGAGGTGGCGGACGAAGAGGATGAGGAGGAGGATGATGGGGCTGAATATGTATGGGAGGAGGGAGCTTCTCAGGGGGCAATAGAAACTGGTGCCATTGCAAGGTCTGGTACAGGTTTCTTCCTGGACACTTGTGATGTAGATTTGCAAGAAAGTGCTCCTCAACCCAGCAGAAGCAGTGAATTGACACCTGGAACATTGGCCCACATGGCTGAGTATGCCTTGCGTATCCTAAAAAGGGACCCCCGCATTGTCAAAATGATGACAGATGACGATTACTGGTTGGCCGGCCTAATGGATCCACGCTACAAAGGGAAATTGCAAAATATCATGCCACATGAGAACCTAGAGCAAATATTGGCTACCAAACAAGCAACTCTTGTAGACCGTTTGGTTCTGGCATTCCCAGCACACAGCGGCGGTGACGGTTCTCACACGAGCCGTAGGGGGCAACATGGCAGAGGTGCTAGCGGTGCAGAAAGAGGGGTTTTATGACAAGGTTGTGGAGTGATTTTTCAATGACCGCTGACACGACAGGGACAGCTGCATCGATTCAAAGTGACAGGAGACAGCATTTGTCCAGTATGGTTACAAACTACTTTTCCTCCCTTATCGATGTTCTCCCTCACAGGTCATTTCCCTTTGATTACTGGGCATCTAAAATAGACACCTGGCCTGAATTGTCAGAATATGCATTACAGGAGCTCGCTTGCCCTGCTGCCAGTGTGCTATCAGAAAGAGTCTTCAGTGCTGCTGGTTCAATACTGACCGAAAAAAGGACACGTCTGGCTACCCAAAATGTTGATGATCTAACCTTCATTAAAATGAACCAATCATGGATTTCACATTCTTTTGCCCCACCTTCCCCTGCTGACACATAGTTTTCCTTTAAAAAGGTCTTGCTTTTGTACTCCTCTTACTGACTGCTCCAATTCCTCCATCTGCTGCTGCTGAATGTCCACCATAGGCCATTTTTAACACCTCCCTAAATGGGCTGACTCCCCCCACGGGCCCGTGGTCACCACTTGGCGCAAGCACCCGTGCGAGTGCCGTTTGCCTGGACAGGTGGGTGTGCCCACTTTTGGCCGACGGCACTGGCACAGGGTCCCTCATCATACAATTAAGTGTCTCTGGCGGTGGGGGTGCACATAATATGAGGGGCCCTGGGCCAGTACCGCCGCCCACGAGAGAGTGTTCCCCCCCCAGCTCAAACAGTGCTCCACCGCTGTTTAGTCGGTGCTGTTAAATCCTTCAATGGCACTGCCAATACAAATTGAGAGATGATCGTAAATATATACAGGGACCATGCCCTCCATTTTGACCTGTGAATACTGTGCGCGAACTACCACTATCTGGTACTCAGCAGAGGAACCCACCCCTGTACGTTGCTTTGCCACCTGTTTATTTACGAACATTTTTTTTGCAGACATTTAGCCCGCTTTACTATTTCGGCCAACGTACTGTGTCAGCCACTTATTCCAGTTGTCCTCCACCGAACAAAGCAGAGCCACCAGTTTACTCCTGTTACCAGTTTAGAACTCCATTGAGACAACTTTTTTATTTTAGGCCTAGTAAGTCTGTCTGCGCCACTCCTAGCAATCGTCCTCCGCTGACCAAACCAGTGCTGCCTGTGTACCCGTTACCCATTTTGAACTGCATTGAGCCAACTTTTTTATTTTAGGCCTAGTAAGTCTGTCTGCGCCACTCCTACTAATCATCCTCCGCTGACCAAAACAATGCTGCCTGTGTACCCCTTACCCATTTTGAACTGCATTGAGCCAACTTTTTTATTTTAGGCCTAGTAAGTTTGTCTGTGCCACTCCTACTAATCGTCCTCCGCTGACCAAAACAATGCTGCCTGTGTACCCGTTACCCATTTTGAACTGCATTGAGCCAACTTTTTTATTTTAGGCCTAGTAAGTCTGTCTGCGCCACTCCTACTAATCGTCCTCCGCTGACCAAAACAATGCTGCCTGTGTACCCGTTACCCATTTTGAACTGCATTGAGCCATCTTTTTTATTTTAGGCCTAGTAAGTCTGTCTGCGCCACTCCTACTAATCTTCCTCCGCTGACCAAAACAATGCTGCCTGTGTACCCCTGTTACCCATTTTGAACTGCATTGAGCCTACTTTTTTATTTTTGGCCTAGTAAGTCTGTCTGGTCCACTCCAGTCCTGACAATCGTCCTCCGCTTAACAACACTCTGCCACCTGTGTACCCCTGTAACCAATTTTAAACTGCATTGAGCCAACTTTTTTAATTTAGGCCTACTACATGTGTCTGTCTGCGCCACTCAGTACAGCTGTCCTTCACTGCACAAAGCAGAGCCACAATTTGCAGCCGATATCACATATTAAAGTGCATTTGGCCTACTAGTTTGGTTGGGCCTACTAACAGTGTCTGCCGCTCCTTGGTATTCTCCTGTGTTTTTCTCCTGAGCTTCAATCTTCAGGCTTTCGGCCTATAGGAATTTTAAAACTGCATTTGGCCTACTGGTTTGGTTGGGCCTACTAACTGTGTCTGCCGCTCCTTGCTGTTCTCCTCCACTGAACAAAGCAGTGCTGCCTGTTTACTCCTGTTACCAATTTTGAACTGCATTTAGCCTACTTTATTCTTTGGGCCTATATCTGTGTTTCCTCCTCATCCTGCCCATTGCCCAGCCACTGCTAGATGAGTCTGCCGGTACATTGACCCAGACCACTACATTCCCCTTGCACTCTACATAGCCAGTATCTGACCCTGCAGAAAGTCTGGTTCCCCTTCCCGCAAACTATACCGCCTTACACAGGGACAAAGAGGAAGGTGCAGATGAAAGTGCAGGTTCCTTCAACAGGTGGGGGGCAAACTCGTTGGCGACGTCACTGGCACAGGGCCCCTCATAGTACGCAAAAGTGTCTCTGCCGGTGGGAGGCGCCCCCGCCGTCAATCACAATGCCGTACTTTGAGGGGCCCTGTGCCAGTGGCAATGCAAACGAGTGTGCCCCCCCTACTTGCTCAGGATCACAGCACTTGCAAAGTTGAAATACTTACCTCTCCCTGCTCCACCGCCGTGACGTAGTCCGCGTTTCCTGGGCCCACGAAAAACTTGAGCCAGCCCTACTCCCCCCACAACTGTTGCCAAATGACCCCCAAATTTTCAATGGCTAACTATTATTATAAGGTAAATTAAGATTGACAAGCTTAAGTAACAAGAATTGATGTTTTTGGCATTAAAATGGGCTCTGTTGGTGTTTTCCTGTCCTCCACTCACTGCCGACTTTGATTCTCCATTGACTTGCATTGGGTTTCGTGTTTCGGTCGGATCCCCGACTTTTCGCAATAATCGGCCGATTTCACCCGACTCGATCCTGAAAAAGTAAAAGTCGCTCAACCCTAGTTTCCAGTAATCCTCCTTCATCTGCTGTTCGTGTTTACTTCCATCTGCATTTGCTGGACATGTAAGCTGTTTCTGCTTTGCAATAACCTGAGACTATTAACCAGGCCTCCCTGATTGAGCTAAGATATGATTTGAACTGCCTAATAAGCATATCTATCTGTGCCTGGACTAAGACAAGGTTTTATTCGTGTCAAGTATCCTCAAGAATAACTGTGCTTCATAGACTTTCTGCTTGATTGCATTTTCCTCTGAAGTTTCCTATAGACTGCTAAGCTGCGTTTATTATTTGCACCAAGTGTTGTGGACTTAAGTTTCTCTCTGCACCTGTTTGAATCACCGTGTGATAATATAGACTTTACCACTTATAAAACTGTGTCCTGTAGTTGTCTTGTTCCACGCAAAAGTCTCCTGAGTTATCCCCTATAATTATTACAGGATACTCTAGCCTAAAAAAAAAAAGGAGACTGCTGGAACAGTGACTGCAGAAAGCAAATTAGAGCAGGTGATTTCCATAATTAGATCACTGCAGAAAGATGTGGAAGGTCTGCAAAAGAAGTTTGGAAGCTTTGAACACAATCAGCAAGTGTTTGGACAAACTTTGCAGGACTTGCGCAACCGCATGGCAGCCCACGAAAACAAACTTGCTGGCATAGAGTCCCAGTATGGACGGGCTTTTCAGGACATAAGCACGCAAATAGCTGCACAAGTGACTTTACCCTCTGGGCAACCGCCACCAGCTGGCCCACCTAAGTTTCCCCCATTCAGATTTAATGGTGATCGCGACAAATTTCGTGGCTTTGTGAATCAATGTATGCTATATTTTGATGTGCATGCTGACTGTTTTCCTACTGATAGATCCAAAGTATTGTGTGTAATAATGCTACTGACCTCACGAGCGCTCGCCTGGGCGAATCCGATGATTGAGTCTCGTGACCCACGGTTAAATGACTTGGATGATTTCTTGGCCACTATGGCATTAATGTTTGATGACCCTAATCGCTGTGCAACCGCTGAATCTGCTTTGTTGTCTTTACGCCAGGATAAACGTTTTGTTATTGAGTATGCCACTGAATTCAGGAGATTGGCGGTAGATACCAATTGGGACAGTTATGCACAATTGCCTATTTTTAAAAGGGGTCTGTCTAGTATTGTAAAAGATGAACTAGTCTGCTCTGAGTCATCACAAGACCTAGAGACATTTATACAGCATTGTGTGCGCATAAACATTCGCCTTACTGAGCGTAGGCAGGAGAAATTTGCTGCATATAACCGTGTTTCTAACTTTTCCCTTCCTTCCAAAGAGCCTGCAGGTAAAACCTCTCGGGAGGTGGAGGAGATGCCCATGCAAATTGATTCCGTTCAGAGGCGCGAGATCAATGAGCGCCGGGAGCATCGCCTTCGTGAAAGTCTATGTTTCTACTGCAGCCAGTCTGACCACTTCTTGATCAATTGTCCTAAGTGTCCTAGACGGCCTAACAAGGTGCTAGCAGCAACAGGGGAGTATGACAACTGTGATGATGAATATGACATCTCTGAATGTAGCCTGCCTTTAAACACGGTATTCCATTCACTTTCTATGACTTCTCCCCCCAAGGAGCTGAAGGAAAAGTACTCTCACTGTTCTCTCCCTATTAAGATCCTGTGTTCAGGACAGTGGATTTCCAGTTCAGCTATGATTGACTCTGGTGCAGGTAGCAATTTCATGGATATCGCATTTGCCAAGGAACATGGTATTATAATTCAGCAAAGAGCCTCTCCAATTACCATGGAAACAGTGGATGGGTCACCTTTAATCTCTGGGCCCGTGGATCAGGAGACCATACCCCTTGAAATTTTGTTGGAGCCTAATCATCAGGAGCAACTTTCTTTCTTGCTAATTTCTTCTCCTCATTTTCCTGTGATTTTAGGCATTCTTTGGTTGCGTTCTCAGAACCCAATTATCAACTGGGAGCCCAAGGAGATTATCTTCCCAACAAGGAGCAACTCAGCGTTAACAGAAGCTGTCCCTGAGTCCACGGCTACGGAACCACATGTACAGGTATTTTCTTTACCTCCAGCTTATAAAGAGTTCTCTGACATCTTTGACAAGAAGAATGCAGATCAGCTTCCTCCACACAGGCATTATGACTGTCCCCTTGAGCTGCTTCCTGGGGCAGCCATTCCTTTTTGTAACGTATACCCTTTGGCGGCACCTGAGCTTCAAGCCTTAAAAGAGTATATTGATAAAAATCTGGCCAAAGGCTTCATACGTCCTTCTTCCTCACCAGCAGGGGCACCTATCTTTTTTGTAAAGAAGAAGGATGGGACCCTGAGACCCTGTGTTGACTATCGAGAACTCAATAAGGTAACCGTACGAAACCGTTACCCTTTGCCTCTGATTCCCCGATTACTGGAAAGAGTCCGCCATGCTAAGGTGTTCTCTAAACTGGATCTTCGTGGGGCTTATAATTTGGTGCGTATTCGTCCAGGGGTTGAGTGGAAGACGCATTCAGATGCCGGTATGGACACTTTGAATCTCTTGTGATGCCCTTCGGGCTTTGTTATGCAGCGCCCCAGAGTCTGGTCGTTGCAGTAACGTCGCTCCTCCACCAGGGGGAGTGATGGTACGTCTGATGGCACTAAAGGAGTTCACCTGACCAGGTATCACAGTCACACACTACACTTCACACTCCGGCCACCAGGGGGAGCAAAAGGTTCTATGTATTAGGCCACTCCTCACACTCTGGTAAAACTGGGGGTTGGATAGGAAGTTAGTCAGAAAGCAGCCTGGGAGAGTTCCAGGGAGGACCTGTCAGGTGTGGGATCCTGACAGTGGCCTAGCACGAGACAGATCGTTACAAAGCTGCGCCTGCACTGCATAGCGGCAGTCTCCTAAGAAAGGACACAAAGCGAAGTATATTGTGGAGAAGTGAGAAACGAGATCACAGCACAAAGGAGATAGAACCAGAAGGAGTCCTGCCATAAGATCGGTAACATCCTTCTGAGGTGCGTAGCCAGTGGCCGGAACACCGAGGAAGTAATAGGCTCTACGCATTACTTTGAACTATGGCAGGGCAGTTAACTCTAGGTTGGCTGTCTCACCTTTACACCTAATGAAGACAACGGAAGGCAATTGTGGGAGAGGGGCGTCTCTAGGGTCCCTATAAAATAACTCCAGGCCTACCCCGTCATACGGGTGCATCCTATCCAAACCATCTGGGGGACGGAGAGAGAGAACAGAAACATACACGACAGTTGTGAGGACTATCCCGTGGTGCTCAGCAGGGAAGTACTACAACACACAGGCGCTAGTAGGAAGGCTACTGATTTCCACCTGCAAAGAGAACTCTGGATGTGCCTTCGGACCGGCCAGTCTCAGCCAGCCCTGTTAGCAGTGCTCTGGATTGTGGATGCCGAAGCCTTCAGTAAAAAGATAAAGAGACTGCGACCCTGTGTCCTCTTCATTTACTGCAACCTACATCATTACCATCTACTCATCAAGGGAAGCCCTGGGGACATACTTCACCTGTGGGAAGTTACACCATCTAGCTGCCATTCCATCACCCCAGCGGACCCCTAGCAGCGTCGGTCACCCTGACCGAATACCACAGGTGGCGTCACGAACACTTGACAAACTCTCACCTACACCTTTATTTGGGCGCCCCTTAGCAGGGCCATGGACCGGGTCGGGCCACCGTGACACCCCTAGAACCGAGACCGAGGGACCCGGTACCGAGTACCCCACTGCCTTGCGTTTGGGGGCCGCTCCAAACTTGGCGTCACGAACAGGATCTACTTAAGCCTGAGAATCAGGTCATGTGTGCCTTGGAACTGTGACTGAATTGTGCTTGAATCATGATTTATTACAAAGACTGTGTATTGCCATTTACCGCCAAAATCCGCCATTGCCGCGCCGTGTGGAGTGCGAGGGGAGGAGCCGTAGCTTCATGGGCGGAGCCAGCCGGAAAGGAGCGCGAAGCAAGAGGGCGGGTGTCGATTACAGAAAGGAACCCCGACTTCCACCAGGTTAGCGGAGGGGGAGAGCGGCCATGTCCGATCCTGGAGGGGAGGTGGCGGTGGTCGCAGCTGCAGACTCAGAAGCGCCCCCAGGCCCCGCAATAGGTGCAGCCGCAGGCCTTGTACCGCCACCGGGTCCCGCAGAGCTTGCCGCTCCCATCAGCCAGCCAGACACCGCAGCGGCTACAGCGGCCATAATGCCCTTCTCCATGCCATATATACCTGGAGCAGCCTGGCTCCCACGATACTCTAGGGAATCGCATACATTAACTGACTTTAAAGAAGGGATCTGCAGCCTGCTTGAGTTTTATCCCTTGACAGAGCCTCAGAAAGTTCACATGGTAACGGGCCAACTGTTTGGAGCGGCTCTGAGAGAAGTGAAGTCCTGGCCCGCTGCGGATAAGAGAACTGCGCAGCAGGTCTTTGCAAAGCTCAAAGCCACCTTTGACACCCGCACCGCCACAGAAATTAAATTTACGTTCTATGGGTCCAAGCAGAGGCCGCAGGATAGCTTACAGGACTATGCCCTTAATCTCCAGGAGGCACTGCGGGCCATCAAGCAGGATGATCCAAACAGCATGCAAGATGAGGATAAACTCTTAAAGGAGCAGTTCATTGTGGGGCTCCTGTACAGTCATCAAAGGGCCCAACTGCACCTCCTGGCCATGCAGAACCCTGACCTGACCTTTGCGCAATTTATGGACAAAGCCATCCAAGTGCTGCAGGAGCGACAGCCCGGCCGTGCAGTACTTCCCAGGCGGCAAGCTCTCACGTACCACCAGGAGGTGGTGCCGGATTCTCCAGTTTCCGCTGAGGCCAATGCCCAGACCCTGGAAAACGATTCCCCTGCAAGACTACGCCTCCAGATGCAAGAACTGACCAAGAGCGTTGCTGCCTTAGCCCGGACCGTACAGTCTCTACAGGAGGCCCCCAAAGAAAAGATCAAGCTGTCTTCCAGACCGGAGGATGTCCCCTGGCGGAGACAGAGGAGGATCCTGCCGACCAGAGGCAGAGACGACGATCGTTTTCATTAGGACGGACGACCCATCTGCCGCCGCTGCCACCAGGTGGGCCACCTTGCAAGGTACTGTCATTTAAACTAGCAACCCCTGGCGCAGAGGGCCGACCCCCAGGAGTAGGATGACCCGACCCGCAAAATTGGAGAGCCAAATATATTGGAGGACGACCTGTTCTCCCCATTGTGATCGACGGTATTCCCATGAACGCTCTGTTGGACAACGGTTCTCAGGTGACAACTATGCCTTACATCCTTTACAAGCGTTAATGGGAGGACACCGACATTACTCGTGGCCCCGATGATGATTTCACTATAATAGCTAGTAATGGTCAACCATTGCCACAAGTGGGGTACAAAGAGGTCACCATTAAAGTGGGGCGGGTAGAATTGGAGGCCCAAGGAATTGTAATTGTTGACATTGACCGACGTGAATGTAACCCCATGATGACCATTGGTACTAATGTCATAGAAAATTGTCTTGCAGAGGTTATTGTCTTGTTACAGCAGGTGGCAGAAACAGCTGGTTACAGTGAACAACGTGCCCTGCAGAAAGAAATCAGAGCTCTGATGCAGAGACAACAGGTAGAACTGACTGGTGGTGAAATTGGCCGTGTCACAGTGAGTGATTCAACCCCCATTGAAATACCCCCCAGGAGTGAAATGTTAATATGGTGTCGGGCAGCAATAGGCCTCGGGGGTAAAGATTACCAGGCCATGGTGGAACCTGTATATTCAGATAGTAGGCCTACCCTCCTGACAGCCCGAGGAGTGGTTGAGGTCCGCAAGGGGAGGGTGCCAGTAAGCGTCCTTAATTGTGGAGAGGAAGAGATCCACCTAACCAAATATGCCACACTTGCCAAACTATTTACTGTTGATAATAGTGTGATACAGGCACCCGAACCCTTGGTCCCGTCCAACCAGGCGGAGAACAGTGGCTCTGCAGGGCAAACGAGAGATTGGTGTCAGGAATTACATGTGGGCACTGACTCTACCCCATCACACCAGAAACAGGGGGGCTACAGAGTGGTTCATGAGTATGAACGGGTATTCAGCAAGCACCCCCTAGATTTTGGGCAGGTAAAAGGGGTTCAACATCACATCCCCACAGGAGATCATCCACCCATAAAAGAGATATACTGTCCTGTACCCCCAACCCATTATCAGTGTGCCAAAGACATGTTGCGAGAGATGAAGGAGGCTGGGGTAGTGAGAGACAGTTGTAGCCCCTGGGCAGCTCCATTAGTCCTCGTTAGGAAGAAAGATGGCACAATGCGGATGTGTGTTGATTATAGGCAGCTAAATCGCATTACACATAAGGATGCATACCCACTGCCCAGGATAGAGGAGTCTTTGGCTGCTTTAAAATCTGCTAACTACTTATCCACCTTTGATCTCACCAGTCGGTACTGGTAGGTTCCCGTGGAAGAGGCGGACAAGGAAAAGACGGCCTTCACGACACCGATGGGTCTCTGCGAGTTCAACTACATGCCCTTCGGACTGTGCAATGCCCCGGGAACGTTCCAGAGGATGATGGAGTGCTGTCTGGGACACAAGAATTTCGAAACCGTGTTGCTATATTTGGACGATGTCATTGTCTTCTCCAAGACTTATGAGGACCATGTGAAGCACCTGGCCGAGGTGTTCGAAGCCCTGTCCAACTTTGGCTTAAAGGTAAAACCGTCCAAATGCCATCTGCTAAAGCCCAAAGTGCAGTACCTGGGCCATGTAGTGAGTGCCGAAGGTGTGGCCCCAGAACCTGACAAGGTCAATGTGATCAAAGACTGGCCGAAGCCTGGCAACCTCCATGAAGTCCGGCAGTTCCTCGGGTTGGTAGGCTACTACAGGAGGTTTATCAAGGACTTCACCAAGAAAGCCGCGCCACTGCAAGACCTGTTGGTGGGCCAATCCAAGAAAACCAAGGGTAAGAATACCCCATTTGATTGGAACGACGGACTGGAGGGATCCTTCACTTGCTTAGAGTTGGCGCTGACGGGAGAAGAGGTACTGGCCTACCCTGAATATGACCAACCGTTTGTGCTGTATACGGATGCCAGCAACATGGGACTGGGAGCCGTGTTGTCCCAGGTCCAGAAAGGCAAGGAGAGGGTAATTGCTTACGCCAGCAGGAAACTTCGTCCCACTGAAAGGAACCCGGACAATTACAGTTCCTTTAAGCTGGAGTTCCTCGCCATCGTTTGGGAAGTGACGGAGAGGGTCAAGCACTACCTGGCCTCAGCAAAATTCACCGTCTTCACGGATAATAATCCACTAACACACTTGGACACAGCAAAACTTGGTGCCTTGGAACAGCGGTGGATGGCCTGGTTCTCCAATTACGACTTCACCATCAAGTACCGGGCAGGGCACAAGAATGCGAATGCCGATGCATTTTCCAGGATGCCCAACTTGCCAGAAACGGGAGAAGACCCGGAAGCACTTGAAGAGATAGAGTTGCCCGCTTTCCATCGCCCCAAGGCCACCCAGTGTTCCCATCATGTGGAGAACAGGCGCAAGAACAAGCAGGACGCCACGCCGAATCCCCTGCCCCACCACGGATGGGCAGAGACCCAGGATGGTGACCCCGCGGTCCGTCGGGTGAAAGAGCTCCTGACGCAGGCAGGTTTGCACCCCAATCCGGATGATCCACAAGAGACACAACAACTGTAGAAGGGGAGAGGCAAACTGTTTATCCACGATGGTAAGCTATGCCGAAGAAGCATAGACCCACGCACTCATGAGTTGGTATGGCAGATAGTAGTTCAAGGCAAGATGCGCCAATGGTTCTGGGAGCATACCACGATGGGGCAGGACACTTCGGATGGAGGAAGTTGGAGATTCTACTCCGTGGGAGGTTCTACTGGGTTGGCATGAAGAAAGCCATCGAAAAGTGGTGTCGAGAGTGTGGCCCATGTAGCCTGCGCAGGAAGGACCGTGATAGCCAAAGGGCTCCCCTGCAGCCTATCATCACCAAACGGCCGCTTGAACTGGTCGCGCTAGATCATGTGAAGTTAACACCCAGCCGGTCAGGCTATGTCTACGCGCTCACCATCATGGACCACTACTCTAGATTTCTGGTAGTGGTGCCTGTCAAAGATCTGACAGCCAGGACGGCCGCCAAAACCTTCCAGCAGTACTTCTGTAGACCACATGGGTACCCGGAGAAGGTGCTGACCGATCAAGGGCCAGCATTTGAAGTGGAGGTGTTCCAGGAATTCTGCAATTTATACGGGTGTAAGAAGATCAGAACAACACCGTATCACCCACAAACTAACGGGATGTGCGAGATGAACCAAGTGGTAATCGACTTACTGAAGACCTTGCCTGTGGAGGAACGGAACTTGTGGCCAACAAAGTTGCCTGACTTGGTAGACATGTACAACCACATCCCAGTGAATTCCACCAACTGCACTCCAGCATATCTGATGCGAGGGAGATCTAGTAAGTTGCCTGTTGATCTAGACATGGGGGTCCCAACCCCCGAAGATACCTTGTCAGATGCAGATTGGGATACAGAAAGGCAGCAAAGTTACCGCAAAATGCAGGAATGCGTGGAAAGAAGTCTAGCCCAAGCCAGACAAAAACAAGAAAGGGACTACAACCAGCATGCTCCTGCAATTCCCTTGTTGCCAGGTGAACAAGTACTCAAACGGAAGAGGAGACTACATAAACTTGAAGACCAATGGGAAGCGGAACCCTATACCATCCTGCCATCCGACTTCGACAATACGAAGGTCTGTCTCATCAGCAAAGATGGTGGAGAAACTTCGACAGCAATATCCAGAGACCACCTCAAAGTATGCCCTGATAAGTTGAAAGATAGGGAGACAGATCCGGGAACATCTCCACCCGTAGAAGAGGAGAAGATGATACACACTGTTCTTGGCAATTTTCCCCAGTCTTGGACTCGAATAAATCAGGCCATCGTGGTACCTGTCTTAACGTTTCGTCAGCCGAAGCCGCTGGAACCAAATGTGATGCCAGATCATTTGGAGCCAAAAGAGACTCTGCACCAACAGATTCCCATGGCCGATGCGATTTCAGCTGTAACTCAACCACAGCAGATTCTGACAGAGGATGCCGTGCCAACAGTTGAATCGGCAAGTCCTCCCTCTGCTATTGGTAAATCTGCCATGCCCACAATTAGTAGCAGCGGTCCTGAGAGCTCTAGCATACCAGTGCTACCCAGACTCACTAGAAATGTAGCTAGAATACAGTGCACTCACCAGCGATAGCAAGCACAGCGGGTCCTGTTAGGTCACTAGCAACCCCGGCACTGACGAGGTCTATACGTAGCACCAAGAATCAAACCCCAATTCGCTACAAACCTTGGAAGTATTAACGGGTGCTGCTGTTTGGTTAAAAATGTTTGTATATATATCTTTGTTACAGATTTAAAAAATGGACAATGGAGTAATGGACAGTGAATTGCTCCAAAACTTTCAAAAGGGATCCCTTTGTTTACCCGGGATACTGTTGTGAATTAGACTTTTTTGGCTCCCTCTTGTGGTCACTAGTGATATG
This sequence comes from Ranitomeya variabilis, assembly GCF_051348905.1. Lineage (NCBI taxonomy): Eukaryota > Metazoa > Chordata > Amphibia > Anura > Dendrobatidae > Ranitomeya > Ranitomeya variabilis. Next base: position 552,496,550 of record NC_135233.1, read on the forward strand.
ACTTTGGGATTGTCTTTCCTCAATTTGGCACCCACCTGGGTCGTTAGTCCAGGGGTGTTGCTATATAAACTTCCTGGTTTCTCAGTCCAGTGCCTGGCATCATTGTAATCAGTTCCTTTCTGTTTGCTCCTGTCTGCTGGTCTTGGATCTTGCAAAATTAAGCTAAGTCCTGCTTCCTTGTTTTTTGGTTATTTGCTTTGCTCTTATTTTTTGTCCAGCTTGTACTAAATGTGATTCCTGATTTTGCTGGAAGCTCTAGGGGGCTAGTGTTCTCCCCCCGGGCCGTTAGACGGTTCGGGGGTACTGTTGTGAATTAGACTTTTTTGGCTCCCTCTTGTGGTCACTAGTGATATGACTTTGGGATTGTCTTTCCTCAGTTTGGCACCCACCTGGGTCGTTAGTCCAGGGGTGTTGCTATATAAACTTCCTGGTTTCTCAGTCCAGTGCCTGGCATCGTTGTAATCAGTTCCTTTCTGTTTGCTCCTGTCTGCTGGTCTTGGATCTTGCAAAATTAAGCTAAGTCCTGCTTCCTTGTTTTTTGGTTATTTGCTTTGCTCTTATTTTTTGTCCAGCTTTTACTAAATGTGATTCCTGATTTTGCTGGAAGCTTTAGGGGGCTGGTGTTCTCCCCCCGGGCCGTTAGACGGTTCGGGGGTTCTTGAATATCCAGCGTGGAAATTTTGATAGGGTTTTTGCTGACCATATAAGTCATCTTACTATATTCTGCTATTAGTCAGTGGGCCTCTCTTTGCTAAATATCTAGTTCATTCTTACGTTTGTCTTTTCTCCTTACCTCACCGTTATTATTTGTTGGGGGCTTGTATCCAACTTTTGGGGTCTTTTCTCTGGAGGCAAGAAAGGTCTATCTTTTCCCTTCTAGGGTTAGTTAGTTCTCCGGCTGGCGCGAGACGTCTAGAACCAACGTAGGCACGTTCCCCGGCTGCTGCTATTTGTGGTGCTAGGATTAGATATATGGTCAGCCCAGTTACCACTGCCCTATGAGCTGGTTTTTTGTGTTTGCAGACTTGGTATGTACTTTTGAGACCCTCTGCCATTGGGGTCATAACAGTATGCCAGGCCCAGGTTGAATGTTTAATGCATTGCAGAAGTGGGATTACAAGAAAGGAAAGTCTGAGTTTTTTTTTTTTTTTTTTTTTTCTTTCCTCTCTTTTTTTCCTCCCCTTTACCTCTGAGTGGCTTGTGCTTGCTGCAGACATGAATGTCCAGACTTTGATTACAAGTGTGGATCAGCTTGCTGCTCGTGTGCAGGGCATACAAGATTTTGTTACCAGTAGTCCAATGTCTGAACCTAAAATACCTATTCCTGAACTGTTCTCTGGAGACCGATTTAAGTTTAGGAATTTCAGGAATAATTGTAAATTGTTTCTATCTCTGAGACCCCGTTCATCTGGAGACTCAGCTCAGCAAGTAAAAAATTGTTATCTCTTTCTTACGGGGCGACCCTCAGGATTGGGCCTTCTCGCTAGCGCCAGGAGATCCGGCATTGGCAAATATTGATGCGTTTTTTCTGGCGCTCGGATTGCTTTACGAGGAACCCAATCTTGAAATTCAGGCAGAAAAAACCTTGCTGGCTATTTCTCAGGGTCAGAATGAAGCTGAAGTGTATTGCCAAAAATTTCGGAAATGGTCCGTGCTTACTCATTGGAATGAGTGTGCTCTGGCCGCAAATTTCAGAAATGGCCTTTCTGAAGCCATTAAGAATGTGATGGTGGGTTTCTCCATTCCTACAGGTCTGAATGATTCCATGGCGCTGGCTATTCAAATTGACCGGCGTTTGCGGGAGCGCAAAGCCGCGAATCCTCTGGTGGTGTTGTCTGAACAAACTCCTGATTTAATGCAATGTGGTAGAATTCAGACTAGAAATGAACGGAAAAATCATAGACGTCAGAATGGGTTGTGTTTTTACTGTGGTGATTCTACACATGTTATATCAGCATGCTCTAAACGCCTAACTAGGGTGGTTAGTCCTGTCGCCATTGGTAATTTGCAACCTAAATTTATTTTGTCTGTGACTTTAATTTGCTCATTGTCCTCCTACCCTGTTATGGCGTTTGTGGATTCAGGTGCTGCCCTGAGTCTTATGGATCTGTCGTTTGCCAAGCGCTGTGGTTTTGTTCTTGAGCCGTTGGTAAATCCTATCCCTCTTAGAGGTATTGATGCTACGCCATTGGCGGAAAATAAACCGCAGTTTTGGACACAGGTAACCATGTGCATGACTCCTGAACATCGGGAGGTGATTCGTTTTCTTGTTCTGCATAAAATGCATGATTTGGTCGTTTTGGGTCTGCCATGGTTACAGACCCATAATCCAGTCTTGGATTGGAAGGCAATGTCTGTGTCAAGTTGGGGCTGTCAGGGAATTCATGGTGATTCCCCGCCGGTGTCTATTGCTTCCTCTACTCCTTCAGAAGTTCCTGAGTATTTGTCTGATTACCAGGATGTATTCAGCGAGTCCAGGTCCAGTGCTCTTCCTCCTCATAGGGACTGTGACTGCGCTATAGATTTGATTCCAGGTAGTAAATTTCCTAAGGGAAGATTATTTAATCTGTCTGTACCTGAGCATACCGCAATGCGTTCGTATATCAAGGAATCTCTGGAGAAGGGGCATATCCGTCCATCCTCTTCCCCTCTTGGTGCGGGATTCTTTTTTGTGGCCAAGAAGGACGGATCTTTGAGACCTTGTATTGACTATCGGCTTCTGAATAAAATCACTGTTAAATTTCAGTATCCTTTGCCTCTGTTGTCGGACTTGTTTGCCCGGATTAAAGGTGCCAAGTGGTTCACCAAGATAGATCTTCGTGGTGCGTACAACCTTGTGCGCATTAAGCAAGGAGATGAATGGAAAACTGCATTTAATACGCCCGAAGGTCATTTTGAGTACTTGGTGATGCCTTTCGGGCTCTCTAATGCTCCTTCAGTGTTTCAGTCCTTTATGCATGATATTTTCCGGAAGTATCTGGATAAATTTATGATTGTTTATCTGGATGATATTCAGTTTTTTTCTGATGATTGGGACTCGCATGTAGAGCAGGTCAGGATGGTGTTTCAGGTTTTGCGTGAGAATGCTTTGTTTGTTAAGGGCTCAAAGTGTCTCTTTGGAGTACAGAAGGTTCCCTTTTTGGGTTTTATTTTTTCCCCTTCTGCGGTGGAGATGGACCCAGTCAAGGTCCGAGCTATTCATGATTGGACTCAACCCACGTCAGTTAAGAGTCTTCAGAAGTTCTTGGGTTTTGCTAACTTCTACCGTCGTTTTATCGCTAATTTTTCTAGCGTTGTTAAACCTTTGACGGATATGACCAAGAAAGGTTCTGATGTTGCTAACTGGGCTCCTGCAGCCGTGGAAGCCTTTCAAGAGTTGAAGCGCCGGTTTACTTCGGCGCCTGTTTTGTGCCAGCCTGATGTCTCACTTCCCTTTCAGGTTGAAGTGGATGCTTCTGAGATTGGGGCAGCGGCCGTTTTGTCGCAGAGAGGCCCTGGTTGCTCTGTAATGAGACCATGTGCTTTTTTCTCTAGGAAGTTTTCGCCTGCTGAGCGGAATTATGATGTTGGCAATCGGGAGTTGTTAGCCATGAAGTGGGCATTTGAGGAGTGGCGTCATTGGCTCGAGGGTGCTAAGCATCGTGTGGTGGTCTTGACTGATCACAAAAATCTGATGTATCTCGAGTCTGCTAAGCGCCTCAGTCCTAGACAGGCCCGCTGGTCATTGTTTTTCTCCCGTTTTGACTTTGTGGTCTCGTATTTACCAGGTTCAAAGAATGTGAAGGCTGATGCTCTTTCAAGGAGCTTTGTGCCTGACTCTCCTGGAGTCGCAGAACCAGTTGGTATTCTCAAAGAGGGAGTTATCCTGTCAGCCATTTCTCCGGATTTGCGACGTGTGTTGCAGAGATTTCAGGCTGGTAGACCTGACTCTTGTCCACCTGACAGACTGTTTGTTCCTGATAAGTGGACCAGCAGAGTCATTTCCGAGGTTCATTCCTCGGTGTTGGCAGGGCATCCGGGAATTTTTGGCACCAGAGATCTGGTGGCTAGGTCCTTTTGGTGGCCTTCCTTGTCACGGGATGTGCGGTCATTTGTGCAGTCCTGTGGGACTTGTGCTCGAGCTAAGCCTTGCTGTTCTCGTGCCAGCGGGTTGCTCTTGCCCTTGCCTGTCCCGAAGAGGCCTTGGACACACATTTCCATGGATTTCATTTCAGATCTTCCGGTGTCTCAGGGCATGTCTGTCATCTGGGTGGTATGTGATCGCTTTTCCAAGATGGTCCATTTGGTATCTTTGCCTAAGCTGCCTTCCTCTTCCGATCTGGTTCCTTTGTTCTTTCAGAATGTGGTTCGTTTACACGGCATTCCTGAGAATATTGTGTCTGACAGAGGATCCCAGTTTGTTTCCGGGTTCTGGCGATCCTTTTGTGCTAAGATGGGCATTGATTTGTCGTTTTCGTCTGCCTTTCATCCTCAGACTAATGGACAAACGGAGCGAACTAATCAGACTCTGGAGGCTTATTTGAGGTGTTTTGTTTCTGCAGATCAGGATGATTGGGTGACCTTCTTGCCGTTGGCTGAGTTTGCCCTTAATAATCGGGCTAGTTCCGCTACTTTGGTTTCGCCATTTTTTTGCAACTCTGGTTTCCATCCTCGTTTTTCCTCGGGACATGTGGAGCCTTCTGACTGTCCTGGGGTAGATTCCGTGGTGGATAGGTTGCAGCGGATCTGGAATCATGTGGTGGACAACTTGAAGTTGTCACAGGAGAAGGCTCAGCGTTTTGCCAACCGCCGCCGCGGTGTGGGTCCCCGACTTCGTGTTGGGGATTTGGTATGGCTGTCTTCTCGATTTGTTCCTATGAAGGTCTCCTCTCCTAAATTTAAGCCTCGCTTCATCGGTCCTTACAAGATATTGGAAATCCTTAATCCTGTGTCCTTTCGCTTGGATCTTCCGGTGTCGTTTGCCATTCACAACGTGTTCCATAGGTCTTTGTTGCGGCGGTACGTTGTACCTGTGGTTCCTTCTGTTGAGCCTCCTGCTCCGGTGTTGGTTGAGGGCGAGTTGGAGTACGTGGTGGAGAAGATCTTGGATTCTCGTCTCTCCAGGCGGAGGCTTCAGTATCTGGTCAAGTGGAAGGGCTATGGTCAGGAGGATAATTCCTGGGTGGTTGCCTCTGATGTGCATGCGGCCGATTTAGTTCGTGCCTTTCACGCTGCTCATCCTGATCGCCCTGGTGGTCTTGGTGAGGGTTCGGTGACCCCTCCTTAAAGGGGGGGTACTGTTGTGAATTAGACTTTTTTGGCTCCCTCTTGTGGTCACTAGTGATATGACTTTGGGATTGTCTTTCCTCAGTTTGGCACCCACCTGGGTCGTTAGTCCAGGGGTGTTGCTATATAAACTTCCTGGTTTCTCAGTCCAGTGCCTGGCATCGTTGTAATCAGTTCCTTTCTGTTTGCTCCTGTCTGCTGGTCTTGGATCTTGCAAAATTAAGCTAAGTCCTGCTTCCTTGTTTTTTGGTTATTTGCTTTGCTCTTATTTTTTGTCCAGCTTGTACTAAATGTGATTCCTGATTTTGCTGGAAGCTCTAGGGGGCTAGTGTTCTCCCCCCAGGCCGTTAGACGGTTCGGGGGTTCTTGAATATCTATGGTCAGCCCAGTTACCACTGCCCTATGAGCTGGTTTTTTGTGTTTGCAGACTTGGTATGTACTTTTGAGACCCTCTGCCATTGGGGTCATAACAGGATCCCTGCTGTTTCAAGTTGCACTTACTGAACTGAGAGTCATGAACTGTGCATGACCAAGATTTTCGCAACGTTCAAGTGTTCTCACCTCCCATAAAGGGGAGCACTGTTATATGTTTAATTGTTTACAGCATTTCCAAAAATTTTGTACGTCTTTTGCTAACATGTATTGTTGTTCTTCTTTTTCCAGTCCGGGAGTACTGGATTTAATGGGGGGGGGAGTGCAGCGCCCCAGAGTCTGGTCATTGCAGTAACGTTGCTCCTCCACCAAGGGGAGTGATGGTATGTCTGATGGCACTAAAGGAGTTCACCTGACCAGGTATCACAGTCACACACTACACTTCACACTCCGGCCACCAGGGGGAGCAAAAGGTTCTATGTATTAGGCCACTCCTCACACTCTGGTAAAACTGGGGGTTGGATAGGAAGTTAGTCAGAAAGCAGCCTGGGAGAGTTCCAGGGAGGACCTGTCAGGTGTGGGATCCTGACAGTGGCCTAGCACGAGACAGATTGTTATGGAGCTGCGCCTGCACTGCATAGCAGCAGTCTCCTAAGAAAGGACACGAAGCGAAGTATATTGTGGAGAAGTGAGAAATGAGATCACAGCACAAAGGAGATAGAACCAGAAGGAGTCCTGCCATAAGATCGGTAACATCCTTCTGAGGCGCGTAGCCAGTGGCCGGAACACCGAGGAAGTAATAGGCTCTACGCATTACTTTGAACTATGGCAGGGCAGTTAACTCTAGGTTGGCTGTCTCACCTTTACACCTAATGAAGACAATGGAGGCAATTGTGGGAGAGGGGCGTCTCTAGGGTCCCTATAAAATAACTCCAGGCCTACCCCGTCATACGGGTGCATCCTATCCAAACCATCTGGGGGACGGAGAGAGAGAACAGAAACATACACGACAGTTGTGAGGACTATCCCATGGTGCTCAGCAGGAAAGTACTACAACACACAGGCCCTAGTAGGAAGGCTACTGATTTCCACCTGCAAAGAGAACTCTGGATGTGCCTTCGGACCGGCCGGTCTCAGCCAGCCCTGTTAGCAGTGCTCTGGATTGTGGATGCCGAAGCCTTCAGTAAAAAGGTAAAGAGACTGTGACCCTGTGTCCTCGTCATTTACTGCGACCTACACCATTACCATCTACTCATAAAGGGAAGCCCTGGGGACATACTTCACCTGTGGGAAGTTACACCATCTAGCTGCCATTCCATCACCCCAGCGGACCCCCAGCAGCGTCGGTCACCCTGACCGAATACCACAGGTGGCGTCACGAACACTTGACAAACTCTCACCTACACCTTTATTTGGGCGCCCCTTAGCAGGGCCACGGACCGGGTCGTGCCACTGTGACACCCCTAGAACCGAGACCGAGGGACCCGGTACCGAGTACCCCGCTGCCCTGCGTTTGTACCGAGTACCCCGCTCCAGTAACGCCCCTGCAACATTTCAACACCTTGCTAATGACATTTTCAGAGATTTGTTGGACCAGTTTGTAGTGATCTATTTGGACGATATACTAATCTTTTCTGACTCTCTACAGGAACATGAAGAACATGTCAAAACGGTTTTAAGACGTCTGAAAGAGAACCATCTGTATATTAAGCCGGAGAAATGCGAGTTCCATCATTCTGAGATACAGTTCTTAGGTTATATCAGCTCTCCCCAGGGGCTGAACATGGAATCTGGTAAGATTCAGGCTATCCTTGACTGGCCGGTACCCAAGAACATTAAGGAGGTCCAACGTTTTATTGGTTTTGCAAATTTCTACAGACGCTTCATTCGAAATTTTTCTGATATTGTCCGTCCCATTACTTTTTTGACAAAGAAGGAAAAGCCCTTTAAGTGGTCATCACAGGCTCAAGAAGCTTTTGATCGGCTTAAGATCTGTTACACATCAGCATCGCTGTTGATACACCCAGATCCAACACTTCCTTTCATTGTGGAGGTGGACGCTTCTGATAATGCTTTGGGGGCTATTCTCTCCCAAAGAACTGGAGAGAAGGGTCTGCTACATCCTTGTGCTTTCTTTTCCTGTAGAATAACCTCAGCAGAGAAGAATTATGATGTGGAAGACAAGGAATTGCTGGCTATTATTGCGGCTTTCAAAGAATGGAGGCATCATCTGCAAGGAGCTGCACAACAGATCATAGTGCTAACTGACCATCACAATTTAGAGTTCCTTAGATCCACTAGATGTCTTTCTACTCGTCAGGCTCGTTGGAACTTATTTTTAAATCAATTTAACTTTGTTATCTCGTACCGTCCAAGTTCTCCTAATGGGAAGGCTGATGCTTTATCCCGAATCCATGCTGCGGATTCCGTACCTGGAGCCCCGTCCAAGACCATTCTATCTGATGCCAATTTCATCGGAGTTATCCACGATCAGGACTTGTGGAAGGAGTGCAGGGAGGCCTATGAAGGTGATGTATTTCTGGCCAACCCACCTGTGGATATTAATCTTGTCTTTAAGGGTGGCATGTGGTTCAGAGATCGACGTATCTACGTCCCTGAGGTCATCCGTCTGCAGATCCTCAAGTTGGTACATGACTCCAAGTTGGCTGGTCACAGGGGGGTACAGAAGACACAAGAGTTCCTGAGCCGATTCTTCTGGTGGCCAACTTGCCTGAAGGATAACAAGGACTATGTTCTCTCTTGCGAGGTATGTGCCCGTTACAAGACTCCTCATGTGGCACCTACGGGTCTTCTACAACCATTACCTGTTCCGTCCCGCCCTTGGGGGTCTATATTAATGGACTTTATTGTGGAGCTGCCTACATCGGGGGGCATGAATACAATCATGGTGGTAGTTGATCGCCTAACTAAAGCTGCTCATTTTGTTCCGTGCACCAGCCTCCCCTCAGCTAAAGATACAGTGAACTTGGTTATACAGAATGTCTTTCGGTTGCACGGGGTTCCGGAAGAGATCATCTCTGACCGTGGAGTACAGTTCACCTCAAGATTCTGGAAGGGGTTTTGCTCTGCACTCAATATTAATGTCTGTCTCTCTTCTGCTTAACATCCCCAGACAAATGGTCAGACTGACACTACAACATTTGAAAAAGAAAATCATAAAATACAGTGTGCAAAACAAAAAAACATATAAACCAAAGTATATACAGCTTTTCACAAGAGTTTAACAAAAGCCAGATTCATAAATACATCATAAGTATAGCATTGCAGAGAGTATACGCTTATACATTCTCGCTCGATATATTACATGATTAATAGAGAAAACACACATACCGTGCTGTGCCTTATAGTGTGTCAGACGTGTCCTTATTTAGAATGCAGATCATGCATGATGCCTAGTGTAGCATAGAGAAAAGATAAAGTTTTATGGCTGTATAACAAGTGTCTCTGATGTTATGACCAAGACTTAGTGGGGTTATACTCACAGTCAATGACTGCTATAAACGTTTGTAGAGGTGTTTCAGTATATGAGACAAGATGCTTAGGAGCTGTGGGATGATATCGGTAGGGAAGGAAAAGGTATATATGAGCACCCATTTATTGTTGTTATCACAGGTTATTATATTAGGGAAACCCCCTTCTGTAATAATTACCTTGTATGCTTTATAGGTATAGTGGACCCAGTGTTAGACAGTTCCTTACATATGCACTGGAGGAGAATGCACCAAGTATTGGTGAGTGCATATAGTGCTATTTGCATATGTTGTGTCAGAACTTAGAAGGTCATACCAGGGGGAGGAAAGCCGCCTGGATATATAAAATTGTAGGGGCTAAAGAGAGGGAAAAGATAAAGGAGATCATCAGAGCGTTCCCAGTTACAGGTCCTTCTCAAAAAATTAGCATATAGTGTAAAATTTCATTATTTACCATAATGTAATGATTACAATTAAACTTTCATATATTATAAATTCATTATCCACCAACTGAAATTTGTCAGGTCTTTTATTGTTTTAATACTGATGATTTTGGCATACAACTCCTGATAACCCAAAAAACCTGTCTCAATAAATTAGCATATCAAGAAAAGGTTCTCTAAACGACATTACCCTAATCTTCTGAATCAACTAATTAACTCTAAACACATGCTAAAGATACCTGAGGCTTTTAAAAACTCCCTGCCTGGTTCATTACTCAAAACCCCCATCATGGGTAAGACTAGCGACCTGACAGATGTCAAGAAGGCCATCATTGACACCCTCAAGCAAGAGGGTAAGACCCAGAAAGAAATTTCTCAACAAATAGGCTGTTCCCAGAGTGCTGTATCAAGGCACCTCAATGGTAAGTCTGTTGGAAGGAAAAAATGTGGCAGAAAACGCTGTACAACGAGAAGAGGTGACCGGACCCTGAGGAAGATTGTGGAGAAGGACCGATTCCAGACCTTGGGGAACCTGAGGAAGCAGTGGACTGAGTCTGGTGTGGAAACATCCAGAGCCACCATGCACAGGCGTGTGCAGGAAATGGGCTACAGGTGCCGCATTCCCCAGGTAAAGCCACTTTTGAACCATAAACAGCGGCAGAAGCGCCTGACCTGGGCTACAGAGAAGCAGCACTGGACTGTTGCTAAATTTTGCATGTCATTCGGAAATCAAGGTGCCAGAGTCTGGAGGAAGACTGGGGAGAAGGAAATGCCAAAATGCCTGAAGTCCAGTGTCAAGTACCCACAGTCAGTGATGGTGTGGGGTGCCATGTCAGCTGCTGGTGTTGGTCCACTGTGTTTCATCAAGGGCAGGGTCAATGCAGCTAGCTATCAGGAGATTTTGGAGCACTTCATGCTTCCATCGGCTGAAATGCTTTATGGAGATGAAGATTTCATTTTTCAGCATGACCTGGCACCTGCTCACAGTGCCAAAACCACTGGTAAATGGTTTACTGACCATGGTATTACTGTGCTCAATTGGCCTGCCAACTCTCCTGACCTGAACCCCATAGAGAATCTGTGGGATATTGTGAAGAGAAAGTTGAGAGACGCAAGACCCAACACTCTGGATGAGCTTAAGGCCGCTATTGAAGCATCCTGGGCCTCCATAACATCTCAGCAGTGTCACAGGCTGATTGCCTCCATGCCACGCCGCATTGAAGCAGTCATTTCTGCCAAAGGATTCCCGACCAAGTATTGAGTGCATAACTGAACATTATTATTTGATGGTTTTTTTGTTTGTTATTAAAAAACACTTTTATTTGATTGGACGGGTGAAATATGCTAATTTATTGAGACAGGTTTTTTGGGTTATCAGGAGTTGTATGCCAAAATCATCAGTATTAAAACAATAAAAGACCTGACAAATTTCAGTTGGTGGATAATGAATCTATAATATATGAAAGTTTAATTGTAATCATTACATTATGGTAAATAATGAAATTTTACACTATATGCTAATTTTTTGAGAAGGACCTGTATTAGCATATGGTGTGCCCGGGTGTTATATGTCATACCTGATAAAGGAGCCGCCAGGGCGCGTGTATACACCTCTCAGACGCGGTATCCGCCGCTTGTCTGTGGTGTATCAAGGGACCGCGCTTTTTATCATGCAGCTCACAAGCTGCAATGACATGCCGAAGCCGTAAGTGATGTCAGACGCTGCGGTCAGGGCGGAAGTCCATGGACGTGTGTGGTAAACTAAGGGCATGTGTTCTACTACAGTAGCGCTATAGTGGTACTGTCTAAAAACGGGACGCTGTGACAGCGGGCAGTTACTAGATGGAGTGTTATCTGTGGGGATCTCTTTTTGAAGCTTGTATATTAACGGTGTGACTGCCGTATATTGGAGGTGGGAGGGAGGTGGAGAAGGGGAGGGGTAATGACAGGAAAGTGATATGCCTGCGAGTTTAGTGGTAATGACGTCCTATGGGATGTATGGGCTGTATTCAGAGAATAAGTGGGAATCTGTATATTACTGCCTGCATTTTACTCCACGCGGTGTGTGCGTTCAGTGCAGTACCTGGTGGTGTACATAGGTGAACTATAGAAAGGAAGAATTGTTCGTGCTAAGAGTGCCGTCCATATGAGATCACACATCCGTGGTGAATAGTGGCACAGAAAGTGGTGCTTGATCAGGTGGTATTTCATGATGTGCCAGCCGATCTTAATATAGACGGTTCTAAAAGACAAAGATCACAGTCAGTATACAGATACATGTTACATCAGGTTTTTACATCGTCAGTACACAGAGATAGCCGGAGTAATCAACAGTGTCATCACACAAATGCGGATAGCTCATATTCTCTATTTAGTCCTTTGGGTGATAACGTATCCAACATATGGATCCAGTAAGCCTCGCGTTTCTTAAGCATGAGCATTCTATTACCCCCCTGCGTTGTTTGGGAACTTGCTCTAAGACTTGAAACCTCAATTGTGCAATGTTGTGTTTTAATGCGTGAAAATGGTGGGGTAATGGAAGTAGGAGATTATTGCAGCGAATAGTAGATTTATGCTTGGACACACGGTCCTTGATCGGTTGTGACGTCTCCCCCACATATAGTAGGCCGCATGGGCATTTTATCACATACACGACGTAAGTGGAATCGCACGTAAAGTATCCACGAATTTTGAACTCTTTTCCAGAATGTGGGTGTCTGACCACGTTGCCTCTTTGAACATTATTGCATTGGACGCAATGTAAGCAGGGGAAAGTACCTTCCCTAGGTGTACCCAGGAAACTTTGCCGTGTGATCGAATTGGTGCCAACATCGGCTTTGACCAAGTTATCCCGCAGACTGGGGGCCCTTTTAAAACATGGGAGGAAAGGATTTTGAAACCTCTGAACATTCAGATAAGCATTTGAGAGGATGGACCAATTGCTACATATAGCCCTGTGTAGTCTGTACATGAAGGGATGAAAGGCGTGTACAAATGGGATGCGTGAGGTAGTATCTGCCCTGGGTCTGTTGGTGGTGGCTCTGGATTTTTCAAGAAGGGATGAGGGATAGCCTCTAGCTCTGAATTTTTGAGTCATCTCATCTGTGCGTTTTTCCCTGATGTCAGTTATTTGACACAATACGTTGTACCCTTTGGTATTGGGCCTTGGGTATAGATCTTTTAGTTGATGGGGGATGGAGACTCTGAAAGTGTAGGAGACTATTGCGGTCTGTGCTTTTGGAATAAAGATCTGTACTCAGTCGACCGCTTGGGTCCTTCACTACAAGGGTGTCTAAAAAATTCATATTCCATAAATCATAATTTATGGTGAAGGTAATGCCAGGCCAAGAGGTATTCAAAAATGATAGGAATGTGTGGAGGGTTTCCTCCGAACCCCGCCACACGCAGAACACATCATCGATATATCTTTTCCACACGATGACATTATCCCTGAACAGGGCATTGAGGTAAATGATGTTCTCCTCAAATTCGACCATGTACGCATTAGCGTATGGAGGTGCTGCGTGCAACCCCATCGCGGTCCCCCGTTTCTGCAGGTAAAACGTGTCTTGGAATAGGAAAAAATTGGACGTGAGTATGATCCTAAGGAGATCGATGCACAGTGATACTTGGTCTGTATCCCTATCAGTCCCTTCAAGTAGGTGGCGCACCGAAAGGATGCCCTCCTCATGGGGTATGGAGGTGTATAGATCCCTCACATCGAGGGTTACCAATAGTGCATCACTCGGGACTGTGTTAATCTCACCGATAAGGTGTAAGAAAGAACCCGTGTCCAGTAAGAAGGATTTAGACTTCTGTATGAGTGGTGTGAGTGGTAGGGTATAGAAGACAGGTATAATAGGATCGGGGTTCAAGAGGAAGCTACATGTCTTTTGGTCTAAGACACCCAGACTAGTGTATTTGTGGAGTATGGTTTCTATCTTGTGGCGAATCTCTAGTGAGGGATCCCTGTCTAGTGGCTGGTATACAGAATTATCACTCCATACAGTGAGAGCAGAGCGCAGCGGTGACGTCACTGGTGTGCTATGCTCTCACTGTACGGCGGCACTCAGTCAGAGCAGGAAGCAGACGGCAAGGGACCTGACGGACATCAGATGGTGAGTATGTACTGTTTTTTTTTTTTTACATTTACGCTGGTAACCAGGGTAAACATCGGGTTACTAAGCGTGGCCCTGCGCTTAGTAACCCGATGTTTACCCTGGTTACCAGTGAAGACATCGCTGGATCGGTGTCACACACACCGATTCAGCGATGTCAGCGGGACCTCAACGACCAAAAAAAGGTCCAGGCCATTCCGACACGACCAGCGATCTCGCAGCAGGGGCCTGGTCGCTGGTACGTGTCACACATAGCGAGATCGCTACTGAGGTCGCTGTTGCGTCACAAAACTTGTGACTCAGCAGCGATCTCGCTAGCGATCTCGCTATGTGTGACGGGGCCTTAAGTCTTGGTCATAACATCAGAGACCCTTGTTATACAACCATAAAACTTTATCTTTTCTCTATGCTACACTAGGCATCATGCATGATCTGCATTCTAAATAAGGACACGTCTGACACACTATAAGGCACAGCATGGTATGTGTGTTTTCTCTATTAATCATGTAATATATCGAGCGAGAATGTATAAGCGTATACTCTCTGCAATGCTATACTTATGATGTATTTATGAATCTGGCTTTTGTTAAACTCTTGTGAAAAGCTGTATATACTTTGGTTTATATGTTTTTTTGTTTTGCACACTGTATTTTATGATTTTCTTTTTCAAATGTTGTAGTGACTGATGAAAGCTCGATAAGAGCTGAAAAGTTTCCAGTGCTACCTGAGTACCAATAAATCTATCAGATTTAAGTTGAGTGCGAGACTTTCTTACAATTTACTATACGGCTTGGGAACCTAGTCTCTGCACCAATAATAGCAGTGCACTCGGTGTTTATTTATATATAAATGGTCAGACTGAGCGTACCAACCAGACGCTGGAACAATATCTAAGATGTTATGTCAGCCATTTCCAGGATGATTGGTTGGAGTTGTTGCCGTTAGCCGAATTTTCATATAATAATTCTCAGAGCGCCTCCACTAACTTTACACCTTTCTTTGCCAATCTGGGTTATCATCCGTGTATCTTACCTAGGTCTCCAATTAATTCTCCGGTTTCGGCAGTGGAGGAAAGGCTGACTGCGATGAGACAGAATCTGGTGGTTCTGAAGGAATCCCTGACCACAGCTCAAGAACGTTATAAGAGATCGGCTGATAGATTCCGTAAACCTGCACCCATGTTCAAGGTAGGAGATTCCGTGTGGTTAGCAACTAAGGGTACTGTCACACAGTGGCACTTTTGTCGCTACGACGGTACGATCCGTGACGTTCCAGCGATATCCATACGATATCGCAGTGTCTGACACGCAGCAGCGATCAGGGACCCTGCTGAGAATCGTACGTCGTAGCAGATCGTTTGGAACTTTCTTTTGTCGCTGGATCTCCCGCTGTCATCGCTGGATCGTTGTGTGTGACAGCGATCCAGCGATGCGTTCGCTTGTAACCAGGGTAAACATCGGGTTACTAAGCGCAGGGCCGCGCTTAGTAACCCGATGTTTACCGTGGTTACCAGCGTAAAAGTAAAAAAAAAACAAACAGTACATACTCACATTCCGGTGTCTGTCCCCCGGCGTTCTGCTTCTCTGCACTGTGAGCGCCGGCCGGAAAGCGAGCACAGCGGTGACGTCTGACGTCACCGCTGTGCTTTCCGGCTGGCGCAGACACAGTGGAGAGAAGCAGAACGCCGGGGGACAGACACCGGAATGTAAGTATGTACGGTTTGTTTTTTTTAACTTTTACGCTGGTAACCACGGTAAACATCGGGTTACTAAGCGCGGCCCTGCGCTTAGTAACCCGATGTTTACCCTGGTTACCCGGGGCTTTCGGCATCGTTGATCGCTGGAGAGCTGACTGTGTGACAGCTCCCCAGCGACCACACAACCACTTACCAACGATCACGGCCAGGTCGTATCACTGGTCGTGATCGTTGGTAAATCGTATAGTGTGACAGTACCCTTAGAATCTGAAGTTAAACGTTCCTTCACAAAAACTTGGACAGAAATTCATTGGCCCTTTCAAGATCAATGGTATTGTGAGCTCTGTGGCCTGCCGGCTGAAGCTGCCTAGGACAATGAAGGTACACCCAGTTTTTCATGTATCTTTACTAAAGCCTGTATCTCCTAATACCTTCCAGGGACGTGTTTTGCCACCTCCGCAGCCAGTGGTGATTGATGGGCAAGAACAATTCGTGGTGGAGGAAATTATTAATTCCCGGATTCGCAGGAATCGGCTTCAATATCTGATAAGATATTGAGGAAGACTCTTGGGAACCTGTGGAAAACATCAATGCCCAACAGAAGATTTCTCGTTTTCATCAGAGATTCCCTGAGAAACCAGATCCAGGATCGTCCTGAGGCCGCTTCTAAGGAGGGAGTAATGTCAGGATTGAACCAGCAGCACTGAAGACTCTTTCTGATAGCACACTAGCAGCAGGGCAAGCAAGCTCCTGTAATGCATATTCTGCCAATTCAGGCCAGGTGTCTATTTTAGATGCCCAGTAATCAAAGGGGAATGACCTGTGAGGGAGAACATCGATAAGGGAGGAAAAGTAGTTCGTAACCATACTGGACAAATGCTGTCTCCTTGTCAGGACTCTGAACATTTTTTACCTTTTGTGCATTACTGCCCTTTTCCAAGATGGCGTCTTTGGTCTCATGTGCACTGTGTCTTCCTGCTATAAAAACTCCACCCAAGCCTTCAGTCTGTGCTAGAGTATTCTGCCTTGCATCCAGCTCCTGACCTCTGATTACTCCCTGGCAATACACCTGCTCCTGTGAACCTGTGTGGTGATCCTGCTACTCAGCTCTGAGGTCTTGCTGCATACACAAGTTTCCAGTAATCCTCCTTCATCTGCTGTTCGTGTTTACTTCCATCTGCATTTGCTGGACATGTAAGCTGTTTCTGCTTTGCAATAACCTGAGACTATTAACCAGGCCTCCCTGGTTGAGCTAAGATATGATTTGAACTGCCTAATAAGCATATCTATCTGTGCCTGGACTAAGACAAGGATTTATTCGTGTCAAGTATCCTCAAGAATAACTGTGCTTCATAGGCTTTCTGCTTGATTGCATTTTCCTCTGAAGTTTCCTATAGACTGCTAATCTGCGTTTATTATTTTCATCAAGTGTTGTGGACTTGAGTTTCTCTCTGCACCTGTTTGAATCACCGTGGGATAATATAGACTTTACCACTTATAAAACTGTGTCCTGTAGTTGTCTTGTTCCACGCAAAAAGTCTCCTGAGTTATCCCCTATAATTATTACACTCCTGTCACTTTGAATCGATGCAGCAGCACCTGTCATGTCAGTGTTCATTGCGAAATCACTCCACAACCTGGTCATAAAACCCCTTTGTCCAACGCCACTTCGGATTTGTGCACCTCTAACACATCTGCCATGTTGCCCCCTACGGCTCGTGTGAGAACCATCACCGCCGCTGTGTGCTGGAAATGCCTGAACCAAACGGTCTACAAGAGTTGCTTGTTTGGTAGCCAATATTTGCTCAAGGTTCTCATGTGGCATGATATTTTGTAATTTTCCTTTATATCGTGGATCCAGGAGGCAGGCCAACCAGTAATCGTCATTGGTCATCATTTTGATAATGCGGGGGTCCCTTTTTAGGATACGCAAGGCATACTCAACTGGGTTGAGGAGCACTTTCTTGCAAATCAACATCACTTGTGTCCCGCAAAAACCCTGTACCTGACCTTGCAACGCCACCAGTTTCTATTGCCCCTGAGAAGCATCCTCCTCCCATAAATATTCATCCCCATCATCCTCCTTCTCCTCCTCTTCGTCCACCACCTCGTCCAGGAGAGTTCCCTGAGCAGACAATGGCTGACTGTCATCAAGGCTTCCCTCCTCCTCGGCGGCAGACGCTTGCTCCTTAATGTGCGTCAAACTTTGCATCAGCAGATGCATTAGTGGGATGCTCATGCTTATGATGGCGTCGTCTGCACTTACCAGCCGTGTGCATTCCTCAAAACACTGAAGGACTTGACAGAGGTCTTGTAGCTTCGACCACTGCACACCAGACAACTCCATGTCTGCCATCCAAGTGCCTGCCCGTGTATGTGTATCCTCCCACAAATTAATTACAGCACGCCTCTGCTCGCACAGCCTCTGAACCATGTGCAGTGTGGAGTTCCACCTTGTTGCAATGTCGATTATTAGGCAGTGCTGGGGAAGATTCACCAATCGCTGATGGTTCAGCATACGGCTGGAGTGTACGGGCGACCGACGGATGTGCGAGCAAAGTCTTTGCACCTTCAGGAACAGGGCTGGTAACTCCAGATATTTTTTGAGGAAGCACTGCACCACCAGGTTCAAGGTGTGAGCCAGGCAAGGTATGTGTTTCAGTTCTGAAAGGGCTATGGCAGCCATAAAATTCCTTCCGTTATCACTGACTACCTTGCCTGCCTCAAGATGTACACTGCCCAGCCATGACTGAGTTTGTTGCTGCAAGTACTCGGCCAGTACTTCCGCGGTGTGTCTGTTGTCGCCCAAACACTTCATTTGTAACAGCCTGCTGATGCTTACCACTAGCTGTTCGATAATGGGACACCTCGTGTGCAACACTGGCAGTTGCGGATGGAGTGGTCGTGCGACTGCACTCTGTGGACGAGCTTTCGCTTCTGGAGGAGGATGAGGAGGGGTGGCGAACGCCTACAGCCAACTGTTTCCTAGACCGTGGGCTAGGCAGAACTGTCCCACTATGGCTGTCCCTTGTGGACCCTGCATCCCCCACATTAACCCAGTGCGCCGGGATGGACACGTAACGTCCCTGGCCATGCCTACTGGTCCATGCATCTGTTGTGAGGTGCACCTTTCCACTGACTGATTGCCTCAGTGCATGGACAATGCGGTCTTTGACATGCTGGTGGAGGGCTGGGATGGCTTTTCTCGCAAAGAAGTGCCATAGCGTGGTACTGCGTAGGCCATCAGGTCTTTGAAAGCATCCGGTAGGGCATCATCTCTAACGAGATTAGTATAGCAATGTGGGTGTTCAAACCCTGTGTACGCGGATGAGAGGATGAGTACTTTCTTTTCCTAACGAGAGTCTCTTGTAGGGTGAGCTGGACTGGAGAGCTGCATATGGTGGCACTAGCGGTGGTGGTGGTGGACATGGCGGATTGAGAGAGGGTTGGTGATGGTATTCTTGATGTTGGCCTACATACAGTGTTTCCTACCAATAACCTTGTGATTCCCTGACTGCTTTGGCCTTGCGACGATACCTCCACATTTGCTGCTGGTGGTGTCCTAACGGTGGGCGTACAGTGAAGGAAGCAATGTAGCGTTGCTGACTACCGTCATTCTGAGCAGGTGCACCAACGGTACGGGACGTTTGGTAGTTAGTCCAGGCTTGCAAATGCATGCTGGTTAAATGTCTAAGCATGCACGTTGTATTTAAATTTTGAAGATTCTTCCCTCTGCTAAAGGTCTTGAGCATTTCTTACAGATATCTTTTGACTGATCATTCAGATCTTGGTTAAAAAATTGCCACACTGCACTCTTCCTACTATGGATAACATTTTCAGGCATTGCACACTGTGCTACTTTCACCGGATGGCCACGCTGTCCTAAAACTGTTTTTGTTTTTTACAAACGTTTTTGGCCTGATACGGGCCTGCCAGATGACAGCTGTTGCGATGTAGATGGCTGCTGCGGATCATCCTCCTCCGCTTCTGAGCTACTGGCAGCGGCACCCTCTTCCCCCAATGGCTGCCAATCTGGGTCAACAACTGGGTCATCTATCACCTCCTCTTCAATGTCATGTGCACCTTCCTCTGTGTCACTGTGTAAGGTGCTATAGCGTTCGGGACGGGGCACCATAGTCTTATCAGGGTCAGATTCAGGCTCAGTACACTGCGAGGGCAATGTAGTGATCTGAGTCAATGGAACAGCATAATAATCTAGCTGTGGCTGTGCATCAGTGCACTCCATGTCCGATTCATCTTGTAATGGGCAGTTAACAATTTCCCTTTCTAACCCAGGCACGGTATGTGTAACAAGCTCCATGGAGTAACCTGTAGTGTCGCCTGACGCATCCTTCACTTTTGGTTTGGGTGAAGGACACAAGGAAACATCTTGTTCCTGACCGGAAGCATCCACTGACGACTCGCTGCTTTTATATTTGGAACTTTATGAAGAGGAGGCGAAAGAGCTAGAGGCTGAGTCAGCAAGGAAAGTCAAAACTTTCTCCTGCTGCTCCGGCTTTAAAAGCTGTTTTCCTACTTCCAGAAACGGGAGCCTTCGAGGTCTTGTGTAGCCAGACGATGGCGCTGGCTCAGCACTTCCAACCTTAGGTGCTATTGTGCTTTTGCCACTACCACCAGATGCACCACCACCACCACCACCACCATCATCAGTACCAGCTGGCAACCACCGCCCACGGGCTCTGCCACCAGACTTCCTCATTTTTTTGAAAATCTAACCAAAATAACAACCGTTATATGGTACTGTAAAACAAGGTAGAATGTGTATAGAAATTTGTTGAGAATTTAAATCTCCCTTTTTTTTTTGGGAGACTGAACCAAAACTCAGGCCCAGTGTATAAAACAACACAATGTAAGTGGCAGAAAGTGGCTGGCTGATATACGACAAACTAACAGTACAGAAGTATATCCGCTTTGTGAGAATTTGAATCCCCCTTTTTTTTTTTCGGAGACTGAACCAAAACTCAGGCCCAGTGTATAAAACAACACAATGTAAGTGGCAGAAAGTGGCTGGCTGATATACGACAAACTAACAGGACAGAAGTTTATCCACTTTGTGAGAATTTGAATCTCACTTTTTTTGGGGGGAGACTGAACCAAAACTCAGGCCCAGTGTATAAAACAACACAATGTAAGTGGCAGAAAGTGGCTGGCTGATATACGACAAACTAAGGCTGGGTTCACATTGCGTTCCTGGCGTCCGTTAGACGGACTACATTACACCGCGGCATAACGCGGTGTAACGTAGTCCGTTAACGCCGCCATTGAATGCAATGTCTGACGCATCGCTAGCGCATGCCCACAATGGGCGTGAGCTAGCCATGTGCCGTCATTGAGTGACGGACCCTGAGACGCGGGCTGCAGCGTTTCCGGGGCCGTCACTGCTAGCGCAGATGTAACGTCGGCACTTGCCTTAACAGCAGCCCGTTAGCGTATGTGGTGAACGGGCTGCTGCTAACGCAGTGTGAACCTAGCCTAACAGGACAGAAGTATATCCACTTTGTGAGAATTTGAATCTCACTTTTTTTGGGGGGAGACTGAACCAAAACTCAGGCCCAGTGTATAAAACAACACAATGTAAGTGGCAGAAAGTGGCTGGAAGATATATGAAAACATACAAGGACTGTAGTACAATTTCAATCTCCCTACAATGATCTCAGGACAAGTATGGCAGCAATAAAAAGGACTGCTGCACACAAAAGTGTGGACAAATAAACAAGATAACTGTGCAGAAAGGAGCAACAGGATTTTTGCTTTTAAAAAAGCAGTTGGTTTGCACAGCAGCGCGCAAACAGCAATGCAGCTATCAGGGAGCCTTATAAGGCAGCCTAATAAGCTACAGAGCTGATGCACAAAAATATAGCCTCCACTGTCCCTGCAAAACAAAGGTGGTGTTGGACAGTGGAAATCGCTACAGCACAAGCAGTTTGGGGGTTAATCTTCCCTCCCTAACTATATCCCCTCTACGGATGAAGCTGCAGCAACCTCTCCCTATGCTAAGCTCGGCAGAAGTAAGATGGCGGTCGGCGTGCACGCCCCTTTATAGCTCCTGTGACGTCGCAGAAAGCAAGCCAATCACTGTCATGCCCTTCTCTAAGATGGTGGGGACCGAGACCTATGTCATCACGCTGCCCACACTCTGCGTCCTCCTTCATTGGCTGAAAAATGGCGCTGAAAGCGTCATACGAAACGTGACTTTGGCGCGCAGATCGCCGACCGCATGGCCGATCCCACACTAGGATCGGGTCGGGTTTCATGAAACCAACTTTGCCAAAAGTCGGCGATTTTGAAATTTGTCCGATGCGTTTCGCTCAATCCTTCTCGGGAGTTTAGTCAGGTCACGTGTATTGCCAAGTGACAAGTTCATCCTATACCATCAATACAGTGCAGACATGCTTAATCTGTGTCAGCACTATTTTTTCTTTCACCTCTATGCATTTCATATCATTGCATTCTTATGCCTGTTTCACCCAGTAAAGCTTGAAGGCGATTAATTTGGGATACATGACTAGATACAGTAAAAGCTCTTAGAACACTCAAAATTGTCTGGAATAATAGTCTTTCCAGGCATTATCATCTCAAAGGAGATGACTCATATATTCATAATCTATGTTAGCAGAAGTGCAGGCACTTACAGCTTTTGCTGCTATCAATATAGTTATTATTAGTTGTATGAGGAATGTTCTGCCATGCTGAAAACATTTGGGCAAATCATCAAGATCTGCTTCTGGCAGCTCTTATTGTGCTGGATGACCAATGACATCATAGATGTACTCGATGGGAGTCAAGTCCAGTGACACTGCAGGACACGGTAGTACACAAGCTGAACACAGTAGCACCAGCAACTAACATGCCCCCCGAAGAAGCAGTGTGCGAAACGCGCATTGAGGTCTCCTTCCTTCCACGTCCGTTGCAGGTTGGTCTAATTTGATATCTCACTTTATCTCCTTTCATTATTGCGGGATTTCCTATAGGGGTGCAGGATTTTCCTTATTACCAGGTTACTTGTGTCTCTATGTTTTCTTTATAATGTCCCTACACTAAAGGACTTTCTAATTTTTCAGCCAATTGCGGCCATACTATATTGCACTTTATACTGCACTATGGCACTACGCACCTTACTGTAGCTGCTTTTCTAAATAACTCTGCTGTAAGTTGATCATTTCTTGAGCCTCTGTTATACCCATGTATATATGTATATTCTAACTACCTAGGGCAAGGTTATATTTGCCATTATGTCATTGGGACTTTATATTTGCATTAAATTATTTTCCATATATAACCTTTTCTACAAGGGGTACTACCTCATATATATTTGATTTATTTATCTGTATTTAGTCTATTGTTATACTTATCAACTTTGACTGATATTGCTCAGTTTTACTGATTTTTTCTTACGCCCCTAACTTGGACATGGCACTTTGGTGTTGTTTTCATATTTTTAATTGCATTTGTCTTCATTGTATTTATGTACTTATGTTTTAATCATTTTGTAATAAAATTAACCCCTTCACCCCCAAGGGTGGTTTGCACGTTAATGACCGGGCCAATTTTTACAATTCTGACCACTGTCCCTTTATGAGGCTATAACTCTGGAACGCTTTGACGGATCTTGGCGATTCTGACATTGTTTTCTCGAGACATATTGTACTTCATGTTAAAGGTAAAATTTATTCGATATAACTTGCGTTTATTTGTGAAAAAAATGGAAATTTGGCGAAAATTTTGAAAATTTTGCAATTTTCCAACTTTGAATTTTTGTGCCCTTAAATCACAGACATATGTCACGCAAAATACTTAATAAGTAACATTTCCCACATGTCTACTTTACATCAGTACAATTTTGGAACCAAAATTTTTTTTTGTGACGGAGTTATAAGGGTTAAAATTGACCAGCAATTTCTCATTTTTACAACACCATTTTTTTTTAGGGACCACATCTCATTTGAAGTCATTTTGAGGGGTCTATATGATAGAAAATACTCAAGTGTGACACCATTCTAAAAACTGCACCCCTCAAGGTGCTCAAAACCACATTCAAGAAGTTTATTAACCCTTCAGGTGTTTCACAGGAATTTTTGGAATGTTTAAATAAAAATGAACATTTAACTTTTTTTCACACAAAATTTATTTCAGCTCCAATTTGTTTTATTTTACCAAGGGTAACAGGAGAAAATGGACCCCCAAAGTTGTTGTACAATTTGTCCTGAGTACGATGATACCCCATATGTGGGTGTAAACCATTGTTTAGGCGCATGGCAGAGCTTGGAAGGGAAGGAGCGCCATTTGACTTTTCAATGCAAAATTGACTGGAATTGAGATGGGACGCCATGTTGCGTTTGGAGAGCCCCTGATGTGCCTAAACATTGAAACTCCCTACAAGTGACACCATTTTGGAAAGTAGACCCCCTAAGGAACTTATCTAGATGTGTGGTGAGCACTTTGACCCACCAAGTGCTTCACAGAAGTTTATAATCCAGAGCCGTAAAAATAAAAAATCATATTTTTTCACAAAAATGATCTTTTCGCCCCCAATTTTTTATTTTCCCAAGGGTAAGAGAAGAAATTGGACCCCACAAAATGTTGTGCAATTTGTCCTGAGTACGCTGATACCCCATATGTGGGTGTAAACCATTGTTTGGGCGCATGGCAGAGCTTGGAAGGGAAGGAGCGCCATTTGACTTTTCAATGCAAAATTGACTGGAATTGAGATGGGACGCCATGTTGCGTTTGGAGAGCCCCTGATGTGCCTAAACATTGAAACTCCCTACAAGTGACTCCATTTTGGAAAGTAGACCCCCTAAGGAACTTATCTAGATGTGTGGTGAGCACTTTGACCCACCAAGTGCTTCACAGAAGTTTATAATGCAGAGCCGTAAAAATAAAAAATCATATTTTTTCACAAAAATGATATTTTGCCCCCAATTTTTTATTTTCCCAAGGGTAAGAGAAGAAATTGGACCCCAAAAAATGTTGTGCAATTTGTCCTTAGTACGCTGATACCCCATATGTGGGTGTAAACCATTGTTTGGGCGCATGGCAGAGCTTGGAAGGGAAGGATCGCCATTTGACTTTTCAATGCAAAATTGACTGGAATTGAGATGGGACGCCATGTTGCGTTTGGAGAGCCCCTGATGTGCCTAAACATTGAAACTCCCTACAAGTGACACCATTTTGGAAAGTAGACCCCCTAAGGAACTTATCTAGATGTGTTTTGAGAGCTTTGAACCCCCAAGTGTTTCACTACAGATTATAACGCAGAGCCGTGAAAATAATTTTTTTTTTTTTCTCAAAAATGATTTTTTAGCCCCCAGCTTTGTATTTTTACAAGGGTAACAGAATAAATTGGACCCCAAAATTTGTTTTCCAATTTGTCCTGAGTACGCTGATACCCCATATGTCGGGGGGAACCACTGTTTGGGCGCATGACAGAGCTCGGAAGGGAAGGAGTGCCATTTGGAATGCAGACTTAAATGGATTGGTCAGCAGCCGTCACGTTGCATTTGCAGAGCCCCTGATGTACCCAAACAGTACAAACCCCCCACAAGTGACCCCATATTGGAAACTAGACCTCCCAAGGAACTTATCTAGATGTGTTTTGAGAACTTTGAACCCCCAAGTGTTTCACTAAAGTTTATAGCGCAAAGCCGTGAAAATAAAAATTCTTTTTTTTTTCACAAAAATGATTTTTTAGCCCCCAGTTTTGTATTTTCACAAGGGTAACAGGATAAATTAGACCCCAAAAGTTGTTGTCCAATTTGTCCTGAGTACGCTGATGCCCCATATGTCGGGGGGAACCACTGTTTGGGCGCATGACAGAGCTCGGAAGGGAAGGAGCGCCATTTGGAATGCAGCCTTAAATGGATTGGTCTGCAGGCGTCACGTTGCATTTGCAGAGCCCCTGATGTACCCAAACAGTACAAACCCCCCACAAGTGACCCCATATTGGAAACTAGACCTCCCAAGGAACTTATCTAGATGTGTTGTGAGAACTTTGAACCCCCAAGTGTTTCACTACAGTTTATAATGCAGAGCCGTGAAAATAAAACATCTTTTTTTCCCACAAAAATGATTTTTAGCCCCCCAAATTTTTATTTTCCTAAGGATAACAAGAGAACTTGGACCCCAGAAGTTGTTGTTCAATTTGTCCCGAGTACGCTGATAACACATATGTTGGGGTAAACCCCTTTTTGGGCGCACGGGAGAGCTCGGAAGGGAAGGAGCACTGTTTTACTTTTTCAACGCAGAATTGGCTGGAATTGAGATTGGACGCCATGTCGCGCTTGGAGAGCCCCTGATGTGCCTGGACAGTGGAAACCCCCCAATTCTACCTGAAACCCTAACCCAAACACACCCCTAACCCTAATCCCAACGGTAACCCTAACCACACCCCTAGCCCTGACACACCCATAATTCTAATCCCAACCCTAATCCAAACGTAAATGTAATCCAAACCCTAACCCTAACTTTAGCCCCAACCCTAACTTTAGCCCCAACCCTAACTTTACCTCCAACCCTAGCCCTAACCCTAACCCTACCCCTAACCCTAACCCTAAACGTGACTGAAATACGTGGCACTGAAATACGTGGCACTGAAATACGTGGCACTGAAATACGTGGCACTGAAATACGTGGCACTGAAATACGTGATACGTGGCACTTAAATACGTGGCACTGAAACACGTGGCACTGAAATACGTGATACGTGGCACTGAAATACGTGGCACTGAAATACGTGGCACTGAAATACGTGGCACTGAAATACGTGGCACTGAAATATGTGATACGTGGCACTGAAATACGTGGCACTGAAATACGTGGCACTGAAATACGTGGCACTTAAATACGTGGCACTTAAATACGTGGCACTTAAATACGTGGCACTTAAATACGTGGCACTGAAATATGTGATACGTGGCACTGAAATACGTGGCACTGAAATATGTGATACGTGGCACTTAAATACGTGGCACTGAAACACGTGGCACTGAAATACGTGATACGTGGCACTGAAATACGTGGCACTGAAATACGTGGCACTGAAATACGTGGCACTGAAATATGTGATACGTGGCACTTAAATACGTGGCACTGAAATACGTGGCACTGAAATACGTGGCACTGAAATACGTGGCACTTAAATACGTGGCACTGAAATATGTGATACGTGGCACTTAAATACGTGGCACTGAAACACGTGGCACTGAAATACGTGGCACTGAAATATGTGATACGTGGCACTTAAATACGTGGCACTGAAACACGTGGCACTGAAATACGTGATACGTGGCACTGAAATACGTGGCACTGAAATACGTGGCACTGAAATACGTGGCACTGAAATACGTGGCACTGAAATACGTGGCACTATGACTGTCAGAAAATGTTCATTAAACGGTTAGGGGTGAGGTTAGGGGTAGAGTTAGGGTTAGGGTTTGGATCCCTTTATCACCTTGATGGTGGTGGGTGGCTTTTCAGTGTGTTTTCTGTTTTTTTTCGATAAAAATGCATGCGTTTTTAACGCAAACAAACGCATGTGCTTAAAAACGCAAGAAAATACTGCAGGTTGTATTTCTGAAAATGAACGCATGCAGAAAAAAAACGCATGCGTTTGAAAACGCGACCAAACGCGTACAAAAAAACCGCATGCGTTTTCAATGTTAAATATAGGGAAAAAACGCATGCGTTTTTTGTGCAAAAAACGCTGCAGACAAAAACGGAAGTGTGAAACCAGCGACGCTTTTTATAGCAAAAAAGTTTTTGCGTCTCCACATTTTGAGACCTATAATTTTTCCACATTTTGCTCCACAGAGTCATGTGAGGTCTTGTTTTTTGCGGGACGAGTTGACGTTTTTATTGGTAACATTTTCGGACACGTGACCGTTTTTGATCGCTTTTTATTCCGATTTTTGTGAGGCAGAATGACCAAAAACCTGCTATTCATGAATTTCTTTTGGGAGAGGCGTTTATACCGTTCCGGGTTTGGTAAAATTGATAAAGCAGTTTTATTCGTCGGGTCAGTGTGATTACAGCGATATCTCATTTATATCATTTTTTTTATGTTTTGGCGCTTTTATACGATAAAAACTATTTTATAGAAAAAATAATTATTTTGGTATCGCTTTATTCTCAGGACTATAACTTTTTTATTTTTTTGCTGATGATGCTGTATGGCGGCTTGTTTTTTGCGGGACAAGATGACGTTTTCAGCGGTACCATGGATATTTATATCAGTCTTTTTGATCGCGTGTTATTCCACTTTTTGTTCGGCGGTATGGTAATAAAGCGTTGTTTTTTGCCTCGTTTTTTTTTTTTTTTTTCTTACGGTGTTTACTGAAGGGGTTAACTAGTGGGCCAGTTTTATAGGTTGGGTCGTTACGGACGTGGTGATACTAAATATGTGTACTTTTATTGTTTTTTTTTAAAATTTAGATAAAGAAATGTATTTATGGGAATAATATTTTTTTTTTTTTTTCATTATTTTGGAATATTTTTTTTTATTTTTTTTTACACATTTTGAAATTTTTTTTTTAACTTTTTTACTTTGCCCCAGGGGGGGACAATACAGATCGGTTTGCATAGCACTCTGACAGATCACCGATCTGCGAGAAGTACAGGCTGCTTCACAGTGCCTGCTCTGAGCAGGCGTCTGTGAAGCCACCTCCCTCCCTGCAGGACCCGGATCCGCGGCCATCTTGGATCCGGGTCTGGAGCAGGCAGGGAGGGAGGTAAGACCCTCGCAGCAACGCGATCACATCGCGTTGCTGCGGGGGGCTCAGGGAAGCCCGCAGGGAGCCCCCTCCCTGCGCGATGCTTCCCTGCACCGCCGGCACATCGCGATCATGTTTGATCGCGGTGTGCCGGGGGTTAATGTGCCGGGAGCGGTCCGTGACCGCTCCTGGCACATAGTGCCGGATGTCAGCTGCGATATGCAGCCGACACCCGGCCGCGATCGGCCGCGCTCCCCCCGTGAGCGCGGCCGATCGGCTATGACGTACTATCCCGTCGTCGGTCATACGGGCCCACCCCACCTCGACGGGATAGTACGTCGGATGTCAGGAAGGGGTTAAGAGAATTTTTATTCAGCTCAGGTGTCCATTTTCCTTTGGTTATCTGTTATCCAAATGGCAGAGCTTATGTATTTGAAGCCCCTCTTCTTGGTTTACAACATATGTGGTACCCCAGGAGTTCGGGTACTACAGTAGTGCTGCCTTCCTCTCGGGGAGGGTAGTGCTATGTCTGGAGACAAGTGAGATTCCCTTTGGTAGGTTATCACATACACAACACCTTCCAAATCTAGGCCAGGAGGGGGAGCTCAAAACCCTGTTTTAGGGCAGCTTCCCTGGATAAAGATCCTGGTTTAGAGGAGGAGCTAGTCAGTTGGTCCCAGGAGACCAGTGAGACAATTAGTCCCAGGAGACCAGTCAGGTGAGTCTGTACAGAAAGTCTGTGTTCGAGGACAGACAGGGACAGAGCACAGTGGAGATACAGGACTTCAGGAGGCAACTAGGAAGGCCTCCACGGAGTCGGAGCACAGAATCCGGGTATCGGGACCCCGAGGTTTTGGTGGAGCTATAAGACACAGAGCAGAACCGGAGGGCATAGAATTACATGGACTTTGCCCATATTCACGTGTGGCACAGCAGCACCTTGGAGCCTGGAGTCACAGTTAAAGGACCCCAGTAGGCACGGCTCAAGCTGCCTGCTATACAGGTACCTGTCCCTGGACAGGAGAATGAATAAGGACTTTGCTTAGGACACTTAGTGGCAGCAGGGACCTCAGAGACAGTAAGCGCAGAGAGGAGGCTCCTACCTGACCTGCCAAGGGGATTCCGCTTGTCTCTGGACTGCCTGGACTCCTAATTTACCTGTTGCTGGTGCCCTGGACTGTGGCCTGTCACCTACAAGTAAACCAGGTAAAGACTTACAACTTGTCTCCTCTCATTTATTCACCGGCTATACCATCTACGCCCTACACCATAGGACCCCAGGGGACCCCGCTCCACCTGTAGGAAGTGTAACATCTGTGCTGCCGCAAGATCCTCCAGGGGACACCTGTAATGCAGCGTCGGTCCAACTACTGACAGAACTCCACAGGTGGCGTCACGACAAACTTTGAACATTTTCCCCTTTTACGTTGAGGCCCAGGACCACAGACCAGGTCGCAGCCACCGTGACATCCCCCTTTGAGACCGGACCCGGTACCGAGCACCCCACTGCCCTGGGTGCGACTCAACTTTGGCATCACGAAGAGGATTTCGTGCCCTTGCTTCGCCAGGTACTGTGTGCCAGTGACTGTGACAGTTTGCCGCCATTGCCACACCGCATGG
Organism: Ranitomeya variabilis; assembly: GCF_051348905.1. NCBI lineage: Eukaryota > Metazoa > Chordata > Amphibia > Anura > Dendrobatidae > Ranitomeya > Ranitomeya variabilis. The sequence goes on from NC_135233.1 coordinate 552,526,283, forward strand.
AGCGCGAGGGGAAAGAGGAGACATACCTTCGTGGGTGGAGCCAGCCAAAAAAGAGCTTGAAGCAGGAGAAACGGGTGCCGCACTGCTAAGAGGAACGCCGGAAGTGAAAACGCCGTACAGCGGAGCCAGAAGTGACGAGCTGAGCACCGGAGGAACTACTGCAGACTTTGGAGAGGAGGCCCGGCTTGTACCAGGTTAGCGAGGGGGAAGAGCCATGTCTGACACAGAGGGAGGATTGGCGGTGGTCACAGCAGCAGGCCCCATAGCACCCCCAGACCACCAGCGGACGCACCTGCAGGCCCAGTGATGCCCCCAGGCCCCATGGTGGATGCAGCTGCAGGCCCCGTACCGCTACCAGGCGCCGTCGAGCCCGCAGCTCTAATAAGCCGTCCGGACATCGCCACAGCTACAGCGCCCATCATGCCCTTTTCCATGCCGTATATATCTGGAGCAGCATGGCTCCCACAGTATTCCGGAGAGTCACATACGTTAAATGACTTTAAAGAAAGGCTCTGCAGCCTGTTTTAAGTTTATCCTTTGACAGAGCATCAGAAAATTAATATCTTAACTGGCCAACTGATTGGTGCGGCCCTGAGAGAGGTAAAATCTTGGCCAGATGTGGATAAAAGGACTATGCAGGAGATCTTTGCTAAGCTCAAAGTCACCTTTGACACCCGCACCGCTGCAGAGATAAAAATGAAGTTATTTTGGTGTAAGCTTAAAGCACAAGACAGTATGCAGGACTATGCTCTTAATTTGCAGGAGGCGCTCCGGGCTGTTAGGGTACCGTCACACATTGAAATTTTCATCGCTGCGACGGCACGATTCGTGACGTCGCAGCGTCGTATAATCATCGCTCCAGCGTCGTAGACTGCGGTCACACGTTGCAATCACGGCGCTGGAGCGATGCCGAAGTCCCCGGGTAACCAGGGTAAACATCGGGTAACTAAGCGCAGGGCCGCGCTTAGTAACCCGATGTTTACCCTGGTTACCAGCGTAAACGTAAAAAAACAAACCGTACATACTCACCCGTCGGTGTCCTTCAGGTCCCTTGCCGTCTGCTTCCTGCTCTGAGTGCAGCCGTACAGTGAGAGCAGAGCGCAGCACCGCTGTGATCTGCTCTCACTTTCCGGCCGGCACTCAGAGCAGGAAGCAGACGGCAAGGGACCTGAAGGACACCGACGGGTGAGTATGTACGGTTTGTTTTTTTACGTTTACGCTTGTAACCAGGGTAAACATCGGGTTACTAAGCGCGGCCCTGCGCTTAGTTACCCGATGTTTACCCTGGTTACAAGCGAAGACATCGCTGGATCGCTGTCACACACAACGATCCAGCGATGTCAGCGGGTGATCAAGCGACGAAAGAAAGTTCCAAACGATCTGCTACGACGTACGATTCTCAGCAGGGTGTCTGATCGCAGTAGCGTGTCAGACACAGCGATATCGTAACGATATCGCTAGAACGTCACGAATCGTAACGTCGTAGCGATGGAAATTTCAATGTGTGACGGTACCCTTAACCACATAGATCCTAACAGCATACAGGATAGAGATAAACTTTTGAAAGAGCAGTTCATTGAGGGGCTCCTGTCTAGCACCTACAGGAGTCAGTTACGCATCCTGGCCTTGCAAAACCCTGACCTGGACTTTGCGCAATTTAAGGACAGAGCCATCCGGGTGTTGTACGAATCTCCACCACGCTGTGCAGTGCCTCTTAAGCGTCCAGCCCTCACGTTCCACCAGGAGGTGACATCATATTCACAGGTCCCTGTTGAGGCTGATGCACAGGTCCTAGATGAGGATTCTTCTACAGGACTATGCCTCCAGATGCAGGAGCTGACCAAGAGTGTTGCTGCATTAACCCGAACCGTACAGTCTCTACAGGAAGCCCCTAAGGAGAAGATCAAGCTGGCTTCCAGACCGGAGGACGTCCCCTGGCATTGACAGAAGAGGATCCCGCCGGCTAGAGGAAGAGACGACGATTGCTATCACCAGGATGGATGACACATCTGCCGCCGCTGCAACCCGGCAGGACACATTGCAAGGTACTGTCATTTAAACGAGCGACCCCTGGGGCAGAGGGCCAAACCCCAGGAAAAGGACGACCAGGCCCACACAACTGGCGAGCCAAATACGTCGGAGGACGACCTGTTCTCCCCATTGTGATCGATGGCATTCTGATGAACGCTTTGTTGGACACCGGTTCCCAGGTTACAACTATGCCTAACATATTTTATAAGCTTTATTGGGCCGGTACAGACATTACCCGTGGTCCAGATAGTGACTTGACGATAGTTGCCAGTAATGGTCAGCCTTTGCCACAGGAGGGATACAAGGAGGTCACCATTAAAGTGGAGCGGGTAGAATTAAAAGCCCAAGGGATGGTGATTGTTGATATTGATTGACGTGAATGTAACCCTATGATGACCATTAGTACTAATGTTATTGATAATTGTCTGGCCGTGGTAATTGTCTTATTGCAACAGGTGGCAGAAACTGCTGGTTCCAGTGAACAGAGAGTCCTGCAGAGGGAAGAACTATCTGGTGGAGAAATTGGCAGAGTCACAGTGAGTGATCCCATCCCTATTGCAATACCCCCCAGGAGTGAAATGTTGATATGGTGTTGGGCAGCAATAGGTGTCCGAGGTAAAGACTACCAGGCACTGGTAGAACCTGTGTATTCGGACTGCAGGCCTACAATCCTGACAGCCAGAGGGGTAGTTGAAGTCCGCAAGGGGAGGGTACCAGTACGTGTTCTCAAACGTGGAGAGAAAGAGGTTCACTTAACCAGATATGCCACACTTGCCAAACTGTTTACTGTTGATAACAATGTGATACAGGCAACAGAACCCTTGGTCCCGTCCAACCAGGCTGAGGACAATGGCTCTGCGGGTCAAATGGAAGATTGGAGTCAAAAATTACCCGTGGGCACTGACTCTACTCCATCACACCAGAAACAAGGGGCTTACCGTGTGGTCCAAGAGTACGAACGGGTATTCAGTAAACACCCACTAGATTTTGGGCAGGTAAAAGGGGTACAACCTCACATCCCCACGGGAAGTCATCCATCTATTAAGGAGAGGTACTGGCCTGTACCTCCAGCTCATTACCAGTATGCCAAAAGTATGTTGCAAGAGATGAAGGAGGCTGTGGTAATCAGAGATAGTTGTAGCCCCTGGGCAGCTCCAATAGACCTTTTCAGGAAGAAAGATGGCACCATGAGAATGTGTAGAATGAGTAGATTATAGGCAGATAAACCGCATTACATACAAGGATGCATATGCATTGCCTAGAATAGAAGAGTCGTTTGCTGCATTAAAATCTGCTAATTACTTTTCTACTTTGGATCTCACCAGTGGGTACTGGCAGGTTGCCGTAGCAGAGGCGGACAAGGAGAAGACAGCCTTCACAACACCGATGGGTCTCTCAAAATTTAATTACATGCCTTTTGGACTGTGCAATGCCTCAGGAACATTTCAGAGAATGATGGAGTGCTGTCTCGGGCACAAGAACTTAGAAACTGTCTTGTTGTACCTACGACGTCATTGTCTTCTCCAAGACGTATGAAGATCAGACAAGATCACCGTGATCAAGAACTGGCCCAAACCCAGTAACCTCCATGAAGTCCGCCAGTTCCTCGGGTTGGTAGGCTATTACAGAAGATTTATTAAAGACTTCACCAAGATAGCCAAACCACTGCAAGACCTGTTAGTGGGCTAATCTAAGAAAACCAAGGGTAAGAATACCCCGTTTGACTGGAACGACAGGCTGGAAGAATCCTTCACTCGGTTGAAGTTGGCTCTCACGGGAGATGAGGTACTGGCCTACCCAGAATACGACCAACTGTTTGTGCTGTACACGGATGCCAGCAAGGTGGGACTGGGAGCAGTACTGTCCCAGGTACAAAAAGGCAAGGAAAGGGTAATTGCGTACGCCAGCAGGAAGCTTTGCTCCACAGAAAGGAACCCTGAAAATTAAAGTTCCTTTAAGCTGGAGTTCCTTGCCATCGTCTGGGCAGTGACAGAGAGGTTCAAGCACTACCTGGCTTCAGCAATATTCACAGTCTACACTGACAACAATCCACTGACTCACCTGGAGACGGCAAAACTAGGTGCCTTGGAGCAGCGATGGATGGCCCGATTGTCTAATTGTGACTTCACTATCAAGTACTGTGCGGGGCACAAGAATGCCTACGCCAATGCATTATCCAGAATGCCCAACCTACCAGATGTAGGAGAGGATTCAGAAGAAATTGAAGAGGTAGAGCTGCCAGCTTTTCACTGGCAACTCGAGCAACTCAGTACTCACATTATGTGAGAAACAGGCACAAAAACAAACAAGAAGCCACGCTGAACCCGTTGCCCCACCATGGATGGGCAGAGACACAGGACAGTGACCACCGCGGTCCGTCTGGTGAAAGAGCTGCTGACGCAGGCAGATTCGCACCCTGGTCCAGATGATCCGCAAGAGATGCATCAACTGTGGAAAGAGAAAAGGCAAATTATTCATCTACGATGGTAAGCTGTGCCGAAGAAACATCGATCCGCGCACTCATGAGTTAGTCTGGCAGATAGTGGTCCCAAGACAAGATGCGCCAATGGTTCTGGAAGCATACCACGATGGAGCAGAACACTTCGGATGGAAGAAGTTGGAGATCCTGTTACGTGGAAGATTTTACTGGATTGGCATGAGAAAAGCCATCGAAAAGTGGTGCCACGAGTGTGGCCCATGTAACCTGCATAGAAAGGACCGTGACAGCCACAGGGCTCCCCTACAGCCCATAATCACCAAAAAGCCACTTGAACTGATTGCCTTAGACGATGTGAAGCTAACTCCAAGCCGGTCAGACTATGTGTACGCTTTGACTATTGTGGATCACTACTCCAGATTCCTGGTAGTTGTACCTGTCAAGGATCAGACAGTAAAGACAGCAGCCAGAGCTTTCCAACAGCACTTCTGTAGACCCCATCGATATCCTGAAAAAGTACTCACTGATCAAGGACCAAACTTTGAAGCGGAAGTATTTCAACAATTCTGTAACCTGTATGGATGCAAAAAGATCAGAACAACTCCGTATCACCCGCAAACCAACGGAATGTGCGAAAAGATGAACCAAGTAGTGCTTGACCTACTGAAGACATTGCCTTTACATGAAAGGAACTTATGGCCAGAAATGTTACCAGACTTGGTAGACTTGTACAACCACATTCCAGTGAATTCCACAAACTGTACTCCAGCATACCTGATGAGAGGAAGATCTAGTAAACTACCAGTTGATCTAGACATCGGAGTCCTAACCCTAGAAAATACCTCACCAGATACAGATTGGGATACCGAAAGACAACAAAAGTACCGCCAAGTACAAGTGTGCGTTGAAACAAGTTTATCACAAGCGAGACAAAAGCAAGAGAGAGACTATAACCAACGTGCCCCTGCAATTCCCTTGTCACCAGGTGAACAAGTGCTAAAACGAAAAAGAAGACTGCACAAACTTGATGACCAGTGGGAAGCAGAATTGTATACTATCCTACCTTCAAACTTCAACAACACAAAAGTCTGCCTTATCAGTAAAGATGGAGGAGAAACTTCAACTGCAGTATCCAGAGACCATCTCAAAGTGTGCCCTGATAAATTGAGGAACAGAGAAACAGACCCAGGAACATCTCCACCCATGGTACAAGAAGAAAAGAAAATTCACACCGTTCTTGGAGATTTTCCCCAGTCTTGGACTCAGATACAGTACATCAGGCATTAGTGATACCTGTCTTAACTTTTCCCCAGCCTGAAATACAAGAAGAAGTCACTCCGAACCATCCTGAACCAGAAGAGACTCTGCACCAACAAGTTCAAGCAGCAAATGTCACCCCAGTAGTGGAACCAGAAAATCCACCCTCTGCTATTGGTAAAACTGTCAGACCTATGGTGAACCTGAGAAGTTGCAGACAATTACCTAGCATACCTACACAATGCAGGTCAAGACATAGTACATGCACTAGTGGGTACATTACAACAGACATGGTAGACCAGGAAGTACGCAGGTCTACTCGTAGCACCAAGGGTCAAATCCCAGCCCTTTATAGGGACTGTCAATAATTGGTGTTACCTGTTTAAAAATGTTTGCATGTATTCTGTCAAAGGTTAAAATGGACACTGCGGTAATGGACAGTGAATACCCTAAAAATGTATTGTAAATACTGTAGTTTGGCACCCTCAAGGTGCACCCTGGTTCTGCCCACCTTGCCGGCATGGGTAGAGCCTTTCTTTGTTTCTATGGACCAAAGATAAAACCCGATGTACTTTTATAAACTTATGAACATGGACACCCTGGTAAAAGGCCAGATATACTTTTATAAATTCAATTTTGCAACGTTCAAGAACCGTGCCTCCAGTAAGGGATGAAAAGTTTAACCTGTTTTGATGTATTTCAAATGTTTTACAAAAATGTATTTTTAACCTGATACAGGACTCCAGGAGGCGACTAGGAAGGCCTCCACGGAGTCGGAGCACAGAATCCGGGTACCAGGAGCCCGAGGCTTTGGTGATGCTATAAGACACAGAGCAGAACCGGAGGGCATAGAATTGCATGGACTTTGCCCATATTCACCTGAGGCACAGCAGCACCTTGGAGCCTGGAGTCACCGTGAAAGGACCCCAGTAGGCATGGCTCAAGCTACCTGCCATACAGTTACCTGTCCCTGGACAAGAGAACAAATAAGGACTTTGCTTAGGACACTTAGTAACAGCAGGGACCTCAGAGACAGTAAGCGCAGAGAGGAAGGCTCCTACCTGACCTGCCAAGGGGATTCCGCTTGTCTCTGGACTGCCTGGACTCGTAATTCACCTGTTCCCGGTGCCCTGGACTGTGGCCTGTCACCCACAAGTAAACCAGGAAAAGACTTACAACTTGTCTCCTCTCATTTATTCACCGGCTATACCATCTACGCCCTACACCATAGGACCTCTGGGGACCCAGCTTCACCTGTGGGAAGTGTAACATCTTTGCTGCCGCAACATCCCCCAGGGGACCCCTGTAATGCAGCGTCGGTCCAACTACTGACCAAACTCCACAGGTGGCGTCACAACAAACTTTGAACATTTTCCCCTTTAACATTGAGGCCCAGGGCCACGGACCGGGTCGAAGCCACCGTGACATCCCCCATTTGTGACCGGACCCGGTACCGAGTACCCCACTGCCCTGGGGGCAACTCACATGCATCCTGTTTAGGGTTGATCAAATAGCTTCACATAAGAGCTGCCTCGTTAACCTGGATCGCTCTGGCTGATCAGCTGTTCAGCTCCGCAGCTTCATGTGTCGCGCTGTGTGACAATCACAGCACATGCATGGAGAGGCTAATTGTTGGGCTCTCCATTTGCAGCGCCCCAGAGTCCTGGTCATTGCAGTACTGTGGCTCCGCCACTATGGGGAGCTATGGTGCGTCCGATGGCACTGAAGGAGTTCATCTGATCAGGTATCACAGACACCAATACATTTCACAGCCGGGCCTCCGGGGGGAGCTAAGGGTGCTATTCATTAGGCCACTCCCCACCATAGTGGGTAAACTGGGGGTCAGGCAGGAAGTTAGATCAGAAAGCTGACTGGGTTGGAACCAGGCAACACCTTGTGGCAGAGGGTGTTGTAGGGGAAGATACAGTAGGGTCTCTGTCAGGGGTGGGATCCTGACAGAGGCTTGGCAACGAGAACGAACGTAACGGGACCGTGCCTGCTCCGGGTAGCGGCGGTGCCCAAGAAAGGATTAGAAGAGAGATAGATTGTGCTGAGTGAGAAACGGGATCACGCAAAGGAGAAATACCAGTAGGAGTCGTGCTGTAAGACCGAAGCAACATCCTACTGAGGCGCAATACCGGTGGCCGGAACGCCGAGGGAGTAGAACAACATTCAGCTTCAAGCAATACTCCAAACAGCGGCAGGACAGTCAGTCTCAGGCGGGCTGTCTAACTCAAATCACCTATGAAGTCTTGGGAGGCAATTGTGGGAGAGGGGCGTCTCTAGGGTCCCGGAAGAACTCCAGGCCTACCCGTCAAACGGGTGCCGTTCCTACCCGAACCTCAGGGAGGGACGGAGGATTAGCAGAACATCATCTAGTCGAGTTGTGAGGGAACATCAGAAACAGACACAACAGTTGTGGGGTACTTTCCGTAAGCACAGCAGGGAAGGACTACAACACATAGCGCTAGGGGGAAGGCACAGATTTCCTCCTGTGAAGAGAACTCTGGAAGTGTCATTGGACCGGCCGGACTTGCGCAGCCTGGTGAGCCGTATTCTGGATTGAGGACCCAGAGATCTTCAGTAAAGATGTAAAGAGACTGCAACCTGGTGTCCTCATTATTTATCGCGACCTGCACCCCACAACTGCACCGTTACAACACCACTTATTTCACCGGACGTCCCCCACTGACAGACAGGGCCACGGACCGGGTCTAGCCACCGTGACAACCCCAGGACTGAGACCCAGAGGCCCGGCTCCGGGTACCCCTCGGCCCTGCGGCGGTCTGGGGGCGCTCCAACTTGGCGTCACGAACAGGATCTACTTAAGCCTGAAGAATCAGGTCATGTGTGCCTTGGAACTGTGATTTGTTGTACTTGGACTGTACTTTATTGCAAAGACTGTGCTGCGCCATTTACCGCCAAAATCTGCCGCCATTGCAGCGCTGAGGAGAGCGCAGGAGAAGAAGAAGGGCGTGGAGTAGGCGTAGGCAAGCTGGAGAGCGCGAACAATAATGGCCGCCCAGTCTAAATATTGCTGCATCCTAAGGGCGGGCCCGTCGACAGGAGAGATCCGCCTCTTAATCTTCTATGGCGGGCGAAGACCGAAGAAACGAAACTATGACTCAGATGAGGTGGAACTGGAGACCAGGACAGGCCTACAGAAAAGGATGGCTCCGCATCGACCCCCGTCACCAGCGGATTATTCTGACATGCCTCCGCTGGAGGATTTGGATCCTTGGGAGCTGCCGCTGGAGCATCCCGGGCCTGGACGGTCCCCGACTCATACGCCTTCCCCAGGAGGGGCTACCGCAAGTGGAGATACCCAGTGCCGCGATCCCCGGGATGGCCACCTCACTTCTGCACACGACCCGGTCACTGCTGCGACCGGTGGCGCCCCGATGTCCCCGCCGTCTAGCACCAATGCACCGGGGGGGCATGACCTCGGGCCCTTCCCCTGGGGGGAATATCGGAACCATCTAATCGCAGAGTTCCAGCGTGAAGTGGAGCGGGAGGCACGAGGTGAGCTGCTGGAGGGCTCCTTGCCGAAGTGGGGCGTGGTGGTTGTATACCTGCCCCAGACGGGAAAGGGCTTCGTGCAGGAGATCGGGACTGCCCTAAGAGTCCGCATCACCCAGGAGGAAGTGGAGCCCTGCCTGAGTGGAGACGGCGCCAAGTCCTTCCTGAAGCCGGGGGATGTAGTCACCTACCGTCGGCACCTAAAGGGGAGCGGATGGTGGGCTCGGGACATGCAGCGCTGCACCGCCGTTCTGGCAGTATCCCGCACCGAGGGGGAGGAGCTTGCCGCTGAAGCCGCCGCTGCCGCTGCTGCTGCTGCCAGCATTATTCATCGGCCCACACAGACCCTCATTGCAGCGCACGACCTGGTCGTGCAGGAGACCCGAACCCACGGGGTGCACCTGGCCGCGGGAGTGAACTTCGAGACCGACCTGCCTGGGCCGCAGAGGGCCACCTGCCAGGTAAAGCCTCGGTGGGGGCTACCGAAGGATGAATAAGCATAATTGCTTTATTAATATGTAAATAGTTCTCTGACTGCTTGTTGTTTTACTGTTTTGCTGCTGAACCCGTCCAGGGTTAACTCTTAAGGGGATCCTTCTGTGGACCTGGGATCCCTATTGTTTTGCTTTTGTTTGATTCTTCTAAAGTTTTATTTGCACAAGTTTCTAGAACTGCTGAAATCATGAACAGTGCATGATCCGAACTTCTTGTACATAGTTTGCACCTTATTAAAGGCGCTCCCTACTGGTTTTACTTAAAGAAGGACTCTTTGTGAAGATACCACACTGGAACCTTTGCTGAGTAAGGACTGGTAGCTTGAGAAGGCGTGCTACCTCATAGAGACTTGGTCCTCTCTTAAAGGGGATGTTCATTTGCCGCATTTCGATAGAAATATTGCTTAAGACAAGTAGCAATAATGTTGATGAGAGAAAAGTGATGATAATGTTGTACGAGAAAGTTATATGTGTTTAATTAGTTAAATGTGAAGAAATACTGATGATGTGCTCTGAGAAGTAAAAAAGTGAAAGGTAGAAGAAGGATGCAGTGGATCCGTAGGGATAGACGTGGAGTCCAGCATGCATGATAGAAAGAAAGATAATGAGAAGGCTTAATGTTCAGAAGAAAATGCTTGATAATGTTGATAGATAGTTAGGATAGAAGGTAAACCCTGAGTCCTCGTAGGAGTCATATAGAGATGGCTCTGTGCTCTTAAACTGAAAGTAATGTTATGTTCTATACTGTGTATAGTAGTTGAAAAGGCAGTAGGCCCTGGCTGAACGGGGCGGTCCTGTAACAGAAAGGAGAGGCAGTAGGTCTGGTGCCGATAGGACAGGCGGTCCTGCAGATTCAAAGAAGGAGAATGAAAAAAGTTAATTTACCTTATAATGTGATTATAAGAAGGTCTTTAATGGATACAGAGTGTATGTCCTTAAAGGCAATGTTAAAGTATTGTTCAACAATTTTTGCACTTAGTAGAATACCCGGTTGGGTAAGGAAAGTTAATTATAGCCTGTTGCTATGATATTTAACCATGTTTTGTAACGTTCAAGTGTCCTCACCTCCCATAAAGGGAAGCTTGTTCAAGTATACGTATTGTTATTTGCACTCAACAAAAATTGTATGTCTTTTTGCTAAACTTGTATTGTTGTTTTCTTCCCAGTCCCGGAGTACTGTGTTTAACCAGGGGGGAGTGCAGCGCCCCAGAGTCCTGGTCATTGCAGTACTGTGGCTCCGCCACTATGGGGAGCTATGGTGCGTCCGATGGCACTGAAGGAGTTCATCTGATCAGGTATCACAGACACCAATACATTTCACAGCCGGGCCTCCGGGGGGAGCTAAGGGTGCTATTCATTAGGCCACTCCCCACCATAGTGGGTAAACTGGGGGTCAGGCAGGAAGTTAGATCAGAAAGCTGACTGGGTTGGAACCAGGCAACACCTTGTGGCAGAGGGTGTTGTAGGAGAAGATACAGTAGGGTCTCTGTCAGGGGTGGGATCCTGACAGAGGCTTGGCAACGAGAACGAACGTAACGGGACCGTGCCTGCTCCGGGTAGCGGCGGTGCCCAAGAAAGGATTAGAAGAGAGATAGATTGTGCTGAGTGAGAAACGGGATCACGCAAAGGAGAAATACCAGTAGGAGTCGTGCTGTAAGACCGAAGCAACATCCTACTGAGGCGCAATACCGGTGGCCGGAACGCCGAGGGAGTAGAACAACATTCAGCTTCAAGCAATACTCCAAACAGCGGCAGGACAGTCAGTCTCAGGCGGGCTGTCTAACTGAAATCACCTATGAAGTCTTGGGAGGCAATTGTGGGAGAGGGGCGTCTCTAGGGTCCCGGAAGAACTCCAGGCCTACCCGTCAAACGGGTGCCGTTCCTACCCGAACCTCAGGGAGGGACGGAGGATTAGCAGAACATCATCTAGTCGAGTTGTGAGGGAACATCAGAAACAGACACAACAGTTGTGGGGTACTTTCCGTAAGCACAGCAGGGAAGGACTACAACACATAGCGCTAGGGGGAAGGCACAGATTTCCTCCTGTGAAGAGAACTCTGGAAGTGTCATTGGACCGGCCGGACTTGCGCAGCCTGGTGAGCCGTATTCTGGATTGAGGACCCAGAGATCTTCAGTAAAGAGGTAAAGAGACTGCAACCTGGTGTCCTCATTATTTATCGCGACCTGCACCCCACAACTGCACCGTTACAACACTACTTATTTCACCGGACGTCCCCCACTGACAGACAGGGCCACGGACCGGGTCTAGCCACCGTGACAACCCCAGGACTGAGACCCAGAGGCCCGGCTCCGGGTACCCCTCGGCCCTGCGGCGGTGTGGGGGCGCTCCACTTTCATGTGTCATGACTGTCACACAGCGTGACACATGCAGCAGTGGCACAGAACAGCTGATTATCAGGAGCGTTCCAAGTATCAGGTTACCGAGGCAGCTATTTGGTAAGTGCTATAGCTATTCGGATAAGCTTCTATCCGAAGATATTCGATCAACCCTAATCCTATGGTGTTGAAAAACAGCTGTTGGGACACTGGCCATACCACCAATTCCACAACCAAACCAATGTAGCACATACCTGTTAATGTAGCTGGAGTGAAGACTAGAGGTGTCTAGCTCCCATACAGAATGCCACCACACATCTAATCCTGAACTAGTACAGTGATATAAATTTTTTTGCCGGAAAATGTTGGAGAGAGAAAATACAGGAGCGCTGTCTAAGCACAATAAAAGATATATAAAAATAGATATGTGGGTGACATATATGTGCTCACTTGGAAGCATAGTGAAAGAGGCACAACACAACACAACACAACATAAATGGGATCCTCCACTGCGGTATGCTGCCGATCCGTAATTAGTGTTGAGCAATACCTTCCGATATTTGAAAGTATCGGTATCGGATTGGATCGGCCGATATCCAAAAAATATCGGATATCGCCGATACCGATACCCGATACCAATACAAGTCAATGGAACACAAATATCGGAAGTGATCCTGGATGGTTCCCAGGGTCTGAAGGAGAGTAAACTCTCCTTCAGGCCCTGGGATCCATATTCATGTAAAAAATAAAGAATACAAATTAAAAATATGGATATACTCACCCTCGGACGAGCCCTGGCTGTCACCGCTGCAAGCGTCTGCCTCCATTCCTAAGAATGCAGTCGATGACGTCGCGGCTTGTGATTGGTCGCGTGACCGCTCATGTGACCGCTCACGCGACCAATCACAAGCCGCGACGTCATCGCAGGTCCTACACTCACTGCATTCTTAGGAACGGAGGCTGCCGGTTGCACCGCTGAGGTCCAGGGTCTGTCGGAGGGGTGAGTATATCCATATTTTTTTTTTTATTCTTTATTTTTTACATGAATTTGGATCCCAGGGCCTGAAGGAGAGTCTCCTCTCCTCCAGACCCTGGGAACCATATGCACCGCACACGCCTGGGAACTTATAGGATCTTCCGATTCCGATTTCCGATATCACAAAAATATCGGAACTCAGTATCGGAATTCCGATACAGCGAATATTGGCCGATACACGATATTTGCAGTATCGGAATGCTCAACAGTACACCATCCGTAGTACGTCGAGCTGTGCTGGTCCTGGCATGGCCACAGGTTGAAGTAGTAGTATACAGATAAAAACTCCAGAGGCGCCTCTGTCTGAAGGTTTAATCCCAGTGTGTGGTCCAATTTGGTCTCTGATTGAATAACCAAACTGGTGGGAACACTTTGCTATTTTTTTTGTTAGGAAGTTATCAGGGTTAAAAGTTGACCAGTGATTTTTCATTTTTACATTTTTACAACAAAAGTTGCAAAACCATTTTTTTTAGGGACCACCTCACATTTGAAGTGACTTTGAGGGGCCCATATGACATAACATACCCAAAAGTGACACCACTCTAAAAAATGGTTTATTCACAAAGGTTACAAGTAAAAAACAAACAAACCTACATGTCCATTAAAAAGGATTGCTAAAAATGATAAGTGTCATAGAAAGTGGAAACATGTAGCATGGGTACACAACGCGTTACTGCTCACAAAGAGCCTTCATCAGGTGTATTAGCAATCCTTTTTAACCCCTTCACCCTGAAGCCTATTTTCACCTTCCTGACCAGGCTAATTTTTACAATTCTGACCACTGTCACTTTATGAGGTCATAACTCTGGAACGCTTCAATAGATCCTGGTGATTCTGACAATGTTTTCTCATGACATATTGTACTTTATGATAGTCATAAAATTTCTTTGATGTAACTTGTGTTTATTTGTAGAAAAAACCCCCAGAAATTGGCGAAAATGTTGAAGATTTTCAAAATGTTATTTTTATGCCTTTAAATCAGACAGTCATATCGCACAAAATAGTTAATAAATAACATTTCCCACATGTCTACTTTACATCAGCACAATTTTTGAAACATAATTTTTTTGTTAGGAAGTTATCGGGGTTAAAAGTTGACCAGCGATTTCTCATTTTTACAACAAAAGTTTCAAAACCATTTTTTTAGGGACCACCTCACATTTGAAGTAACTTTGAGGGGCCCATATGACAGAAAATACCCAAAAGTGATACCACTCTAAAAAATGCATGCCTCAAGGAACTCAAAACCACATTCAAGAAGTTTATTAACCTTTCAGGTGCTTCACAGGAATTTTTGAAATGTGGAAGGAAAAATAAACATTTACCGTATTTTCTGGTGTATAAGACAACTGGGCGTATAAGACGACCCCCAAATTTTCCATATAAAATATGGAGTTTGGGATATACTCGCCGTATAAGACGGGGGTCATCTTATACGCCCAGTCATCTTATATGGCGTGTGCGGTGCGGATGGTTCCCAGGGTCTGGAGGAGAGGAGACTCTCCTTCAGGCCCTGGGATCCATATTCATGTAAAAAAAAGAATAAAAATAAAAAATATGGGATATATTTACCCTCCGATGGCCCCCGGCTCTCAGCGGTGCAAGCGGCGGCCTCAGTTCTTGAGGATGCATTGAGCGAAGGACCTTCGATGACGTCACTGTCATGTAACCAGTCACGCGACCGCGACGTCATCGAAGGTCCTTCGCTCAACGCATCCTTAGGAAAGGAGGCTGCTGCTTGCACCGCTGAGAGCCAGGGGCCATCGGAGGGTATATCCCATATTTTTTATTTTTATTCTTTTTTTTACATGAATATGGATCCCAGGGCCTGAAGGAGAGTCTCCTCTTCTTCAGACCCTGGGAACCATACAGGACCGCTCCCTGCACACGCCGTACCCGGCGTATAAGACGACCCCTGACTTTTGAGATGATTTTCAGGGGTTAAAAAGTCGTCTTATACGCCGGAAAATACGGTGCTTTTCTTTCACAAAAAATTTTCTTTAGACCTAATTTTTCTTTACTTTTGCAAGGGTCAGGGCCGTATTTGCCACTAGGCACTTGAGGACCGACCAACCCCCGCGCCCCCTCGCGCTCGCCTCCCACCCACCCTCCTTGAAGACGATACTCACTTTGCTCCAGCGATGCCTGGTCTCGGCATACACAGCTCGTCCTGAATGAGCGGTCACGTGGTACTGCTCATTAAGGTCATGAATATGCACATATTCATGACCTTAATGAGCGGTATCATCTGACCGCTCACGCAGGAAGAAGGTGCTGCGCTGGGAGTCGGGACAGAGCGAGAGGAACAGGTAAGTATGAGGGATGGGGGGATGAAGGAGGACATAAGCTGGCGCACCATGCAAGATGGGAGCAGGAGCGGGAGCGGGGGTGGTGGAGAGATAAGCCATGCATTCAGGGGGGAATATGAGCCATGCATACAGGGGGAATATGAACCATGCATACAGGAGGGGGGAATATGAGCCATGCATACATGGGGGAGAATATGAGCCATGCATACAGGGGGGTATATGAGCCATGCATTCGGGGGGGGGGGAATATGAGCCATTCATACAGGAGGGGGAATATGAGCCATGCATTCAGGGGGGAATATGAGCCATGCATACAGGGGGGAATATGAGCCATGCATTCAGGGGGGAATATGAGCCATGCATTCAGGGGGGAATATGAGCCATGCATTCAGGGGGGAATATGAGTCATGCATACAGAGGGGGAATATGAGCCAAGCATACAGGAGGGAGGGATATGAGCCATGCATATGGGATGGGAGGGAGATGAGCCATGATTACAGGAGGGGGGGTGATTATACAGTATTGAGCATCATGTGGGATCATTATACAGTATGGAGAACTGTGTGTGGCCGTTATACACTATTGAGCATCATGTGTGGCCGTTATACAGTATGGAGCATCATGTGTGGCCGTTATACAGCATGGAGCATCATGTGTGGCCGTTATACAGTATGGAGCATCATGTGTGCCCAATGGCCATTATACAGTATGGAGCATCATGTGTGGTCATTATACAGTATGAAACATCATGTGTGGCCATTATACAGTATTGAGCATCATGTGGGATCATTATACAGTATGGAGAACTGTGTGTGGCTGTTATACAGTATGGAGCACTATGTGTGGCCATTATACAGTATGGAGCACTTTGTGGCCATTATACAGTATGGAGCATCATGTGTGGCCATTATACACTATGGAGCATCATGTGTGGCCATTATACAGTATGGAGCATCATGTGTGTCCATTATACAGTATGGAGCACTGTGTGGCCATTATACAGTATGGAGAAGTGTGTGTGGCCATTATACAGCATGGAGCATCATGTG
Source organism: Ranitomeya variabilis (assembly GCF_051348905.1). Classification (NCBI taxonomy): domain Eukaryota; kingdom Metazoa; phylum Chordata; class Amphibia; order Anura; family Dendrobatidae; genus Ranitomeya; species Ranitomeya variabilis. The sequence goes on from NC_135233.1 coordinate 552,542,752, forward strand.
TGGCCATTATACAGTATGGAGCATCATGTGTGGCCATTATACAGTATGGAGCACTGTGTGGCTATATTTTTTTTGTTTATAATTATTGTATATAAAACAGTGTGATCAGCAGTGCTAAATGGCTGTGGTTGGGACGTGGATATGGGTGTGACTAGTTGTGAAATGGGTGTGGTCAGAAGCGTGGCCTAAAATTTGTCATGGCGCACTACGCACTACTTTATACCTCCTTCCCTTCTTCAAAAGTTTGGAGGTATGGTACCGCATTTGCCAGATCATGGCAAGTGCCGCAAATCCCATAGGGAATGAATGAGGCCGAACGCAGTGTTGCCGTAAGTGATCCGTTACGCGGCAGATGCAGAAAAACTGCCGGATCTGCTGCAAAAGGCGACTTTCACATCAGCGATTCTTGCCAAAGTCACTGCCGATAGTGTCATACTCACCAAAGGGGGAGGCAGCACTAAAAGTGCCTAGGGCAGCAGAAACTCTAAATACGGCCCTGGCAAGGGTAACATGAGAAAATGAACTATGAATTTTGTTGTTCAATTTCTCCTGAGCATGCCGATACCCCATATATGGGGAAATCTACTGTTTGGGCACACGGCAGGCCTCGGAAAGGAAGGAGCGCCATTTCACTTTCTGAATGTAAAATTTGCTGGCATAATTAGCAAACACCATGTCATGTTTGGAGAGCCCTTGATGTGCCTAAACAGTGTAAACCTCCCACAAGTGACACCATTTTGGAAACTAGACCCCTTAGAGAACTTATCTAGATGTGTGGTGAGAACTTTAAACCCACAAGTGCTTCACAGGAGTGTATAATGTAGAGTTGTAAAAATAAAAAAAATCACATTTGTGCCAGATAAATCTTTTTTAGCTCTAAATTTTGCATTTTCAAATGGGTAACAGGAGAAATTGCTTCATACAATTTGTTGTGCAATTTCTCCTGAATGTGCAGATACCCAATATGTAGAGGAAAACAACTGTTTGAGTGTATGGCAGGGCTTGGAAGGGAAGGAGCGCATGTGACTTTTTGAATGTAAAATTTGCTGGAATAATTAGCAGATGCCATGTCATGTTTGGAGAGCTCCCGATGTGCCTAAACAGTGGAAAGCCCCCACAATTGACACCATTTTGGAAACTAGACCCCTTTGGGACCTTATCTAGATGTATATTGAGCATCTTGAACCCCCAGGTGCTTCACAGAAGTTTATAACGTTAAGCCGTGAATAAAAAAAAATCACATTTTTCAAACAAAAATCTTTTTTAGCTACAAATTTAGTTTTTTTCACAAGGGCAAATGGAAAAAATAGACCCTAAAGTTTGTTGTGCAATTTCTCCTGAGTTCAACGATACCCCATATGTGGTCAAAAACTATTTTTGAGGCACAGTGCAAAGCTCAGAAGGGAAGAAGCGCCATATTACAGTGCAGATTTTGCAGCACTTGTTTGAGGGTGCCATGTTACATTGGCAGAGCACCTGAGGTGCCAAAACAGCAGAAACACCGCATATGTGACTGGGGTTTCTGTGTTTCCATTTTAGGTAAGGCATGTGTAGATAAGTGTGGTCCACTGCAGTTTTCTGCACCTGTTAAAAGAAGGACATCACTGAACAGAGGCCAGGCGAAATCCAGAGTAACTCGGCTGATGCATTATACTGAATGCATTTCTCGGGGGTTTACTCTGAATCAAGTCAATAGCAGATTTAGATGGAAACCCAAATGTAAGCACTCAGCATACTGGGGACTACAATGTGCGGGCAGCAAAATGGCAGTTTGCCATTTTCACTTAGCAAAATCCACTGCTGCTTGTTTCTGGAAAACACCCATGGAGTCAAAATCATCACTACATCTGCAGATTCCCAAAGGGGTATAATTTCCAAAATGGAGTCACTTGAGGGGTGATTCTGCTTTTCAAGAACTTAGGGGCTCTGTATATTTAGTCTTCAATCTATTCTAGCAAAATCTGCGTTCCAGGAGAAAAATAGCGCTCCGTCCCTCCTGTGTCTCACCGTATGGCTAAGTAATACTGTACAGTCACATATTGGGTATTTCCACATTCAGCAGAAATTCAGAGACAAATTTTGGTGCCATTTTTACCCATTTCCCTGTGTGAAAACGTAAATGTAAAATCTGTGGCTGAAACAAAATTCTGGTGGTAAAAATGTAATAATTTTTTTGTCACTGCCCAATGGTATAAAATTCTGTGACACACCTGTGGTGTCAATATGATCACTGCAGCAGTAGATGAATTCATTGAGATGTGTAGTTTGTAATATGGGGTCATGTAAGGGGAGTTCTGCTATTCTGGCATCTCAGGGGCTCTGCCAATGTGGCATGGCACCCTCAAACCAGGCCAGCAAAATGTAAACTCCAATATGGCGCTTCTTCCCTTCTGAGCTTTGCACTGTGCCTCAAAAGTAGTTTTTGGCCACATTTGGGGTATTGGTGTAACCGGGAGAAATTGCACAACAAATTTTGACAGCCATTTTACCCTGATAACCTTGTGAAAATAAAAAAAGGGGCTAAAAGAACATTTTTTTTGGGAAAAAAATATTTTTTTGCTTTCATGGCTCAACGTTATTAACATTTGTCAAGCACCAAGTAGTTCAAGGTACTCACCACACATCTAGATAAGATCCTTGAGGGATCTAATTTCCAAACTGGGGTCACTTTGATGGGGTTTCACTATTTAAGCCCAACTGGAGCTGTCCAAATGTGACATGACAGTTGCAGAACATTCCATGAAAATCTGCTTTCCAAAAAGTCACTCCATCCTATCTGAGCTCTGTTGTGCGCCCAAACTATAGTTTCCCCCCACATTGCAAAACTCATTTTGAGGTAAATTTTTTCCTGTTACCTTTGTATAAAGAAAAAAATCACAGCTCAACGTTATAAACTTCTGTGAAGCACCTGGGGGTTCAAAGTACTCACCACTCATCTAGATAAGTTCCTTGAGGTGTGTAGTTTCTAAAATGTGGTCACTTGTGGGGGGTTTCCACTGTTTAGGCACATCAAGAGCTCTCCAAACTTGATATGGCATCCGCCATTGATTCAAGCAAATTTTGCATTATATAAGTCAAATGGCGCTCCTTGCTTTCCGAGCCCTGCTGTTCGCATAAACAATAATTTTCCTCCACATTCTGGGTATCAGCGTACTCAGGAGAAATTGCACAGCAAATTTTATGATGCATTTTCTCCTGTTACCCTTGTAAAAAATTTAATTAAAAAAATGGAGATAAAAGAACATTTTTGTGGGGAAAATTTGTTTTTTCTTATTTTCATGGCACATCATTAATAAACTTCTGTGAAGCACCTAGGGGTTCAAGGTGCTCACCACACATCTGGGTGAGTTCCCTGAGGTGTCTAGTTTCCAAAATTGGGTCATTTGTGGGTGATTTCCACTGTTTAGGCACATCAGGGGCTCTCCAAATGCGACAAGGCGACATCTAATAATTCCAGCAAATTTTGCATTCAAAAGTTCAAATGGCGCTCCTTCCCTCCTGATCCCTGTTGTGCACCAAAAGATATAGGGGGTTTCTGTTGTTCTGGCACCTCAGGGGCTCTGCCTTTGTGATATGGCACCCTCAAACCGTTAACAAAATCTGGACTCTAATATGGCACCTCTTACCTTCTGAGCTTTGGACTTTGCCTCAAATGTAGTTTTCTCCAACATATGGGGTACCAGTGTACTCAGGAGAAACTGCACAACAAATAGTATGGTGCAATTTCTCCTATTACCATTGTGAAAATGCAAAATTTGGGCCTAAAAAAACATTTTTGTGGGGAAAATGTTATTTTTTTTTATTTTTACGGCTCAGCGTAATAAACTTCTGTGAAACACCTGGGGGTTCATGATGATAACCACACATTTACAGTTAAGGAAATAATAATTTGAACCCTTGCTGATTTTGTAAGTTTGCCCACTGACAAAGGCTTGAACAGTCTATAATTTTAAGGGCAGGTTAATATTAAGATTGAGAGCTAAAATATCAAAAATAAAATCCAGAAAATAACATTGTATAAATTAATTTGCATTTTGCAGTTAGAAATAAGTATTTGATCCCCTACCAACCATTAAGAGTTCTGGCTCCTACAGACCAGTTAGACGCTCCTAATCAACTAATCTGCATTAAAGACAGCTGTCTTACATAGTCACCTTTATGAAAGACTCCTGTCCACACACTCAATTAATCAGTCAGACTCTATCCTGCACAACATGGGCAAGACCAAAAAGCTTTATAAGGATGTCAGGGACAAGATCATAGACCTGCACAAAGCTGCAATGGGCTATAAAACCATAAATAAGATGCTGGGTGAGAAGGAGACAAATGTTAGTGCAATAGTAAGAAAATGGAAGAAATACAAAATGACTGTCAATCGACATCGATCTGGGGCACCATGCAAAATCTCACCTCGTTGGGTATCCTTGATCATGAGGAAGGTGAGAGATCAGCCTAAAACGACATGGAGGGAACATGTTAATGATCTCAAGGCAGCTGGGACCACAGTGACCAAGAAAATCATTGGTAACACATTACGCCTTAAAGGGAACCTGTCATCCCCAAAATGGCTGGTGAGGTAAGCTCACTGGCATCAGGGGCTTATCTACAGCATTCTGTAATGCTGTAGATAAGCCCCCGATGTTACCTGAAAGAGGAGAAAAAGAGGTTAGATTATACTCACCCAGGGGCGGTCCTGCTGCGGTCCAGTCAGATGGGTGTCTCCGGTCCGCTCCGGCGCCTCCCATCTTCGTTCCATGACGTCCTCTTCGGGTCTTTACGCCGCGGCTCCGGCGCAGGCGTACTTTGTCTGCCCTGTTGAGGGCAGAGCAAAGTACTGCAGTGCGCAGGCGCCGGGCCTCTCTGACCTTTCCGGCGGCTGCGCACTGCAGTACTTTGCTCTGCCCTCAACAGGGCAGACAAAGTACGCCTGCGCCGGAGCCGCGGCGTAAAGACCCGAAGAGGACGTCATGGAACGAAGATGGGAGGCGCCGGAGCGGACCGGAGACACCCACCCGACCGGACCGCAGCGGGACCGCCCCTGGGTGAGTATAATCTAACGTCTTTTTTTCCTCTTTCAGGTAACATCGGCGGCTTATCTACAGCATTACAGAATGCTGTAGATAAGCCCCTGATGCCAGTGAGCTTACCTCACCAGCTATTTTGGGGGTGACAGGTTCCCTTTAAAGATGTAAAATCCTGCAGTGCCCGCAAGGTCCCCCTGCTCAACAAGGCACATGTGCAGGCCCATCTGAAGTTTGCCAATGAACACCTAGATGATTCTGTGAGTGATTGAGAGAAGGTCATGTGGTCAGATGAGACAACAATTGAGCTCTTTGGCATTAATTCAACTTGCTGTGTTTGGAGGAAGAGAAATGATGCCTCTGACCCCAAAAACATCATCCCCAGGGTTAAGCATGGAGGTGGAAACATTTTGTTTAGGGGGTGTTTCTCTGCTAAGGGCACAGGACTACTTCAATGCATCAATGGGAGAATGGATGCAGCCATGTACCATAAAATCCTGAGTGACAACCTCCTTTCCTCCGACCAGGACATTAAAAATGGGTCGTGGCTGGGTCTTCCAGCAAGACAATGACCCAAAACATACAACCAAGGCAACAAAACAGTGGCTCAAAAAGAAGCACATTAAAGTCATGGAGTGGCCTAGCCAGTCTCCAGGACTTAATCTCATAGAAAACTTTTGGAGAGAGTTGAAGCTCCAAGTTGTGAAGCGTCAGCCTCAAAATCTTAGTGATTTAGAGATGATCTGCAAAGGGGAATGGACCAAAATTCCTCTTAACATGTGCGCAAACCTCATCATCAATGACAACTACAAAAAACATCTGACTGCTTTGCTTGCCAACAAGGGTTTTGCCACCAAATATTAAGTCTTGTTTGTCAGAGAGATCAAATACTTATTTCTCACTGCAAAATGCAAATACATTTATATAAATTATACAATGTGATTTTCTGAAATTATTATTGATATTCTATCTCTCAATGTTAAAACTAACCTACCCTTAAAATTATATACCTCCTGACGTAACTGCAGGGGCAGTGAAACGCGCGTCGAGGTGCGCTACGGGACCACCAGCCAGGGTTACACTATGACTGCAGGTGTTAGATGAGCTTTTTCTGGTGTATTTTGCCGTCATTAGCTGATAGACACTATACCGCTATAGTATAAATTATCAGCTCAGCTATACCTTAGGGTGAGCACACCTTATGGACTTAGGTACCATTAAGTACATGTGCAGTTCTCTTTGTATTTTTACCACTACTTAAATCTACCTTGTTAATGAATCATGGCTATTTGATCTGTTTATGTATTGCACTATATATGATTCTCAGGCAACTGACATGTATTGGTGGATTGTGACACATATTAGTAATACTATATAGTCCTGAGTGGGCACAATTGAATGTTTGTTGTGAATTTGCTCTACCATCAGTCATGGTGGTTTATACCATGGGTGGTTATTTGGCCCCATCAGTTCTTTCCTGATACACATCCAAAGTAACGTACATATAACCCCTTAAAACATCACTTTTAATGGTATACCAATATAAAACCCAGACCCAATATAGAGAAAAAAATGTCAACAAAAATATATAAAAAACCTATTAAGGTCCTAGATATAACTACTGCTATCACCTGCCTGTCTGTGGAGGTTGGCACCCTAAGAATCGATTTTTTGGCGCCCCCACTCAACGCAGACTGCCCCTATCTCCCCTGCGATATCCCTCTCAGCGCAGGTAGGAAAACAATATAGGGAAAGTGCAGTAGTGAAAAAGTAATAAATTATATGATATAAACCATAATCAGGACCTGAATAGGTACCTCCATATAATAGAATTTTTGGCACAACGCATATATAATTGGCAAATAGTCCCCCTTATACTAATGATATCCTCCAATGGTAACTAAGATGGTGCTCAGATCTGTATTATTATTAATGCCAAAAGGAAGTCAATGGTCAAATGGTAACAAATACCTCATTCAATAGATATATCATTAATTCCCCCATCGGGCACATAACCAATCATATAGTGCCCCCAATCTGGTAAAGCATGAACGAGCAGCCATTGGAAAAAATCATAGAATAAAAAATAAGGGTGAACTTAGCGTATGCCGGTCTCTCCTCAACGCGTTTCCCCGCTCTCACGGTTCATCAGGAGGAAGTGATGGTATTGATGCCGCATGCCGCCTGGATATAGGGCATAAGCCGGCCGTGACAGTATGAGCTTAAATAGCCCATAGCAAATTGCGTGTCCAAATAAGCCACGCCCCCTATACCTACGGGGTCCCGGATGGGTCAAAAGAATGCATTACGTCCTCATTTTAGTAATAATCAATAACCGTTGAATTTAAATGCCCCCATTTACATATCCAGCAGTATGCTAAAGGTTGTGTGGTGCCCAATGTGGAGCCTGATACGATGCATGTATAAATACATACATAGAAGCCCCGCCGATGTAAAAGCACTCACCCGGGCATGAAGTGCGCATGCCCGGGTGAGTGCTTTTACATCGTCGGGGCTTCTATGTATGTATTTATACATGCATCGTATCAGGCTCCACATTGGGCACCACACAACCTTTAGCATACTGCTGGATATGTAAATGGGGGCATTTAAATTCAACGGTTATTGATTATTACTAAAATGAGGACGTAATGCATTCATTTGACCCATCCGGGACCCCGTAGGTATAGGGGGCGTGGCTTATTTGGACACGCAATTTGCTATGGGCTATTTAAGCTCATACTGTCACGGCCGGCTTATGCCCTATATCCAGGCGGCATGCGGCATCAATACCATCACTTCCTCCTGATGAACCGTGAGAGCGGGGAAACGCGTTGAGGAGAGACCGGCATACGCTAAGTTCACCCTTATTTTTTATTCTATGATTTTTTCCAATGGCTGCTCGTTCATGCTTTACCAGATTGGGGGCACTATATGATTGGTTATGTGCCCGATGGGGGAATTAATGATATATCTATTGAATGAGGTATTTGTTACCATTTGACCATTGACTTCCTTTTGGCATGAAATAATACAGATCTGAGCACCATCTTAGTTACCATTGGAGGATATCATTAGTATAAGGGGGACTATTTGCCAATTATATATGCGTTGTGCCAAAAATTCTATTATATGGAGGTACCTATTCAGGTCCTGATTATGGTTTATATCATATAATTTATTACTTTTTCACTACTGCACTTTCCCTATATTGTTTTCCTACCTGCGCTGAGAGGGATATCGCAGGGGAGATAGGGGCAGTCTGCGTTGAGTGGGGGCGCCAAAAAATCGATTCTTAGGGTGCCAACCTCCACAGACAGGCAGGTGATAGCAGTAGTTATATCTAGGACCTTAATAGGTTTTTTATATATTTTTGTTGACATTTTTTTCTCTATATTGGGTCTGGGTTTTATATTGGTATACCATTAAAAGTGAAGTTTTAAGGGGTTATATATACGTTACTTTTCTTGTTTTCCCCAACAATATATTGGTTTATGTTTTGGCATTTGATTTTTCAGGACATGGCTAGTTTTTTGTCGGCACCAATAAATACGGAATTGTGGGCCCAGGACGCAAATCAGGTATTCTCAACCAGCACTGTTGTGAATTTGGTTTCTGGGCTCCCCCGGTGGTCACTGGTGGTACTGAACGTGGGTTTGTCATCTCCTCTGTTCACCTGTTTCCATCAGGATGTGGGAGTTTCTATTTAGCCTTGCTCCTCAGTCATTTCTATGCCGGCCAACAATGTTACCAGAAGCATTTCTGTTGCATGTTCCTGCTCCTAGACTACTTTCAGCTAAGTTGGATTTTTGTCCTAAGTTTGTTTGCATTTTTGTTCCAGTTCTCTGTGTTTGAATATTTCTGAGACTGGAAGCTCTTGTGAACTGAAATTGCCACTCTGGTGTCATGAGTTGATATTAGAGTTCTAAAGTAATTTCAGGATGGAATTTTGAATAGGGTTTTCAGCTGGCCGTGAAGTCCCCTTTTCTGTCTTCCTTCTATCTAGTAAGCGGACCTCAATTTTGCTAAACCTATTTTCATACTTCGTATGTCAATTTCCTCTAATATCACCGACAATATTTGTGGGGGCTACTGTCCGCCTTTTGGGGAAAATTTCTCTAGAGGTGAGCCAGGTCTGTATTTTCCTCTGCTAGGGTCAGTCAGTTCTCCGGCTGGCGCTGGGCGTCTAGGGATAAAACGTAGGCACGCTACCCGGCCACTTTCAGTTGTTGTGATAGGTTTAGCTCACGGTCAGCTCGAGTTCCCATCTTCCAAGAGCTAGTCCTTTTGTATGCTCAACTATGTTCTCTGTGTGTTGAGAACCATGACACAGCACACTCCCCAATAGTAGTACAGAGAACCCCTCTTTAAAAACATTGTTTAAAGAACTCTACTGGGGCTATAAGGAAAATATTAGATCGTGGTGGGAGGTAAGGGGGCTAGAAAATTACATTAAGAACCAGATTGTCCCTAAAGGATTACGCATTAATATACAGCGCTCACCACGTACCGCGAACCCCCAGTTGTTGTTAGCTTGGACCAAGGAGTCCACAGAAGCTTCAATTCGTTTCATGCACCTTCTGATAAAAGAAGAGCAGAGACTCTTTGAAGAGTCTTCTACTAAATTGAAAAGCCTATGTTCTGTCTCCGCCATCTAAATTGTTACCTCCATTATCTGTTTGTATAATTTGCAGTTTCTCAGCCAGTATACAGGACTTGATATATTCATACCTTTATCTGTAGTGCTTTGGCTCCCTCTAGCGGTCAGAGATATGTTGACTGTTCTATTTTTCTGCTATGTATTTTTTATGTCTGATCCTCCTTTGCAATGCATTATGGTAGCTCAGCCCACATTTCCCTCCAGTTTTCATTCACTTCCTCTAGTTTGCCTTCCAGGGAAGACGCTTACACTTCATTCCCCTTGCGATTGCATTGCCGGTATGTCTTTATGTTTTTCTCTAGATATTTCTGCTCTATATTAGCCTAGGTTAACCAGTTGCACTCCTAGTTCAGTTACTAGCCTTCTAAATGTAATGCATAACGTTTATCATGTGTAGTATGTATTTGTTCCCTACCATGCACTGATTCTATGTATATCATTGTTCACAGTTTCACCGCATCAATATACCAATACGTTTAATAAAGCACAGACTCAACCACAGTCTCCTTATTGGACCCGGTATAGCGGTTTAGCTGACTGGATAGCTACATGAGCCTGCCTCATTTAGTGAGGACAGAACAGTGAAACGGCAGCCATCCAACTAGTGGGATTCAAGTCACCGGCTACTCAGAGACTAAATACAGCTACAGCAATCTCTGCACAGCCAAGCACTTTCCCAAGACACCATGTCTCACAAATCGCATAGAACAAGATCTGTTACTTCCGTTTCCTCAAAGACAACATCCATCACCAGCGCGGTTGCCATTGCCCGCGCAAATGCTGAAGCCGCCAAAATACGAGCGAGCTTTGCTGACCAAGAGATGCAACTTAAATTAGAAAAAGCACGCCTAGATGATGAAGAGAGAAGGTCACGCTTAGAGAGAGCACGCATAGATCATGAGAGAGCCGATCAAGAGAGAAGGATGCAGTTAGAAAAGGCACGCGTAGATCATGAGAGAGCCGATGAAGAGAGAAGGATGCAGTTAGAAAAGGCACGTGTGGATGCCGCCTTAGAAAGCCTAGCAGCAAAAAGGGAAGCTGCCGCAGCCCTCGCTGAAGCGGAATCGCTAGAAGCCGCGCAAAGCCCCAAGCTGCATAGCCAAAGCAGTACGTCAAGTCTGGAGTTTCCACTACAAGACACACCACAACGCACATCTCAGTATGTTAATGAACTTCCTGATCCAAACTATAACCCTGAACCAGCACCAGAACGAGAATACGACGTCTCCAGCGAAGTGAGCGAGAGTCACCACGAGGCTCAGCTCCAGGACAGAAACAAACTCGAAAACGTGAGACAAAACGACTCTGCTAATGACTACCTTGCCCCTCACCAGGTAACCAACGTGGATCACCCTGCTGACACACCGTACGTCAGACCGAAGCAATACGACACCGGCTGGCGCCACCCTGAGGACACTAACAGGTATGAACGCACCTCACATCACTATCAGGGCGATCCATCACCAGTGTACTCCACCGACAACCGGTTCACAACAGAATTTGCCAAGTTCTTCACACGACGTGAACTGGTTGCCAAGGGACTCATGAAATTCACTGACCAAGCTGAAGGTTACAGAGCTTGGAAAGCTTCCTTCCAAAATGTCATTAGAGACTTGGGGCTACAACACAGGGAAGAGATAGACCTGTTAGTCAAATACCTGGGAGGAGAGTCAGTCAAACACGCAGTAAGGATCAGAGACATTAATATAAACCGCCCTGAGACCGGCCTCAAAGAGATCTGGAAGAGGCTGGATGAGTGTTACGGCTCAGCAGAAGTAATAGAAAGAGCCTTGTTCAAAAGAATCGATGACTTTCCTAAAATTTCTAACAAAGGTCTCCAGAAACTTAGAGAGCTAAGCGACCTACTAAAGGAAGTCCAAGTTGCCAAATACGAGGACGACCTACAGGGACTTGCATTTCTCGACACAGCCAGAGGTGTTAACCCTATAGTCCAGAAGTTGCCCTACAATCTACAGGAGAGGTGGCTCACACATGGTTCCACGTACAAATACAAACACAGTGTTCCATTTCCCCCCTTCTCCGTTTTTGTAGACTTTATACACCAACAAGCGAGAATTAGAAACGATCCCAGCTTTGACTTTGCAATGCCATATGCCACACCGTCACCACCTGCAAATCCACGCAGAACATCTGTGGCAGTACACAAGACTTATGTTTCTTCTTCAGGTTCTAATTACAGGTCTGCTGGCTGCTCCCAATCAGAGACAAAGGTGCAGGACCCTGACAAGCAGTGCCCACTTCATCAGAAGCCTCATCCTCTCCTGAAATGCAGAGCCTTCAGAGGAAAATATGCCAGACCGCAGAAGCTTCCTGAAAGAGAACGGTATCTGCTACAAGTGCTGCTCGTCCACAACTCATCTCGCCAAGGACTGCAAGGTCAGTGTAAAATGCACAGAATGTGGCACCACAGACCATAACACTGCTCTACACCCAGGCCCAGCTCCATGGAGTGCACAAAACACGCCAGCTGACAGTGAGCATGGCGGGGAGGAAAGGAACACTGATACAGCTACGCCAGAGATCACTTCACAATGTACCGAGGTCTGCAAAGGGACAATAGACAGTAGGTCCTGTTCAAAAATATGCCTTGTCAGAGTATACCCAAAAGGCCATAGAGACCAGGCTGTAAGACTGTATGCTATCTTGGATGATCAAAGTAATCGATCCTTGGCTAGATCAACTTTCTTTGACCTATTCAACATCAAAGGGCCAAGCACTCCCTACTCATTAAAGACATGTGCAGGTACTGTGACAACAGCGGGCAGGAAAGCTACAGACTACCAAATCGAGTCATTAGACGGACAATTCTGCCTACCACTACCTACGATCATCGAATGTAACCAGATCCCAGACAACAGATCTGAAATCCCTACGCCAGATGTAGCAATCCATCACGCTCACTTAAAGCAAATAGCACACCTTATACCAGAACTCGACCATCAGGCCCAGATAATTCTGCTGTTGGGGAGAGATATCCTGCAGGTTCATAAAGTGAGACGTCATATCAATGGACTCCACAATGCTCCCTATGCCCAAAAGCTAGACCTAGGATGGGTCATAATTGGCAACGTATGCTTGGGACACATGCACGCCCCATCTTCTGTGACAAGCATGCTGACAAATACATTGGAGAAAGGACGACCATCTCTGTTTCAACCTTGTAACAATGAGTTCCATGTCAGGGAACTGCCACACAGCATCCAACTGCCCAATCATTTAATAGACTTTACTCACGACAGCAGTATAGTGTCGGGAAGCTATGAGGATCAGTTAGGGTGCACAGTCTTCCAGAGAACTAAACAGGACAACCAAGTGGCAATGTCGGTAGAGGACAAGTTGTTCTTAGAGGTAATGGACAAGGGACTCGTTAAAGATGAGACCAACAGCTGGGTCGCACCTCTTCCCTTCAAAACCCACAGACCACGTCTACCGAACAACAGAAATCAGGCATTACAACGTTTCTCCTCTCTCAAGCGTAATCTGCAAAAGAAACCAGAGATGAAAGATCACTTCTTCTCCTTCATGTCAAAGATTTTTGAAAACTGTCACGCAGAACTAGCTCCCACTCTCAAAGACTCTGAAGAATGCTGGTTCCTACCCATGTTCGGAGTATACCACCCTAAGAAACCAGGCCAGATTAGAGTCGTGTTCGATTCCAGTGCCAAATTTAATGATGTCTCCCTAAATGACGTTCTACTAACAGGACCAGACCTCAATAACAAACTGCTGGGAGTACTTATGCGCTTCCGTAAGGATTCCATTGCCTTCATCGCTGACATCCAGCAAATGTTCCATTGTTTCCTTGTGAGAGAGAGAGACAGGAACTTCCTAAGATTCTTCTGGTACAGAGACAATGATCCTACTAAAGAAGTCACAGAGTACCGCATGAGAGTGCACATCTTCGGCAACAGTCCTTCCCCTGCCGTCGCCATTTACGGACTCAAAAGGTCAGCTCAGGAAGGAGAAGCAGAATACGGAGAAGATGTCAGAAGATTCATAGAAAAGGACTTTTATGTCGACGACTGTCTCAAAGCAATGCCTTCAATTGAGACTGCCATCAGTCTTCTCAGGAGAGCCCAGGACATGCTTGCCTGCTCGAACCTTAGGCTTCATAAAATAGCCTCAAACAGCCAAGAACTCATGGAAGCGTTCCCTTCTCAGGACCTATGTAATGGTCTCAGAGACCTGGACCTGGGGTCAGACCCCGCACCAATGCAACGCAGCCTTGGGCTTCTCTGGAATCTACAGTCAGACACTTTCACCTTTCAGGTCAACCAGGAAGAAAGGCCTTTCACACGTAGAGGCGTCCTGTCTACCATCAACAGTCTGTACGATCCCTTGGGTTTCGCAGCTCCTGTTACTATACAAGGCAAGGCCCTACTAAGAGACTTAACTAGGGAAACATCTGACTGGGATGCACCTCTGCCACCTGATAAGAGGATCCAGTGGGAAGAGTGGAAGAACTCGTTAGCGGCACTCTCCAACCTGAATGTGCCAAGACCATACGCCCCTGTGCCATCTACTGAAATACAAAGCCAAAGACTGTACGTATTTGCAGATGCTTCTGTCAAAGCGATTGCCGCTGTTGCCTACCTGAGAACTGTAGATTCCAAATGTCAGTGCCACATTGGTTTCATTATGGGAAAGGCCAAACTCGCACCACAACCAGAGCACACTATACCCAGGTTAGAGCTTTGTGCCGCAGTCCTAGCCATTGAGTTAGCAGAGTTCATCACATCCGAAATGGATATCGACCTGACACAGGCCAAGTTCTACTCGGACAGCAAAGTAGTCCTGGGATATATCCACAACGAAACCAGGCGATTCTACGTTTATGTCAATAACAGAGTGCTACGAATCAGGAGATCAGTTCATCCAAAGCAGTGGCATTACATACCCACAGACCAGAATCCTGCAGATCATGCAACTAGAGCAGTTGACGCAAGTCGACTAGGAAGCACAACGTGGCTGTCAGGACCAAAATTATTGCACATTGAGGAATGTTTTCCAGACACCTTTGAACTAGTAGGAGAGGACTCAGATGTTGAAATCCGCCCTCAGGTGTCTACACTTCATACAATGACCTCTGTCATCCAGCTTGGATCTTGCAGGTTCGACAGATTCTCAAGTTGGAAGTCACTTACTCGAGCTATTACCTGCCTGACTCATATAGCTTGCTCATTCAAGACCACCAGAACTTGTGGCACAGAAAAATGTAAAGGTTGGCATCTTTGTAAAAATACCTATGTTACCTCCGACTTAGAGTTCTCTAGAAATCACATCATCCTCACTGTTCAAAGAGAATCCTACTTTGCAGAAATCCAATGTCTTATCAACAAAGCTCCAATACCAGTGAGCAGCGTATTGAGAAAACTCGACCCATTCATCGACAACAGTGGCCTACTGAGAGTAGGAGGCCGACTCAAAGAAGCTGAGATGGGGTTTGTGGAGAAATTCCCTCTTATACTTCCCGGAAAATGTCATGTTGCCTACCTAATCGTACAACATTACCACAATCTGGTCAAGCACCAAGGAAGACTATTTACTGAAGGAGCCATCAGGTCTGCCGGTGTGTGGATCGTTGGTGCAAAGAGACTCATCAGTAGTGTCGTCTACAAATGTATTACCTGCCGTAAGCTTCGTGGTTCGACTCAAACTCAAAAGATGGCTGACCTACCAGCAGATAGACTCAGCCCAGACCCTCCCTTTACCAGCGTTGGTCTCGATGTGTTCGGGCCTTGGTCAGTTGTTACACGTCGTACTAGAGGCGGCCAAGCCAATAGTAAACGTTGGGCAGTCATGTTCACTTGCATGTCAATCAGAGCCGTCCACATAGAGGTCATTGAGTCCCTCGACACGTCAAGCTTCATCAATGCCTTAAGACGCTTTATTGCCATCCGTGGTCCTATCAAGCACATACGCTCAGACAGAGGTACCAACTTCGTCGGTGCAGCAAAGGAATTGGGAATACCTTCAAATCTAGACTATAAGACTCTTGAGAGGTTCCTCAGTGACCAAAGTTGCACATGGTCATTCAACACACCTCATTCTTCACATATGGGAGGATCTTGGGAGCGAATGATTGGTCTAGTACGGAGAATTCTTGACTCCACTCTTCTTCAAGAAGGGGCAGCGAGGCTCACCCATGAAAGCCTCATCACCTTCATGGCAGAAGCTGCAGCTATAATTAACGCAAGACCCCTGGTTCCAGTTCCTAACGACCCTGAGGAGCCCTTGTTATTGACTCCAGCTACTCTACTTACCCAGAAAACGGGACTGTCCAGTGCCCCTCCAGGAGGATTCGACGCTAAGGACCTCTACAAGCGCCAATGGAGACAGGTACAAAGTCTTGCAAATACTTTCTGGGACAGGTGGCGCAAACAATATTTGTCTACTCTGCAGCCACGTACGAAGTGGCAATCTACTAAACCTAATCTGAACGTAGGTGACCTTGTTCTTGTGAAGGACTGTCAAATTCACCGGAACCAGTGGCCACTTGGTCTAGTTACCGCAACGTTCCCCAGCAAGGATGGCAATGTCCGCAAAGTTGAACTAAGGATGACCAAAGGGAATGAACCTAAGACATTTTCCAGACCGGTATCTGAACTGGTCCTATTGTTGCCTTCGGAAGAAAGGAGTAGTGACATCCGTTGATGTCAGACGGGGAGTGTTCTGTCTCCGCCATCTAAATTGTTACCTCCATTATCTGTTTGTATAATTTGCAGTTTCTCAGCCAGTATACAGGACTTGATATATTCATACCTTTATCTGTAGTGCTTTGGCTCCCTCTAGCGGTCAGAGATATGTTGACTGTTCTATTTTTCTGCTATGTATTTTTTATGTCTGATCCTCCTTTGCAATGCATTATGGTAGCTCAGCCCACATTTCCCTCCAGTTTTCATTCACTTCCTCTAGTTTGCCTTCCAGGGAAGACGCTTACACTTCATTCCCCTTGCGATTGCATTGCCGTTATGTCTTTATGTTTTTCTCTAGATATTTCTGCTCTATATTAGCCTAGGTTAACCAGTTGCACTCCTAGTTCAGTTACTAGCCTTCTAAATGTAATGCATAACGTTTATCATGTGTAGTATGTATTTGTTCCCTACCATGCACTGATTCTATGTATATCATTGTTCACAGTTTCACCGCATCAATATACCAATACGTTTAATAAAGCACAGACTCAACCACAGTCTCCTTATTGGACCCGGTATAGCGGTTTAGCTGACTGGATAGCTACATGAGCCTGCCTCATTTAGTGAGGACAGAACAGCCTAATAGAAAAGGTTCAAAAACATAAATCGGATCCAGAATTCGTGAAACGAGAGAATACATTACAAACATCTGTGGAGAAGTTTCAAACGAATCTGAAAGAACGCAAACATAATCAATTTTTGCGGGATCTCAGTGAATTTAAAGAAAACCGGGCATACGAGTTCCAGGTGGGAGCTGTCTCGGAGGTGTCTTCATCAGATATTGACACCTCTGATACAGAACGTACGGAGGGTTTCTCTGGATATCGGGGTAAGGGGAGACACGGGAGAGGTAAATGGCGACAACCAAGGAGCCATTACAAACCAAGAGGTGGAGGGAGAGGCACTCAGCTAAGTTTGACCTCAAACGCACCGTCTTTTTCCTCATCGTCGCAGTCTTTTTTGGATCAAGGCCCACTGACAACAGGGTACGATCTTCGGAAAAGACAGCTCTAAGTCAAGGGCAAATTATTAAGTTGTCATCATATAATCTGTCCAGTGAAGAATATTCCGTCCTGTTGAAAGGCCTAAATTTTGTACCTACGGGGGCTTTTAATTGTTTTCAGTGGGTTAAGGATTTAAATTTGTTTGGCTGAAACCTCAAATGGAAACTGTTCTTCCAAAAAAACGACATGGAACAATGTAAAAGATTGGGTCTATCGGAAGAAGACATGGATGGGTTACGGAATTTAACAGATCTCTTGAGGGAAAATGAACGAGAGAGAGGGAAAGGACCGTTTACTGATCTTAAGATTAGAAGCACCAGAATGCCGCCCGGCAGTGAAATCACCAGTGTTGATATTTTTATGAAAATGGTGGAAGCAGATCTTTGTAAAATTCCACAATTCAATCAACATTGTGGCTCTAACCTCTCTAGAGAGGAATATATGGCCCTTGAGACCTTGGAGAACAACAGGGAGGTTATTATCAAGGCCTCTGATAAGGGCGGTAATCTGGTGCTTATGGATCAACAGGTGTATTTAAAAATGTGCTATTCTTTGCTTGATGACCAAGATACATATGAGACCCTGGGACAGGATCCAACCCAGGGGTATGCTGATGAATTATTGGACATCTTGGTAAGAGGTAGAGAGGAGGGGTTGGTGTTTCAAAATGAGTATAAGTTCTTGATACCAAATAATCCAGTAAAGCCTACCTTCTATGCTCTACCAAAATTGCATAAGGGCACGAGTCCCCTTAAAGGTCGCCCGATTGTAGCAGGAATTGGTTCGTTAATGCAGAATAGCGGTATTTACTTGGATAAGGTCCTTAGACCATTTGTTACCTCCTTACCCTCATATGTACGGGATACTTCACATCTACTTAGCCAATTGGAAGGTATTACGGTGGGAGCAGATACCCTGCTGGTTTCTATAGATGTGGAGGCTCTCTATAGCAGCATACCACATACATGTGGGATGGAGGCCATTTTTTATTATTTACAGACAAGAGCAGTTGAGTGCAGGGAGCATAATTTGTTCATTGAAGAACTCCTACAATTTTGTCTTACACACAACTACTTCCTTTTTGATGGGAAGTACTTCCACCAGCTCAGGGGTACTGCGATGGGGAGCCCTTGTGCCCCCACGTATGCAAACATCTTCCTGGGCTGGTGGGAGGAAACCCAGGTATTTGGGGATGAGCAAGTATGGTGGAACTCATATATCTGCCTCTGGGCCAGATATATAGATGACATCTTGGTGTTTTGGTCTGGCCCAGAGGCGGAGCTTCGCCACTTTGTAGAGACCATCAATATTAATAACATTGGTATGTGTTTCACCTACGAATACCACATTAGGAGTATCAATTTCTTGGATCTGACTATTTCCAAGGGGTCAGATGGGAGCATTAATACCTGTACCTACCGTAAACCTACCTCAATAAATAGCCTACTTAGATGGACAAGTCATCACCCGATCCCCCTGAAAAGAGGGATACCAAAAGGCCAATTTATGCGTATTAAAAGAAATTGTACGGATGACGTTATTTTTAGAAGACAGGCGAGGGACTTATATCAGCGCTTCAGAGCAAGGGATTACCCCTGTGAAGTATTGGATGGTCCATTTTTTGAAATATCAAAAATGGAGAGGCAGTCCCTCCTGAGACGGAAAGATACAAAAAACCAGGAAGAGAACAGCATAGTCAGACTAATAGGCACTTTTGATGGACAGTCTGAAAGGGTATACCAGGTTTTCAAAAAACACTGGGGGATTCTTCAGGCTGACCCTAACCTGAGCAAATACATACCTCCTAAACCGAGTATCACATATAGGAGGGGAAGATCGATAGGGGATCGCTTGGTACACAGTTTATACCAGAGACCATCTAGACCAGGGACATGGTTGGAGAGAAGGCCCCTTGGGTTCTTTAGATGTGGAAACTGTACCAAATGTGATTTCATGGGTCAAGGTAAAATGTTTAGAAGTGCAGCAAATGGGAAGACTTATGGGATAAGAGACTTTGGAAATTGCAAATCAAGTGGTCTGGTCTACAAAGCAACTTGTACATGTCCTATGGACTATATAGGCAAGACCCTGAGGGAGCTCAGGGTAAGAGTAGGTGAACACTTGGGTGACATTAGACACGGACGTGATACACCCGTGGCTCGTCACATGAACAGTCATCATGGAAAAAATCTTAAGGAAATTACTTTTAGCATGATTGAGTTGGTACGGCCAAAAACTAGAGGGGGGGATTTGGACAAAATTATACAGAGACGGGAGGCGGAGTGGATCTATAGGCTGCAGTCCTTGTCTCTGAAGGGCCTCAATGAGAATCTCTCCTTTACGTGTTTTTTGTAATAAATTTAGTAGGATTCACCATTACATATATTTTGGGATAGGAAACCTGTTTTTTGCCCCATATGTCCTGTAAATATGTTCAATATGATTTAGTAATTATGCCGCTATAACTACCTGTCTATGCATGTTTTTATGTGCTCCTCATTGTGGGTTTTATTTAAATATCTGATGTATTTTGATATATACATATAGTTATTGTAGGATGCTTAGGTCCTCTGATAAATTTGTATGCCGTTCATGCTCTTGAATTATTGATATTGCAGTAATTAATAAGGATATATACCCCTTTTCTATTAAATATTAAATAAAAAATGTGATTAGTCTACTGGGTGTTCATCCTAGTTGATCACAAATTATATTGTACGGGGTATTTTATGCCCATTTTTGAGGGGTAATATTGTGTGTATGATTGAGATCTAGTGCGCAGGCGCACTTTTGCCCATGCAGCTTTGATTGCTGCTGGAGGGATTTAGGGTTCTATCTGTGGCCTCCGGGCATGCGCGCTAGTCAGTACGAGTGGAGCAGGGCTCTGTATATTAGTAGCTCAGCATGACTACTGCGCAGGCGCGGTTTGACACGCAGCTAAGTGCGATGAGTCCGTCCTGCGTTCCACTCAGGTTCCGGACATGCGCACTTCATGCCCGGGTGAGTGCTTTTACATCGTCGGGGCTTCTATGTATGTATTTATACATGCATCGTATCAGGCTCCACATTTGGCACCACACAACCTTTAGCATACTGCTGGATATGTAAATGGGGGCATTTAAATTCAACGGTTATTGATTATTACTAAAATGAGGATGTAATGCATTCTTTTGACCCATCCAGGACCCCGTAGGTATAGGGGGCGTGGCTTATTTGGACACACAATTTGCTATGGGCTATTTAAGCTCATACTGTCACGGCCGGCTTATGCCCTATATCCAGGCGGCATGCGGCATCAATACCATCACTTCCTCCTGATGAACCGTGAGAGCGGGGAAACGCGTTGAGGAGAGACCGGCATACGCTAAGTTCACCCTTATTTTTTATTCTATGATTTTTTCCAATGGCTGCTCGTTCATGCTTTACCAGATTGGGGGCACTATATGTGTTATGATCCTGGTGGCAAGGATCGCAAACTGACCTGCTAAGTAACAGAAATCCTTAGGACAAGCTCTGGGGATGTGGGAGCTATACTGACCGCAACCCTGATTCTATCAATACACACTATAGGCAGCCGTGGAGCGTTACCTAAAATCCTAGACGCCTCGTAACAGCCTGAGAAACTAGCTACCCCTAGAGAGAAAGCAAGCCTCACTTGCCTCAGAGAAATCACCCCAAAGTTTTAGACAGCCCCCCACAAATAATAACGGTGAGTTAAGGGGAAAACACAAACGTAGAAATGAAAACAGGTTTTTTAGCAAATGAGGCCCGCTAACACTAAATAGACAGAAGACAGCAAGGGATCTGTGCGGTCAGTATAAAATGCTATCAAAAATAATCCACGCAGAGATTACTAGAACCCCCACACCGACTCACGATGTGAGGGGCGCAACTCTGCACCCCAGAACTTCCAGCAAGCGAGAATAGTACATATAAGCAAGCTGGACAGAACTCATCATATACAGAGAAACATTTTCAAGGAAATAATGAGCAAACATGAACTAGCAAGACCTAGCCTCTCAGGAGGAGACAGGTCACAAGGAAAGTCCAGAGAGATCAGAACCAGCACTGAATACAACGACAGCAGGCAAAAAGTGAAGGTCCAGGTGGAGTTAAATAGAGGCCAGACTAGCAGAAAACGAGGCAGCTGGATTCCAGCTACAAACCCGCAGTAAGCACTAAAGGCCACCAGAGGGAGCCCAAGAACAGAGCTCACACAATACCACTCATGACCACAGGAGGGAGCCCGAGAACTGAATTCACAACATATATGATTGGTTATGTGCCCGATGGGGGAATTAATGATATATCTATTGAATGAGGTATTTGTTACCATTTGACCATTGACGTCCTTTTGGCATGAAATAATACAGATCTGAGCACCATCTTAGTTACCATTGGAGGATATCATTAGTATAAGGGGGACTATTTGCCAATTATATATGAGTTGTGCCAAAAATTCTATTATATGGAGGCACCTATTCAGGTCCTGATTATGGTTTATATCATATAATTTATTACTTTTTCACTACTGCACTTTCCCTATATTGTTTTCCTACCTGCGCTGAGAGGGATATCGCAGGGGATATAGGGGCAGTCTGCGTTGAGTGGGGGCGCCAAAAAAATCGATTCTTAGGGTGCCAACCTCCACAGACAGGCAGGTGATAGCAGTAGTTATATCTAGGACCTTAATAGGTTTTTTATATATTTTTGTTGACATTTTTTTCTCTATATTGGGTCTGGGTTTTATATTGGTATACCATTAAAAGTGAAGTTTTAAGGGGTTATATGTACGTTACTTTTCTTGTTTTCCCCAACAATATATTGGTTTATGTTTTGGCATCTGATACACATCCAACCTTATTCTCCCCCTATTCATAGGGAATTGTTATGCCATTGTGTTTTTCATTAATAATTTTGTGATATTTGATGTTTATGTATTTGATATGTGCTGGTTTAATAAATGTATACCTTGTTAACGTATTTGGACCTTCTTTTGCTCTCTATTGGTTCATATATTTATAGTTGAAGGGATCACTTTGTGATCATATGTTGGGCTTTTCACTGGTAGTTGTTATACCCTTAAAATTATAGCCTGTTCATGTGTTTGTCGGTGGGCAAACTTACAAAATAAGCAAGGGAGCAAATAATTTTTTCCTTCACTGTAAGTAAGTTCTCTGAGGGATCTGGTTTCTAAAATGGGGTCACTTGTGTTTTTTTCACTGTTTAGGCACTTTAGGGTCTGTCCAAATGCGACATGCTGTCCACTAATTATTTAAGCAAATTTTACATTCAAAAAGTCAAATGGTGTTCATTCCCTTCTGGACTCTGTCATGTGCCCAAACAGTGGTTTTTCCCCACATATGGCGTATCGGAATACTCAATAGAATTTGTCCAATAAATTTTGGGGTCCATTTTTTCCTGTTACCCTTTTGAAAAATAAAAAAAAAATGGGTCTAAAGTAATTGCTGTGAACAAAAAGTTAAAAGTAATTTTTTTCCTTACACATTGCTTCAGTTCCTGTGAAGCACTTCAAGGGTTAACAAACTTCTTGAATGTGATTTTGAGCAACTTGAGGGGTGCAGTTTTTAGAATGGTGTCACTTTTGGGTATTTTCTGTCATATACGCCCCACAAAGTTCCTTCAAATGTAATGTGTTCCTTAAAAAAATGGTTTTGTAATTTTGTTGGAAAAATGAGAAATTGTTGGTCAACTTTTAACCCTAATAACTTCCTAACTAGTGATGAGCGAGTATACTCATTGCACGGGTCTCCCCGACCATGCTCGGGTGATCTCCGAGTATTTGAATGTGCTCAGAGAATTAGTTTAATACATGTGAGGAATGTCTGTTTATTAGGGAATTCCCACATGTTTTCAGGCTGTCCAGAAGCCGTAAATCATGCAGCTTAGGAGATGAAAACTAAATCTCCGAGCACATCAAAATACTCGGAGATCACCCGAGCATGCTCAGGGAGACCTGAGCAACAATGCTACTCGCTCATCACTATTCCTAATAAGAAAAATTATGTTTCAAAAATTGTTCTGATATAAAAAAGACATCTGGGAAATGTTATTTATTAACTATTTTGTGCAACATAACTCTCTAATTTAAAGGCTTAAAAATGTAAATTTTGTAAATTGCTACATTTTCAGATTGTTCGACAAATTTCTGATATTTCACACATAAATGCAGGTGATACTGAACACATTTTACCGCTATCATGAAGTAGAATATGTCACAAGAAAACAATCTCAGAATCAGTGGGATCTCTTGAAGTGCTCCTGAGTTATAACCACAACCCTGTGGCGGTGGCAAGTGGGGTTAATATTTGTGGGGTTGATTTCAGCTGTTTATGGCTGCTGACATCAAGCCCACAAGTTAATAATGGAAAGTTGTCTATAGGAACTAACTAACCCCATAATCATATTGTAAATAAACACACAGGCAGAATAAAGTCCTTCATTTGATATAAAAATGCACACCATTTTACTTTTTCATTAAAAAAAAAAAAAAAAAAAAAGCTATGCTCACCTTATGCCCAGTCCATTGAAGCCCTCGTCACTTGTAAAAAACAGAAAATAATAATCAACAATAATACTCAATGCCCATTCCATTGAAGCTGTGATCTCCTGTAAAAAAAAAAATAAATAAAAAACAGCCATATTCCTCACCTGTTCGACAAACTGTCCCATGTCGTAATTCATTTCTGCGATAAGTGTTTTTTAACCTGGATGGTTTCCATACTGAAAACCAAAAGTGAATGAGCTGCTGCAAGCTCAGCATCAGTGACCAGCGGTGACGTCATCGAGGTTACTGCAGGTCACTGAGGCTGCATTCACAGCTCACATCGAAGTTTGGCAAACAATGGATGTTCAAGCCCCCCATTCATCTGAATGGGGTCTGGGTTAGGGTACTGTACTGATATGCGAACCAAACTTTTAACTGTTCGGCCGAACCCACTGGACCCGAACATTCAGGGGTTCGCCCATCATTATTCATGAGAAACGCCTCAATGGTTAACAAATTTCCTGAATGCAGTTTTGAATTCTTTGAGGGGTGCAGTTTTTAAAAAGGTGTTTTGTTTGGAGATTTTCTGACTTATGAAACCAAATTTACTTCAAAAGTGAAATGATCTCTAAAAAAATCAGTTTTGTAACTTTTGAAAAGATGCTGCAAAATGTTAAGTTTTTTTTAACATCCTAAATAAAATAAAGGAAGTTTAAAATTTACCATAAACATGTTGTGTGATATGATTGCATCTCATTTATAAAGCATCATAGCAATGCTACTCACTTGGCAGCAAGATGAGGTGTCATAGAAATCATTTCTATTTAAATGTCTAGCTAGTTTATTTCAGACCTCATAAACCGCATCACAGGAAAACTTAAATACAGCCTTTGTCCATCACAAAGTGAAACATAAAGAAAAAAGTCCATACAATAGTGCAAGTTCTCTTGCTTGAGATAGAGTCCAACTTCCTAGTCCTTTAGCAAAGGCACACGATCCTGGAGGTCTGCAAGCCTCCACACACTGGAATATGTCAGACACACAGGCCTCATTTTACAATGTGAACCACACCTAGGGGTGGAGATATGGTGAAAAGCAGTCTCTCCCAACTCTTCAGCTGCTCCCAATCAATCTGTCATGGCTGATTAACCCTTCTTAGTATTATGTTTACTAGGGCATTACTCCAGGTTTATATCACAGAGGACATACACCTCTGTGATACATAACTTTCATCCATTATATGTGGGGCAGCCACCCTACATACCTCACCCCTCTACCAACAGTCATGGGTGTTGTGAATTTGGATTCTGGGCTCCCCCGGTGGCTACTGGTGGAATTGAACTTGTGACATCATCTTCCCTGTTCACCTGTTCTGATTAGATCTGGGTGTCGCTATATAACCTGGCTTCTCTGTTAGATGCTTGCCGGTCAACAATGTTATCAGAAGCCTCTCTGTGCTTGTTCCTGCTCCCAGACATCTACTAGATAAGTTGGACATTCGTCCATGTTTTGTTTTTGTATTTTGGTTCCAGTTCACAGCTGCAGTTTCGTTACTGTGTCTGGAAAGCTCTTGTTGATCAGGAATTGCCACTCTGGTATTATGAGTTAATGCCAGAGTCCTAAAGTAATTTCTGGATGTGTTTTGTTAGGGTTTTCTACTGACCATGAAAGTATGCTTTCTGTCTTCTGCTATCTAGAAAGCGGACCTCAAATTTGCTAAAACTATTTTCCTGCTGCGTTTGTTGTTTCATCTCATATCACCGCCAATATATGTGGGGGGCTTCTGTCTCCTTTTTGGGCATCTCTCTAGAGGTGAGTCAGGTCTTATATTTCCCTCTGCTAGCATTATTTAGTTCTCCGGCCGGCGCTGGGCATATAGGGATAAAAAGTAGGACATGCTACCTGGCTACTTCTAGATGATGCGGTAGGTTTAGTTCATGGTCAGTACAGTTACATCTTCCAAGAGCTTGTTCCTATTGAGGCTTATGCTAGTTCTCTGGCCATGGAGATCATGACAGTTTGACCGGCCCACTAAAGGGTTAAAATCCTTGGCTGAGAAAGGAGAGAAATAAGAAGTCTGCTGAGAATTTTTTTTTTCTCTAGTTGTGAGTGTGCTCTTAATTGGATCACTTGCCAGTCTGTCTATGCTGCAGTCTTTCTTTTTTTTTCTCTCTCCTTCTAATCTTTGAATGGCTCTATGTTCACCTGTCTATAATGGATCTACAGAGTGTAACTGCAGGTTTGAATAATCTCGCCACGAAAGTACAAAGTTTGCAAGATTTTGTTGTTCATGCTCCGGTATCAGAGCCGAGAATTCCTTTGCCGGAATTCTTCTCAGGGAATAGATCTAGCTTTCAGAATTTTAGAAATAATTGTAAGTTATTTTTGTCCCTGAAATCTCGTTCTGCTGGAGACCCTGCACAGCAGGTTGGGATTGTGATTTCCTTGCTCCGCGGCGACCCTCAAGATTGGGCTTTTGCATTGGCACCAGGGGATCCTGCGTTGCGCAATGTGGATGCGTTTTTTCTGGCCTTGGGCTTGCTTTATGAGGAACCTCATTTGGAACTTCAGGCAGAAAAAACTTTGATGTCCCTGTCGCAGGGGCAGGATGAAGCTGAAATTTACTGCCAAAGATTCCGTAAATGGTCTGTGCTTACTCAGTGGAATGAGTGCGCCTTGGCGGCTACTTTCAGAGAGGGTCTTTCTGATGCCATTAAGGATGTTATGGTGGGGTTCCCTGTGCCTGCAAGTCTGAATGAGTCCATGACAATGGCCATTCAGATCGATAGGCGTCTGCGGGAGCGCAAACCAGTGCACCATCTGGCGGTGTCCACTGAGAAGACGCCAGAAAACATGCAGTGTGATAGAATTCTGTCCAGAAGCGAGCGGCAGAATTTTAGACGGAAAAATGGGTTGTGTTTCTATTGTGGGGATTCTACTCATGTTATATCAGCATGCTCTAAGCGTACTAAAAAGCTTGATAAATCCGTTCCCATTGGCACTTTACAGTCTAAATTTATTTTGTCTGTGACCCTGATTTGCTCTTTGTCATCTATTACTACGGACGCCTATATCGACTCTGGCGCCGCGTTGAGTCTTATGGATTGGTCCTTTGCCAATCGTTGTGGGTATGATTTAGAGCCTTTGGAGACTCTTATTCCTCTGAAGGGGATTGACTCCACCCCATTGGCTAATAATAAACCACAATACTGGACACAAGTGACTATGTGTATTAATCCGGATCACCAGGAGACTATTCGTTTTCTGGTGCTGTATAATCTACATGATGATTTGGTGCTGGGATTGCCATGGCTGCAGTCTCACAACCCAGTCCTTGACTGGAGAGCTATGTCTGTGTTGAGCTGGGGATGTAAGGGGACTCATGGGGACGTACCTTTGGTGTCCATTTCATCATCTATTCCCTCTGAAATCCCTGAGTTCCTGTCTGATTATCGTGACGTCTTTGAAGAACCCAAGCTGGGTTCATTACCTCCGCACCGGGAGTGCGATTGTGCTATAGATTTAATTCCGGGTAGTAAATACCCAAAGGGTCGTTTATTTAATCTGTCTGTGCCTGAACATACTGCTATGCGAGAATATATAAAGGAGTCCTTGGAAAAGGGACATATTCGTCCATCGTCATCTCCCTTAGGAGCCGGTTTTTTCTTTGTGTCAAAAAAAGACGGCTCTTTGAGACCATGTATTGATTATCGGCTTTTGAATAAAATCACGGTTAAATATCAATACCCATTGCCGTTGCTGACTGATTTGTTTGCTCGCATAAAGGGGGCCAAGTGGTTCTCTAAGATTGATCTCCGTGGGGCGTATAATTTGGTGCGGATCAGGCAGGGGGATGAGTGGAAAACCGCATTTAATACGCCCGAGGGCCACTTTGAGTATTTGGTGATGGACAATTTAAAGTTGTCCCAGGAGAAGACTCAGCTTTTTGCCAACCGTCACCGTCGTGTTGGTCCTCGGCTTTGTGTTGGAGATTTGGTGTGGTTGTCTTCTCGTTTTGTCCCTATGAGGGTCTCATCTCCTAAGTTTAAGCCTCGGTTCATCGGTCCGTATAAAATATTGGAGATTCTTAACCCTGTTTCCTTCCGTTTGGACCTCCCTGCATCCTTTTCTATTCATAACGTTTTTCATCGGTCGTTATTGCGCAGGTATGAGGCACCGGTTGTGCCTTCCGTTGAGCCTCCTGCTCCGGTGTTGGTTGAGGGTGAGTTGGAGTACGTTGTAGAAAAAATCCTGGACTCCCGTGTTTCCAGACGGAGACTCCAGTATCTGGTCAAGTGGAAGGGATACGGCCAGGAGGATAATTCTTGGGTCACTGCATCTGATGTTCATGCCTCTGATCTGGTTCGTGCCTTTCATAGGGCCCATCCTGATCGCCCTGGTGGTTCTGGTGAGGGTTCGGTGCCCCCTCCTTGAGGGGGGGGTACTGTTGTGAATTTGGATTCTGGGCTCCCCCGGTGGCTACTGGTGGAATTGAACTTGTGACATCATCTTCCCTGTTCACCTGTTCTGATTAGATCTGGGTGTCGCTATATAACCTGGCTTCTCTGTTAGATGCTTGCCGGTCAACAATGTTATCAGAAGCCTCTCTGTGCTTGTTCCTGCTCCCAGACATCTACTAGATAAGTTGGACATTCGTCCATGTTT
This sequence comes from Ranitomeya variabilis, assembly GCF_051348905.1. Lineage (NCBI taxonomy): Eukaryota > Metazoa > Chordata > Amphibia > Anura > Dendrobatidae > Ranitomeya > Ranitomeya variabilis. The sequence goes on from NC_135233.1 coordinate 552,571,326, forward strand.
TGTTTTTGTATTTTGGTTCCAGTTCACAGCTGCAGTTTCGTTACTGTGTCTGGAAAGCTCTTGTTGATCAGGAATTGCCACTCTGGTATTATGAGTTAATGCCAGAGTCCTAAAGTAATTTCTGGATGTGTTTTGTTAGGGTTTTCTACTGACCATGAAAGTATGCTTTCTGTCTTCTGCTATCTAGAAAGCGGACCTCAAATTTGCTAAAACTATTTTCCTGCTGCGTTTGTTGTTTCATCTCATATCACCGCCAATATATGTGGGGGGCTTCTGTCTCCTTTTTGGGCATCTCTCTAGAGGTGAGTCAGGTCTTATATTTCCCTCTGCTAGCATTATTTAGTTCTCCGGCCGGCGCTGGGCATATAGGGATAAAAAGTAGGACATGCTACCTGGCTACTTCTAGATGATGCGGTAGGTTTAGTTCATGGTCAGTACAGTTACATCTTCCAAGAGCTTGTTCCTATTGAGGCTTATGCTAGTTCTCTGGCCATGGAGATCATGACACATGGGGCTTGGCACCTTCTACTACTAGACACAGGATTCTAGAGAGAGCATCTGCATTACCATGTAACTTCCTGGCTCTTTGTTCCACATAGAAGAGGAAATTCTGCAGGGCTAGAAACCAACCGGGTAGCATAAGCATTTTTTTACCTTTTTCTCCGGCATCTACCAAACTGGGACATAATCTGACACTAATTTAAATTTTCACCCTAAGAAATAGTATCGCAATGTGTACACTGCTTACTTTATGACCAAGCATTCATTTTCTACAATGGAATAATTTTCTCACATGATTCCTACTCAGATAGAGAACAGGATGCTGCTCTCCGTGTATATCCTGAGAAAGGACTGCTCCTAATCTAACTTCTGAGTACAAATTCCTTCTAAAAGTCGGGGGTTAGCAGAACCGGCTGTTTACAGAGAGCTACTTTCAGTTCTTGAAAGGCCGTCTTCGAGTCCGAAGTCCATTTAGCTATAACCAATTTTGTCCCCTTTTAGGAGGTTGGTTAGGGCTGCAGCCACCATTTCAAAGTTTGGGATGATCCTTCAGTATTGCCCCATGATTCCAAGAAAGACCCTAACTTGTTTTTTTGAGAGGGGTTTCGGACAGTTTTGAATTGCGTCCACTTTTTTGATCTGGTGTTTGATTTTGTCTCTACTTACTACATATTCAAGGTATTTGGCCTCCTTTCTCCTCCTGGCAATTTTTTTTTATTTGTAGAAAACCTGGCCTTAATGAGAGCATCGAACCCCGTCTGGACCTTTTCCAGATGACTTCCCCAATCTGGGCTGAAGAGTACAATATCGTCCAGGTATGCTGTGGCGTATTTCCTATGGGGTGTGAGGATCTGGTCCATGGCGCTCTGGAAGGTGGTCAGAGATCCCTGCAGTACAAACAGCATTCGAACATATTGGAAGCATCAGTCAGGCATAGAGAAAGCAGTCTTGTCCTTGGCTTCTTGTGACATGGGGATTTACCAATATCCCTGTTTTAGATTCAAGGTGATTTTGTAGCCTGCCAGTCTAAGTCTCTTGATTGGCTCATCGACATGCAGCATCAGCTATAAGTCGAACATTTAGATTTTGTTCAACTTCCAATAATCACTAAAGAATCTCCATTCTCTATCTGGTTTTGAAACAAGGACAGTTGGGCTAGACCACCCGTTCTTAGATTACTCAATGATTCAGAGATTCAGCATACGCTTCACTTTCTTGTGGATCAGTTGTCACCGGGCCTAGGGGGTTCAGTAGGGCTTCAAGTTCACCCGCATATCGTGTTCCGTCAGTACCTCATGTTTTATGACATCTGTACACCCTGGCAAATCTGAGAACAGGTCCTGGTTCTGCTGCAGCAGTTCCCATTTTACAGCATAAATACTTAAAATGTGAAAGTTGCTAATTTAACTAAACTTCAGATATTTTTGTAAATAAACGTAAAAGATATCAATGGAATTTTCCCACAAACATAAAGTACAATGTGTCACAAAATAAACAATCTCAGAATCACTGGGACATGCAGTATTCCAAAGTTATTTCTACATAAATAGACACTTGTCAGATTTAAAAAATGTAGTCTGGTCAGTTACCTCAAATACTAGATAAAAAGGGTTAAATAAACTCCTAAATAAGGATGTGTAAGGTGCCTGTTTTCCATCCTGCACCGACTTTATCATCTTGTCCAATTTTCTGTTTCTTTTTCCAACCTGTTTAGAGCAAGTTTACCTTCTTTTCTCCAGTCAGTAATGGCCTTCTTTGTATAAAGTTTTCATATTCTTGGCAATCTCATGCAAAAATTACCTGCATTTCATACAAAGCAACAATTAACCTTCTTGGCCAGAATTGAATCAATCATTTCTGATCTATGGCCTACATTGCAATAGAATTAATTGAATAGAATAACAGGTTTGTCTAACACAATGACAAAGGTTTCTTTTCATTCTAAGTGTACCTTTTTGCTTATTTCCAGTTACTTATATAATGCCAACATATAACACAGCATGGTACACAGGTTGTCACTATTCAGTCCGTCTCCAATGGGGTTCACAATGTACTTTTGTTATTTTAGACAAAAACATTGCGGTCAATTTCATAGGAAACAAATTAATCTCTTAAGAGAGAAAATAAAAACAATGCAGATCTGATGTTACAAAAAACACATGTTCAGCAATTTACGTATGAAATATAACAGTCTTAGGGCTTGTTCACATGACTCAATCTGAATGTGAAAAAAATAACAGCATGCACAAGTTTCTTGTGTAAATGGGTGCGCATAAAAAAATCAGATGCCATAAGGAGTCACAGTACAGCTTCTGTTTTTTTGCGGATACATTGCAACTTTGTAACATAATAATCTGTAAATGGTCTTATAAATGATTAATAACCGCTGCTTTAAAAAAATCGGATTGTATATGGACTGCACACGGATGACAAGTGAGAAAAAAAGTCAAGAGTTCTCAGGATGAAACTTTGTCAATTTTTTATACACTCGTGCGAAACGGACCAAATAATAGCAAAATTGGTCTCAAATACAAAAAATACTTTCTTTATCCCACATGTTAAAGGATATCCCTAAATCATGGAAATTCCAGCCAGGTTATTTTTTACTCTGGGACTCTGCAGCATTTCACAGTAAATATACGTCAGGACTCAAACCCAACAGCTCTTGTGCACCAGGCAGCAGCTCTTCCCTCTGAGCTGTTCAGGTCGCTGGACAGTTCCTTGCTACCTAGATACTAGTACCTGTGTTGTTCCTCCACCCTGAGTTCCTGATTGAACACCCTACTTAAACTTGTCATTGCACTTCGTTCCTTGCAAGATTATTGAGCTCCTGGCCATTAGTCAAGCTCTCTTTCCACCTGCTGCTTATCCTCAAGACAATACTGCTGCTACCATGTACAACCTCTGGCTATTTCTGACTACACAACCTGCTGATCCTTTAACTATACTGCTGCTTTTGTGTGTCAACCTCTAGCTATTCCTGACTATGCTTCCTGCTGGTGATACACCTAGTGGTTGCAATACCGCTACTCCAACCCAGGTCAGTTCATAAAAACATAGTTTGAAAACCTGGCCAGGCACTGTGCTCTTGGCTGTGTACCCCAAGCAGGTTTCTTGGTGGCTTCTCCCTGCCTCAATCTCTCTGACTGACAGGTCTCTCCCTATGTGCAAACATAGAATAAGACCCGTCATTCAACCGGAGCAAGGGTGGGAAAATTCCACTGGGGACAAGTCTTCTGGACTAATCAGCCAACACACATAGTCCCTATCACAGGGATATCGTGACAGAGAGGGGCCAGAAGATTGCAGCTTTTGGTCACACGAAATCCTGCACTGATTAGAACTGCTTCACCATCCTATTAAACAGTGCAGGTTTTCATTGCTGTCATTGCAAGGGTTAATCAGTTTAGTTGATCTCCTGGAGCTCTCTTGTTGTGAACTATACTTTTTGGCTCCCTCTTGTGGTCACTAGTGATTTGGCACTTGGATTGTCTTTTACCAGGTTGGTGCTCACCTGCTTCGTTAGGCTGGGGTGTTGCTATTTAAACTTCCTGGATTCTCAGTCCAGTGCCTGGCATCGTTGTAATCAGTTCACTTCTGTTTGCTCCTGTCTTCAGGTCCTGGTTCTTTGCAAGATAAGCCAAGTCCTGCTTTCGTACTCTTGATCTTTTGCATTGTTCATATTTTTTGTCCAGCTTGTACAATATGTGATTCCTGTTATTGCTGGAAGCTCTAGGGGGGCTGATATTCTCCCCCCACACCGTCAGTCGGTTTGGGGGTTCTTGGATATTCAGCGTGGATATTTTGCAGGGTTTTTTGCTGACCATATAAGTCTTCTTACTATATTCTGCTATTAGTCAGTGGGCCTCTCTTTGCTAAATCTAGTTCATTCTTACGTTTGTCTTTTCTTCTTACCTCACCGTTATTATTTGTTGGGGGCTTGTATTACTTTGGGGTCTTTTCTCTGGAGGCAAGAGAGGTCTTATTTTCCCTGATAGGGGTAGTTAGTTCTCCGGCTGGCGCGAGACGTCTAGGACCAACGTAGGCACGTTCCCCGGCTGCTGTTAGTGTTTGCGCTAGGATCAGGTATATGGTCAGCCTAGTTACCACTTCCCTATGAGCTGGTATTTATGTTTTGCAGACTTTGCTGTGATCTTTTGAGGTCCCCTGCCATTGGGATCATAACAGTATGCCAGGCCAATAAATAGTTAATGCATTGCTGAAGTGGGATTAAAAGAAAAGAAGTTCTGAGTTTTTTTTTTTTTTTTTTTTTTTTTCTTCCTCCCCTTTATCTCTGAGTGGCTTGAAGCTTTGCTGCAGACATGAATGTTCAGACCTTGATTACTAGTGTGGATCAGCTTGCTGCATGTGTGCAGGGCATTCAGGATTTTGTTGTTAGCAGTCCTATGTCAGAGCCTAAGATACCTATTCCTGAGCTGTTCTCTGGAGATCGATTTAAATTTAGGAATTTTAGGAATAATTGTAAATTGTTTCTATCTTTGAAACCTCGTTCGTCTGGAGATTCAGCTCAGCAAGTCAAAATTATTATCTCCTTCTTGCGTGGCGACCCTCAGGATTGGGCTTTCTCGTTAGCGCCAGGAGATCCTGCATTGGCGGATGTTGATGCGTTTTTTCTGGCGCTCGGATTGCTTTATGAGGAGCCTAATCTTGAAATTCAGGCAGAATAAGCTCTACTGGCCATCTCTCAGGGCCAGGATGAAGCTGAGGTGTACTGCCAAAAATTTCGGAAATGGTCCGTGCTTACTCGATGGAATGAATGTGCTCTGGCCGCAAATTTCAGAAATGGCCTTTCTGAAGCCATTAAGAATGTGATGGTGGGTTTTACAATTCCTACAAGTCTGAATGATTCTATGGCGCTGGTTATTCAGATTGATCGGCGTTTGCGGGAGCGCAAATCCGCTAAACCTCTGGCGGTGTTGTCTGAACAGACACCTGTCTCAATGCAATGCGATAGAATCCTGACTAGAACCGAACGACAAAATCATAGACGTCAGAATGGGCTGTGTTTTTACTGTGGTGATTCTACACATGTTATATCAGCATGCTCTAAACGCCTAACCAAGGTTGTCAGTCCTGTCACCATTGGTAATTTGCAGCCTAAATTTATTTTGTCTGTGACTTTAATTTGTTCATTGTCTTCCTACCCTGTTATGGCATTTGTGGATTCAGGTGCTGCCCTGAGTCTTATGGACTTGTCGTTTGCCAAGCGCTGCGGTTTTGTCCTGGAGCCTTTAAAGGTTCCGATTCCTCTCAGAGGAATTGATGCTACGCCACTGGCGGAACATAAACCGCAGTATTGGACACAAGTGACCATGTGCATGACTCCTGAACATCGGGAGGTGATTCGTTTTCTTGTTCTGCATAAAATGAATGATTTGGTCGTTTTAGGTCTGCCATGGTTACAGACCCATAATCCTGTTTTGGATTGGAAGGCTATGTCTGTCTCAAGTTGGGGTTGTCAGGGAATTCATTGCGATTCTCCGCCGGTGTCTATTGCTACTTCTACTCCTTCAGAAGTTCCTGAGTATTTGTGTGACTATCAGGATGTATTCAGTGAGTCCAGGTCCAGTGCTCTTCCTCCTCATAGGGACTGTGACTGCGCTATAGATTTGATTCCTGGCAGTAAATTTCCTAAGGGACGATTATTTAATTTGTCTGTACCCGAGCATGCCGCGATGCGTTCTTATGTCAAGGAGTCTTTGGAGAAGGGGCATATTCGTCCATCCTCTTCCCCTCTCGGTGTGGGATTCTTTTTTGTGGCCAAGAAAGACGGGTCTTTGAGACCTTGTATAGACTATCGGCTTCTGAATAAAATCACTGTTAAGTTTCAGTATCCGCAGGGCCGGACTTAGCCCAAAAGGCGCCCTGTGCGAGACTGCAGGACGGCGCCCACCCCCCCTCCAAACTTTGAAAGAAAACAATAACTCTTTAATATTCACAACAACACGTTTACTTAGAAAACTTGTGTTTCCCTGCAAAGCACTTGAAGAAACACTAATATTGCAATAACGGGAATTATAAAGTGCTTTAAAGCGGACCAAAAGGAAAAAATGACGCTTGGTCCAAAGCCATATGGGCTGACAGCCAATCAGAGTGCAGAGCGGCGGCCTGCAAGGCCAAACACCGCCACACCATGACCAGATGACATATTACCACCACAGTGATCGAATAATATCAAATACAAGGAACGAATACCACAACATCATGACCAGACCACATATTACCACCACATAGTGACTGAATACTACAATACTGATCAATAATAAAAAAAACCACAATACTATCACCATAAGTGCCATTATACACAGGAGATCTGTACTTAGTATGCAGCGTCTGTGTATAGGTAATACAGTGATCACCGGTGACATACACAGGACCTCAGTATATAGTATACAGTGTATAGTGTCAGTGTATAGGTAACACACTGACTCACCAGTGACATCTCTAGGTGAAGTCCTTCATCTTTCATCCCGCACAGACCGCCATCACTTCATCCAGCCAGGACTCGTCTCTGCAGGAAATAACACAGTTATCTCGAGTTCCACTTGCAGAACACATTACTTAATTTTCCCAACTTCTACATTACACCACATGAAGAAGGCGACATAGTGTCACTCTACACAGTAATAGGACCGCCCCTCCATTTAAAACAGTATACTCAAAAAATAAAATAAATACATCACTGCAGTAATAATATCCCTTAATTAGCCCCTATGGTAATAATATTCGCCATCCTGGCCCCCGTGTGTCTCATTCCTGGCGTCAGCCATATATTCTCCCATCCTGCCCTAATGAGTATCTATCCTGCCCCATATGATCTTCCCATCCTGCCCCATCTGTCTCCATCGTATCCATCCTGCCCCATCTGTCTCCAATCCTGCCTCCAGTGTCTCCAGTCATGACGCCATGTCTGTCATCCTGCCCCGTGTCTCCATTCTGCCCCTGTGTCAAGCATTCTGCCCGTGTCCAGCATTCTGCACCAGTGTCCAGCATTCTGCACCAGTGTCCAGCATTCTGCACCAGTGTCCAGCTTTCTGCCCCTGTGTCCAGCTTTCTGCCCCAGTGTCCAGCGTTCTGCCCCAGTGTCCAGCGTTCTGCCCCAGTGTCCAGCGTTCTGCATCAGTGTCCAGCGTTCTGCCCCAATGTCCAGCGTTCTGCCCCTGTGTCCAGCGTTCTGCCCCTGTGTCCAGCTTTCTGCCCCAGTGTCCAGCTTTCTGCCCCAGTGTCCAGCTTTCTGCCCCAGTGTCCAGCTTTCTGCCCCAGTGTCCAGCTTTCTGCCCCCGTGTCCAGCTTTCTGCCCCCGTGTCCAGCTTTCTGCCCCAGTGTCCAGCTTTCTGCCCCCGTGTCCAGCGTTCTGCCCCCGTGTCCAGCTTTCTGCCCCCGTGTCCAGCTTTCTGCCCCAGTGTCCAGCGTTCTGCATCAGTGTCCAGCGTTCTGCCCCAATGTCCAGCGTTCTGCCCCCGTGTCCAGCTTTCTGCCCCAGTGTCCAGCTTTCTGCCCCAGTGTCCAGCTTTCTGCCCCAGTGTCCAGCTTTCTGCCCCAGTGTCCAGCTTTCTGCCCCAGTGTCCAGCGTTCTGCCCCCGTGTCCAGCGTTCTGCCCCCGTGTCCAGCGTTCTGCCCCCGTGTCCAGCGTTCTGCCCCAGTGTCCAGCGTTCTGCCCCAGTGTCCAGCGTTCTGCCCCAGTGTCCAGCGTTCTGCCCCCGTGTCCAGCGTTCTGCCCCCGTGTCCAGCGTTCTGCCCCCGTGTCCAGCGTTCTGCCCCAGTGTCCAGCTTTCTGCCCCAGTGTCCAGCGTTCTGCCCCCGTGTCCAGCGTTCTGCCCCCGTGTCCAGCGTTCTGCCCCCGTGTCCAGCGTTCTGCCCCCGTGTCCAGCGTTCTGCCCCAGTGTCCAGCTTTCTGCCCCAGTGTCCAGCGTTCTGCCCCCGTGTCCAGCGTTCTGCCCCCGTGTCCAGCGTTCTGCCCCCGTGTCCAGCGTTCTGCCCCAGTGTCCAGCGTTCTGCATCAGTGTCCAGCATTCTGCCCCAATGTCCAGCGTTCTGCCCCCGTGTCCAGCTTTCTGCCCCAGTGTCCAGCTTTCTGCCCCAGTGTCCAGCTTTCTGCCCCAGTGTCCAGCTTTCTGCCCCAGTGTCCAGCTTTCTGCCCCAGTGTCCAGCGTTCTGCCCCCGTGTCCAGCGTTCTGCCCCCGTGTCCAGCGTTCTGCCCCAGTGTCCAGCGTTCTGCCCCAGTGTCCAGCGTTCTGCCCCAGTGTCCAGCGTTCTGCCCCAGTGTCCAGCGTTCTGCCCCAGTGTCCAGCGTTCTGCCCCAGTTTCCAGCGTTCTGCCCCAGTGTCCAGCGTTCTGCCCCCGTGTCCAGCGTTCTGCCCCCGTGTCCAGCGTTCTGCCCCAGTGTCCAGCTTTCTGCCCCAGTGTCCAGCGTTCTGCCCCCGTGTCCAGCGTTCTGCCCCCGTGTCCAGCGTTCTGCCCCCGTGTCCAGCGTTCTGCCCCAGTGTCCAGCGTTCTGCATCAGTGTCCAGCATTCTGCCCCAATGTCCAGCGTTCTGCCCCCGTGTCCAGCTTTCTGCCCCAGTGTCCAGCTTTCTGCCCCAGTGTCCAGCTTTCTGCCCCAGTGTCCAGCTTTCTGCCCCAGTGTCCAGCTTTCTGCCCCAGTGTCCAGCTTTCTGCCCCAGTGTCCAGCGTTCTGCCCCCGTGTCCAGCGTTCTGCCCCCGTGTCCAGCGTTCTGCCCCAGTGTCCAGCGTTCTGCCCCAGTGTCCAGCGTTCTGCCCCAGTGTCCAGCGTTCTGCCCCAGTGTCCAGCGTTCTGCCCCAGTGTCCAGCGTTCTGCCCCAGTTTCCAGCGTTCTGCCCCAGTGTCCAGCGCTCTGCCCCAGTGTCCAGCGTTCTGCCCCAGTGTCCAGCGTTCTGCCCCAGTGTCCAGCGCTCTGCCCCCCTGTGTCCAGCTTTCTGCCCCGTCTCCAGCTTTCTGCCCCAGTGTCCAGCGTTCTGCCTCCCTGTGTCCAGCTTTCTGCCCCAGTGTCCAGCTTTCTGCCCCAGTGTCCAGCTTTCTGCCCCAGTGTCCAGCGTTCTGCCTCCCTGTGTCCAGCTTTCTGCCCTGCCCCCCCCCTCCCGATCGCCGCTCTCAATAATAATTAAAAAAAAAAAACAAGTTCTTCTTACCTGACCGCGATCCTGCTCTATCTGCTTATCGGTGGGGGCGGCCATCTTCCTGAGGCCGCGCGTGCGCAGGTGGAGTGCTCTGCTGCCCGGGGCTTCAGGAAAATGGCCGCGGGATGCCGCGCATGCGCAGATGGAGATCGCGGCGGCCATTTTTCTGAAGCCGAGAAGCGAACAGCCAGGTAAATTCTGCGCCGCCGGCGACCCGCCCCCCCGCATTGTGCCGCCCCCCGCATTGTGCCGCCCCCTTCCTACGCCACTGCCAGGGGGGGCCCGATGACCGGGGGCGTGGTAACCGGAACGCTGGCAGATGGAAATTTTAGAAAACGGCTGCCCCGTACCGGGTCGTACCGGCTGAATCCCACCCCTGATTTTGATGTAATGTGACATTAATCTGCTGAGCTCAATAAATGCGCCCCTTGTATGCTAACGAGCCTTGGCGCCCTGTGCGGCCGCACAGGTCGCACAGGGCAAAGGCCGGCCCTGAGTATCCGTTGCCGCTATTGTCAGACTTGTTTGCTCGGATTAAGGGCGCCAAGTGGTTCACCAAGATAGATCTTCGTGGTGCGTACAACCTTGTGCGCATTAGGCAGGGAGATGAATGGAAAACTGCATTCAATACGCCCGAAGGTCATTTTGAATACTTGGTGATGCCCTTTGGGCTCTCTAATGCCCCTTCAGTGTTTCAGTCCTTTATGCATGATATCTTCCGGAAGTATCTGGATAAATTTTTGATTGTGTATCTTGATGATATTCTAGTTTTCTCGGATGATTGGGATTCTCATGTAAAGCAGGTCAGGATGGTGTTTCAGGTTTTGCGTGATAACGCTTTGTTTGTGAAGGGCTCAAAGTGTCTCTTTGGAGTGCAGAAGGTTTCCTTTTTGGGTTTTATTTTCTCCCCTTCTGCCGTGGAGATGGACCCAGTCAAGGTCCGAGCTATTCATGATTGGACTCAGCCCACGTCTGTTAAGAGTCTTCAGAAGTTCTTGGGGTTCGCTAATTTCTACCGTCACTTTATCGCTAATTTTTCTAGCGTTGTTATACCTTTGACGGATATGACCAAGAAAGGTTCTGATGTGGCTAATTGGGCTCCTGCAGCCGTGGAGGCCTTCCAGGAGCTGAAGCGCCGGTTTACTTCGGCGCATGTTTTGTGCCAGCCTGATGTCTCACTTCCCTTTCAGGTTGAAGTGGATGCTTCTGAGATCGGTGCTGGGGCTGTTTTGTCGCAGAGAGGCTCTGGTTGTTCTGTGATGAGACCATGTGCCTTTTTCTCTAGGAAGTTTTCGCCTGCTGAGCGGAACTATGATGTTGGTAATCGGGAGTTGTTGGCCATGAAGTGGGCATTTGAGGAGTGGCGTCATTGGCTCGAGGGTGCTAAGCATCGTGTGGTGGTCTTGACTGATCACAAAAATCTGATGTATCTCGAGTCTGCTAAGCGCCTGAATCCTAGACAGGCTCGTTGGTCATTGTTTTTCTCTCGTTTTGACTTTGTGGTCTCATACCTGCCTGGTTCGAAGAATGTTAAGGCTGATGCTCTCTCTAGGAGCTTTGTGCCTGACTCTCCTGGAGTCTCGGAGCCAGCTGGTATTCTTAAAGAGGGAGTGATCGTGTCGGCCATATCTCCGGATTTGCGACGTGTGTTGCAGAGATTTCAGGCTGGTAGACCTGACTCGTGTCCACCCGACAGACTGTTTGTTCCTGATAAATGGACCAGCAGAGTCATTTCCGAGGTTCATTCCTCGGTGTTGGCAGGGCATCCGGGAATTTTTGGTACCCGAGATTTGGTGGCTAGGTCCTTTTGGTGGCCTTCCTTGTCACGGGATGTGCGGTCATTTGTGCAGTCCTGTGGGACTTGTGCTCGGGCTAAGCCTTGTTGTTCTCGTGCTAGCGGGTTGCTTTTGCCCTTGCCCGTCCCGAAGAGGCCTTGGACGCACATTTCCATGGATTTAATTTCTGATCTTCCAGTGTCTCGGGGAATGTCTGTCATCTGGGTGGTGTGTGATCGTTTTTCCAAGATGGTCCATTTGGTACCCTTGCCTAAGTTGCCTTCCTCTTCCGATCTGGTTCCTTTGTTTTTTCAGAATGTGGTTCGTTTACATGGCATTCCGGAGAATATCGTGTCCGACAGAGGATCCCAGTTTGTGTCCAGATTCTGGCGATCTTTTTGTGCTAAGATGGGCATTGATTTGTCGTTTTCATCTGCCTTCCATCCTCAGACTAATGGTCAAACGGAGCGAACTAATCAGACACTGGAGGCTTATTTGAGATGTTTTGTTTCTGCGGACCAGGATGATTGGGTGACCTTCTTGCCATTGGCGGAGTTTGCCCTTAATAATCGGGCTAGTTCCGCTACTTTGGTTTCGCCATTCTTCTGCAACTCTGGTTTTCATCCTCGTTTCTCCTCGGGTCATGTTGAGTCTTCTGACTGTCCTGGGGTGGATTCCGTGGTGGATAGGTTGCAGCGGATTTGGAATCATGTGGTGGACAACTTGAAGTTGTCACAGGAGAAGGCTCAGCATTTTGCCAACCGCCGCCGCGGTGTGGGCCCCCGACTTCGTGTTGGGGATTTGGTTTGGTTGTCTTCTCGGTATGTCCCTCTGAAGGTTTCCTCTCCTAAGTTTAAGCCTCGCTTTTGTAACGCCCACAGGGCGTGGGGAAATATAGTGGACTCACTAGACCACTGATGGAGCAGTGGTAGCTGTATACCCGGTACACAAGAGACAGGAGAATGTGCTTCCAAAAAGCAAAGGTATTTATTTAAATGAAAAACAAACAGAAAGAGTTGCCTGAGAGAAGAACCCTCTGGACCACAACACAGAACCATGTAGTGGAGCACCGGGCAAGGTGTACCCCTATACAGGGATTCCCCGTCACAACACCAGATGGCCAAAATGCCGCAGTACCCGGACCAGAGGGACGACCCGTACAGACCGTAAAAACAAGATGGTGGAACTCAGGCTCAGTCAATGAAGAGGATCCTGGAAGCTCTGTGAAGTTTTTGGAAAGGCTGATCCAGCCGGCAGCCAAATCAGGATGGTTCAGTGAGGAGCAGCTTAGCCTGCCTGGAGTGGAAACCGGAGAGTCCAGGAGGATCCAGAATAGAGAACTGCCAGCGGAGGATACTGAGGAGACAGAGGGATTAGCAACCAAAGTTAAAACTATACAGAGCAGAGCACAGCAGAGTGTGGCCTGAGCAGAAGGCCACAAACAATGGAATGAACACATTGCCCAAGCACCTCCCTTAAGGGGAGGGTGCTTTTTATACACAGAGCATCACAACACAGACAGCCCTAATAACGAACAGGTGTCCTGCTGTTTCAAGTATGTGCAGGAAGCAGGGCGCGGCTCCTAAGAGCATTTCCAGGAGACCTGCCAGGAGGATGCAGGTTCCTAGCAGAGAAAGAAGCCGCTGATCGTCTGGAGCCACGGACAGGGTGAGTAAGGCTGTGTGATAGGCGCCGGTCTCCCTGCACAGCGGAGACTGGACCTGCGGCTGAGGGCATGACAGTACCCCCCCTCTTATGCCCCCCCTTCTTCAAACCTGTCAGGAACCTTCTAAGAAGAACTGGGGCATTAATGTTCTCCTCAGGCTCCCAGGATCTCTCCTCAGGACCGTATTCCTTCCAGTCAACCAGAAAGAGTGACCTGCCCCCTCTTTTCTTCATGGCCAGGATGTCCTTCACTTCATAAACATCCTCGGAACTGACAGGAGAAGGAAAATTACCTGGATCCTGGGTGAAGCGGCTGAGAACAACTGGTTTTAGCAGGGAAACATGGAAAGAGTTATGGATCCGTAAGGAGGCAGGCAATTTCAAACGATAGCACACATCGTTGATTTGGTGGAGTACTTCAAAAGGACCAATGAAACGAGGAGCCAGCTTATAAGAAGGGACTTTAAGTCGGATGTGCCTGGAAGACAGCCATACCTTATCTCCAGGATGGAAAGGTGGAGGATCCAGACGTCTCTTATCCGCATGTTCCTTGGTTCGAACCGATGCCTGCTCCAGCGAGGTCCTCGTCTCAGTCCAGACTTTTGTGAAGTCCTTGGCCAGGGACTCAGCTGCAGGATTGCCGGAAGCAAGAGGCAGTGGAGTCGGGATCTTAGGATGCTGTCCATAAACAATGAAAAATGGGGAGTTAGAGGAGGACTCACCGACATGATTATTGTAGGAAAACTCAGCCCATGGCAGCAGGTCGGCCCAGTCGCTGTGGTGACCATTCACGAAGTGTCGCAGATAATTGGTGAGGACTTGATTCACTCTCTCCACTTGGCCATTAGATTGTGGGTGATAGGCCGAGGAGAAGTCCAGGGTGACATCCAACAGTTTACAGAGGGATCGCCAGAATCGGGAAATGAATTGGACTCCTCTATCGGAAACAATGTGAAGTGGAAGTCCGTGAAGACGAAGGACATGCTGAATGAAGAGCTCTGCGAGTTTAGGAGCGGAAGGAAGACCAGACAGTGGAGTCCATGGCTTGGGCAAACTGTAACGCCCACAGGGCGTGGGAAAATATAGTGGACTCACTAGACCACTGATGGAGCAGTGGTAGCTGTATACCCGGTACACAAGAGACAGGAGAATGTGCTTCCAAAAAGCAAAGGTATTTATTTAAATGAAAAACAAACAGAAAGAGTTGCCTGAGAGAAGAACCCTCTGGACCACAACACAGAACCATGTAGTGGAGCACCGGGCAAGGTGTACCCCTATACAGGGATTCCCCCGTCACAACACCAGATGGCCAAAATGCCGCAGTACCCGGACCAGAGGGACGACCCGTACAGACCGTAAAAACAAGATGGTGGAACTCAGGCTCAGTCAATGAAGAGGATCCTGGAAGCTCTGTGAAGTTTTTGGAAAGGCTGATCCAGCCGGCAGCCAAATCAGGATGGTTCAGTGAGGAGCAGCTTAGCCTGCCTGGAGTGGAAACCGGAGAGTCCAGGAGGATCCAGAATAGAGAACTGCCAGCAGAGGATACTGAGGAGACAGAGGGATTAGCAACCAAAGTTAAAACTATACAGAGCAGAGCACAGCAGAGTGTGGCCTGAGCAGAAGGCCACAAACAATGGAATGAACACATTGCCCAAGCACCTCCCTTAAGGGGAGGGTGCTTTTTATACACAGAGCATCACAACACAGACAGCCCTAATAACGAACAGGTGTCCTGCTGTTTCAAGTATGTGCAGGAAGCAGGGCGCGGCTCCTAAGAGCATTTCCAGGAGACCTGCCAGGAGGATGCAGGTTCCTAGCAGAGAAAGAAGCCGCTGATCATCTGGAGCCACGGACAGGGTGAGTAAGGCTGTGTGATAGGCGCCGGTCTCCCTGCACAGCGGAGACTGGACCTGCGGCTGAGGGCATGACAGCTTTATTGGTCCTTATAAAATTTTGGAAGTTCTTAACCCGGTTTCTTTTCGTTTGGATCTTCCGGTGTCGTTTGCCATTCACAACGTGTTCCATAGGTCTTTGTTACGGCGGTACGTTGTGCCTGTGGTTCCTGCTGTTGAGCCTCCTGCTCCGGTGTTGGTTGAGGGCGAGTTGGAGTACGTGGTGGAGAAGATCTTGGATTCTCGTCTCTCTAGACGGAGGCTCCAGTATTTGGTCAAATGGAAGGGCTATGGTCAGGAGGATAATTCCTGGGTGGCCGCCTCTGATGTTCATGTGGCCGATTTGGTTCGTGCCTTCCACGCTGCTCATCCTGGTCGCCCTGGTGGTCTTGGTGAGGGTTCGGTGACCCCTCCTTAAAGGGGGGGTACTGTTGTGAACTATACTTTTTGGCTCCCTCTTGTGGTCACTAGTGATTTGGCACTTGGATTGTCTTTTACCAGGTTGGTGCTCACCTGCTTCGTTAGGCTGGGGTGTTGCTATTTAAACTTCCTGGATTCTCAGTCCAGTGCCTGGCATCGTTGTAATCAGTTCACTTCTGTTTGCTCCTGTCTTCAGGTCCTGGTTCTTTGCAAGATAAGCCAAGTCCTGCTTTCGTACTCTTGATCTTTTGCATTGTTCATATTTTTTGTCCAGCTTGTACAATATGTGATTCCTGTTATTGCTGGAAGCTCTAGGGGGGCTGATATTCTCCCCCCACACCGTCAGTCGGTTTGGGGGTTCTTGGATATTCAGCGTGGATATTTTGCAGGGTTTTTTGCTGACCATATAAGTCTTCTTACTATATTCTGCTATTAGTCAGTGGGTCTCTCTTTGCTAAATCTAGTTCATTCTTACGTTTGTCTTTTCTTCTTACCTCACCGTTATTATTTGTTGGGGGCTTGTATTACTTTGGGGTCTTTTCTCTGGAGGCAAGAGAGGTCTTATTTTCCCTGATAGGGGTAGTTAGTTCTCCGGCTGGCGCGAGACGTCTAGGACCAACGTAGGCACGTTCCCCGGCTGCTGTTAGTGTTTGCGCTAGGATCAGGTATATGGTCAGCCTAGTTACCACTTCCCTATGAGCTGGTATTTATGTTTTGCAGACTTTGCTGTGATCTTTTGAGGTCCCCTGCCATTGGGATCATAACACTCTCTATCCTGAATTGCCTCAGCTGTTCTGTGTTGGCCACTCCCCTCTGGTATTTATATCCTCGCCACTGGCACTTGAGAATTGACGGTGATATTTCATACGTCCTGGTTAGGTGTTGGGGGAGAAATTGAATGTTTGGAGTAGTTATTTTACCTATTTCTGCATAGAGTTGGTTTGCATGATTATCTTCATCCTCTCCTATTGGTTTCTCCTACCTATCCCTCTGCCCCACATTTTTGTTCAGTTAGTATATGCCTATGATTGTAGTTTTCTTTTATCCCTGTCTGTCTTCCTTTGACTATCCGGTTAGTGTAATCCTATATACTTCAGCCTCATACCTCCCTGGGTGGGGGAGGGAATAGATAAGGTTTAAGATAGGAGAATAGCAAGGTACGTGACCCCGGCATCTCCACCTCCTAGGCTAATCTGGGGGACAGGGATAGACTAGGGCGCCCCTTTGTTTGAGGGATTAGGTAGGCACTCACCATTCCTAGTCACTAAATGATATTATCATTTGCAGTACTTTTTTAGAACTATTATAGATCCTGTGGCTGCTCTGACAGGGCAGCTACGACATCTTAGCCTGGAGGTAGTGGACTTGTGCTCAATGGCTTTGCAGCGCTCATTAACTCTAGGTTCAGGGCTCACAGCTCCCAGGCAACTCCTGGTGAAACCAAAGATCGCTCTGCCTTATAGGTTCTCTGGGAGTCAGGATAAGTTTGTGACTTTCAAGGAGGCATGCAAACTTTTTTAGGTTGAGTCCTCAGTCCTTGGATACCAAAGAGCAACAAGTGGGGATTGTAATCTCTTTTGTCTAGGGTCACCCTCAAGGCTGGGCATTTTCTCTCCTGTCTGATTCCCAGTCGCTTCAGATGGTAGAGGAATTTTTTCTGGCTCTGGATCGTAATTATGATCCTGACCGCGTCTCTCTGGCTGAGTCTAAGCTATGCTAGCTTCAGCAGGGAGACTGGTCATCGGAGGAGTAGTGCATCAAGTTTTATAGATGATCTGCTGATACTAGGTGGTATAACCCCAAGCCCCATAGTCAGTTCTGTCAGGAGCTTTTGGAGAGGGTAAAAGATGCCTTAGCTCTGTATGAGATACCAGTTTCACTGGAGGCAGCTATGTCTCTAACTATCCATGTGGACCGCCGTCTACATCAAAGAAATAAAGTGACACCTCAATTTTTGGGGTCAGGGATTAATACAACCTAGGGCCAAGTCCATCAAGGAACCCATGCAGTTGTGGGGGACAACAAATTTTATCAGTTCTCCTGCAGTTTGGCACATGGAGGGAGTGTGGTTTTTTTCTATGATAAGAAGGATCATTTTGTGGGTACTTGTCCATCCATATGCAACCGCAAACAGCCACTGGAAAACTAAGGAGCCCGCGTTGCAGGGCAATAAATTATATGTGAAACCGGAGTTCATCAAGAACTTTTCGGGAGTGGTCAAACCACGGAAGGGTAAGACCAGAAAAGGGATGGACTTTTCTAAATGGTCCAATCTGCCCAGTGAGGCATTTGTTATTTTGAAGAGATGTTTTGCTTCTGTACTGATTCTTCTACAGCCTGACGTCACTCAGCCATTCATTGTAGAGGTTGATATTTGACAGTTGGGGGTTGGGGCTGTATTGTCACAGGGTTCATCTCCAAATAAACTTTTCCAAGAAACTGTTGTCAGCCGAGAGAAACTATGACATTGGTAATAAGGAATTATTGGCAATAAAATGGGCCTTTGTGGAGTGGCATCATTTTTTGGAAGAGGCAGTTCATCCAGTCATGGCAGTCACCGATCATGAAAATCTTTTGTATTTGGAATCTGCAAAATGTCTATCACCTAGGTAGGCAAGAAGGTAATTTTTCTTTACCAAATTCAACTTTTTTGTGACTTACAGGCCGTGGTACAAGAACAGTAAGGCCGATGCTTTATTTCATTGCTTTTCATGGTTAAGAGCTGGTTCCTTAATTACAGAAAGGGGTAGCTACTACATGTTCTGATCTGGAGAAGCAGGTCGTAGAGGCTCAATTGGACGCCCCTGCTGCCTGTCCTTCAGGTAAAGTGTTTGTTCCTGTAAACCTCTGTCTTAAAAATTTGAGTGAACATCATGACTGGACATCCTGGTAGCAAAACTACCACATTCTTACTCATCGTTTTTGGTGGTCAGGAGTGTACAAGGTTGTTCGGGAGTATATAGTTGCCTGCAATACTTGTGCACGTTCTAATACCCCACATATTCGTCCATCCTGGGCTCTTCATACTTTGGCGATTCCCTGTGGATCATGGACTCATTTATCTGTAGATTATATCACTGATCTACCTGTATCAGCATGAAACACTGTAATATTGGTGGTGGTGGACAGATCCAGAATGATGATTCATTTCATTGCGCTACCTGGCTTGCTGAATGCTAAGAAGTTCATGCAAACACATCCAGATAAATTTGGTTATGAGGTTCAAAGGTCCCTCTTAGGAGGGGGTACTGTCATGGGGATACCATGACAGAGAGTGCAGAAGATCGTTGCATCTGGTCACATGAAATACTGCACTGATTAGAACTGCTTCGCCATCCTATTAAATAGTGCAGGTTTTCTTTGCTCTATCATTGCAAGGGTTAATCTGTTCAGTTGATCTCCTGGAGTTCTCCATTCTGAATTGCGTCAACTGTTTTATGTTGGCCACTCCTCTCTTGAGTATATGCTCTTCACTGGCGCTTGGGAATTTCCAGTGACAGTTCTTACTTCCTGGTTAAGTTTTGGTGAAGTTCAGTTTTACAGTAGGCAGTTGAAGAGTTGTTCTAGAGATTTCTGAGTGGAGTTGGTTTGCATGGTTATCCTCATCCTCTTCTATTTGGTTTCTCCTACCTATCCCTGCCCCGTGTTCCGCTCTGTTGTTTAGTGAGTATATTTCTATGATTGTAGTTTTCTCTCATCCCTGTCTGTCTTTATTTGTTTGACCGTTTAGTGTAATCCTATACACTACACTTCCTCTCCAGTTTAAGGTTTAAGATAACAGAATAGCAAGGTACATGACCTTAGCGTCTCCACCTTTTGGATGATGGGACAGATTAGGGCCCCCTAGTTCGAAGGATCAGGTAGGTTCCCACCGTCCCTAGTCACTACATGTCATGTCCCATATTAAATGGATTTCATTTCCTTGGGCGCAGAAGAGGTTAATGACCATTTCTATGATGGTGAGGAACATGCAGTTCCATCTCAAAACTGCTCCTGACTTGTTTTTGCTGCTGGAGATAGTTGTATGCTGTTTTTGGGTGTATACTTTTCTAATTATCCTATTCCCACTTGGTTTGTACATTCCTACCCTTCCATATATACCTCTCTATCGTTGGTGAGTATTTTGTATGTTAGTGGCTTTTTGTTATCCCTGTTTGTCTTACATGCTTATACACTAGCATTTCTATCCTAAGCCTCATGGGGAAGGGGAGAGGACAACTTAGGGTATAACAGGAGAACAGTAAGGCACATGGCCCAAACCTCACCATCAGAGGTACCTTTGGGAGCAGGGATAGTTAAGGCCCCAGCCCTAGGGACTGTGCAGGGCCCCTTTTCATAATCACATACAGTCACAGCTTCACATTTTTAATGGGCTCACATTTTTAGATCTTGACATGGATCCTGTCGCAAACCTTGCAAGACAGCTGCAGGGTCTGTCTTTGGAGCTGTCAGACCTACTGTCTAAGGTTTCTTCTCAACAGATAGCTGAACCGGAACCTAAAGTAGCACTCCCAGATAGGTTTACTGGGGATCAAGATAAATTTGTCACTTTCCGGGAAGCCTGTAAGATCTATTTCAGGCTTCGTCTACTGTCATCTGGGAGACAGTTACAGAGGGTGGGGATTGTGTCTCCCTCCTTCAAGGAGAACCTCAATCCTAGACCTTCTCACTCCTTTCCGACCCATTGTCACGCCAGCCAGTGGATAAATATTTTGCGGCTCTTGGCCTCGTTTATGATGACCCGGACCGGGTCTCCCTTGCAGAATCTAAACTATGCAAGATCCAGCAGTGAGACTGATGGGCAGAGGAATTTTGTTCTGAATTCTGTAGATGGGCTACTGACACTCAGTGGAATGATTTACCCTTATGAGTCAGTTTTGTCAAGGCCTGTCTGAATCTGTTAAAATCTGCATTGGCGCAGTACGAAACTCCAGCATCATTGGAGGCCGCTATGGCTCTTGCCATACATATTGATAAATGCCTCAGGGATAGACCTGTAGTGACCCCACCTGCTGTGATACTTCCTAGAACTGAAATTCTCCCTTTGTGCTGTGAAGAACCTACTTAGCTAGTGAGGGCTTCCCCCAGTTATGGGTCTCTTGCGTTTTGACGCAAAACATGGGTGTGCTTTGACTGCGGTTGGGTTTGTATATCTACAGTGGGGCAAAAAAGTATTTAGTCAGTCAGCAATAGTGCAAGTTCCTTTTTATACTGATAACAAGTTTAAACAGGTGCCATTACTACAGGTAATGAGTGGAGGAAAGAGGAGACTCTTAAAGAAGAAGTTACAGGTCTGTGAGAGCCAGAAATCTTGATTGTTTGTTTCTGACCACTTATTTTCCACCATAATATGCAAATAAAATGATAAAAAAACAGACAATGTGATTTTCTGGATTTTTTTTTCTCAGTTTGTCTCCCATAGTTGAGGTCTACCTATGATGTAAATTACAGACGCCTCTCATCTTTTTAAGTGGTGGAACTTGCACTATTGCTGACTGACTAAATACTTTTTTGCCCCACTGTATATCTAAACATGAGAAACCGTCTGAAAACTACTGACCTCAGGAAGTGTGGAGAATTACCACCTGGGCCTATATACAGTGGGGAAAATAAGTATTAGATCCCTTGCAGATTTTGTAAGTTTGCCTACTGACAAAGACATGAACAGTCTACAATTAGGGTAGGTTAATTTTAACATTGAGAGATAGATTATCAAAATAATAATCCAGAAAATCACATTGTATAAATTACATAAATGTATTTGCATTTTGCAGTAAGAAATAAGTATTTGATTCCTCTGGCAAACAAGACAATACTTGGTGGCAAAACCATTGTTGGCAAGCAAAGCAGTCAGACGTTTTTTGTAGTTGATGATGAGGTTTGGGCACATGTCAGGAGGAATTTTGGTTCACTCCTCTTTGTAGATCATCTCTAAATCATTAAGATTTTGAGACTATCGCTTGGCAACTTGGAGCTTCAACTCCCTCCATACGTTTTCCATGGGATTAAGGTCTGGAGAGTGGCTAGGCCACTCCATGACCTTAATGTACTTGTTTGAGTCACTCCTTTATTACCTTGGCTGAGTTTTGGGTCATTGTCTTGCTGGAAGACCCAGTCATGACCCATTTTTAATGTCCTGGTCGGAGGAAAGGAGGTTATTACTCAGGATTTTATGGTACATGGCTCCATCAATTCTCCCATTGATGCGATGAAGTAGTCTTGTGCCCTTAGCAGAGAAACACCCCCAAAACATAATGTTTCCACCTCCATGCTTATCAGTGGGTATAGTGTTCTTTGGAGGAAGAGAAATGCTGTCTATGACCCAAACACGGCGAGTTGAGCTAATGTCAAACACCTCAATTTTTGTCTCATCGGACAACAGCACCTTCTCCCAATCATTCACAGAATCATCCAGGTGTTCATTGGCAAACTTCAGATGGGCCTGAACAGGTGCCTTCTTGAGGATTTTAAACCTTTACGGCCTAATGTGTTACCAATGGTTTTCTTGGTGACTGTGGTCCCAGCTGCCTTGAGGTCAAGTTCCCACTGTGTAGTTTTAGGCTGATCTCTCACCTTCCTCATGATCAAGGATATCCCACGAGGTGAGATTTTGCATGGTGCCTCAGATCGATGTTGATTGACAGTCATTTTGTATTTCTTCCATTTTCTTAGTATTGCACCAGCAGTTGTCTCCTTCTCACCCAACATCTTACTTATGGTTTTCCAGCCCTTTCCAGCTTTCTGCAGGTCAATGATCTTGTCCCTGACATCCTTATAAGGCTCTTTGGTCTTGCCCATGTTGTAGAGGTTAGAGTCTGACTGATTAATTGAATCTGTGGTCAGGAGTCTTTTATAAAGGTCACTATGTAAGACAGCTGTCTTTAATGCAGGTAACGAGTTCATTAGGAGCATCTAACTGGTCTGTAGGAGCCAGAACTCTTAATGGTTGGTAGGGGATCAAATACTTATTTTTCACAGCAAAATGCAAATAAGTTTATACAATGTGATTTTCTTTTTGATATTCCATCTCTCAATGTTAAAATTAACCTACCCTTAAAATTATAGACTGTTCATGTCTTTGTCAGTGGGCAAACTTACAAAATTAGCAAGGGATCAAATACTTATGCACTGTTCAATACTTACTGTATATCCTCCACCAATGTGTCTCACTTTATCCTACCTGCAAAAGTGTTTATAGGTACAGAAACTGAGACAATATGTAGAGTCAGTGTGGGTAAATGTACATGGGGAAGGCTATAATGGACAGCTGCTAATTGGAGTTTGCTACAAGCCTCCTAATACAGCTGAACAGGTAGAGGAGGAAATGCTGCAGCCAATTAAAAAGGCAGCAAATAATAGGGTACTTATTATAGGAAATTTTAACTATCCAGGCATTCAATGGGACATAGAATCTTTTGGTTGTGCTAAAAGCTGCAAGTTCATATCCACTATTCAGGAATATTATCCCTCTCAGTAAGTAGATGTTGTGAATTTGCTTTTTGCTCCCTCTAGTGGTTACTAGTTTTTTTGACTCTGGTTTTTCTGTCATTCCTTTTATCCGCACCTGGGTCGTTAGTTAGGGGTGTTGCTATATAAGCTCCCTGGACCTTCAGTTCAATGCCTGGCAACGTAGTTATCAGAGCTAGTCTGCTGTGCTCTTGTCTACTGATCCTGGTTCCAGTTATATCAGCTAAGTCTGCCTTTTGCTTTTTGCTATTTGTTTTGGTTTTGTATTTTTGTCCAGCTTGTTCCAAATCTGTATCCTGACCTTTGCTGTAAGCTCTAGGGGGCTGGTGTTCTCCCCCCGGACCGTTAGACGGTTCGGGGGTTCTTGAATTTCCAGTGTGGATTTTGATAGGGTTTTTGTTGACCATATAAGTTACCTTTCTTTATTCTGCTATCAGTAAGCGGGCCTCTCTGTGCTAAACCTGGTTCATTTCTGTGTTTGTCATTTCCTCTTACCTCACCGTCATTATTTGTGGGGGGCTTCTATCCAGCTTTGGGGTCCCCTTCTCTGGAGGCAAGAAAGGTCTTTGTTTTCTTCTACTAGGGGTAGCTAGATTCTCCGGCTGGCGCGTGTCATCTAGAATCAACGTAGGAATGATCCCCGGCTACTTCTAGTGTTGGCGTTAGGAGTAGATATATGGTCAACCCAGTTACCACTGCCCTATGAGCTGGATTTTTGTATTCTGCAGACTTCCACATTCCTCTGAGACCCTCACCATTGGGGTCATAACAGTTTGCCAGGCCAATATTAAATGTTTAATGCATTGCAGAAGAGGGATTATAAGAAAGAAGATTCTGAGTTTTTTTTTTCTTCTTCCCCTTTACCTCAGAGTGGCTATGCTTGCTGCAGACATGAATGTCCAGACCTTGATTACAAGTGTGGACCAGCTGGCTACTCGTGTGCAGGGCATACAAGACTATGTTATCAGAAATCCTAGGTCAGAACCTAAAATACCGATTCCTGAACTGTTTTCCGGAGACAGGTTTAAGTTTAGGAATTTCGTGAATAATTGTAAATTGTTTTTGTCCCTGAGACCCTGTTCATCTGGAGATTCTGCTCAGCAAGTAAAAATTGTTATTTCGTTCTTACGGGGCGACCCTCAGGATTGGGCTTTTTCGCTGGCGTCAGGAGATCCGGCATTGGCTGATCTTGATGCGTTTTTTCTGGCGCTCGGTTTACTTTATGAGGAACCCAATCTTGAGATTCAGGCAGAAAAGGCCTTGCTGGCTATGTCTCAGGGGCAGGACGAGGCTGAAGTGTATTGCCAAAAATTTCGGAAATGGTCCGTGCTGACACATTGGAACGAGTGTGCACTGGCCGCTAATTTTAGAAATGGCCTTTCTGAAGCCATTAAGAATGTTATGGTGGGTTTTCCCATTCCCACAGGTCTGAATGATACTATGGCACTGGCTATTCAAATTGACCGGCGGTTGCGGGAGCGCAAAACCGCAAATTCCCTCATGGTGTTGTCTGAACAGACACCTAATTCGGTGCAATGTGATAGAAAAACCGCAAATTCCCTCATGGTGTTGTCTGAACAGACACCTGATTTAATGCAATGTGATAGAATCCTGACTAGAAATGAGCGGAAAATTCATAGACGCCGGAATGGCTTGTGCTACTACTGTGGTGATTCTACACATGTTATCTCAGCATGCTCTAAACGTATAGCTAAGGTTGTTAGTCCTGTCACCGTTGGTAATTTGCAACCTAAATTTATTCTGTCTGTAACTTTGATTTGCTCACTGTCATCTTATCCTGTCATGGCGTTTGTAGATTCAGGTGCTGCCCTGAGTCTCATGGATCTCTCATTTGCTAAGCACTGTGGTTTTACTCTTGAACCATTGGAAAATCCTATTCCTCTTAGGGGTATTGATGCTACACCATTGGCAGCAAATAAACCGCAGTATTGGACACAGGTTACCATGTGCATGACTCCTGAACACCGCGAGGTGATACGTTTCCTGGTTTTACATAAAATGCATGATTTGGTTGTTTTAGGGCTGCCATGGTTACAGACCCATAATCCAGTCCTGGACTGGAAGGCTATGTCAGTCTCAAGTTGGGGCTGTCGTGGTATTCATGGGGATTCCCTGCCTGTGTCTATTGCTTCTTCTACGCCTTCGGAAGTTCCGGAGTATTTGTCTGATTATCAGGATGTCTTCAGTGAGTCTGAGTCCAGTGCACTGCCTCCTCATAGGGACTGTGACTGTGCTATAGATTTGATCCCAGGCAGTAAATTTCCTAAGGGAAGACTGTTTAATCTGTCGGTACCTGAACATACCGCTATGCGTTCATATATCAAGGAGTCTCTGGAGAAAGGACATATTCGTCCATCTTCTTCCCCTCTTGGTGCGGGATTCTTTTTTGTGGCAAAAAAGGACGGATCTTTGAGACCTTGTATTGATTATCGGCTTTTAAATAAGATCACTGTCAAATTTCAGTATCCTTTACCGCTGTTGTCTGACTTGTTTGCCCGGATTAAGGGTGCCAAGTGGTTCACCAAGATAGACCTTCGTGGTGCGTACAACCTTGTGCGCATTAAGCAAGGTGATGAATGGAAAACCGCATTCAATACGCCCGAAGGTCATTTTGAGTACTTGGTGATGCCTTTTGGGCTCTCCAATGCGCCTTCAGTTTTTCAGTCCTTTATGCATGACATTTTCCGGAAGTATCTGGATAAATTTTTGATTGTTTATCTGGATGATATTTTGGTTTTTTCTGATAATTGGGATTCGCATGTGGAGCAGGTCAGGTTGGTCTTTAAAATTTTGCGTGAAAATTCTTTGTTTGTCAAGGGCTCAAAGTGTCTCTTTGGTGTACAGAAGGTTCCCTTTTTGGGGTTCATTTTTTCCCCTTCTGCTGTGGAGATGGACCCAGTCAAGGTCCGAGCTATTCTTGATTGGACTCAGCCCTCGTCAGTTAAGAGTCTTCAGAAGTTCTTGGGCTTCGCTAACTTCTACCGTCGTTTTATCGCTAATTTTTCTAGCATTGTGAAACCTTTGACGGATATGACCAAGAAGGGCTCCGATGTAGCTAACTGGGCTCCTGCTGCCGTGGAGGCTTTCCAGGAGTTGAAACGCCGGTTTACTTCGGCGCCTGTTTTGTGCCAGCCTGACGTCTCACTTCCCTTTCAGGTTGAGGTGGATGCTTCGGAGATTGGGGCAGGGGCCGTTTTGTCGCAGAGAGGCCCTGGTTGCTCTGTTATGAAACCTTGTGCCTTTTTCTCTAGGAAGTTTTCGCCTGCCGAGCGAAATTATGATGTGGGCAATCGGGAGTTGTTGGCCATGAAATGGGCATTTGAGGAGTGGCGTCATTGGCTCGAGGGTGCTAAGCATCGTGTGGTGGTCTTGACTGATCACAAAAATCTGATGTATCTCGAGTCTGCTAAACGCCTTAATCCGAGACAGGCCCGCTGGTCATTGTTTTTCTCCCGCTTTGATTTTGTTGTCTCGTATTTACCAGGTTCAAAGAATGTGAAGGCCGATGCTCTTTCTAGGAGCTTTGTGCCTGATGCTCCTGGAGTCGCTGATCCTGTTGGTATTCTTAAAGATGGAGTTATCTTGTCAGCTATTTCTCCGGATCTGCGACGTGTGTTGCAGAGATTTCAGGCTGATAGGCCTGAGTCTTGTCCACCTGACAGACTGTTTGTCCCGGATAAGTGGACCAGCAGAGTCATTTCCGAGGTTCATTCCTCGGTGTTGGCAGGTCACCCGGGAATTTTTGGCACCAGAGATCTGGTGGCCAGGTCCTTTTGGTGGCCTTCCTTGTCAAGGGATGTGCGGTCATTTGTGCAGTCCTGTGGGACTTGTGCTCGAGCTAAGCCTTGCTGTTCTCGTGCCAGCGGTTTGCTCTTGCCCTTGCCTGTCCCGAAGAGACCTTGGACACATATCTCCATGGATTTCATTTCTGATCTTCCGCTATCTCAGGGCATGTCTGTTATCTGGGTGATATGTGATCGCTTCTCCAAGATGGTCCATTTGGTTCCTTTGCCTAAGCTGCCTTCCTCTTCCGATCTGGTTCCTGTGTTTTTCCAGAACGTGGTTCGTTTGCACGGCATCCCTGAGAATATTGTGTCAGACAGAGGATCCCAGTTCGTTTCTAGGTTCTGGCGATCCTTTTGTAGTAGGATGGGCATTGATTTGTCGTTTTCGTCTGCTTTCCATCCTCAGACTAATGGACAGACGGAGCGAACCAATCAGACTTTGGAGGCTTATTTGAGGTGTTTTGTCTCTGCTGATCAGGACGATTGGGTGACATTCTTGCCGTTGGCTGAGTTTGCCCTTAATAATCGGGCTAGTTCCGCCACCTTGGTTTCGCCTTTTTTCTGCAACTCTGGTTTCCATCCTCGCTTTTCTTCGGGTCATGTGGAGCCTTCTGACTGTCCTGGGGTGGATTCTGTGGTGGATAGGTTGCAGCAGATCTGGAATCATGTGGTGGACAACTTGAAGTTGTCACAGGAGAAGGCTCAGCGCTTTGCCAACCGCCGCCGCGGTGTGGGTCCCCGACTACGCGTTGGGGATTTGGTATGGCTATCTTCCCGCTTTGTTCCTATGAAGGTCTCCTCTCCCAAATTTAAACCTCGTTTTATTGGGCCTTACAAGATATTGGAAATCCTTAATCCTGTATCTTTTCGTCTGGATCTTCCTGTGTCGTTTGCTATTCACAATGTATTTCATAGGTCCTTGTTGCGGCGGTACATTGTGCCTGTAGTTCCTTCTGCTGAGCCTCCTGCTCCGGTGTTGGTTGAGGGCGAGTTGGAGTACGTGGTGGAGAAGATCTTGGATTCTCGCCTCTCCAGGCGGAGGCTTCAGTACCTGGTCAAGTGGAAGGGCTATGGTCAGGAGGATAATTCCTGGGTGGTCGCCTCTGATGTTCATGCGGCCGATTTAGTTCGTGCCTTTCATGCCGCTCATCCTGATCGCCCTGGTGGTCGTGGTGAGGGTTCGGTGACCCCTCACTAAGGGGGGGGTACTGTTGTGAATTTGCTTTTTGCTCCCTCTAGTGGTTACTAGTTTTTTGACTCTGGTTTTTCTGTCATTCCTTTTATCCGCACCTGGGTCGTTAGTTAGGGGTGTTGCTATATAAGCTCCCTGGACCTTCAGTTCAATGCCTGGCAACGTAGTTATCAGAGCTAGTCTGCTGTGCTCTTGTCTACTGATCCTGGTTCCAGTTATATCAGCTAAGTCTGCCTTTTGCTTTTTGCTATTTGTTTTGGTTTTGTATTTTTGTCCAGCTTGTTCCAAATCTGTATCCTGACCTTTGCTGTAAGCTCTAGGGGGCTGGTGTTCTCCCCCCGGACCGTTAGACGGTTCGGGGGTTCTTGAATTTCCAGTGTGGATTTTGATAGGGTTTTTGTTGACCATATAAGTTACCTTTCTTTATTCTGCTATCAGTAAGCGGGCCTCTCTGTGCTAAACCTGGTTCATTTCTGTGTTTGTCATTTCCTCTTACCTCACCGTCATTATTTGTGGGGGGCTTCTATCCAGCTTTGGGGTCCCCTTCTCTGGAGGCAAGAAAGGTCTTTGTTTTCTTCTACTAGGGGTAGCTAGATTCTCCGGCTGGCGCGTGTCATCTGGAATCAACGTAGGAATGATCCCCGGCTACTTCTAGTGTTGGCGTTAGGAGTAGATATATGGTCAACCCAGTTACCACTGCCCTATGAGCTGGATTTTTGTATTCTGCAGACTTCCACGTTCCTCTGAGACCCTCGCCATTGGGGTCATAACAGTAGATGAACTGACCAGGGGAGGTAATGTGCTGGATCTGATTCTGTCAAATAAACCAGATACAATTTCAGGTCAGGGAACATTTGGGATGCAGTGACCATAATATGATATCAATCAAACATTCAAAATGAAAACAGCTTTCCTAAAGTTTTAGGTTTTTGCAACAAATTAGGGAAGAGCTTAATTGTGTAGACTGGGACCAGGTCATGGTAACTAGGGATACCGACTATAAATAGGGTGTGTTTAACCCCTTCCCGACATGCGCCGTACTAGTACTGCACTGCCGGCACTGCATTAGTGCCAGCCGCAGTACTAGTACGGCGCCCCGATCACCGCGGTCTCACGCTGAGCGCCGCGGTGATCGGGTGCGGGTGTCAGCTGTATATGACAGCTGACACCCCGCAGCAATGCCCACGATCGGCACTATCGCCGATTGCGGGCATTTAACCCCTCTGATGTCGCTGTCAATAGTGACAGCGGCATAGAGGTGGATCGCGCAGGGACGGGGGCTCCCTGCGCTCTCCCACCGGAGCAGCGCAATGAGATTGCGCTGCTCCGGTGACCTGGAAGGAGTCCCCGGATCCAAGATGGCCGCGGGACTCCTTCCGGGTCATGAGATGCCCTAGCTTGCCGGCGCCTGCAGAGAGTTCCTAATAGCAGGCGCCGGCAAGCCTCTGCCCTTGTCTGTCAGATCGGTGATCTGACAGAGTGCTGTGCACACTGTCAGATCACCGATCTGTGATGTCCCCCCCTGGGACAAAGTAAAAAAAGTTAAAAAAAAAAAATTCCACATGTGTAAAAAAAAAAATAAAAAAAAAATTCCTAAATAAAGAAAAAAAAAAAAATATTCCCATAAATACATTTCTTTATCTAAATAATAATAAAAAAAAAAATCACACAATAAAAGTACACATATTTGGTATCGCCGCGTCCGTAACGACCCCACCTATAAAACTGTATCACTAGTTAACCCCTTCAGTGAACACCGTAAAAAAAAAAAAAAAAAACCCGAGGCAAAAAACGCTTTATTCTCATACCGCCAAACAAAAGTGGAATAACACGTGATCAAAAAGACGGATATAAATAACCATGGTACCACTGAAAACATCATCTTGTCCCGCAAAAAAAAAGCCGCCATACAGCATCATCAGAAGAAAAATAAAAAAGTTATAGCTCTCAGAATAAAGCGATGCAAAAACAATTATTTTTTTATATAAAATAGTTTTTATTGTGTAAAAGCGCCAAAACATAAAAAAATTACATAAATGAGGTATCGCTGTAATCGTACTGACCCGAAGAATAAAACTGCTTTATCCTTTTTACCAAATGCGGAACGGTATAAACGCCCCCCCTAAAAGAATTTCAGGAATTGCTGGTTTTTGTTCATTCCGCCTCCCAAAAATCGGAATAAAAAAGCGATCAAAACATGTCATGTGCCCAAACATGGTACCAATAAAAACGTCAACTCGTCCCGCAAAAAACAAGATCTCACATGACTCTGTGGACCAAAATATGGAAAAATTATAGCTCTCAAAATGTGGTGATGCAAAAACTATTTTTTGCAATAAAAAGCGTCTTTTAGTGTGTGATGGGTGCCAACCATAAAAATCCGCTAAAAAACGCTATCAAAGTAAATCAAATCCCCCTTCATCACCCCCTTAGTTAGGGAAAAATAATAACATTTTAAAAAATATATTTATTTCCATTTTCCCGTTAGGCTACTTTCACACTAGCGTCGGTACGGGGTCGTCGCGCTGCGTCGGCCCGACGTACCGACGCATGCTGTGCAAGCGCCGCACAACGGGGGCAGCGGATGCTGTTTTTCCATGCATCCGCTGCCCCATTGTGAGGTGCGGGGAGGTGGGGGCGGAGTTCCAGCCGCGCATGCGCGGTCGGAAATGGTGGACCGTCGGCACAAAAAAAGTTACATGTAACGTTTTTTGCTGCAGGCAGTCCGCCACAACACGACGCAACCGTCGCACGACGGTTGCGACGTGTGTCAATACGTCGCAATGCGTCGCTAATGTTAGTCTATGGGGAAAAAACGCATCCTGCAGATGACTTTGCAGGATGCGTTTTTTCGCCAAAACGACGCATTGCGACGTATGCAAAAAAACGCTAGTGTGAAAGTAGCGCTAGGGTTAGGACTAGGATTAGGGCTAGAGTTGGGGTTAGGGCTAGGGTTAGGGCTGGGGTTAGGGCTGAGGTTAGGGTTTCAGTTAGAATTGGGGAGTTTTCACTGTTTAGGCACATCAGGGGCTCTCCAAACGCGACATGGCGTCCGATCTCAATTCCAGACAATTCTGCTTTGAAAAACTAAAACAGTGCTCCTTCCCTTCCGAGTTCTCCTGTGCGCCCAAACAATGGTTCCGCCCAACATATGGGGTATCAGCGTTCTCAGGACAAGTTGGACAACAACTTTTGGGGTCCAATTTGTCCTGTTACCCTTGGGAAAATAAAAACGTGGGGGCTAAAATATCATTTTCGTGAAAAAAAAAATATTTTTTATTTTCGCGGCTCTGCATGATAAACTGTAGTGAAACACTAGTTGGTTCAAAGTTCTCACAACACATCTAGATAAGTTCCTCGGGGGGTCTAGTTTCCAATATGGGGTCACTTGTGGGGGGTTTCTACTGTTTAGGTACATCAGGGGCTCTGCAAATGCAACATGACACCTGCAGACCAATCCATCTAAGTCTGCATTTCAAACGGCGCTCCTTCCCTTCCGAGCTCTGCCGTGCACCCAAACAGTGGTTCCCCCCAATGTATGGGGTATCAGTGTACTCAGGACAAATTGGACAATAACATTTGTGGTCCAATTTCTCCTGTTACCCCTTGGGAAAAAAAAATTGCGGGCTAAAACATCATTTTGTGGAAAGAAAAAATTATTACATTCTAAACAATTGGGGGTTAAAAGTGCTCACCACACATCTAGATAAGTTCCTTAGGGGGTCTTCTTTCCAAAATGGTGTCACTTGTGGGGGTTTCCACTGTTTAGGCACGTCAGGGGCTCTCCAAACACGACATAGGTTCCAATCTCAATTCCAGCCAATTTTGCATTGAAAAGTCAAATGGCGCTCCTTCCCTTCCGAGCTCTGCCGTGCACCCAAACAGTGGTTCCCCCCAATGTATGGGGTATCAGTGTACTCAGGACAAATTGGACAATAACATTTGTGGTCCAATTTCTCCTGTTACCCTTGGGAAAAAAAAATTGCGGGCTAAAACATCATTTTGTGGAAAGAAAAAATTATTACATTCTAAACAATTGGGGGTTAAAAGTGCTCACCACACATCTAGATAAGTTCCTTAGGGGGTCTTCTTTCCAAAATGGTGTCACTTGTGGGGGTTTCCACTGTTTAGGCACGTCAGGGGCTCTCCAAACACGACATAGGTTCCAATCTCAATTCCAGCCAATTTTGCATTGAAAAGTCAAATGGCGCTCCTTCCCTTCCGAGCTCTGCCATGCGCCCAAACAGTGGTTTATCCCCATATATGAAGTATCAGCGTACTCAGGACAAATCGCACAACAACTTTTGGGGTCCAATTTATCCTATTACCCTTGGGAAAATAAAAAATTTGGGGCAAAAAGATCATTTTTTTGTGAAAATTAATATGAATTTTTTTTTTACGGTTCTACATTATAAACTTCTGTGAAGCACTTGGAGGTTCAAAGTGCTCACCACACATCTAGATTAGTTCCTTAGAGGGTCTACTTTCCAAAATGGTGTCACTTGTGGGGGTTTCCACTGTTTAGACACATCAGGGGCTCTCCAATTGCGACATGGGTTCCGATCTCAATTCCAGCAAATCTTGCATTGAAAAGTCAAATGGCGCTCCTTCCCTTCCGAGCTCTGCCATGTGCCCAATCAATGGTTTACCCCAACATGTGGGGTATCGGCGTACTCAGGACAAATTGTACAACGACTTTTTTTGTCCAATTTCTCCTGTTACCCTTGGTAAAATAAAACAAATTGGATCTGAAGTAAACATTTTGTGAAAAAAAGTTGAATGTTCAATTTTTTTTAAACATTCAAAAAATTCCTGTGAAGCACCTGAAGGGTTAATAAACTTTTTGAATATGATTTTGAGTACCTTGAGGGGTGCAGTTTTTAGAATGGTGTCACTTTTGGGCATTTTCTGTCATATAGACCCCTCAAAGTCACTTCAAGTGTGAGGTGGTCCGTAAAAAAAATGGTTTTGCAAAAATGAGAAATCGCTGGTCAACTTTTAACCCTTATAACTCCCTAACAAAAAAAAAATAGGTTTCCAAAATTGTGCTGATGTAAAGCAGAAATGTGGGAAATGTTGTTTATTAACTATATTATGAGATATAACTCTCTAATTTAAGGGCATAAAAACTAAAAGTTTGAAAATTGCAAAATTTTCATAATTTGACAAATTTTTGTTTTTTTTCACAAATAAATGCAAGTCATATCGAAGAAGTTTTACCACTATCATGAAGTACAATATGTCACGAGAAAACAATGTCAGAATCACCAGGATCCGTTGAAGCGTTTTAGAGTTATGACCTCATAAAGTGACAGTGGTCAGAATTCTAAAAATTGGCCGTGTCACTTAGGTGAAAACAGGCTTTGGGGTGAAGGGGTTAAGGATATACTACTAGAATCCCATGTGGTAATAAAATGTCCAGGAATTAAACCATTACCATTATGAATAAATAAGTACAAAGTTTAATCAGACTAAAACAAATGACATTCAAAATCTTGAAGGCTGAGAATACAGAAATAGGCTGCCGTCACACTATCAGTATTTGGTCAGTATTTTACATCAGTATTTGTAACCCAAAACCAGGAGTGGAACAATTAGAGGAAAAGTATAATAAATGTTGTGACCTGTTTCTATCACCCACTCCTGGTTTTGGCTTACAAATACTGATGTAAAATACTGACCAAATACTGATAGTGTGACGGCAGCCATAGATCTAAAATGCTAAGTAAGAATGTAAAAAAAAAAAAAACTTTTAACCCTTATAACTTCCTAACAAAAAAATATGCTTCAAAAAATTGTGCTTATGTAAAGCAGACATGTGAGAAATGTATTATTTAATTAACCATTTTGTGTAACATGACTGATTTAAGGGCATAAAAATGAAAAGTTGAAAAATTTGGCAAAAAATGTAAAATGTTGCAATTTTCATATCAAAGAAATTTTACCACTATCATGAAAAAAAACACAACTCAGAATCAGTGGGAACCATTAAAGCGTTCCAGAGTTATGACCTCAAAGTGTCTTGCGGGCAGGGTCCTCTCTCCTCCTGTAGTTGTGACCTGTATTGTTTAAGATTATTGTACTTGTTTTTATTATGCATACCCCTCCTCACATGTAAAGCGCCATGGAACAAATGGCGCTATAATAATAAATAATAATAATAATAGTGAAAAGATTGGCCTGGTAAGTTAAGTGAAAACAGGCTTCAAGGATTTATATACACGTATAGAGAACTGTTGCTAGGCAGATAGATGCACAAATCTTGTAATACCACATTACACCTGCAGTGAAAATAAATGGTGGAGCCGAGGTTCCCAGGTGATCAGTGAAGCAACATATTGCATTATTAGCCCTTTTCTACCATTGGACATACTAATCCGTCCATGTGGGGTGGGCCCTACTTCCCATGGATGGAATAGTATGTCCAGCGCGATCAGCCGCGCTGGACTACGCAGCTGACATCCGGTACTATGTGCCAGGAGCGGTCACGGACCGCTCCTCGCACATTAACCCCCGAAACGCTGTGATCAAAGAGGATCGCAGCTTTCCGGCGGCATAGGGAAGCATTGAGCAGGGAGGATGCGATTGCGTTGCTCCGAGGGTCTCCTACCTCCTTCTCCCCGCAGGCCCCAGATCCAAGATGGCCGCGGGGCTGCTTCTGAGTCCTGCAGGGAGGTGGCTTACAAGTGCCTGCTCAGTTAGGGTATGTGCACACGTCCGGATTTCTTGCAGAAATTTCCTGAAGAAAACCGGAAATTTTCTGCAAGAAATCCGCATTTTTTTTTTGCGTTTTTTTTCGCGCTTTTTTTAGCATTCTGCAAGCGTAATTAGCTTGCAGAATGCTAAAGTTTTCCAAGCGATCTGTAGCATCGCTTGGAAAACTGACTGACAAGTTGGTCACACTTGTCAAACATACTGTTTGACAAGTGTGACCAACTTTTTACTATAGATGCTGCTTATGCAGCATCTATAGTAAAAGATAGAATGTTTAAAAATAATAAAAAAAATAAAAAAATGGTTATACTCACCCTCTGCAGACAGCCAATCTCCTTAGCGGCGTCCGTTCCTATAGATGCCGGTGTGGTTCAGGACCTTCGATGACGTCGCGGCCATCTATAGGAACGGAAGAGAGAGCATGCACCGGAGAGGCGGGAACACTTCGGGGGCCATCAGAGGGTGAGTATATCACTATTTTTTATTTTAATTCTTTTTTTTTGACCAATTATATGGTGCCCAGTCCGTGGAGGAGAGTCTCCTGTCCTTCACCCTGGGTACCAACCGCACATAATCTGCTTACTTCCCGCATGGTGGGCATAGCCCCGTGCGGGAAGTAGGCAGATCAATGCACTCCTAGGTGTGCGGAATCCCCGCAATTCCGCATTTTTAATGAACATGTTGCTTTTTTTTCCGCGATGCGATTTTTTCGCGGAAAAAAAATGCAACATTTGCACAAAAAATGCGGAATACCCTGTAAATAATAGGAGGCATATGTAAGCGTTTTTTTCGCGTTTTTATAGCGAAAAAACGCGAAAAATCCTGAACGTGTGCACATGGCCTTAGGGTTAGGGTTTGGATTACATTTACGGTTGGGATTAGGGTTGGGATTAGGGTAAGGGGTGTGTCAGGGTTAGGGGTGTGGTTAGGGTTAGGGGTGTGTTTGGATTAGGGTTTCAGTCAGAATTGGGGGGTTTCATCTGTTTAGGCACATCAGGGGCTCTCCAAATGCAACATGGCGTCCGATCTCAATTCCAGCCAATTCTGTATTGAAAAAGGTAAAACAGTGCTCCTTCCCTTCAGAGCTCTCCCGTGCGCCCAAACAGGGGTTTACCCCAACATATGGGGTATCATCTTACTCAGGACACATTGAACAACAACTTTTGGGGTCCAATTTCTCCTGTTACCCTTGGGAAAATACAAAACTGGGGGCAAAATATAATTTTTGTGTAAAAAAAAGATTTTTTATTTTCACGGCTCTGCGTCTTAGAGCTACTGGAACGCACCAAATAATTAGAGAAAAGGAATAAGGTGCGTTCGCAGCCCGGGGTCCACCATACAGAGATGGAACCTGCTGCTAAGCAATGACAAACTATACGGTGGTACAATGAGGATACACACGGGTTAGCTTCACCCTGTGTGAAAGAAGCGATCCCTGTTGGGTCACAGGGCCGCAGTACCACACGTAACAGAAATAATAAAGTAGCACGAGAGTGCATGCAGTGCCGCTCTGGCAGATGCCACTAACCACCCAGACTTGGGTTAGGAAAGCGCAGAGATAGCGCACGGCGCTGCACTGGCGGTCACAGTAATAGACGCTGTTTGTGTACTAGTGTTGTCAACAAGTCAGCAGTAACCCTTTGCATAGAATCAGACTGAGTGAGACGCTGGGACCGACGTCTCGGCTGAGCAGGCTCTACTGCGGCTGATGCAGAATGAGAGAATGCAGCAGACATGGTTCAAGATTCCCCCTGTGCAGCAGCGGGAACTTGACTCCTAACACTGCGTTATTAACTGTAGTGAAACACATGGGGGTTCAAAGTTCTCACAACACATCTAGATAAGTTCCTTGGGGGGTCTAGTTTCCAATATGGGGTCACTTATGGGGGGTTTCTACTGTTTAGGTACATTAGGCTCTGCAAATGCAACATGACGCCTGCAGACCAATCAATCTAAGTCTGCATTCCAAACGGCGCTCCTTCCCTTCCGAGCTCTGCCATGCGCCCAAACGGTGGTTCCCCCCACACATATGGGTAGCAGCATACTCAGGACAAATCGGACAACAGCTTTTGGGGTCCATTTTCTCCTGTTACCCTTGGGAAAGTACAAAACTGGGGGCTAAAAAACAATTTTTGTGGAAAAAAGAAAGATTTTTTATTTTCATGGCTCTGCACTATTAACTGTAGTGAAACACTTGGGGGTTCAAAGTTCTCACAACACATCTAGATAAGTTCCTTAGGGGGTCTACTTTCCAAAATAGTGTCACTTGTGGGGGGTTTCAATGTTTAGGCACATCAGGGGCTCTCCAAACGCAACATGGTGTCCCATCTCAATTCCAGTCAATTTTGCATTGAAAAGTCAAATGGCGCTCCTTCTCTTCCGAGCTATGCTGTGCACCCAAACAGTGGTTTGCCCCCACATATGGGGCATCAGCGTACTCAGGAGAAATTGGACCCCAAAAGTTGTTGTGCAATTTGTCCTGTTACCTTTGGTAAAATAAATCAAATTAGAGCTGAATAAATTGTGAAAAAAAATTAAATGTTCATTTTTTTTTTTTTTAACATTCCAAAAATTCCTGTGAAACACCTGAAGGGTTAATAGTCTTCTTGAATGTGGTTTTGAGCACCTTGAGGGGTGCAGTTTTTAGAATGGTGTCACAATTGGGTATTTTCTATCATATAGACCCCTCAAAGTGACTTCAAATGTGATATAGTTCCCCCCCCCCAAGAAAATGGTGTTATAACTCCCTAACAAAAAAAAAAAATTGGGTTCCAAAATTGTGCTGATGTAAAGACGATCTGTGGTAAATGTTACTTATTACGTATTTTGTGTGATATATCTGTGATTTAAGGGCATAAAAATTCAAAGTTGGAAAATTGCGAAATTTTCAAAATTTTCGCCAAATTTTGGCTTTTTTCCACAAATAAACGCAGGTAATATCAAAGAAATTTTACCACCATCATGAAGTACAATATGTCACGAGAAAACAGTGTCAGAATCATCAGGATCCGTTGAAGCGTTCCAGAGTTATAACCTCATAAAGGGACAGTGGTCAGAATTGTAAAAATTGGCCCAGTCATTAACGTGCAAACCACCCTTGGGGGTAAAGGGGCTAGAGTTGGTGGCCAGTCAGTAATGGCCATGATAGCCCCTGATCCTTAAACAGATTTAAAAACTAAATTCGTGAAAAAATATAAACCTTTATTCATTAGAAACTAGGCAAGCAATTTTACAGTCATTGCAATGATTTGGAGAAATAATCTCAATATTCATAAAGCAGAATAATAAGTGCTATAACAGAATGATTGTACATAGAAGTAGGATTTATAACCAAACATTTTGTAGTGTGGGGTTTCATGCAGTAGTGCCGATACGGTGCCGGTAGACGAGAGAGTACACAATATAGAAAACTGATTATTATACCATAGTAACTCAGAATAAAATGTCATTTTGTGATCTGGTCGCCTCTACATCTTGTGTGATCTGTGGGTTACCTGGAAGGAGAAGCCGATGTTTCTGTCGCCTGTCTTACATCTACCCTACACACAACGTTTCCTTGCAGTCTGTGACCACTGAGACAATAGTCTGAATAGGTTTACAAAACTTGGACTATTTACACATTATCTTTATCGTTCTGATGCACTGGAGCAATAGTTGGACCTAGACAGACATTCGATAAACTCTCTACCTTGATCGATTAACATATCTGGCTTTTTTGCAAACATTCAGACAACCACAGAAATCCCATAAAGTATAAAGAATGAAAGAAGGATGTCCAGATAGGATTAAGCAACACTGGCCTCTTAAAGAAGGGACTCTGTTTGAAGAGAGTCATTCTGCGCTGACAAAGTCCCTCCGCTCAGTGCTCCATGGCACAGCCAAGCATTTCTATATGTTTTCCCCCTCCCCCCAATCTCCTCTTTGATTGACAGCTCTGACTTCTCAGAGCCAGAGAAGAGAGGAGATGGATGGAAAACAAGCAGGTGGGACGATTTATATGAAGGATTGGCCCTGCCATGAAGAACTGAGCGGCAGGACTTTGTCTGCACAGAATGACTCCTCAAACAGATTCCCTTTAAGTCCCTGCAGAAGTGGTTGTCTCAATGATGTGACCACTGACTAAGAACAGTTTCTCCAACTTTATTGAAGGTGAAGCATAGAATTTAAATTCATGCCTGAATGACAAAAATAAAAAAAATGCTGTGTTAGTGAGAAAATTAGGTATAAGCACTTCAAGTTTCTGGTTTTGTTCCTCACCCAAAGGCCTTCTTCCTCTGCTTGGCTACACAATAAAGATGCCAAGAGTCAGGCAGCAGAAGATGCGGCTAGGTGGTGAATAAAGTCAGGGAGGCAGAAACTTGGGAAGTGCTTTGAATCTATCAAAGCACCTATGCCTCATTTGTTAATTAAATCTGATTTTTCAGCATCAGTAAAAAGGTATACATGACATTATGGGATCATGTTACACACTAAAAGATTAACAGTTTGATAGGGAAGGATGAATTGTTCTGACATATTTACTGCATTGATTTCACTGAAAAGTAATCTATCACAATAGTAAAGGCCCCGTCTCACATAGCGAGATCGCTAGCGAGATCGCTGCTGAGTCACAAGTTTTGTGACGCAACAGCGACCTCAGTAGCGATCTCGCTATGTGTGACACGTACCAGCGATCAGGCCCCTGCTGCGAGATCGCTGGTCGTGTCAGAATGGCCTGGACCTTTTTTTGATCGTTGAGGTCCCGCTGACATCGCTGAATCGGTGTGTGTGACACGGATCCAGCGATGTCTTCACTGGTAACCAGGGTAAACATCGGGTTACTAAGCGCAGGGCCGCGCTTAGTAACCCGATGTTTACCCTGGTTACCAGCGTAAATGTAAAAAAAAACAAACAGTACATACTCACCATCTGTTGCCCGTCAGGTCCCTTGGCGTCTGCTTCCTGCTCTGACTGAGCCGCTGTAAAGTGAGAGCACAGCAGTGACGTCACTGCTGCGCTCTGCTCTCACTGTACGGCGGCTCAGTCAGAGCATGAAGCGGACGGCAAGGGACCTGACGGGCAACAGATGGTGAGTATGTACTGTTTGTTTTTTTTTTACATTTACGCTGGTAACCAGGGTAAACATCGGGTTACTAAGCGCGGCCCTGCGCTTAGTAACCCGATGTTTACCCTGGTTACCCGGGTGCTGCAGGGGGACTTCGGCATCGTTGAAGACAGTTTCAACGATGCTGAAGTCGTTCCCCTGATCGTTGGTCGCTGGAGAGAGCTGTCTGTGTGACAGCTCCCCAGCGACCACACAGCGACCACACAGCGACGCTGCAGCGATCAGCATCGTTGTCTGTATCGCTGCAGCGTCGCTGTGTGAGACGGGGCCTTTATAATACAATAGTAAACAGATTATTATAGGATTGCATAGCCCAGAACTACTGCATGAAACCAAATCATAATAAAAATTATCTGATCTGCTGATTTGATTGATAATTGTACTAAATAGATAATCACTTAATCTCGTAACAAAACGTTCAATTTTATGGTTAGGAATAATCCAAAATATTCAAAGACAAAAAAAAAAAAAATTATATAAAGGATGTAAGGTGATGAAAACTACAGTCCTCTACAGTCCATTCTGCTCATGATTGTAGTCTGTATACTACAACAATTATGGCTGCTGGTAGGTACACCAACATCAACTCTCGTGGGTAAAAAAAAATGTTGGGAGCAGATTAGGATTTTTCCACTTCAATTTTCTTATTTACTCCAAGATGAGTGATGTTGTACCTGAAAATAAGAGTATTTGGCACATTCTTCCAAACTGAACAAGCTCAAATGGAAATTATTTCATGGCTGTAAAGTTCCTTCTCTTTATGGGTGTTGGACTAGTTGGTTGCCAACTAAATTTGACCAGAAAACCATGAGAGCACAACACGGATACTGATAAGTGCAAAGTCCCACTGGTGTGTCCAGCACCACGGAGGTAAGAAGGAGCAACATTGAACGCTGGGTCGATGTAACCACTTTTCAGAAACTTCTCTGGCATCCATAGTCTACCCATTTTCCATAGCGGGATACATGGAAATCTCTTTACGAGAAATGTTACATAAAGTCCACATGGGAGTTGAATGTAGAAGTTCTATAACCTACCGACAATTTTGTGAAGACACTTAAGACTTTGGACACTTGCAATTAAAACCAAACTCACTTTTTCTTTAGATTTAAATATATAAAGTAACAATTACTGTATATAGCGATTACTTAAAAGATAGTTTTATAGTGCAGATCTGGCATAGCTAAATCATATAAACCTGATCCAATCTGATCTAGAGGTTTTTTGTTTTTTTTTAAATTAAACAAGCACTTGAAAATGATCCATTGATTGATGTGTTTAAACAAGAAATAACTTGGACTAACAAACCAGGTCTTTTTTGCTGATTTTTTTTTTTTCTTAAGCAAAAACTCTCCGAAAACCACAAGGAGTTTAAAAACCACGAGTTTTGATTGGAGAGGTTCCACTTTGAGAACACAGCAAAAACTAGATGAACACACCTTTTAAAACAGTAGAGAAAGATGGCAATTTCATTTGCTTGTTTGGTAAGAATGTCATCAATTGCCTTTTGTTCATGAAGGTTTTAGGAATGTTTTAACATTTGAGGGATTTAATGGGCAAGTTGGATTTTTCTAGTCCAATTTTGGATTCTCCAAGATGACAACATTTGCTGGAGGTATCCAACAGCTGGTTCGTCGTACATCTACCATAGAAATTATATGCTTCTTTGAGGCCAAATGTAGATTATTACTGGTCAAGTCAGAAGAATTCTCTGCTGAAAGATAGTTTTTCAGATATTAAATGAATATTCACATGCTAGTATATTGCTTTAGTTAGACAGCATGAAAATAATCAAATTTGCTATTGACTTGCTTTTTGTATCTGCTGTCATTTTTGCGATAGAGCTTTTATCTTCTATTGTGTAGAGCTTTTTCCCCCACATAGCTTAGCTTTGTATAATCAGTTGTTATATTCCACGAGTGGAGTTAACTCCTAACATGCCATCCAGCATCAGCAGTTTCTAGAGCAGTCCTAAATCACAGCTCTCACTTTAAAGAGCAGTGTGCTTGTTAAAAGTTACTTATCATTATATCTACATATAGTGATAACAGTGTAGACTCTGAACAAGCCCTAACAAACTGTTAATGTGTTATAGCAGAATAAAGCTAGTAAGCAGAACAGTCACTCAAGGAGGTGCACTCATGCCCAAAGCACCCTGGAAGTGAGGAGACTGTAGATCTGCTTAAGAGAACATTTGAAGATACCCTTTTAAGTGCGGACCAGTTTTAATCACTGGTCAATCCAGATGTCTAGAAATAAATAAATATAGTATTGATGAAGCCAGAATAATTTTAGAACAGTGAAAAGGCAGAGTGCTGAAAAAAATAATGATTAAATGGTGGAAAGTTTAACTGGAATGATTAGCACGACAAAGGCAGCAAAGGCCAGTTTCACTGCAAAAGTTTACAACCTTTTTAGTTACCAAGTACTTTTCATCATGCAGATATGGCAAAGACATTTCCATTGCCTTTTCTTCTTTCCTACAATATTGTGCAAATTAGCCAGGAGTTCCTTAAGTAGGACATCAGCTTAGAAGGAAATGGCCTATTCTGTATAGAAGGTGCTTGATGGAATGTCACCATATCGGTTCCCAGAGAAATCCTTCACAAATTTATAAAAGTGGTTTATGGAGGTGCTTATTCGTTGTTCTTCTGCTTTTGAAGGGCTCTTGGCACACACCTATTCTTTAGAAATATACGTTTGAAAAAGTTGTCACTGATACTGTGCGGCAAGTAAAGTCCAATGAAATACAATAGCCAAGTATGTTTGCCAGCATAGTATATCACTTTTGGGCTCTCGGACAGAACGGCATCTGTGATACTGTCCAACACAGGGCTGAAGTCAGAGCTTGCTGTATTTCCATAACTCAAAAACTTGTTTTGGGTTTCACAGATATATTCTTCTCCATACTCCAGGAGCAATTCACTTGGAAGACCGGCCAGCAGCTTTTTATGCTGATTTTCCCTGTAGGCTGTGTTGTCATGAGCACCTAGAAATAATTACAGACAGATGATAAAGTGGAAAACAATATGCAAGTAAAACATACGGGTCACATGAGCAATTAAAAATATATGGTAATATAAATCCGGCCATACATATTATATATGGTTAGATAGCCGTGTGCACAACCGAATATGGTGCACGGGTAGGTTCCCAAACCGTAATCAATTAAAATACAAAACCCGGCACTCAACTTAATGGTGTGTGGAAACAAACAGATTTATTGCGTCCCAAATCCAACAAAAACGTTTCGGTCTCACAACGGGACCTTCATCAGTAACGTAATTTGGGATAATGTCAGGGGAAGGTGACTGTATGACCTGTCAGGAAGATGAGTCGATATAATGTGGACTCCCCAATAGTGGGAGAATGGTATTCAGCCTGTGTATGGGCTTATCATCGCGGCGTCCACCGCTGTATGTGGTGACATACATTATATCGACTCATCTTCCTGACAGGTCATACAGTCACCTTCCCCTGACATTATCCCAAATTACGTTACTGATGAAGGTCCCGTTGTGAGACCGAAACGTTTTTGTTGGATTTGGGACGCAATAAATCTGTTTGTTTCCACACACCATTAAGTTGAGTGCCGGGTTTTGTATTTTAATACATATTATATATGTCAGCCGACTCTCCGACACAGGAGTGCCTGTTCAGGCGAGACCTCACTTTCTGGAGTGGTGGTGCCCTCTTTTCTCCCCGATAACCCATCTACAGTATCTCCTTACAATACGCACTGACTGTGCACTCAGTTGCCAATCATAGACAGTGCACTCCCTCACAAGCTATGTGTATTAACAAGACTATTACACAATGAGTGTAATCATACATCAGAATTAACAACCAGCGCATGCGACTACCTCAGCCCCTGAAACGGGTGACACTGATGACCTCTTGTTTGAGAATACCAGTGCTTACTGGGATATGCTAACAAAATGTCAAATAGGAAGTAAATTAAAAAGTCCCTACTGTTTGTTCTCTACTAATATAATATATATATATATATATATATATATATATATATATATATATATATATATATATATATATATATATATTTTTTTTTTTTTATTATTATTTTATTTTTGTAATTATATCAGGAAAGCTATAACATTAAATAAATAGCAATTTTGGATTAAGTCAGTGTTCAAGTTTACACAACTTGTCTACAGATTTCATGTTGTCTCTGTCCTTACAGTCAGTCAATGGTTCACGCATAATGTTTAGGTATGATTCACTCAAAGTCAATCTTATTGGGTTAATCTTTTTGCAATGACCCCGTTGGATGTGCGGCTCGTTAGGTTACTTTACCCTATGGCAGCGAAATCATGTTATTGTAGGACATAGTGAAAATATGAAATGACCAAGTTATTGTCAATTCATATAGTAAATTGTTTAACCAATTTTACTGCTATTAGATTAACCAGCCCAGAAATGTGGAAAGCAAAATGAGCATCAAGTGGTAAAAAGGTACAACAAGTGCTTTTATTGGAAGAGGGAAGTTTTAAAAGGGACAGAAAACCATCTGTTCCCATCTACTGCTGCCAGTAATCGTGTTACAAAAAAAATTAACTGAAGAAATATTTTTGTAAGTATTTTATTACCCAGGCTTAATTATTGAGGGCTCTGTGGAGAGGACATTTCACCTTATATTGCTCAGTACATCTGCGGATATTGCGGTCTACCAGCCTAATTAAAGTGTCTGGACCATTGTTTATTAGGAGTTCAACATAAATACACAGATCGCTGAAAACAAAAATATAATGTAGAAAATAAAAAGCTACAGGACCCATCATGATGGGGATGTTCACCTTCATATAGTCCTCATGGCTCATGATAAACCAAATGTGGGCATAGGAATTGTTGTAAGGCAGAAAAAGGGCTGAAGTTCTACAGGTTCATTTTAAAAAAGGTACAATAAATTTACACAAGAAAAATTAGGAAAAAATGGAGGACAAGTTTTAAAAAGCACCTTTCATGTCAAAACAATATTAACTTGGAGATGTGGGGGTTCATAGCATTCTGAAGCAGTGCAACCACTGTATTGAGAGCCCAGCTACTGGGAAGAAATTAATATTATTCCTCTCAGCAGCCTCCGACTTTCAGTCACCACTCAGTACATTCTGAGCAGTGACTAAGCATGCCTCCAGCACAGACTGACAGCTGGCTCACCAGTGCAGAGCTGGCA
This sequence comes from Ranitomeya variabilis, assembly GCF_051348905.1. Lineage (NCBI taxonomy): Eukaryota > Metazoa > Chordata > Amphibia > Anura > Dendrobatidae > Ranitomeya > Ranitomeya variabilis. The sequence goes on from NC_135233.1 coordinate 552,616,211, forward strand.
TCAATCAGTGCCAGGCTACAGCCAGCGCTCACTTTATACCGAGTGGTGATTGAAGCCGCACCTATGACTGGAAGCTGGAAGAATAAAGTTAAATTTCCTCTCGGTAGCTTTTAGTGCGATGGATGCACAGCTTTAGAACACCATTAACCCCATATCCAAAGGTTATTAGTGTTATTTTTTTTATGTCAGGTTCCCATTAAAAGTAATTTTCCATATTACAAAGATATGCCACCTCTCTATAAAAAGGTGGGGTCTGGCTTTTAAGACCTTCACGTACCAGAGAACAAATGACTATGGTATTGTGTTCATCTCAGTAGTGTTCCCACCCACCAGGCTGTACAGGGAATGGCAACTAGTTATTTTTATTCGGTTAGGGCCAGAATACTGGGATAAACCATTAAAGAGATACTGCAAGGAAGAGATGGGAAACGACATGGGCTTGTGATGAACATTGGCTGCAAATTGGTAAGCATGGGCTGTCGGCTGGGTGGTGTGCAGAGAAAAGGAGAAAGTCATTAATAGGCTGTAAGCCAGACACTGCATCACATGTATCTGTGTGTCTGGCGGCCTATGCAAGCCTCGTTTGTATGCATTTTTTAATAGGTAGTCATCCCCTCCATGAATTTGTAGGTTTGTGAGTGGTTGTTTCTTCAGTATTTTGCACATGTGCTGCCCCCGCCTTTATCATGGGGGTCTGCTGCATCTGGCTAATGCATTTGTAACCTGACTGTTGATAAGGCTTTTTCTTTCTCTGGTATATTTTTTTAATTTTTGTCCTTTCGTGAGCTGACCTGGTGTGCAGAGAACCAGTTTTTAGCATTTCTGCAGTTGTATAAAAGGAGCTAATGCAGGGTGCCTTGTCAATTTCCTTCCAAGGTAGACAAATAAGTGTCCACATCGCCAAACCAATAGCATAAGAAGAAACTATTGTCTACGTCGGACAATCAATGCAGTTATTTCATGATTTTGGAATTGTATTTAGCACATGCAACCCAAATTGTACATACCTGTTCTGTAGGACCCTGGCTGTATCACGCTGACGTTTACTCCCCAGGGCAGCAGTTCATGACGGAATGTGTCCATGACTCGATTCAGAGCAGCTTTTGAGGAACCATATGCAGCCAAAAATGGAAATGAGTGGTCACCTAAAAAAAAAAAAGGGACAGTAACATTTTTAGTACATTATCTTAATTATACAGGTTATCTGGTGATTGATACAAACACTTGGTGTCAGAGGTTTAGCTTAAATAGAGAAATCCACCCAAAACCATTCTGCTCATTTCATACATACAGAAAAAAAACATTAATGAGACTTTTCTCAATCTCAGTGACTTCTAGAACAAAGCTCCATAAAGAAAGACAGGTTTCAAATTATGGAACTGACTCAATGGAATTAGGATTTTGACTTCTAAATGCATTTTGGTCTGTGCAATGACCATCTATCAGTGGTTTAAAAAGTTTCTTTGTGGAGACCACGATCTAGTATAAGGAGACTTATGGGTAGGGTAATTCTTCCTGGAAAAGGGGATATTAAAATTAGCTCTATTAGAGGAAGAAAGCTGGCTCTTTGGGGTGTCACCACTTGTAGGAACAGGACTCTTTGGCAACCCTTTAGAGCCAAGGCCCCCCAAACACAAGATAAAAGGAAACTGAAACCTGCAACTTTTGGTGGTAATGACTACATTTAATGAGTATAGTCTTATCTGTCTCCTACAGATTAGGCTTGAGGATGTAGGGTGTTGGAATTCAATTGCCTGATCCTCTCATTCATCAGTGAATGAGGCTGGTTTCTAGCTGCCGCTCCCTCTAAGGCTTCTTTCACACTTGCGTCGGTACGGGTCCGTCGCTAAGCGTCGGCGCTACGTACCGACGCACGTTGTGAAAATTCGGCACGACGTGGGCAGCGGACGCAGTTTTTCAACGCATCCGCTGCCCATTCTAAAGTCCGGGGAGGAGGGGGCGGAGTTCCGGCCGCACATGCGCGGTAGGAAATGGTGGATGCGACATAGAAAAAAAAAAACATTCCCTTGAACGTTTTTTCGTGCAGCCGGTCCGCCAAAACACGACGCATCCAGTGCACGACGGACGCGACGTATGGCCATACGTCGCGATCCATCAGCAATACAAGTCCATGGGCAAAAAACGCATCCTGCGGGCACATTTGCAGGATGTGTTTTTTACCCAAGACGACACATTGCGCCGGACGTCACACGACGCAAGTGTGAAAGAAGCCTAAGCTTATGGAAATTCTTGATCGAGCTGAGTATTCGACTTGCAGCCATCAAATCTCTCACATACAAAGAAACAATGTATGGCTAGTTGTAATGCATGACCCTTTTACTAGCCTTGCCACACGAGTTAGGATATTTAAGAACACACACACACACACACACACACACACACACACACACACACACACACACCCTCCCCCCTTTACCTTTGGTGAAAATGCTAACTCCCCCCCCCTCTACATATCACATGCATATACCATATGCAGTCTGTTTTATTAAAGGGAACCTGTCACCATGTTTTTGGAAGATGGAATAAAAATAGCGTTAAATAGGGGCAGAGGTGGGCGTTACATTAGTGTGTTTGTTATGCGTTTATTACCCACCTAAGTTGCCGAAATACCTTTGCAAAGTCTCCGTTTTCGCCTGTCAATCAGGCTGGTCTGGTCAGATGGGCGTTGTCTTCCCCCAGATTTTGCGTAGTTTTCCGTTGGTGGCGTAGTGGTGTGCGCATACCCAAGGTCCCGAATCCTCTGCCAGGGGATTTCAAAGAGCGCGGTGTCCGTTATTGCATTGGTGATCGGTGGGCGCGGCCATCTTCCTTTGGCCGCGCGTGCGCAGAAGCGGCGCTCTGCTGGCCGCGGCATCAGGAAAATGGCCGCGGGATGCCGCGCGTGCGCAGATGGATATCGCGGCGGCCATTTTCCTGAAGCCGCGGCCAGCAGAGCGCCGCGGCAAGCAGAGCGCCGCTTCTGCACACGCGCGGCCAAAGGAAGATGGCCGCGCCCACCGATCACCAATGCAATAACGGACACCGCGCTCTTTGAAATCCCCTGGCAGAGGATTCGGGACCTTGGGCATGCGCACACCACTACGCCACCAACGGAAAACTAAACAAGATCTGGGGGAAGACACCACGCCCATCTGACCAGACCAGCCTGATTGACAGGCGAAAACGGAGACTTTGCAAAGGTATTTCGGCAACTTAGGTGGGTAATAAACGCATAACAAACACACTAATGTAACGCCCACCTCTGCCCCTATTTAACGCTATTTTTATCCCATCTTCCAAAAACGTGGTGACAGGTTCCCTTTAAAGGTTTGGTCACATGCTATTCCCTTTGACATTAGGAGGGGAGCTACACACACTCCAGGAAGTGTTCAGCTACATGGACATATTACCCACATTCACAAGTTTATATAGTAAAACTGGCTAGTTTGTTAGCTGAATTCTGAGATGCCACCATTGCCTGTACATAATAAATCAAGGATTGTGCCAAGCACTGCTCATCTGGAAGGGTGGGAGGCCCACTCATGTACAGGGGCCTACCAGGGAATTTACCTGCTACCGTGTGCCAGTCCAAACCTCATAAAACATCTGCATGTGGAGCGCCCCCAGACACAGGGCCTCGGGGTACTCAATACCGGGCCTCTCAGTCTCAGTCCTGGGGTTGTCACGATGGCTAGACCCGGTCCATGACCCTGCTAAGGGGCGTCCAATGAAAGGTGTGATGATGGTGCATGGTGCAAGGTGCGATGAATAACGAGGACACAGGGTTGCAGTCTCTTTACCTCTTTACTGAAGGCTTCAGGATCCGCAATCCAGAGCACTGCTAACAGGGCTGGCTGAGACCGGCCGGTCTGAAGGCACATCCAGAGTTCCCTTTGCAGGTGGAAATCAGTGCCTACCTTCTAGCGCCTCTGTGTTGTAGTACCTCCCTGCTGAGCACCACAGGATAGTCCTCACAACTGTCGTATCTGTTCTGATGTTCTCTTTCTCTGTCCCCCAGATGATATGGCTAGGACGCACCCGTATGACGGGGTAGGCCTGGAGTTATTCTTGGACCCTAGAGACGCCCCTCTCCCACAATTGCCTCCTTTGTCTTCGTTAGGTGATTTAGGTGAGACAGCTAACCTATAGTTAACTGTCCTGCCGCTGTTTGAAGTAATACGTAGAGTCTCTTACTTCCTCGGTGCTCCGGCCACCGGCTACGCGCCTCAGAAGGATGTTGCCACAGTCTTAAGGGCACGACTCCTTCTGGTTCTATCTCCTCTGTGCTGTGATCTCGCTTCTCACTTCTCCGCAATATACTCCGCTTCGTGTTCTTTCTTAGGAGCCTGCCGCTATAAGACTCAAGCACGGCTCCATAACGTTCTGTCTGTCCTAGGCCGCTGTCAGGATCCCAACCCTGACAGGTCCTCTCTCTCGAGCTCTCCCTTGCTCCTTTCTCCCTAACTTCCTGTCCAACCCCCAGTTTTACCAGAGTGTGAGGAGTGGCCTAATAGATAGAACCACCCCCCCTGGTGGCCGGAGTGTGGAGTGTAGTGTGTGTCTGCGATACCTGGTCAGGTGAACTCCTTTAGTGCAATCAGACGTACCATCACTCCCCTTAGTGGCAGAGAGACATTACTGCAACGACCAGGACTCTGGGGCGCTGCACTCCCCCCCGGTTAAATCCAGTACTCCCGGACTGGGAAAAGAAGAACAACATTACATGTTATTAGAAAACACACCAAATTTTTGAAACACTATAAACAAGTAAATGCTATGAAAAAGTAAATATATAACAGTGCTTCCCTTTATGGGAGGTGAGGACGCTTGAACGTTGCAAAAGTTTGGTCATGCACAGTTCATGACTCCCAGTTCAATAGGTGCAACCTTGAACAGCAGGGACCCCGGGTAAACAAAGGGGTCCCCGTGAAAGTTTTGGAGCAATTCACTGTCCATCACTCCATTGGCCATTTTTAAACCTGTAACAAAGATTTACAAGAACATTTTCAACCAAATAACAGCTTAGCATCTCCAAGTTTTATAGCGAACTGGAGTTTGATTCTTGGTGCTGCGTGTAGACATCCGCAGTGCAGGGGTTGCTATTGGCCTAACAGGACCCGCTATACTTGCTACCGCTGGTGTAGTGCACTGTCTTCTAGCTACATTTCTAGTGAGTCTGGGTAGCACTGGCAGACTAGAGCTCTCAGGGCTGCTGCTACTACCGATGGGTATGGCAGATTCACCGATAGCAGAGGGAGGGCTTGCCGGTTCAGCGGTTGGCATGGCATCCTCCGGTGGGATTCGCTGTGGTTGCTGGTCCGGATGACCTGGCTCCACATCTAGTTCTGGCGGTGTCAGTTGGCGAAATGTTAGGACAGGTACCATAATGGCCTGGTTTATTTGAGTCCAAGACTGGGGAAAATCGCCAAGAACAGTGTGTATCATCTTCTCCTCTTCCATGGGCGAGGACATCCCGGGGGCTGTCTCCCCATCTCTCAGCTTGTCAGGGCATATCTTAAGGTGGTCTCTGGATATTGCCGTTGAGGTTCCCCTCCATCTTTACTGATGAGGCAGACCTTTGTATTGTCGAAATTAGATGGCAGGATGGTATATGGTTCCGCTTCCCATTGATCATCAAGCTTGTGTAGTCTTCGCTTCCGTTTGAGTACCTGCTCCCCGGGTGACAAGGGAGTCGCAGGAGCATGCTGGTTGTAATCCCTTTCTTGTTTTTGTCGGGCTTGGGCGAGACTTCTTTCCACACATTCTTGTACTTTGCGGTACCTTTGCTGCCTCTCTGTATCCCAGTCCGCTTCTGGCGAGATATCTTCGGGGGTCAGGACCCCCATGTCCAGATCAACAGGTAACTTGCTAGACCTCCCTCGCATCAGGTATGCTGGAGTGCAGTTGGTGGAGTTTACTGGGATGTGGTTGTACATATCCACCAAGTCTGGTAACTTTGTGGGCCACAAGTTCCGTTCCTCCACAGGTAAGGTCTTCAGCAAGTCAATCACCACCTGGTTCATCTTCTCGCACATTCCGTTGGTCTTCTCGCACATTCCGTTGGTTTGTGGATGGTATGGCGTGGTTCTGATCTTCTTACATCCAAACAGATTGCAGAACTCCTGAAACACTTCTGCTTCAAATGCTGGCCCCTGATCGGTCAGTACCTTCTCCGGGTACCCATGGGGTCGACAGAAGTACTGCTGGAAGGTCTTGGCGGACGTTCTAGCTGTTAGATCTTTGACCGGCACGACTACCAGGAATCTGGAGTAGTGGTCCACGATGGTGAGAGCGTAGATATAGCCCGACCGGCTGGGTGTTAGCTTCACGTGATCCAGCGCGACCTACTCGTGCGGCCGTTTGGTGATGATGGGCTGCAAGGGAGCCCGCTGGCTGTCACGATCCTTCCGGCGTAGGCTACATGGGCCACACTCTTGGCACCACTTCTCGATGGCTTTCTTCATACCAATCCAGTAGAACCTCCATCGGAGCAGCCTCTCCAGCTTCCTCCATCCGAAGTGTCCTGCCCCATCGTGGAACGCTCCCAGGACCATTGGCACATCTTGTCTTGGGACCACGATCTGCCATACCAATTCATGAGTGCGTGGGTCAATGCTCCTCCGACACAGCTTACCGTCGTGAATAAACAGCCTACCCCTCTCCTTCCACAATTGTAGGGTCTCTGGTGGATCCTCTGGGCCGGGAGGCAAACCTGCCTGCGTCAGGAGCTCTTTCACCCGACAGACCGCAGGGTCACCATCCTGGTTCTCTGCCCACCCGTGATGGGGCAGGGGATTCAACGGGGCGCCCTGTTTATTCTTGCGCCTGTTCTCCACTTGATGGGAACACTGGGTGGCTTTGGGGCGATGGAAAGCGGTCAGCTCAACCTCTTCAAATGCTTCTGGATCTTCCTCCATTTCGGGCAAATGAGGCATTCAGGACAATGCATCGGCATTCGCATTCTTGTGCCCTGCCCGGTACTTGATGGTAAAGTCGTAATTGGAAAACCGGGCCATCCACCGCTGCTCCAAGGTGTCGAGTTTTGCTGTGTCCAAGTGCGTTAGTGGATTATTATCCGTGAAGACGGTGAATTTTGCTGAGGCCAGGTAGTGCTTGAACCTCTCCATCATGGCCCAAACGACGGCGAGGAACTCCAGCTTAAAGGAACAGTAGTTGTCAGGGTTCCTTTCAGTGGGGCGAAGTTTCCTGCTGGCGTAAGCGATTACTCTTTCCTTGCCTTTCTGGACCTGGGACAGCACGGCTCCCAGCCCCACATTGCTGGCAACCGTATACAAAACAAACGGTTGATCATATTCAGGGTAGGCCAGTACCTCTTCTCCAGTCAGCGCCGACTTTAAGCAGGTGAACGATCCTTCCAGTCCGTCGTTCCAATCAAATAGGGTGTTCTTACCCTTGGGTTTCTTGGATTGGCCCACCAACAGGTCCTGCAATGGCGCCGCCTTCTTGGTGAAGTCCTTGATAAACCTCCGGTAGTAGCCCACCAACCCAAGGAACTGCCGGACTTCATGGAGGTTACCGGGCTTCGGCCAGTCCTTGATCACCGTGACCTTGTCGGGGTCTGTGGCCACTCCTTCGGCACTCACCACATGGCCCAGGTACTGCACTTTGGGTTTTAGTAGATGGCATTTGGATGGTTTCACCTTTAAGCCAAAGTTGGACAGTGCTTCGAACACCTCGGCCAGGTGCTTCAAATGGTCTTCATAGGTCTTAGAGAAGACAATGACATCGTCCAGATATAGCAGCACGGTTTCAAAGTTCTTGTGTCCTAGACAGTACTCCATCATCCTCTGAAACGTCCCCGGGGCGTTACACAATCCAAAGAGCATGTAGTTGAATTCGCAGAGTCCCATCGGTGTCGTGAAGGCCGTCTTCTACTTGTCCGCCTCTGCCACGGGAACCTGCCAGTACCCACTGGTGAGATCCAAGGTAGAGAAGTAGTTACCAGACTTTAAAGCAGCCAAGGACTCTTCTATCCTGGGCAGGGGGTATGCATCCTTATGTGTAATGCGGTTTAGTTGCCTGTAATCCACACACATCCTCATGGTGCCATCTTTCTTCCTAACGAGGACCAATGGAGCTGCCCAGGGGCTACAACTGTCTCTCACTATCCCAGCCTCCTTCATCTCTCGCAATATGTTCTTGGCACACTGATAATGAGCTGGGGGTACAGGACGGTATCTCTCTTTTATGGGGGGGTGATCTCCCGTGGTGATATGATGCTGAATCCCTTTTACCTGCCCGAAATCTAGGGGGTGCTTACTGAATACCCGCTCATACTCATGAACCACCCTGTAGGCCCCCTGTGTCTGGTGAGATGGGGTAGAATCAGTGCCCACATGTAATTCCTGACATCAATCTTTCGATTGCCCTGCAGAGCCGTTGTTCTCCGCCGGATTGGACGGGACCAAGGGCCCGGGTGCCTGTATCACACTATTATTAACAGTAAACAGCTTGTCAAGTGTGACATATTTGGTTAGGTGGACTTCTTCCTCCCCACAGTTAAGAACTCATACTGGCACCCTCCCCTTGCGGACGTTGACCACCCCTCTGGCTGTCAGGAGGGTAGGCCTATTATCTGAGTATACAGGTTCTACCAGGGCCTGATAGTCTTTACCCCTGAGGCCTATGGCTGCCCGACACCATATTAACATTTCACTCCTGGGGGGTATTGCAATGGGGTTCGCATCACTCACTGTGACCTGGCCAATTTCACCACCAGTCAACTCCACCTGCTGTCTCTGCATCAGAGCTCTGATTTCTTTCTGCAAGGCACGTTGTTCACTGTAACCCGCTGTTTCGGCGACCTGCTGCAACAAGACAATAACTTCTGCAAGACAATTCTCTATGACATTAGTACCGATGGTCATCATGGGGTTACATTCACATCGGTCGATATCAACAACAACAATTCCCTGGGCCTCCAATTCTACCCGCCCCACCTTAATGGTGACCTCTTTATACCCCACTTGTGGCAGTGGTTGACCATTACTAGCTATTATGGAGAAATCATCATCAGGGACACGGGTAATGTCGGTGTCCTCCCAATAACGTCTATAAAGGATGTAAGGCATAGTCGTCACCTGGGAACCGGTGTCCAGCAAAGCGTTCATGGGGATACCGTCGATCACGATGGGGAGAACCGGTCGCCCTCCGATGTACTTGGCTCTCCAATTCTGCGGGCCTGATCGTCCTACGCCTGGGGGTTGGCCCTCTGCCCCAGGGGTTGCTCGTTTGACAGTACCTTGCAAGATGGCCCACCTGATGGCAGCGGCGGCAGATAGGTCGTCCATCCCGGTGAAAGCGATCGTCGTCTCTGCCTCTGGTCGATGGAACCCTTCTCTGTCGCTGCCAGGGGACATCCTCCGGTCTGGAAGCCAGCTGGATCTTCTCCTTGGGGGCCTCCTGTAGGGACTGGACAGTCCGGGCTAAGGCAGCAACGCTCTTGGTCAGCTCCTGCATCTGGAGGCATAGTCCGGCAGGGGAATCATCTTCCAGGATCTGGGCATCGGCCTCAGCGGAGACGGTTGCTTCCGGCGCCACCTCCTGGTGGTATGTGAGGGCTTGACGCTTGGGAAGTATGGCACGGCTGGGCTGTCGCTCTGGCAGCGCCTGGATGGCTTTATCTTTGAATTGCGCAAAAGTCAGGTCTGGATTCTGCATGGCCAGGAAGTGGAGCTGGGCCCTTTGGTAACTGCACAGGAGCCCCTCGATGAACCGCTCTTTCAGGACCTTATCTTCATCTTGCATGCTGCTTGGGTCACTCTGCTTGACGGCCCGCAGTGCCTCCTGAAGATTAAGGGCATAGTCCCGTAAGCTATCCTGCGGTCTCTGCTTGCACCCATAGAATGTCAATTTAATTTCTGTAGCAGCACGGGTGTCAAAGGTGGTTTTAAGCTTTGCAAAGACCTGTTGTGCAGTTCTCTTATCTGCGGCGGGCCATGATTTCACTTCCCTCAAAGCCGCTCCAAAAGAGTTGGCCTGTTATCATATGAACTTTCTGAGGCTCCGTCAAGGGATGAAACTCGAGCAGGCTACAAATCCCCTCTTTAAAGTCAGTTAACGTATGGGATTCTCCAGAGTATCACGGGAGCCAGGCGGCTCCGGGTAGATATGGCATGGAGAAGGGCATTATGGCTGTCGTAGCTGCGGCAGTGTCCGGCTGGCTAATGGGAGCGGCAAGCCCTGCGGCATCCGGCAGTGATACAAGGCCTGCGGCTGCGTCGACTGCGTGGTCTGAAGTGCCTCTGTGGCTGCGACCGCCGCCTCCGCTCCTCCGGTGTCCGACATGGCCGTTCCTCTTCCGGGATCGGCACCTCACTGCGTCTTCTCGCTCCTCGCTCTTTGCGGCCGGCTCCGCCCACGAAGCTCTGGCTCCTCCCTTCTAGCTCCACACGGCGCGGCGATGACGGATTTTGGCGGGCACTTTTGGCGGCAAGTGGCAATACACAGTCCTTGCAATAAATCACAGTTCAAGCACAATTCAGACTCAGTTCCAAGGCACACATGACCTGATTCTTCAGGCTTAAGTAGATCCTGTTCGTGACGCCAAGTTGGAGCACCCCCAGACACAGGGCCGCGGGGTACTCGATACCGGGCCTCTCAGTCTCAGTCCTGGGGTTGTCACGGTGGCTAGACCCGGTTCGTGACCCTGCTAAGGGGCGTCCAATGAAAGGTGTGATGATGGTGCGTGGTGCAAGGTGCGATGAATAACGAGGACACAGGGTTGCAGTCTCTTTACCTCTTTACTGAAGGCTTCAGGATCCGCAATCCAGAGCACTGCTAACAGGGCTGGCTGAGACCGGCCGGTCCGAAGGCACATCCAGAGTTCCCTTTGCAGGTGGAAATCAGTGCCTACCTTCTAGCGCCTGTGTGTTGTAGTACCTCCCTGCTGAGCACCACGAGATAGTCCCCACAACTGTCGTATCTGTTCTGATGTTCTTTCTCTGTCCCCCAGATGATATGGCTAGGACGCACCCGTATGACGGGGTAGGCCTGGAGTTATGGGACCCTAGAGACGCCCCTCTCCCACAATTGCCTCCTTTGTCTTCGTTAGGTGATTTAGGTGAGACAGCCAACCTATAGTTAACTGTCCTTCCGCTGTTTGAAGTAATACGTAGAGTCTCTTACTTCCTCGGTGCTCCGGCCACCGGCTACGCGTCTCAGAAGGATGTTGCCACAGTCTTAAGGGCACGACTCCTTCTGGTTCTATCTCCTCTGTGCTGTGATCTCGCTTCTCACTTCTCCGCAATATACTCCGCTTCGTGTCCTTTTTTAGGAGCCTGCCGCTATAAGACTCAAGCATGGCTCCGTAACGTTCTGTCTGTCCTAGGCCGCTGTCAGGATCCCACCCCTGACAGGTCCTCTCTCGAGCTCTCCCTAGCTCTCCCTAGCTCCTTTCTCCCTAACTTCCTGTCCAACCCCCAGTTTTACCAGAGTGTGAGGAGTGGCCTAATAGATAGAACCACCCCCCCTGGTGGCCGGAGTGTGTAGTGTAGTGTGTGTCTGCGATACCTGGTCAGGTGAACTCCTTTAGTGCAATCAGACGTACCATCACTCCCCTTAGTGGCAGAGTTACGTTACTGCAACGACCAGGACTCTGGGGCGCTGCACATGTTGTAGTACTTCCTGGGACTTGTGCACGATTGGCAAGTATCCTGCTAGTCAAAGATTACTTTACTGCATACACAGTGGCAGGTATCATGCACATTTGTAAAATCACAGATATGTAAAAGCATGACAATTAATCCAATTCTCTTAATAAACTGCAACACCAAAGAAATTAATCTCTTATAATTGCCCAGCTGCCATATCAGCAAACAGGTTATCATCACTTTTCTTTTTGTTTTTACAGTGACCTGCATGATCCATTAGAATATTAAAGGTAGAGGAGAAGAAAATGGAATGGAGTTTTCTGGCTAATGCAGATGGCATCATGAGAATTTTAAAGTCCAGCTCACTTTAGTAGGACTGATAACAGTGACACATTGTGAATGAACTGGCAAAGCCTCAGTTTCCATTACAAGGTAGTAATGACTTCATGTGAATGGCATGGATTGTAAGGCGTGATGACGAACACTGGCAGGCACTACCAGCCTTCTCCGCCAGAAACCTTTGACCAGATTAGACATTACAAAGCATAAAGAAATGCAAAGTATCATGCGGAATACACAACATTTATGATTTTTATACAAAGTCAAAAGATATATATTTTACCTCATTTCATGTAACCATATACAGTAGTATGGTCAAAACAACTGTAGGTGGAATTACTCTTAAATAGCCATAGAGACAAGTCTCCTGATAAATTTTGGAAATAAGTCCAATGTTAAAATGTACGAGCAAAGTCAACATTTACCCTACTTAAACTCAGAGGAAAGTCAAGCTAAAGGATCTGTTGTGCTAAGCCCACCATAGATCACTCAGCCGACAGCTTTCGAGTCCCCCCAAACACAGGAACTACTTTAGAAGAAGGCTGCTGCCAGAGTCCTTTGGCAGTGGCTTATTTACCAGAGAATAAATGGATAGACCTTTGGAAATAAAACCAGCTGGATCCTTCTTTCGTCAAACATCAATGTTCAGGAGAAATATTGGAGGGCGCAGCCAACTTTTTTCCAATGTGTATGGGGTCTTTTTGCTGGCTAACTTTGTAGGTGAGAGTAGAGAGTATATAGTTACCGGCAGGGCTGCTAATAGTCACGATCCTTCCTTTAGATGAACGTAGCATGGGTAATAGAGCTTTGGTTATCTCGAGTGTCCCGAAAAAGTTAACTTCCATGCAGTTTCTGTAGGTAGACATAAGGCACAGTTCCGCATCTCCAAAGTGAGCACAGTATCCAGCATTATTCACCAGTGCCCACAGCCCTAAAATAGCAAGAAGAAAGAAAACAAACCTTAAAATGGCAGAAACCACAAAAGGTTAGAGAGGTTGACAAGAAGCTGGCCGCAGTGTGCTTCCTTTACATCTGCTGGATACAGCTAGAATTTGGAAACCTTCTGGCACTGCCATACTAAGTGATTGAATAGAAAAACTATATTAAGTTATAGGACAAGAGGCGATTAATGAATCATTCTCCGAGGGAAGAAATGCTGAAAAACAAGTTAGCAGTCCTGTCCTCATTCTACCTTCTTACCAAATGTTTAGTTCTAATCTAGCTAGAATGGGGCATGGATAAAAATGCATACATCAGAATATTTTTTATTTCATAAATTGAGAGCAAAGCCCAAATACAAATACAAATACAAATACAAATACAAGAGACAATGGACAGTATTCTAATTATATTCAAGATATTCATTTTCTTGTGTAATTTTCACTGTAATCACTGAATTTTTAAATGGGAATCTGTCAGTCAACAGGTTTTGCCTCTTAGTCTAAGAGCTGTATAATGTAGAGGCAGACACCCCGATTCCAGTGATATGTCACTTACTTGGCTGCTTACTATCGTTTTTAATCAGCAGAATTTTCATTAGAGGAGTAGTAAATCTGCTGCCATATTTATTAGCTTTGGATAACCCCTTCCCTCCACCAATTGGCTGTATTCTGCCTATACACAGTGTACATAGAAAGCTGCCAGTGGTGTTGGTGGGGTTATACAGCACTCAGAATTCAGAGTACTGTTACATCGGCAGCAGAGAAAACAGTGATTTTATAAAAATTACAGCAAGCAGCCCAGCAAGTGACACTGTTCTGGAATGCCCCTATATACCTCTGTTCTTTGATGGGGTAGCAAAAAAAAAAATGGTTCTTTAAATGCATATTATGTAGTAATCATAAGGTATAGGGCCCATGAAGAGATTGAAGCCAGAAAGACTTTGTGCTTAAAGGGGTTTTCTATAGGTTAACATATAATCAGCTGAGCTGTTCCTCCTGTTCCTCAGCACTGATGTTTTGTTGATGGCTTACATGTCAAACCTACAGCACACGATCGCTTCTGCTGATCACTGAGTTTGGCGGCTCTGTCAATATGGACAACACAAGCCTCAGAGATCAGTGACTGGCTGCAGCAATGTGCACTGTTGAGGTGAGGTCCCCACTACAGCCTGGACCATTACTGGACCAGTGGTTGAGAGCCAGGGCTAGTGCAGGGGAAGGAGAGTACATGCTCAGTTTGTTACTTTATACCCATGATGACCTATGGAAGAACACTTTGAAAGCCCCTTTACACATCCTTGATATACTGTATATATGACTGATGTGCTCACCACATAACTGTAGGAACACTTACAGGTGAAGTCAAAAAGAAACAGTCTGCTCCTAACATTAACATATTGGAAGCAGTAATAGTTGGAAACCATGAACTGGGTCATGGCCGCCAAAGGATCATTGATGTGGGAAGATGAACCCAAACCATAGAAAAAAAGCATTAAGCTACTTACGGGTAGCGGCATTTTTCGGAGGCCCATGACAGCACTACGAGAGAGGGGATCCGCCCTTCAGGAACAGGAAACCTACAGAGATACAAAAGGGCGGCACCTCTCCCTATGCATCAGTTGTATATTAGAGCCTGAGAGGACTACCGTGGTTAGTAGCACACAAATATTATATATAGTTTATATACAAAACTAATCCAATACAAATACCACACGTGAGATCTATATATATATCTCATTATATACATTATAGGAAGTGCAACCCCCACGTGAATAGGGAGGGAACTAAGGGTGCTGTCATGGGCCTCCGAAAAATGCCGCTACCCGTAAGTAGCTTAATGCTTTATTCGGACTCCCATGACAGCACTACGAGAGAATTACAGAGATGTAAAACTACCTTAGGGAGGGACTATAGCTTGCAGCACCCTTAACCCGAAGGTGAGATCAGAGGAGCACCCCAAGTCCAACCGATAGTGCTTGAAAAAGGTGGAAGGGGACGACCACGTAGCTGCCTTACATATCTGGTCGATTGATACTCCAGATCTTTCCGCCCAGGATGTAGCCATGGCCCTGGTGGAATGCGCCCTCAGATTCTGCGGAGCCGGACCTCCACCTGCAGTATAAGCCAGAGAGATAGCCTCCCTAATCCACTTCGCTAGTGTGAACTTCGAAACTCTAAGCCCTTTCCTAGGACCTTGGAAGGATAAAAATAACGCATCCTCTCTCTTCCAAGCGTTAGTGACTGTGATGTATTCTAACAGGCATCTCCTAACATCTAATGTATGGAGTAGTTCTTCTTTAGCGTTAGAGGGGTTAGGGAGAAATGATGGTAACACTATCTCCTGTGATCTGTGAAAATGTGAGGCGACTTTTGGCAAATAGGCGGAGTCCGGTTTTAGGACTACTCTGTCCTGTAAAAACTCTGTATATGGGGAGAGTCTAGAGAGCGCTTGAATGTCCCCTACTCTACGAGCAGATGTTATCGCTACCAAGAACGCTGTCTTGAGGGACAATAATTTAATTGAAGCAGAATGTAAGGGCTCAAACGGTTCTCTAGTCAAGGCTGACAGGACTAGGTTGAGATCCCAAGGTACCGACCTGTTCTTGTGTATAGGTCTAGCTCTACTAGAAGCTTTTATAAACCTTGATACCCAATAGTTATTAGCAACGTTACAAGAAAACAGGGCCCCCAGGGCTGAGACTTGTACTTTTAGTGTACTCGTGGATAGGTTTAGCTCTAACCCTTTCTGCAGGAATTCTAAAATTTGGTTAATTGGTAACCCTTCTTCAATTCTGAAATCTGAAGAGGCCAAGAACTTCCTCCAGGTTCTAGAGTAGATCTTTGTTGTTATATTTTTTCTACTCTTCATAAGGGTATCAATTAAGTTTGGGGAAAAACCTCTGTTTTTTAATAATGACCTCTCAAACACCATGCCGTCAAATGGAGCCCCTTCACCTGCGGATGGGTGATCGGACCTTGATGGAGTAAATTGGGAATGTCCGGAAGTACCCAGGGGTCTTCCACCGACATGGTCCTGAGCCACGCGAACCAAGCTCTCTTGGGCCAGAAAGGGGCGACCAGTATGACCCTTGCTCGGTCCTCCCTTATTTTCCTGACCACAAGAGGTAATAGGCCCAGCGGGGGAAACGCATAAGCCAAACGGAAGTCCCATTTGATCAGGAAGGCGTCCACTGCCAACGGATTCTCCCTGGGATTCAGAGAACAGAATTTTTTTGTTTTTCTGTTGTCCCTGGTGGCAAACAGGTCCACGTCTGGATGACCCCACATGTGGACAATCTGACCGAAGATGTCTCTGTTCAGGGACCATTCCCCTTGTTTTAAGGTGTTGCGGCTTAGAAAGTCCGCTTTTATGTTTTCTTTCCCTTTTAAATGTAGAGCAGTTAAAGATAGTAAATTGCTCTCTGCTGTCTGGAGAAGGCGGTCTGCTACATCCATCAGAGATTCGGAGTGTGTTCCACCCTGGTGGTTTACGTAGGCTACTGCCACCTGGTTGTCGGAGAGGATCTTGACATGGTGACCCTGTAGATACACGAGGAGTTTTTTAACTGCTAGCTCAATAGCCATTAACTCTCTCTGATTGGAGGAAGCTGATGTTTGAGGGTCCCATAGCCCTTGAACTACGATGTCACCCATGTGCGCCCCCCATCCCGTAGGGCTGGCGTCAGTTGTTATTACACGAGTCACATGTGTCACCCAGGGAACTCCTGCCGACAGATTGCCTTCTACTAGCCACCATCTGAGAGATGTAAGTACTACTGGACTTAACGTCACCTGACCCTGCAAGGACCCCTGTAAGGCTCTATCATTGTCCAGAACCTCAAACTGTAAAGGTCTGGTATGGAATTGGGCCCAACGGACGGCAGGAATGCACGAAGTTAGGGATCCTAACAGTGACATAGCCTGTCTAAGGGTCATGGATGGTTTATTAATCGCCTTCAACACCTGTTGTTGAATGTGGAGTAATTTATCAGGCGGCAGACAGCATTGTTGGGTCTCAGAATTTAATAACAGTCCGAGGAATCTCTGAATTTTTAGGGGCTGTAAACGGGATTTGTCATAATTTATAATCCAGCCCAGATGTTCTAGTTTGGCTATGGCTGTCATTGCTTGCGAAAGGCAATGATCTGCTGAATTCCCCACAATAAGGAAATCATCCAGATAAGGTATTATGAGGATATCGGATTCTCGCAAATATGCCATAACCTCAGCGACTACCTTGGTAAATACCCTAGGAGCTGCAGAAATGCCGAAGGGAAGGGCTCGATATTGAAAATGACGAACAATTCCCTCTATAGACACCGCCACCCTCAGGAACCTCTGGAAGTTCTCATGGATAGGAACATGATAGTATGCGTCCTTAAGATCTACAACTACCATAAAGCAGTGTTTGAACAACATCTTTATTGTAGTACTGATAGACTCCATTTTGAAGGTTTTATTAACCAGGAATTCATTAAGAGATTTAAGATTAATGATGGTCCTAAATGACTTATCTGGTTTTTGAATCAGAAATAGAGGAGAGTAGAACCCTCTTCCTCTTTCTGAATCTGGGATCTCAATCAGCACCTTTTTAAGACATAAATTGGTGACTTCAGCTTCCAAAGCCGTTTGTTCAATAGAGGAGGAACGTAAGGGGGTTAATTTGAACTTATCCCGAGGCCAATGGTCAAACTCCAGTCTCAGACCATCTGATATAATGCCTCGGACCCAGTCACTATTAGTGATGTCAGACCATGCGGAAGAGAAGGCTGCCAATCTCCCTCCCACAGGGATTGCTAGTCATTGGTCTGACTTTTTACGTTCTTTTGAGGAACGGCGGAACATATAGCCCGTACCTCTCTTGCGTCTATCCTCCCATCTGAAATTATCTCTCGAGGGTGAGGACGCGCGTTTCCTTCCGCGACCAAACCTCCTTCTGTTGAAGGGGCGACGGTAAGATGCTGATGCCAGATTAGGGAACTTCTTCTTATCATCACCTGCTTTTTCAAGCAAGTCATCCAGAGTTGGTCCGAAGAGATATTCCCCTTTACATGGGATAGCGCAGAGCTTGGATCTTGATTGGATGTCACCAGACCAACATTTTAACCATAAGGCTCTACGAGCCGCGTTGGAAAGACCTGCTGCTCTGGCCGCCATTCTGACGGAATCCAGTGAAGCGTCCGACAGGAAGGCCGCAGCATCTTGAATCACTGGGAGCGCATTCAGGATTGTATTCCTGGATGCACCTTCCTTAAGTTGTGACTCTAACTGATCCAGCCAGACCATTAAGGATCTGCCTGTACACGTTGCGGCCACCGCTGGTCTCAGAGATCCGGCCGCCATCTCCCAGGTACCTTTAAGGAAGGTGTCTGCCTTCCTATCGAGCGGATCTTTAAGGGTCCCCATATCCTCAAAGGGTAATGAGGCTTTTTTGGACGCTTTCGCCACCGCCGCATCTAGCTTAGGGGCCTTGTCCCAGGTATCAACGGCTGCATCCTCAAAGGGATACCTGCGTTTTAAAGCTGGTGGTAATGAGCCTTTTTTCTCCGGCTTCTTCCACTCTCGGAGAATTAAATCTTGAACTTTATCTATCACCGGAAAGGATCTGCGCTTCTTATGGTCTAATCCGCTGAACATTATTTCCTGCCTGGAAGGTTGTGTTTTAGGCTCTTCCAGGCCCATGGTACCCCTGACCGATTTAACTAGTTTGTCCACTCGGTCCAGCGGTAGACAAAACCGGCCAGAGTCCTCTTCCGAAGACGAGGAAGAGGGAATAGAGCCATAGGAACCTTCCTCTCTTTCTTCCTCCGAAGATTCAGAGATTAAGGGAGTTTTAGGTTTTGAACTTCCCGCCTGGGATAGAGACCGCAGGGATTCCCTTACTTCCATACGGATCATCTCTTTTAAGTTAGCCGTATTTGCAGATTCTTCCGCTACCTAGGGGAGGACAATAAGGTGATACCATCTATCCGACCTGATGTCCCTTAACCCCTACCACACCTGTAGACCTCACCGTCTGTTGTATACAGGGGGCACATAATTTTTTGGGATAAGAATCTGGTAAAGGGATTCCGCACAGGGCGCACTCCTTATGTTTCGTCTTTGCACTTCTCTTCCCCTAGAATGACAAAGTATAAGGGGGCCCGCGTCACTGAGTGAACATTCACGTAGATCACTTACCAGTGTACGCCAAATCAAGGTACCGGAACACGAGGGGGTTCTTTCCCAGTCGAAGCTCTCGATCCCTGCTTGGACGAGCTTTTGCGGCTGGACTGGTCACTCCTGACATGCTCCTTCTCCAAGGGCTTCTGTCGCACATCCAGTAGCTGAGGCTGCTCACCATCACTCTCCATGATGGAAGTGTGACCAAAAGCAGGGTTCTAAATCCGACACCTGCTTAAATCCCCCCTGGGTTCCGGTCAGCAGACTGCCTGGCGTCATCCCATTGGTTTCTGCTGACCAGACCGCAGCTGGGAGGTCAGCGGTAGTTAGTGGGGAATCCGGTGTCCAGGATCGATGGGCGCCGCCATCTTGGATAGACTGCGCATGCGCAGCCATCCAGTAACCCGGAAGCGCCTGCCGACTCCGCCCCCGGCGTCACAGCACTCCGGAAACGCTCCTGGGAGCGGTGCAGGACGCCGGAGATGTGCGACAGCGCTCCGGTCGGCGCCGCTTTCCCGTCACCGCTACCCCACTCCACCGCTGCACCGCCGCATCGCTGCAAGAACCAAGGGGGCATATACTTACCAACGCCGGCATAGAATGGAGATCAGGCAATCCTCCGGACCCTGCTCCCTGCTGCCATACGCCACCGACGTGCAGTCCAGCCAGGACCACCGTGGCGCCTCCAGGGACATCCGCACCGGCCGAGGTAGGAGACCCCCCCGCTACCAGATTCGGCCGGCCGGCCTGGGATCCACTACGGAGATTTTCATCTGTAGGATCCTGTCCCTCCAGGAACAGGAAACCAACTGATGCATAGGGAGAGGTGCCGCCCTTTTGTATCTCTGTAGGTTTCCTGTTCCTGAAGGGCGGATCCCCTCTCTCGTAGTGCTGTCATGGGAGTCCGAATAAAACAAATTGTTGGGGAGAGAAAGAGGAGAGAAAGTTCATTGGTTCCACTATCCTGTGTTGGCACACACAGTGCGGTATATAGGGCGGAATAACCTCAGACTGGTTAGGCGGCCAATGCCAGCCACCGTACACTGTCAAAAGTGCCTCATCTGGTTAGATTACAGAGCTGGACCATGGATCAGTAGATTGTCAGGTCTGATAATCACAATATATTTTTCATCATGTGGAAGGCTGATGTGTTACAAGAGATGGCACCAGGATGCATTATATTAAAAATAGCATGTTAGAAAAGGCAGTATGATGCACTGGGCAATTTTTGGTAAGAGACAAGCATTGGAATTAATGTGGATTTTACTTTACCACAAGAAAGTCCAGCTCACTCACCACCAGATGCATGGACAACGTAGGGAATGTGCAGGAGCAGCAAAAAAATAAATAAAAAATAATGACATCCAGCACCAAAAAAAAAATCAGAGATTGGTTTATGAAATTACCCACAGATGATGATACAGATGAGTACAGTAACTGAAAAGTTTAGGATTACCGTAGTTATGATTAAGGATCATAATTGATCCGAAACTAGTCAGCTCCAATACATGTGTCTATCGCCAATCTAGGCTTTTACCGCACCCTTAGTGCTGGATGTTTTTTTCCCCCCTTCTGACTTACCAAAATATTGTTAAAGACCAATGGCTGTGACTTTTCAGCAGGAGAATGTGCTATACTGTGAAAACTGTACAGGAATGGTTTGCAAAACAAAGAATTCAAGGTGATGGATTGCATTGAGATCTCGGGACTTCAAGACCAAGGTAACATTTGTGAGATAAGGTGGCAAATAAGTCCTGCTTGCTGCTCCACGGAGGCCCTCTGCCAATAACCTGGTGGCAGATTCCACATAGGTTTTTAGAGTCAGTTTCTCAATAAATCAGAGCTGTTTTGGTGGAACAAGAGAACACCTCAGACACACATGGAAACCTTAGGGCACAATTTTCATTTACTTAGATGCATTTTTTAGAATTAAAAAAAATAAATAAATAAACAAAATTTTGCAGCTTTGCATCGTTTGGCTTTAATAAGCTTTTTGTTTCTCTACCAGTGATGAGTGAGTGAGCTCGTTACTTGGGTTTTCCGAGCATGCTCGGGTGTTCTCCAAGTTTCTTGGGCGTGCTCGTAGATTGTTTGTGTCCCCGCAGCTGCATGATTTGGGTCTGTTAGACTACCTGAACACATGCAGGGATTGCCTGTTTGTTAGACAGCCTGAATACATGTGGGGATTCCTAACAGCCGCAAATCATGCAGCTTCGGCGACACAAACAATCTACGAGCATGTCCAAGATACTCAGAGAACACCCGGGCATGCTCAGAAAACCCAAGTAACGAGCACACTCGCTCATCACTATTCTCTACACATTAGATTAGCTGCCAGCAATCTTGTTCATCAGTGTGATGAAAAGTTTACCAGTTCCTCTAAGCAAATTTATGACAACATCCAAGTTCAGCTCAGCTTTGATGTGGTCTTAAGTCAGCAGGGGAGTTCAAAGAAAAAGTAAAATCTCCCAATCAAAACAAGTTCACTCACAGATTATGTCACCTCATTCTGTTATTGTACTAAAAAAAACAAGTTGGTGAATTCCCAAATGCAGCAAACTACAAGTCCGAATTGATTTTTTCAGCTACACAGGTGTACAAGTGCAAGGCAAAAACTGACATGAAAGCAGGCGCATGTTCATAAAAACATACCAACTTCTTCCGTTTTCTCCCTTATGATTTGAGAAGCTCTCTTAATGTCCTCAGGTTTGGTCAGGTCCATTTGGATTATGGTTAACTGATCCGAGCATCTCTTCTGCAGATCCTTGGCACCTGGGCTCTGCAGATCCAGCACACTTGCAATCACGCTGAAGCCCATTTGATCCATTTTATGAGCAGCGGCATTTCCAAAACCAGAATCACATCCTGTAAAGAAAAGAATCTGCATAAGTAACAAAAGGGTTTTCAGCATTTTATGGTCCAGCAATAAATATTGTTACTGGATTTTATGAATATCCTTTCACAGAGATCTAATCTTCAGTTGAAGGATAACCTTGCACCAATGAGAATAACGGCTTGGAATCTAGATGCATTTTTTTTTGGTTCACTTCTGATGCAAGCTGTGTAGGTATAGATAATATGGATACATTTTAAATTCTTTAACATTGAACCTTATGGTGATAGAAGTTGGGTTCAGTAGAAGCAGCCAAGTCCTTGCAGCTGTATTATTGACACAATGCGCATATTATGACTGTCTGATACCAGCGTTAGCAATTTAAAGAAGCCATTTTTATCCTCTAATATATTGCAATCATATTGTATAGCACTGTGTACTTACAATTGCTCATTTTGTCTTTCTACTTAGTAAATTCTTCTCTTTTTCATTACGTCTATGACATCATGTGATTAAAAATGACTGGCTGAATCCTTCTAAGCGCTAAGTAGAAACTGGCAGTCTGTTTTCACTGCATGAGTTAACCCCCTATTCAACTCCTGATCCGCTCCTCCCACCTGCCAGGTAGAATTGTAGGGCTAGTGATGACTCGAAGGGAAAATTGACCCCTCCTGTTTTTACATAGAGCTTAGACAAAGTCAGCTAGTCTGCTTTTATTCACATGAGGTCATAGACCTAATGGAAAAGAAGAATTTGCTGGGTAGAAAGACAAAATGAGCAATTATAAGTACACAGTGCTATATAATAGGATGACTGAAGTATATTAAGATAAAACTTTGATGGGGTGTCTCTTTAATAGGGACTAGTGAGGAGCAAATATACTCGTTGCTCTGGTTTTCCCGAACATGCTTGAGTGGTCTCCGAGTATTTGTTAGTGTTCGGAGATATAGTTTTCATCGCCTCAGCTGAATGATTTGCAGCTATTAGACAGCTTGATTACATGTGGGGATTCCCTAGCAACCAGGCAACCCCCACATGTACTCAGGCTGGCTAGTAGCTGTAAATCATTCAGCTGAGGCGATGAAAACTAAATCTCCGAACACTAACAAATACTCAGAGACCACCTGAGCAACGAGTATACTCGTTCATCACTAATAGGGACCTAAATTAAATTTTGATTAGTGTACAAAAACAGTTTGCAGTATAACAATCATGTAGCGGTAGATCTTGACATCCTCACATTTCACTCCAGTTCCCCACCCAGTCTCCTCCTGCGTTTCTGGTGTTGTTGTAATGTCATCAGAAGAAACGTGTGTTGAGGCACCAAAAACATCTGTCACCACATCTGCAGCTTTTGTGGTGGGATAGGCAAGTGATGAGGAGAGTATACATCTATACACCCCCCCTCAGAAAAGACCTCGCGCATAGTAAAAGACATTCGATTTGCATCAAATTGGAAGGGAATTAAACTTCCTGTCCAAATGCGAGCCAACTACCAAATTCAATGTTTTCGCAGACTGGCTCATCACTATTTAGCAATACATAACCAGTGTAACTAAACATGACTAAGTGCCAAATCAAGAACTTGTCATGGACTCATCGTAAAAAACAAACTAGTCTATGTCCCAAGATATTGTTCAATAATTTCAAAACTGGAAATTTGTTGGGTTAGAGATGATCAAGTACAACTTGTAAATAATGCCTCGGCATTACCTTAAGGATTTCATTTTTATGTTCATGCCATGGTAGTACAAAGTATTTAAGATAGAAAGAAAAAGATCTTTGGCACTTCCATCTGGTTGCAGGAAAATATAAGAAAATACTTGTAAAAAAAAAATTGTTATATTGACCTCCACCGGATAGAAGTGCCAAATATCTTTTTCTTTCAGTTACCGCTGTGCTCCATAAGCAGATATTGGCCCTCACCAGCTAAAGCTATCCTGGCTTTCTCAGACAATCGACAGGCTTGGCAAAATCCTTTCCGCTTTGTATTTTTTTTTTTTTTAATCTAAAATCCAGGCCAGGGTTTCTCCGGAAACCTGCAGTACATGGAGATTAGCGGAATCCCTGCACATTCTGTTAATACCCAGCATCAATTATGAACAGACAATAAAGTTTTCCTTGAACAGATAAAGTTTCATGTGTAGACCTCAAGGTCTTATGTAATCCATTTACATAGCAAGTCCTAATGGAAGCAAGTAACCACATAAAGGACATATTTTATTTACTTTCTTAGAAAAGACAGTGCAACCAGACCCTGGGGGAAGTTGTAACATAACAGTCAGTTATGCAATGTTTGGATCTTGAACATACCAGTTAAGTGATTTAGCCTCTGTGGAAGAAAAGGTAAAAAAGAAATACATTGTAAAGGAATTTAAGAAAAGGTTCCTTAGCCAAATCTTTCCTTTGGGCAGGATCTACTGGTGCAAAGGCGAGTAGAGCACACAACAAAACCAGGTATAGCCCATGATTAAGTTTTTGCGGTCTCTGAAAAAAATATTGTGGCACCCCTGAGGTCCGGTTGCCACAGAGGTACTGCACCTCATCCAGAGGTGTGGGACTCCGCTCTCGGGTAAGGAGGGGGCACAATACAGGGCTCACACACTTGCATCCAACATCACAACACTTTAGCTTGGCAAGTTGGGCAGATCCTAGAAAAAGGGGTGGGATCTCACTCAGGCAAGAAGGGTGGTGACAGTTGGAGGGAAGGGAGTAGTCAGTCTGTTGGGAGAGAGAGAAGAGCAGATGTGCGCAATTGAGGGGAGGTAGATGCAGTGAGACGTGCAGAAAAGAGCTCCCAGAGAGAGGGAGCTAGAGAAAAGGTGAAGCTACATAAATAAGGGGTCCTAGGGGCACGGGTAGTGAGGAATCCACCCGTGGGGCCCACATCCACGCCGACCATAGTTGGGTGGAGGGACCAGGCCGCAGTTGGGGAACCGGCCCCCCAAGACTACTGGAGAACTACAAGCCTCAGCTAGCAAGCCGGAGGCTGTAGTATCTATATGAGCTACAGCCCCATCCACACATTCACTGAAAAGGCAGCCACATAGGACCAAGGGGTCCAGACAGATGTCGCATGACAAGATCCGAGGCTGCTGGCTTGGGACACTGTGTGAAGGCACAGGGAAGGAAATGAACATAAGAAGGGGTCCTGGAAAAGTGCATCCAAATTATCTGAGAGCTGGCTGGACCACAAACCCAGAGGACACAGCATCCCAGCTGGGGACTGCATCCAAGAACTGTGAGCAAAAGCGTGGTAACTGCATCCTGCCATGTCCCCTGAATTATTACTGCGTCATCCACCCTGCACTACAACATTCACTTCCACCAACATTAACTTTAACTCTTTAAATGCCCTAGGACTAATCTCTACCTTTGGAGAGCTGTAACAACTCTGCTGCATCACCATCAGCCCCAGTGGTCTCTTTGAGCAGCGTCGGCCATCACTGACTGAGTACCACAGGTGGCGTCACAAACAATCTCCCCATAAACTTTAATTCCCCTTCATTTCATTAATTTTTCATTGGACGCCCAGGGCCACTGCTGCCGTGACAACCCTTTTAAGAACAGTCGGACCCGGCCCGAGTACTCCATGGCCCTAGCAGGCGCTAAAATATTCATTTTTTGGTATGAACTTCTTAAAGTTCTTGCCACATTACAGAAATTTGGCTTCATGAGCAAACTCATGGCACAGTCTGTCATCTATAGTGGTAGCTTCAAGGTGCTTTTTGGTTTGCATTGATGCCATTGAAGCAATGTGGACATTCTGTGAGTACCAAGAAAACTTATGTTCCTTGAGTTGGCATTTGGGGGAAAAAAACAATTTAGTTGATAAAGATATGGTAGTACATATCACTTTCAAATTTGGTCAAGAAATTGGTTTTTCCAACAGTCCGGTTTTACATGTGTAACATTCAAGCTCAAAGTCCTCATTTGTATGGAGTACAGACTGCAGGTCTCCTGATCAGACCTGAACAGCTGCACTTATCCATATGGAGGTGATGAGTATGGATACATGACCTGTAACCTGTCTGGACATAGTGGTCCAATCATGGGCCAGTTTTCACAGGTCTAAAATGAACTGTTTTGTCTTGTTAAATCACCCCCAACAGCCAAGTCCATCATCAATAACACTCGACAGAGAATACATGTGTCATCCTTGACTAGATTGGAGAAAGCACTTGTCGCTCCTTTTCCTGCATCTCATCTTACCAGAGATGAAGAATTGGACATCATTTTTAAAGGAACAATTGTAAAAATATGGCTGTACACTGGACAGCAAGTCTCAATTTTCTCTTAAAAATCGGGTCTTGATCAACTGTTTTGTCCAGATAGAAATCAGAACAAATTGCATTCTAGAAAAAAGAGGTCTTATCTAGCACTAAAGGCCCCTGTACACCTTAGATATGGCTGCTGGCCAAACAATGCTTCCGCTAATTGATCGGTCAGCAGTCATCTTGGCCGTCTGTGCTATACGCATGAGAACTCATTAGGCCGATGGCAACCTTCTCATAAAAGGCATAAGATCTAACAGACATCTCTGGTGGCAGCTTCTCTCTGGGAGAACAGAAAATCGGCAGCCAAAATAGGACACGTCCGATCAACATCAACCCTGGCAATCAGTTGAATGGTGCCCCCATACACATTGGAGCATTATCATTAGTCTAATAAATAATGGGGGCTTAAGGGTGTCTAGTGCCATATGATCACACAGCACCTTATTTAAATAATTTTTCTTAGAACCAATGAAGGAACATGAAGTGTATACAAAACTATCCTAATGTGGGTCAAAGTATCATTTATAGAAATTAAATAATTAAACCTATTGACAATCTATTTATAATAGTCACCATCCATGGCCATAATATGATGAAGTGTTTATGTGCATAATGCTACTCTATTTACCAAAAATAAGGTGCATGCGATCACATCATTATACCTGTGTGGTGTGCCAATACTGCTGTGTCTCATCCAGATGCGCGTTTCGCCTATTCTTCTTCCGGGGGCGTGTATTAGTGAGGAGTAGGGTTGAGTGAAACGAATCGGACAAATTAAAAAAATCGCCGACTTTCGGGAAAGATCCTAGTGTGGGATCGGCCATGCGGTCAGCGATCTTCGCGCCAAAGTCGCGTTTCGTATGACGCGTTCAGCGCCATTTCTCAGCCAATGAAGGAGGACGCACAGTGTGGGCAGCGTGATGACATAGGTCTCGGTCCCCACCATCTTAGAGAAGGGCATGACAGTGATTTGCTTGCTTTCTGCGGCATCACATGGGGTATAAAGGGGCGTGCACGCCAACCGCCATCTTACTTCTGCCGATCTTAGCATAGGGAGAGATTGCTGCAGCTTCGTCAAAAGAAGGGATATAGTTAGGGAGGGAAGATTAACCCCCAAACCGCTTGTGCTGTAGCGATTTCCACTGTCCAACACCACCTTTGTTTTGCAGGGACAGTGGAGGCCCAAAGATATAGCATCAGCTCTGTAGCTTATTAGGCTGCCTTATAAGGCTCCCTGATAGCTGCATTGCTGTTTGCACCGCTGCTGTGCAAACCAACTGCTTTTTTAAAAGCAAAAATCCTGTTGCTCCTTTCTGCACAGTTATCTTGTTTATTTGTCCACACTTGTGTGCAGCAGTCCTTTTTGTTGCTGCCATACTTGTCCTGAGATCATTGTAGGGAGATTGAAATTGTACTACAGTCATTGGATTTTTTTCAGATATCTTCCAGCCACTTTCTGCCACTTACATTGTGTTGTATTACACACTGGGCCTGAGTTGTGGTGCTGTCTCCCCCCAAAAAAAGGGAGATTCAAATTGTCACAAAGTGGATATACGTCAGTTCTGTTAGTTTGTCATATATCAGCCAGCCACGTTCTGCCACTTACATTGTGTTGTAAAATACACTGGGCCTGAGTTTGGGTTCAGTCTCCCCCCCAAAAAAAGTGAGATTCAAATTCTCACAAAGTGGATATACTAGAGTCCTGTTAGTTTGTGGTATATCAGCCAGCCACTTTCTGCCACGTACATTTTGTAGTGTAATACACTGGGCCTGGGTTTTGGTGCAGTCTTCCCCCCCAAAAAAAGGGATATTTAAATTCTCAACAAGTTTATATACACCTTCTACCTTGTTTTACAGTACCATATAACGGTTGTTATTTTGGTTACATTTTCCCAAAAATGAGGAACTCTGGTGGAAGAGGCCGTGGGCGGTCGTTGCCAGCTGGTAATGATGTTGGTGGTGGAGCATCTGGTGGTAGTGGGAAAAGCAAAATAGCACCTAAATCTCGAGGTGTTAAGCCAGGGTCATCGTCTGGCTACACAAGGCCTCAAAGGCTCCCTTATCTGGGAGTAGGAAAACCGCTTTTAAATCCGGAGCAGCAGGAAAAAGTTTTGGCTTTCCTTGCTGACTCAGCCTCTAGCTCTTTCGCCTCCTCTTCAGAAAGTTCGAAATATAAAAGCAGAGAGTCGTCAGTGGATGCTCCTTGTCAGGAACAAGTCGCTTCCTTGTGTCCTTCACCCAAACCAAAACTGAAAGATGCGGCAGGAGACACTACTGGTTACTCCATGGAGCGCTTTACACATACCGTGCCTGGGTTAGAAAGGAAAATTGTTAACAGCCCATTACAAGATGAAATCGGACATGGAGTGTACAGATGCACAGCCACAGCTAGATTATTATGCTGTTCCATTGACTCAGATCACTACAATGCCCTCACAGTGTACTCAGCCAGAATCTGACCCTGATGAGACTATGGTACCCCGTCCCAAACGCTATAGCACCTTACACGGTGAAACAGAGGAAGGTGCACATGACATTGAAGAGGAGGTGATAGATGACCCAGTTGTTGATGCAGATTGGCAGCCATTGGGGGAAGAGGGTGCCGCTGCCAGTAGCTCAGAAGCTGAGGAGGATGATCCGCAGCAGCCATCTACATCGCAACAGCTGTCACTTGGCAGGCCCGTATCAGGCCAAAAACGTTTGTCAAAAACAAAAACAGTTTTAGAACAGCGTGGCCATCCAGTGAAAGTAGCACAGCATGCAATGCCTTAAAATGTTATCCATAGTAGGAAGAGTGCAGTGTGGCAATTTTTTAACCAAGATCCGAATGATCAGTCAAAAGATATCTGTAAGAAATGCTCAAAGACCTTTAGCAGAGGGAAGAATCTCCAAAATTTAAATAAAACGTAGACATTTAACCAGCATGTACTTGCAAGCCTGGACTAACTACCAAACGTCCCGTACCGTTGGTGCACCTGCTCAGAATGAAGGTAGTCAGCAATGCTACATTGCTTCCCTCACGGTAAGCCCACAGGTTAGGACACCACCAGCAGCAAATGTGGAGGTATCGTCGCAAGGCCAAAGCAGTCAGGGAATCACAAGGTTCTTGGTAGGAAACACTGTATGTAGGCCAACATCAAGAATACCATCACCAACCCTTTCTCAATCTGCCATGTCCACCACCACCCCCGCTAGTTCCACCATATGCAGCTCTCCAGTCCAGCTCACCCTACAAGAGACTCTCGTTAGGAAAAGGAAGTACTCATCCTCTCATCCGCGTACTCAGGGTTTGAACGCCCACATTGCTAGACTAATCTCGTTAGAGATGATGCCCTACCGGTTGGTTGAAAGCAAAGCTTTCAAAGCCCTGATGGCCTACGCAGTACCACGCTATGACCTACCCAGTCGGCACTTCTTTGCGAGAAAAGCCATCCCAGCCCTCCACCAGAATGTCAAAGACCGCATTGTCCATGCACTCAGGCAATCAGTCAGTAGAAAGGTGCACCTCACAACAGATGCATGGACCAGTAGGCATGGCCAGGGACATTACGTGTCCATCACGGTGCACTGGGTTAATGTGGTGGATGCAGGGTCCACAGGGGACAGCCATAGTGGGACAGTTCTGCCTAGCCCACGGTCTAGGAAACAGTTGGCTGTAGGCATTCGCCACCCCTCCTCCTCCAGAAGCGAAAGCTCGTCCACAGAGGGCAGTCGCACGACCACTCCATCCGCAGCTGCCAGTGTTGCACACGAGGTGTCCCATTATGGAACAGCTAGTGGTAAGCGTCAGCAGGCTGTGTTACAAATGAAGTGTTTGGGCGACAACAGACACACCGCGGAAGTACTGGCCGAGTACTTGCAGCAAGAAACTCAGTCATGGCTGGGCAGTGTACATCTTGAGACAGGCAAGGTAGACAGTGATAACGAAAGGAATTTTATGGCTGCCATAGCCCTTTCAGAACTGAAACACATACCTTGCCTGGCTCACACCTTGAACCTGGTGGTGCAGTGCTTCCTGATAAATTATCCCGGGTTACCAGCCCTGCTCCTGAAGGTGCGAAGACTTTGCTCGCACATCCGCCGGTCACCCGTACACTCCAGCCGTATGCTGAACCATCAGCGATCGCTGAATCTTCCCCAGCACCGCCTAATAATTGACGTTGCAACAAGGTGGAACTCCACACTGCACATGCTTCAGAGGCTGTGTGAACAGAGGTGCGCTGTAATTTATTTGTGGGAGGATACACATACACAGGCAGGCAGTTGGATGGCAGACATGGAGTTGTCTGGTGTGCAGTGGTCGAAGCTACAAGACCTCTGTCAAGTCCTTCAGTGTTTTGAGGAATGCACACGGCTGGTAAGTGCAGACGACGCCATCATAAGCATCCCACTAATGGAAAGTTTGACGCACATTAAGGAGCAGGTGTCTGTCATCAAGGCTTCCCTCCTCCTTGGCTGCAGTCAGCCATTGTCTGCTCAGGGAACTCTCCTGGAGGAGGTGGCGGATGAAGAGGAAAAGGAGGAGGAGGAAGATGATGGGGATGAATATTTATGGGAAGAGGATGCTTCTCAGGGGGCAATAGAAACTGGTGGCGTTGCAAGGTCAGGTACAGGGTTTTTGCGGGACACAAGTGATGTTGATTTGCAAGAAAGTGCTCCTCAACCCAGCACAAGCAGTGAATTGACACCTGGAACACTGACCCACATGGCTGAGTATGCCTTGCGTATCCTTAAAAGGAACCCCCGCATTATCAAAATGATGACCGATGACGATTACTGGTTGGCCTGCCTCCTGGATCCACGATATGAAGGAAAAATTACAAAATATCATGCCACAAGAGAACATTGAGCAAATATTGGCTACCAAACAAGCAACTCTTGTAGACTGTTTGCTGGGAATGCCTGAACCACACAGCGGCAGTGATGGTTCTCACACGAGCTGTAGGGGGCAACATGGCAGAGGTGTTAGAGGTGCACAAATACGAAGTGGCTTTGGACAGAGGGGTTTTATGACCAGGTTGTGGAGTGATTTCGCAATGACCGCAGACACGACAGGTACTGCTGCATCGATTCAAAGTGACAGGAGACAGCATTTGTCCAGTATGGTTGCTTACTATTTTTCCTCCCTTATCGATGTTCTCCCTCACAGGTCATTCCCCTTTTATTATTGGGCATCTAAAATAGACACCTGGCCTCAATTGACAGAATATGCATTACAGGAGCTCGCTTGCCCTGCTGCTAGTGTGCTATCAGAAAGAGTCTTCAGTGCTGCTGGTTCAATACTGACCGAAAAAAGGACACGTCTGGCTACCCGAAATGTTGATGATCTAACCTTCATTAAGATGAACCAATCATGGATTTCAAATTATTTTGCCCCACCTTCCCCTGCTGACACCTAGCTTGCCTGAAAAATGTCTTGCTTTTGGCCTCCTCTTACTGACTGCTCCAATTCCTCCATTTGCAGCTGATGAATGTCCACCATAGGCCATTTTTATACCTCCCTAAATAGGCTGACTCCCCCCATAGGGCCGTGGTCACCACTTGGCGCAAGCACCCGTGCAAGTGCCGTTTGCCTGGACAGGTGGGTGTGCCCACTCTTGGGCGACGGTACTGGCACAGGGTCCCTCATAGTACAATGAAGTGTCTCCGACTGTGGTGGTGCACAACCAACGTCAGACACACCGTCGTAATATGAGGGGCCCTGTGCCAGTACCGCCGCCCACGAGAGAGTGTTCCCCCCCAGCTCGAACAGTGCTTGCAAAACTTACCTCTCCCTGCTCCACCACTGTGTAGTCTGTGCAGTTAAATCCTTCAATGGCACTGCCAATACAAATTTGTTGAAATGATAGATGATAGTTAAAGTATACAGGGGCCTGGCCTCCATTTAGACCAGTTAATACTTTGCGCCAACTACCACTGTCTGCTACTCAGCAGAGGAGCCCACCCCTGTACCTAGCTATGCCACCTGTTTATTTATGAACATTTTTTTGGCAGACATTTAGTCTACTTACTTATTTGGGCCTAGTAACTGTGTCAGCCAGTCCTTACAGTTGTCCTCCACTGAACAAAGCTATGCCGCCTGTGTACTCCTGTTACCAATTTTTAACTGCTTTTAGCCTACTTTTTTATTTTGGGCCTCTACCTGTGTTTCCTCCTCATCCTGCCCATTGCCCAGCCACTGCTAGATGAGTCTGCTGGTACAGTGACCCAGACCACTACATTCCCCTTTCACTCTACACAGCCAGAATCTGACCCTGCTGAAAGTCAGGTTCCCCTTCCCGCATACTATACCACCTTACACAGGGACAAAGAGAAAGGTGCAGATGAAAGTGCAGGTTCCTTCATCAGGTGGGGGGGGGCATACTCGTTGGCACTGGCACAGGGCCCCTCATTGTACGCAAAAGTGTCTCTGGCAGTGGGAGGCGCCGCCCGCCGTCAAACACACCGCCGTACTATGAGGGGCCCTGTGCCAGTGCCAACGAGTGGGCCCCCCCTGCTTGCTCAGGATCACAGCACTTGCAAAGTTGAAATACTTACCTCTCCCTGCTCCACCGCCGTGACGTATTCCACGTTTCCTGGGCCCAAGAAAATCTTGAGCCAGCCCTACCCCCCCACAACTTTAGCCAAATGACCCCCTGTTTTCAATGCATAACTATTATTATAAAGTAAATTAAGATTGACAAGCTTAAGTAATAATAAGAATTGATGTTTTTGGCATTAGAATGGGCACTGTAGGTGTTTTCCTGTCCTCCACTCACTGCCGACTTTGATTCCCCATTGACTTGCATTGGGTTTCGTGTTTGTCGGCCCCCGACTTTACGCAATAATCGGCCGATTTCACCCGACCCGACTTTTGAGAAAGTCGGGTTTAGCGAAACCCGACTCGATCCTCAAAAAGTAAAAGTCGCTCAACTCTAGTGAGGAGGCCAGGGGGCCTTTTTAAAATGCCCATTGTCCTATCAGAGTATAATGTACTGATCCTGCAATACCATTGCACCTGTGCCTGTGGGTCCTGCGCACATATTGAGACATGACTCATGACTGGCCGGAAGTGGGAGGTCCCATGTTAAGTGATGCGAACCCCGGATGCGCCGTTATGTCTTAGTATGTACGCAGGACTAGGGTTGAGCGACTTTTCCTTTTTTGGGGTCGAGTTGGGTTTTGCGAAACCCGACTTTGTCAAAAGTCAAGTGGAGTGAAATCGGCCGATTATCGCGAAAAGTCGGGGATCGACCGAAACATGAAACCCAATGCAAGTAAATGGGGAAGCATAGTCGGCAGTGAGTGGAGGCCAGGGAAACACCTACAGTGCCCATTTTAATGGCAAAAACATCCATTCTTGTTACTGAAGCTTGTCAATCTTAATTTACTTTATAATAATAGATAGGCATTGGAAATTGGGGGTCATTTGGCTAAAGTTGTGGGGGGTAGGGCTAGTTCAAGTTTTTAGTGGGCCCAGGAAACGTGGACTATGTCACAGCGGTGGAGCAGTGAGAGGTAAGTATGTCAAGTTTGCAAGTGATGTGATCCTGAGCAAGCAGGGGGGGCCCACTAGTTGGCATTGGCACTGGCACAGGGCCCCTCAAAGTACAGCGGTGTGTTTGCACGGCGGGGGTGCCTCCCACCGGCAGCAACACTTTTGCTTTCTCTGAGGGGCCCTGTGCCAGTGATGTCGCCAACGAGTATGCCCCCCACCTGATGAAGGAACCTGCACATTCATCTGCACCTTCCTCTTTGTCCCTGTGTAAGGTGGTATAGCATGCGGGAAGGGGAACCTTACTTTCAGCAGGGTCAGATTCTGGCTGTGTAGAGTGCAATGGGAATGTAGTGGTCTGGGTCAATGTACCAGCAGACTCATCTAGCAGTGGCTGGGCAATGGGCAGGATGAGGAGGAAACACAGATATAGGGCCAAAGAATAAAGTAGGCTAAATGCAGTTCAAAATTGGTAACAGGACTAACCAGGTGGCATTGCTTTGTTCAGTGGAGGACAACTGTAATGAGAGGCTGACACAGTTAGTAGGCCCAAGTAATAAAGTGGGCCAAATGAAGTTCAAAATTGGTAACAGGAGTAAACAGGCGGCACTGCTTTGTTCAGTGGAGGAGAACACCAAGGAGCGGCAGACACCGTTACTAGGCCCCAACCAAAGTGGTAGGGCAACTGCAGTGTGACATTAAAAAATACTCAATGAGAGCCTGAAGGTTGAAGCTCAGACAAGGAAACCTGGAGGAGAACACCAAGGAGCGGCAGACACCGTTACTAGGCCACAACCAAAGTAGTAGGGCAAGTGCTGTCTTATATAAAATAACTACTTACTGAGAGCCTGAAGGTTGAAGTTCAGCTTTTCCAGTAGAGAACAGCATGATTGAGTGGCGCCGGAGACAGACAAAGGTAGTATGTGTTAACTAAAAAAGTTGGCTCTATGCATTTTTACATTAGTTACAGGGGTACTCAGGCAGCATTGGTGTAGTCAGCGGAGGACAATTGGAAGGAGGGACCGCAGACAGACTTCCTAGGCCTAAAATAATAAAATAGGCTCTATGCAGCTTCCATTAGGTGGCAGGGGTACACAGGCAGCATTGGTGTGGTCAGTGGAGAACAATTGGAAGGAGGGACCGCAGACAGACTTCCTAGGCCTAAAATAATAAAATAGGCTCTATGCAGCTTCCATTAGGTGTGCAACAGTGGCAGCTGCGGATGGAGTGGTCGTGCGACTGCAGTCTGTGGACGAGCTCTCGCTTCTGCTGGAGGACGAGGAGGAGGAGGGGGGACGAACGCCTACAGCCAACTGTTTCCTACACCGTGGGCTAGGCAGAACTGTCCCAATATTACTGTCCCCTGTGGACCCTGCATCCACCACATTAACCCAGTGTGCCGTGATGGAGACGTAACGCCCCTGGCCATGCCTACTGGTCCATGCATCTGTTGTCAGGTGCACCTTTCTACTCACAGATTGCCTGAGCGCATGGACATTGCGGTCTTTTGCATGCTGGTGGAGGGCTGGGATGGCTTTTCTCGAAAAGAAGTGTTGACTGGGTAGCTCGTAGCGTGGTACAGCGTAGTCCATCAGGGCTTTGAAAGCTTCAGTTTCAACTAACCGGTAGGGCATCATCTCTAACGAGATTAGTCTAGCAATGTGGGCGTTCAAACCCTGTGTACGCGGATGCGAGGATGAGTACTTCCTTTTCCTAACGAGAGTCTCATGTAGGGTGAGCTGGACTGGAGAGCTGCATACGGTGGAACTAGCGGGGGTGCCGGTGGACATGGGTGACTGAGAGAGGGTTGGTGATGGTATTCTTGATGTTGCCCTACATACAGTTTTTCAGACCACGAACCTGGTGATTCCCTGACTGCTTTGGCCTTGCGACGAAACCCCCACATTACCTGCAGGTGGTGTGGTAAACGGTGGGCTTACAGTGAGGGAAGGGATGTCGCGTTGCTGACTAGCTTCTTTGTGAGAGGGTGCTACAACGTTAAGGGACGTTTGGTAGTTTGTCCAGGCTTGCAAGTGCATGGTGGTTAAATGTCTATGTGCAGCGCCCCAGAGTCCTGGTCGTTGCAATACTGTGGCTCCGCCGCTAAGGGGGGCTATGGTACGTCTGATGGCACTGAAGGAGTTCATCTGACCAGGTATCACATACACCAATACATTTCACAGTTGGGCCTCCAGGGGGAGCTAAGGGTGCTATTCATTAGGCCACTCCTCACATACTGGTAAAACTGGGGGTCAGGCAGGAAGTTAGAGAGAACGCTGACTGGGTTGGAACCAGGCAACACCTTGTGGCAGAGGGTATTGCGGGGGAAGATTCGGTAGGGTCCCTGTCAGGGGTGGGATCCTGACAGAGGCCTGGCAAACAGAGAAAG
Source organism: Ranitomeya variabilis (assembly GCF_051348905.1). Classification (NCBI taxonomy): domain Eukaryota; kingdom Metazoa; phylum Chordata; class Amphibia; order Anura; family Dendrobatidae; genus Ranitomeya; species Ranitomeya variabilis. The sequence continues at coordinate 552,652,238 of NC_135233.1, forward strand.
CTACGGGACCGCGCCTGCACTTCATAGCGGCGGTGCCCTAAGAAAGGACAAGAAGCGAGATTTATTGTGCTGAGTGAGAAACGAGATCAACGCAAGAAGGAGAATACCAGTAGGAGTCGTGCTGTAAGATCGAGGTAACATCCTACTGAGGCGTAAACAACCGGCCGGAACGCCGAGGAGGTACAGAGCTCTAAGCCATACTTCAAACCAACGGCAGGACAGTCAGTCACAGGCGGGCTGTCTCACATAAATCACCTACGCAGACATAGGGGGCAACCTGTGGAGAGGGGCGACTCTAGGGTCCCGGAAGAGCTCCGAGCCTACCCGTCATACGGGTGCGTCCCAACCATAACACCTGGGAGGGACGGAAGATTAGCAGAAGATCATCTAATCGAGTTGTGAGGGAACACGAGAAACAGACAACAGTTGTGGGGACTATCCCGTAAGCACAGCAGGGGAGGACCACAACACATAGCGCTAGCAGGAAGGCACAGATTTCCACCTGCAAGGAGAACTCTGGAGGTGCCATTGGACCGGCCGGACTTGCGCAGCCTGGTGAACCGTATTCCGGACTGAGGACCCAGAGACCTTCAGTAAAGAGGTAAAGAGACTGCAACCTGGTGTCCTCGTTATTTACTGCACCGCACCACCACCACTATCCACATCTATTACTGTACGCCCCTCAGCAGGGTCATGGACCGGGTCTAGCCACCATGACAACCCCAGAGCAGAGACTCAGAGGCCCGGTACCGGGTACCCCTCGGCCCTGTGGCAGTGGGGGCGCTACATATGCATGCAACTTGTATTTAAATTTTTAACATTCTGACCTCTGCTGAAGGTCCTTGAGCATTTCTTACAGATGACTTTGCGCTGATCATTGGGATCTTGGTTAAAACAATTCCAGACTGCACTCTTCCTATCGGATACCTTTTCAGGCATTGCACACTGAGCTACTTTAACCTGATGGCCACGCTGTCCTACAACTGGTTTTGGTTTTGCCACACGTTTTTGGCCAGATACGGGCCTGCCAGATGGAACCTGTTGCGATGTTGATGCCTGCTGCGGCTCCTCCTCCGCTTCAGAGCTAATGCCGCCTGCACCCTGTTCCCCCAATGGCTGCCAATCGGGGTCAACAACTGGGTCATCTATGACCTCCTCTTCTATGTTCTGTGCACCTTCCTCTGGGTCACCGTGTAAGCCGGTGCTATAGCGTTCGTGACGGGGCTCCATAGTCTCATCGAGGTCAGATTCTGGATCAGTACACTGCGAGGGCAATGTTCTGATCTGAGTCAAAGGAACAGCATAATAATTTGGCTGTGGCTGTGCATCTGTGCACTCCATGTCCGATTCATCTTGTAATGGGCATGGCCTGTTAACAATTTCCCTTTCTAACCCAGGCACGGTATGTGTAAAGAGCTCCATGGAGTAACCAGTTGTGTCGCCTGACGCATCCTTCACTGTTGTTCTTGGTGAAGGACACAAGGAAGCGACTTGTTCCTGACGAGGAGCATCCACTGACGATGCACTGCTCTGACATTTGGCACTTTCCGAGGAGGAGGCGAAAGAGCTAGAGGCAGAGTCAGCAATGAAAGCCAATACTTGTTCCTGCTGCTCTGGCTTCAAAAGCGGTTTTCCTACTCCCAGAAATGGGAGCCTTCGAGGCCTTGTGGAGCCTGACGATGACGCAGGCTCAACAACTTGAGACTTACGGGCTATATTGCTTTTCCCACGACCACCTGATGCTCCACGACCACCACCACTACCATCATTACCAGCTGGCAATGAACGCCCACGACCACGACCTCTTCCATCAGACTTCCTCATTATTTGAAAAATGTAACCTAACTAACAACCGTTAGGTGGTCCTGTAAAACCAGGTAGAAGGTGTACGTGAACTTGTTGTGAATGTAAATCTCCCTTTTTTATGTGTGGCAGAATGCAGTGAAAAATCAGGCCCACTGTTATACAGTAGGTTTTCTGTGGCAGAAAAAGAAAAACAGATGCCACACACAGGACTGGCACTAATGCAGATTTGCCAATCTTAATCTCCCAATTTTTTTTTTTTAATGGGAGAATTAGGAAAAAAATCAGGCACACAGTTATACAGTAGGTTTTCTGTGGCAGAAAAAGAAAGACAGATGCCACACACAGGACTGGCACTAATGCAGATTTGCCAATCTTAATCTCCCAATTTTTTTTTTTTTTTATGGGAGACTAGTGAATAAGTCTGGGCCACTGTATTACAGTATATTTTCTGTGGCAGAAAGTGGCTTGAAGAGATACCAACAAAAAAAAAAAAAAAAAAGGGACTGTACTACAATTACTATCTCCCTACAGTAATCTCAGAAAAGTGTGGCAGGCAGCAATAAAAAGGACTGCTGCACACAAAAGTCAAAAGTGTGGACAAACAAACAAGATAGCTGTGCAGAAAGGAAGGAGCAACAGGATTTGTGCTTTGAAAAAAGCAGTTGGTTTGCACAGTGGCGTACACACAGCAACGCAGCTATCAGGGAGCCTTATAACCTACAGAGCTGATGAAGAGAAATCTAGCCTCCACTGTCCCTGCAAAGAAAAGGTGGTGTTGGACAGTGGAAATCGCTACAGTACAAGCGGTTTTGGGGTCAATTTACCCTGCCTAACGCTATCCCTGCTTCTGACGAAGCGGCAGCAACCTCTCCCTACGCTCAGATCAGCAGCAGTAAGATGGCGGTCGGCGGGAACGCCCCTTTATAGCCCCTGTGACGCCGCAGAAAGCAAGCCAATCACTGCAATGCCCTTCTCTAAGATGGTGGGGACTGAGATCTATGTCATCACGCTGCCCACACTCTGCGTGCACCTTCATTGGCTGAGAAATGGCGCTTTAAGCGTCATAGGAAACGCGACTTTGGCGCGAAGATCGTGTACCGCATGGTCGATCCGACGCTGGGATCGGATCGGGTTTCATGAAACCCGACTTTGCCAAAAGTCGGCGACTTATGAAAATGAGCGATCCTTTTCGCTCAACCCTACGCATGGGCACAGGTACAATGGTATTGTGGGATCAGTACATTATACTCTGATCGGACAATGGGCATTTAAAAAGGCCTCCTCACTAATACACCCCCCAGAAGAATAGGCAAAATGCGCATCAGGGTGAGACGCTGCAGTATTGGCACACCACACAGGTATTATGATGTGATCCCGTGCACCTTATTTTTGGTAAATAGAGTAGCATTATGTAAATAGTAACTATCTATGGACATGATATGATATAGTGTCTATTATAAATAGATTGTCAATAGGTTGAACCATTTAATTTCTATAAATGCTACTTTGACCCACTGGCTAGATTGATATGTTTTCTTTTGCGGTTACCATATGATCACAATACCTATTTATGGGATATATCTTTGACGAAAGAAAAAGAAAAGAGGGACGGCACTACCTTCCGCTTGGAGACCTTCAGCCTCTGTGCACATCAAGTGCTTTCCTGCAGAGAAGCAGTCCAAATTCCACTACAAGCTATCAGGTGCTCCTCCAGAAATCACATGAAAATCAGTGCATTGCATAAGAAAGGAAGGAGGGCACTCACCGATCTGAAGCTTGACTTTGCTTTATTAAATGTTCATTAAAACATCATGGCCGGGAGATAAAACAAGGAGCTCCTGTGAGCAGTGTGAAGACGATGGCCGTTTCGCGCTCTCACTGTGCTTCCACGGGTCTGTAAGTGGAAGGACGCCGGGAGGGAAGTTCATATGCTCCAGCCACGGCATACTCCTCCCATTCCCGGTTCCTCCCACCTGGCCATGAGATACAAATCACAACAAGACATTAAAACACGATTAAAACTGTGTAGAGCACCCATAAATCTTATGCATTAAGTAATATAACCAGCACAAATAGCAAGAACAACAATTAATCATTTTCTATCTACCCCATTAGCGACATTCAATCCTGCGAATGGGTCATTAGTATACAAGAAAATGCTCCTTCATTACCAATGTCCGATGATGCCGATGAACCCTGTCGGTCCCATGCGTTAGTGCGCATTATCCACTTTGACTCATGTCTGAGGAGGAGCTTATTCCAATCTCCGTCCCGTTCTGGTAAGGGGACCCTTTCAATGCCTGCAAAGGAGAGGACTCCCGGATTTCCCCCATGTACCTCTCTTACGTGCGTAATCAATCTTGGCACCCCTTTGCCCGTTCTAATTGACCTGTAATGCTCCCGGAAACGCACATACATGGGACGTATGGTGTTCCCTACGTAATAAAATCCACATGACAGAAAAGGACATATACAACATGGCCCGTTTTACAGGTAATGAAATCCATCACCGGGTAGGACCCGGACCCGACTGGTGACATGGGATTCACAGAAGGAACAATGTCCACATCTGTGATTGCCCTTGGGGGCCCCCCTCTTATCCAACCAATTTTTATTCTCTTTCTCAATACGGTTCCTCACCAAAGGGTCCGCCTACCAGCGCAGGGGAGAGATTGGAATAAGCTCCTCCTTAGACGCGAGTCAAAGTGGATAATGCGCACTAACGCAATGGGACCGACGGGGTTCAACGATAAGTTGGACATGTCGGTCTTCCTGTAATTACCAAAAGGGGTTTAGTAGCGGCATCGTCGGACATTGGTAATGAAGGAGCATTTTCTTGCATACTAATGACCCATTCGCAGGATTGAATGTCGCTAATGGGGTAGATAGAAAATGATTAATTGTGGTTCTTGCTATTTGTGCTGGTTATATTATTTAATGCATAAGATTTATGGGTGCTCTACACAGTTTTAATTGTGTTTTAATGTCTTGTTGTGTTTTGTATCTGTAAGAATCAGACTGCACGCAGATGTCATCTGAGTGCAGTCCTATTGGAATACCTGGGGTGGACCCGCAGATCCACGACAACGAACCTCCCAAGAGTGAGCTGACCAGGTAGACCACCCCCTATACAGGGAGCATTAGGGGTAGACCCAAGGGAGACTATTGCCGCAGAAGCTGGAACCCGGAGACAGGTAGTAGGAAGTACAAGATAAAGAAGCTAGGCGCAGGACGGACAGAGTGAGGCAAGATGAAGTACAGTTAGGTAAGAGCTGGGAACCGGCGAGACCAAAGGAGAACTGCGAAGGGGAAGACACAAAGGAAGCAGGACAGGACAGAGACACCAGACTACAGAGTACGGAGAGGACACTGGGAGGACTGGACTGGACGAGGAGACAAGGAAGCCTGGGAAAGGCAGAGAAGCTGAACTGGCTGGACAGAGCGGAGACTCAGAACAGGCAGTACAAAGACAAAGGTGGAACTGAGTCACAGAAGCACAAATGACAGACAGGCAAGGAGCAGAGGAAGGAATCGCCTTATATACATGGAGTGCTGGAGGACTTCCGGGTCACGGTCCTCCAGGATCACTGAGAGGAGATACAGAGCGCCTGCAAATCAGAAAGAGGAAGTGCTGGAGTGCACGCGCACCCGACGAGAACCAGAGAGCAGAGAATGAAGGAGAGGACGCACACCTGCAGGAGGAGCGCGCCGCAGCGGGTAAGAATGAGCAGAAGGAGTGGCCGTGACAGTATCTCATAGCCAGGTGGGAGGAACGGGGAATTGGAGGAGTATGCCGTGGCTGGAGCATATGAACTTCCCTCCCGGCGTCCTTCCACTTACAGACCCGTGGAAGCGCAGTGAGAGCGCGAAATGGCTGTTGTCTTCACACTGCTCACAGGAGCTCCTTGTTTTCTCTCCCGGCCATGATGTTTTAATGAACATTTAATAAAGCAAAGTCAAGCTTCAGATCGGTGAGTGCCCTCCTTCCTTTCTTATGCAATGCACTGATATTTATGGGATATACCTTTATGTGAATGAGTGTGTCATTCTGCTGTTTGACTTTGGTCGTTTTTTTGAGGCATCCATTATATACTGTTAACAAGATTTTATGGATATTTATTTGAAATTGATTGTTTTGTATACATTCATTGGTTCTGAGAAAAATCAGTCATGTACGGAATGTGACATATGGTGTTTAGGTTATTTTTGTGGACCAACATGTATACTTATTTAAACAATGTAAAGGAGACCAGAACATCTAGGTAATGGCTTCTGTTCACGTCATGATCCTGGTAAAAGTTTAGTGTATCTCCTGAAATTTATGCTACCGTACAGTTCAGCATACTGTATGCTGGTTCTTTACCAAAATGGTGGAAGAAAAAATATAAGAGGTATATTGGAAATCTGGAAAAGAAATAAAAAAAAAAAAAAAAAAAAAAAAAAGTTCTGCTGGCAGACAGGATGACAAGATCATTTTTTTGCGCCCCCCCCCCACTGGGTAAATGGCCCCTGTGCATAAGCCAGGAGTTTTCCCCCCAGACATATGCTGAACATAATGTGATGTTAACAGAGCCCACAAGGTGAGGCACAAATTTTATTTCTCCAGGTTTTTTGTTTTTCTAAATGTGAGCTAATGATTATTTCAATTAAATTTACAGTATTGTAAATGTGCATTTCTATTATCCTGCTCACACACAATAATGAGCATTTGTGTTAGGAGAGGATTGTCTAGCATGACCTGTAGCATCGTGGCAAATAACCCTCCGAGTGTTCTTTACAGCGAATGTAATAGTATTGGTTTGTGTGTAAAGATATACATCTTTCTCTGCCATCATGAATAGAAAAATTCCATGGTTATACAATTCTGACCTAAACGTCATTGTTATTGGGTTTATACTAACAGTTGACCCCAAGGGCAAGAGGGGCAATTTAACATTAGCTTGGGGCTTTTCTAACACATGAGCTCTAATAAAGCTATATAATGCTAACATCATGGTGAAAAGGGGAATGAACTTCTTGAATGGTGTCCCTATTTTAGACTTGTAAATTAACAACTTTGACGATACAACTGCTGCGATAAATAGGGGCAAGACATGTAGTTTTGAAACTAGGAATAGATATTTGCTGGTCAGTTCTAAAGCCAATTCCGTACTGATGAAAATACACTTTACATGCATTGATCACAAGCTGTCAGAACAGCGCGTATCCATGTAAAAATTACAGATTTTGCCGATTCATAAAAGTATACATTTTACTATGGACAGGTTTCAAGCAACTTTTTCCTTGACCAAAGCCAAAAGATTGCCCGAAATGCATCAGTAGTAACTTTTTTTTTTCCAAAGACTAAAACCAAGAGACAAAAACATTACTATTAAAATAAAGTCATTACAAGCTTATTTTGGTGGTCCATTATAAACTGTTCGTTCATTGTTCAGGTAAAACTTGACTAAAAAAGGGAAAAAATTAACTGAAAGTAAAAAAAAAAAAAAAAAAAAATTTAAAAGGGAGATTGGTTCTCTTTAAATTCAAGGACGGGCTTATGAAAGGGAAGTAAAGAGAATTGTAGAGTTGAAAATCATTCCCGTACAGTCTGAAAAGTACACTGTTGTGTTCTCCAAGATGACACAAGTTTATGGTTAGGGTTGTGGAGCTGTTTAACCCCTTAGTGACAGAGCCAATTTGGTACTTAATGACCGAGCCAATTTTTACAATTCTGACCAGTGTCACTTTAAGAGGTTATAACTCTGGAACGCTTTATCGGATCCCGCTGATTCTGAGATTGTTTTTTCGTGACATATTGTACTTCAAGTTAGTGGTAACATTCCTTCGATATTAATTGCGATTATTTATGAAAAAAATGGAAATATGGCGAAAATTTTTAAAATTTTGCAGTTTTCAAACTTTGTATTTTTTATGCCCTTAAATCAGAGAGATATGTCACAAAAAATAGTTCATAAATAACATTTCCCACATGTCTACTTTACATCAGCACAATTTTGGAAACAATTTTTTTTTTTTGTTTGGGAGTTATAAGGGTTAAAAGTTGACCAGCAATTTCTCATTTTTACAACACCATGTTTTTTTTAGGGACCACATCGCCTTTGAAGTCATTTTGAGGGGTCTATATGATAGAAAATAACCAAGTGTGACACCATTCTAAAAACTGCACCCCTCAAGCTGCTCAAAACCACATTCAAGAAGTTTATTAACCCTTTACGTACTTCACAGGAACTGAAACAATGTGGAAGAAAAAAATGAACATTTAACTTTTTTTTGCAAACATTTTACTTCAGAACCATTTTTTTAAATTTTCACAAGTGTAAAAACAGAAATTTAACCACAAATTTTGTTGTGCAATTTTTCCTGAGTACGCCGATACCCCATATGTGGAGGTAAACCACTGTTTGGGCGCACCGCAGAGCTTGGAAGTGAAGGAGCACCGTTTGACTGTTTCAATGCAGAATTGGCTGGAATTGAGATCGGACGCCATGTCGCGTTTGGAGAGCCCCTAATGTGCCTAAACAGTGGAAACCCCCCACAAGTGACACCATTTTGGAAACTAGACCCCTTAAGGAACTTATCTAGATGTGTGGTGAGCACTTTAAACCCCCAAGTGCTTCACAGAAGTTTATAACGTAGAGCCGTGAAAATAAAAAAATCGCATTTGTTTTCACAAAAATGATTTTTTCGCCCACAAATTCTTATTTTCACAAGGGTAACAGGAGAAATTAGACTACAAAAGTTGTTGTGCAATTTCTCCTGAGTACGCCGATACCCCATATGTGGGGTTAAACCACTGTTTGGGCGCACCGCAGAGCTTGGAAGAGAAGGAGTGTCGTTTTACTTTTTCAATGTAGAATTGGCTGGAATTGAGATCGGATGCCATGTCACGTTTGGAGAGCCGCTGATGTGCCTAAACAGTGGAGACCCCCCACAAATGACACCATTTTGGAAACTAGACCCCTTAAGGAACTTATCTAGATGTGTGGTGAGCACTTTGAACCCCCAGGTGCTTCACAGAAGTTTATAATGTAGAGCCGTGAAAATAAAAAAAAAAAAAAATCACATTTTTTCTACAAAAATGATCTTTTTGCCTCCAAATTTTTATTTTACCAAGGGTAACAGGAAAAAATGGACCCCAGAAGTTGTTGTACAATTTGTCTTGAGTACGCCGACACCCCATATGTGGGGGTAAACCACTGTTTGGGCGCATGGCTGAGCTCGGAAGCAAAGGAGCGCCATTTGACTTTTCAATGCAAAATTGACTGGAATTGAGATCGGATGCCATGTCGCGTTTGGAGAGCCCCTGATGTGCCTAAACAGTAGAAACCCCCCAAAAGTGACCCCATTTTGGAAACTAGACCCCCCATGGAATTTATCTAGATGTGTAGTGTGAACTTTGAATGCCCAAGTGCATCACAGAAGTTTATAATGCAGAGTCGTGAAAATAAAAAATATATTTTTTTTAACAATAAAGATTTTTTAGCCCCCAAGTTTTTATTTTCACAAGGGTAACAAGAGAAATTGGACCCCAAAAGTTGTTGTCCAATTTGTCCTGAGTATGCTGGTACCCCATATGTGGGGGTAAACCACTGTTTGGGCACACGGCAGAGCTCGGAAGGGAAGGAGCGCCATTTTGGAATGCAGACTTTGATAGAATTGTCTTTGGGTGTTATGTTGTGTTTGCAGAGCCCCTGATGTACCTAAACAGTAGAAACCCCCCAAAAGTGACCAAATTTTGGAAACTAGACCCCCTAAGGAACTTATCTAGATATGTGGTGAGAACTTTGAATGCTCAAGTGCTTCACAGAAGTTTATAATGCAGAGTAGCGAAAATAAAAAAATATTTTTTTTTCCCACAAAAAAGATTTTTAGCCCCCAAGTTTTTATTTTCACAAGGGTAACAGGAGAAATTGGACCACAAAAGTTGTTGTCCAATTTATCCCGAGTACGCTGATGCCCTATATGTGGGGGTAAACCACTGTTTGGGCGCACGGCAGAGCTCAGAAGGAAGGGAGCACCATTTGACTTTTTTAGCGCAAAATTGGCTGTCGTGTTTGGAGACCCCCTGATGTACCTAAACAGTGGAAACCCCCAAATTATAACTCCAACCCTAACTCCAACACACCCCTAACCCTAATCACAACCCTAACGATAATCACAACCCTAACCCCAAAACAGCCCTAATCTCAACCCTAACCATAACCCTAATCAAAACCCTAAATTCAACACACCCCTAACCCTAATCCCAACCCTAACCCTAATCCCAACCCTAATCCAAACCCTAACCCTAATCCCAACTCTAACCCTAACTTTAGCCCCAACCCTAACTTTAGCCCCAACCCTAACCATAACTTTAGCCCCCGTCGTCACAAAAAATGTTCAATGTAACTTTTTTTTGTACGTCGCGTCCGCCATTTCCGCGCATGCGTGGCCATAACTCTGCCCCCTCCTCCCCAGGACATAGACTGGGCAGCGGATGCGTTGAAAAACTGCATCCGCTGCCCACGTTGTGCACAATTTTCACAACGTGCGTCGGTACGTTGGGCCGACGCATTGCGACCGCCCCGTACCGACGCAAGTGTGAAAGAAGCCTAAGGCTACTTTCACACTAGCGTCGTACTCGGCCCATCGCAGTGTGTCGGGCCGACGTACCGACGCTAGCGTTGTAAGCGCCGCACAACGGGTGCAGCGGATGCTGTTTTTTCAACGCATCCGCTGCCCCATTGTGAGGTGCGGGGAGGCGGGGGCGGAGTTCCGGCCACGCATGCGCGGTCAGAAATGGCGGACACGTCGCACAAAAAAAGTTACATGTAGCTTTTTTTGTGCCGACGGTCCGCCAAAGCACGACGCATCCGTCGCACGACGGATGCGACATGTGGCAATCCGTCGCAATGCGTCGCTAATGCAAGCCAATGGAGAAAAAAACGCATCCTGCAAGCACTTTTGCAGGATGCGTTTTTTCTCCAACGACGCATTGCGACGGAAGCCAAAAAACGCTAGTGTGAAAGTAGCCTAACCCTAACCCTAGCCCTAACCCTAACCCTAAATTTAGCCCCAACCCTAACCCTAACTCTAACCCTAACCCTAACCCTAACTCTAACCCTAATTTTAGCCCCAACTCGTCTTCTCCTGCCGGCCGGCAGATGGCAGCAGATGGCGGGCGCACTGCGCATGCGCCCGCCATGATGAAAAAGCCGGCTGGCCGGAGAAGACAGAAGAGGACCCAGGGACACCGGGTGAGTATGTTAGGGTCCCCGAATCCCCCTATTTCTCTGTCCTCTGATGTGCGATCACATCAGAGGACAAAGAATTACAGATCGATCGCTTTTTTTTTTTTTTTTTGCGGTCGCCGGTAAACTGTTAATTACCGGCGATCGCAAAACAGGGGTCGGTGCAAACCGACCCCGATCATGTTCTTTGGGGTCTCGGCTACCCCCGGCAGCCGAGACCCCAAAGATCTTCCGGGTGCCGGGCGCACTGCGCGTGCGCCCGCCATTTTTTCCCGGAAAAAAGATGGTGGCGCCCATCGGGAGCCACGAGGAGCACCGGGGGAGGTACGTAAGTATCGGGGGGCTATTGGGGGCCATCGGGGACCACATTTCTCTGTCCTCCGATGTGCGATCACATCGGAGGACAGAGAAATTAAACGGCAAATCGCGTTTTTGTTTTTTTTGTTGCGACCGCCGGTAAACGGTTAATTACCGGCGATCGCAACTCGGGGGGTCGGTAAAAACCCCCCGAATCATGTTCTCTGGGGTCTCGGCTACCCTCGGCAACCAAGACCCCAGAGAAAATCCGACTCTGTGGGGCGCTATTCACTTTTTCCACAGCGCCGTTAATTAACGGCGCTGTGGTTTAAGTACCCTTAGCGGCCACCGTTAAAAGGCGTATCGGCGGTCGTTAAGGGGTTAATAAGCTTCATAACATAGGTATAGATTAACTGACCTGTGCTGTGTGGCACGTGCAGGACACATTTACATTGTGGTCTGTGGTCCCCACCTGCAGAACCACTCCTTTATTGAGGGTGTCTTGATAATTGGCAATAATTTCCATTTGTTGTCTATTCCATTTGCACAACAGCATGTGAAATTGATTGTCAAACAGTGTTGCTTCCCAAGTGGACAGTTTGATTTCACAGAAGTTTGATTTACTTGGAGTTAGATTCTGTTGTTTTAGTGTTCCCTTTATGTTTTTGAGCAGTGTATATTCTAGAGGTTTTTTTTATACCATCTATAAAGGCACAGTACCACACAGTTGGCGCAATAATAAGGACACATACAGCAACAGCGGCTCAGTATTGGGGGTGACAGCAGGATGAAGAGTTCGTGCAGGTTGCGAATAGCTGGGGACAGGGCTGGAAATGTGAGAAGCCATACAAGTCTTTGGTGTAACCTCTGCAGCAGAGTTGTGGCTGGAATGGAAGAAGTTGTCATGTTGGTCTGGGCCAGATGGAAAAGTGAACAATGCCATCAGAAAGAACATCAGCTGTAAGTCAACATCTGTAACTGCACTGTAATCTTACATGTTGTGTAGGACTGGTATCTACCACAATATGGTCATCTTCTGAGGTTCTCCTATATAAACTATTAGGGTGCACCACCATAGTCACAGTCAGGGTTACCTGATTAGGGGCCCACTTTGAAGTTTCAACCATCCTGAACCAAACCCATACCTACACCTCTGACCTGACTGCTTTTGTCTCCCCCCCCCCCCCCCCCTCAACAGATTGGCTGTAAAGACCATCCTTGGAGAAGAGTCCAGAAAACACCATACATATTACAGGGTGATTCCCTTGCTACTTTACCAGGAAATATTGCTGTAAATTCTAAAAGATTGGTTCACTGTACTGAAATTTGGACCACATATACTTTGAAAGGCGAGTCCAATGAATCTTAACGACCACCAGAAGAAACATCCTTGAACCTACTGGTGTCACTAACTTGTCACCCCACCGGTCATCTCCAGTACACAATGCACTTGCTGATCACCTTTCTGCTCATCCTGAGTTTGTGTGGCATTTGCATTTCACTCCTGCCGAATACCTTCATGTGTTAACAATGTACACATACAGTTTGGAGGAGCATGCTTTCATTGTGAAACAAAAACTTATTGGAAAACGGAGTCCTTAAACAGATGCCAAAATGAGTTTCTAAAGAAGTTTGGAGATGAAATCTGCAGTCCAAACAGTGCATTCTGCCATTGGCGAATAATCAGGAACATTAGTGAATAGGCATGGTGAAGGATGTCCGAAAAGGTCTAAGGCAACAATTCTAGATGTGAAACAGCAACTTCTTTCACTTCCATATAAATCGTTGCACAGGCTTTCCCAGGAGACAGGCATATTGAATGCCACATGTCAACTAGCGGCCAAGAAAGGTCGTATTTGCCTGTACAAACTCCCCATCATTCAGGAACTGAAATTGACCAAATCAAGAGAAAAGAAGGTTATGGTCAGTGGCCTAGGTCTTATTTGCTGAAAAAGAAAACCTATTTGACTATACGTGGTACACTGATGAAGCCGATGTCTATGGCAATTCACAAGACATGTTTTTTGGGCACCTCACAATCTGCATGCTTCATCTAGAAAATTGACAGCAACCTCCAAGATCACCAGATTTAATATCAGATTTTTTTTTTTACTCTTGGGCCATTTGAAGGGTCGGGTGCAGTGTATCAAGCCATGATTATAGGCAGTCACATAGAACATACAGCAATAAATTTAGGCTATGACTAGTGTTGAGCATTCTGATACCGCAAGTATCGGGTATCGGCCGATATTTGCGGTATCGGAATTCCGATACCGAGATCCAATACTTGCCGCATATCGGATACCGGAATCGGAAGTTCTCAATTCAAACAGCACGAATTCAGCCAATGAGGACTGATTACAAGTGTGGGCACATCCTGTTCAGCATGGTGGGCATGAAACTACTGGCAAGGCTGTGATTTGCTGCTGAAATGATTTCATGCTGCAGTTTAAAAGTCGCTGGCGCCATTTTGGGCTCACTCTGCTGTGAATTCAGTTAGTGACAGGACGCTGTGTTCTGACTGAGGGCCAGTTGAGATAGCGATTTGCTTCTTTGTGCTTTTCCCAGGCTAATTTAGCAACCGCTGTGTGTTCACCTTGCTTTTGCCTTGCAGCGCTGTTTTCACAGCGATCTGCAAGGTCTGTGTGTGTGTGTGTGAGTGCAGCCCACTCTCTAGTCTGTGTGCAGCCACAGCCGGTTGTATCCAGCTCAGGGTGGTTCACTGACTCATACAGTTCTATCCATTCCATTGTCCTTTTTTGCCAATAGTGCAGCCCGCTGCACATTTTTTTCAAATAATTTCTATTAGTGGCTTTCCACACGTATCCTGCTAAATTGTGAAAAAACACTACATAGGATAACGTAGAGGAGGTTTTTGGGGCCTTTCAGCGCCGTTTACGGTTGTCTGCACGGTCTCCGTGTGAGTGCAGCTCTCCCTGTTGTCAGTTCAGCCCCCCAAAAATAAATAAATAAATAAATAATAAAGTTCACCAAACACACCACTTTACAGTTGTGTAGGCCACATTAGCTCATATTAAAGTCTAGTCCACACTTTAGAAAATTAGTGTTTCTTATACCTGTTAGGAGCTGTTCAGGAATAAGCACACTAAGCCGTTAGTACTTTTCTGCTTATCTTTATCAGTCAACCAAGATGAAGAAGACAGGGAGTAAGGCACGTGGGCGTGGGTGCGGAGCAGGGAGAGGACGTGGGGATTCTGTGCCTGCTGCGGGCACCGGTGACTCATCATCACGCAGTTTCAGCAGGGAACAGTCCTTCATGCGCAGCTTTGTCGGAGAGCGCCGTACACCGCTGCTGCATGAAGACCAAATTGAAGCCGTTGTTGGATGGATGGCAGCTAATGCATCAACTTCAATTAGTGCCACATCCTCTCAGACACAGAGCACTGGAGAGCACCCATCTGTCTCTTCACCACCTGCCAAATTGCCCAGGCAGACAGAGAGCCCAGGACAGGAGCCGTCTCTACTTCTGTTCTCTGAATCTCTTGGCTTGGAAACAGGGGGCCAGCCAAGCAGCATTGGAGAAATGGAAGAAGAGGCAGTGTGCAGTGATGCCCAACAGCTTTTTCTCTGAGTCTGAAGAGGCGGGTGGGCCAGTGCTCCGGTCACCACACCGCAGAACGCATCCGCTGATGACACTCAGGTGCCACTTTCTGGTGTGTGCTCTGCTGCTGAGACTACCCAGGAGGAGCAGTTGGTGGCAGAGGGTAGTGTAGATGAGGAGGTCCTTGACCCATCATGGCGTGAGGGACAGGAAGGTGGTGGGAGCAGCTCTGAGGAAGAGATTCCCTGAATGGGCCAAAGAGGGAGAGGGAGGGGGAAGACTGTGGATCCTGTAGCCTCCACTTTGGCACCCGTTAGGAGCATGTCTCTTCCAAAAGCCAAAAAGGGCGCTCCCAAGACTTGCAGTGCCTGGTCCTTTTTTGACACAGTTGCAGATGACATTTGCTATGTCAAATGCAAGGTGTGTCATCACAAAGTCAAAAGAGGGAGAAATGTCAGCAACCTCAATACCTCCAACATGTGGAAACATGTGCGGACCAGGCACGCGGCGGAGTTACAAAAACACACTGAAGAGCTAGACCAACCAACAGTGGCAGCTACCACCTCTTCAGCTTGTGTTGCCTCTTCCTCCAGATCACACACAGCTGGTTCGGCTTCCTCCCAGGATCGCCATGGAAGAACCTCTGGCACTGTTGTCCAGAGACCCACTGTAATTCCACCCACAGCACCACGTTCCCAGTCATCCTCACACTCCCAGCCCAGTGTACAGCCATCGGTAGTACAGGCATGGGAGAAAAGGCGGCCTTTCTAGGCAAACCATCCACGAACACAGGCTCTGACTGCAGGCATTGCCAAACTTCTGTCACTGGAAATGCTGTCATTCAGGCTGTTGGAGACTGACAGCTTCCGTGACTTGATGTCATTGGCAGTCCCACAGTACAATGTGCCCAGCCGCTTTTATTTCAGCAGGCAAGCCGTCCCTGCCCTGCACAAGCATGTGGAGGGACACATAAATCACGCGCTACTGAACGCAGTCAGTAGCAAGGTCCACCTCACCACCGATGCGTGGACCAGTCAACATGGAGAGGGGCGATACCTTTCCCTCACTGCCCATTGGGTTAATGTTGTTGAGCCAGGTACAGATCGTGCGAGTGGCGCAGGACGTGTCCTGCCCACTCCAAGGATTGCAGGAATCCAGTCTGTACGCATTGACTCCTCCTCTTACACAAGTTCCTCAGAATCATCGCTGCAGGAGCCGTCACAGTCCACCTCCACATGGACCCGTGAACGTTTACCTGTTACGACCGACATGAGCACAGCCGTGGCCAAACGTCAACAGGCCGTCTTGAAATTAATTTCTTTGGGGAATCGAAGCCACACAGCGCAGGAGCTCTGGAATGCCATCAAGCAGGAGAGCGATGTGTGGTTTGTGGCAGCGAATTTCCAGCCAGGCATGGTAGTGTGTGATAATGGCCGAAATCTGGTGGCAGCTCTGGGCCTCAGCAACCTCACTCACATCCCAGGTCTGGCACATGTGCTCAACTTGGTCGTGCAGAGTTTTGAGGGACTATCCGGATCTTGATGCACTGCTGCACAAGGTCCGCCTAGAGTGTGCTCACTTGCGGCGTTCCAGCACGGCAAAATCGCGCATTGCGGCTCTGCAGCGCCGATTCCGCCTTCCGGAACATCGCATCATATGTGACCTACCTACCAGGTGGAATTCCACGTTACATACAGTTAGGTCCATATATATTTGGACAGAGACAACATTTTTCTAATTTTGGTTACAGACATTACCACAATGAATTTTAAACAGAACAATTCAGATACAGTTGAAGCTCAGACTTTCAGCTTTCATTTGAGGGTATCCACATTAAAATTGGATGAAGGGTTTAGGAGTTTCAGCTCCTTAACATGTGCCACCCTGTTTTTAAAGGGACCAAAAGTAATTGGACAATTGACTCCAGGGCTATTTCATGGACAGGTGTGGGCAATCCCTTCATTATGTCATTCTCAATTAAGCAGATAAAAGGCCTGGAGTAGATTTGAGGTGTGGTGCTTGCATTTGGAAGGTTTTGCTGTGAAGTAAACATGCGGTCAAAGGAGCTTTCCATGCAGGTGAAACAAGCCATCCTTAAGCTGCGAAAACAGAGAAAAACCCATCTGAGAAATTGCTACAATATTAGGAGTGGCAAAATCTACAGTTTGGTACATCCTGAGAAAGAAAGAAAGCACTGGTGAACTCATCAATGCAAAAATACCTGGGCGTCCATGGAAGACAACAGTGGTGGATGATCGCAGAATAATCTCCATGGTGAAGAGAAAGCCCTTCACAACAGCCAACCAAGTGAACAACACTCTCCAGGAGGTCGGCGTATCAATATCCAAATCTACCATAAAGAGAAGACTGCATGAAAGTAAATACAGAGGGTTCACTGCAGGGTGCAAGCCACTCATAAGCATCCAGAATAAAAAGGCTAGACTGGACTTTGCTAAAAAACATCTAAAAAAAGCCAGCACAGTTCTGGAAGAACATTCTTTGGACAGATGAAACCAAGATCAACCTCTGCCAGAATGATGGAAAGAGAAAAGTATGGCGAAGTCGTGGTACAGCTCATGATCCAAAGCATACCACATTATCTGTAAAACACAGCAGAGGCAGTGTGATGGCTTGGGCATGCATGGCTGCCAGTGGCACTGGGTCACTAGTATTTATTGATGATGTGACACAGGACAGAAGCAGCCGAATGAATTCTGAGGTATTCAGAGACATACTGTGTGCTCAGGTCCAGCCAAATGCAGCCAAACTGATTGGTCGTCGTTTCATACTACAGATGGACAATGACCCAAAACATAAAGCCAAAGCAACCCAGGAGTTTATTAAAGCAAAGAAGTGGAATATTCTTGAATGGCCAAGTCAGTCACCTGATCTCAACCCAATTCAGCATGCATTTCTCTTGTTAAAGACTAAACTTTAGACAGAAAGGTCCACAAACAACCAGCAACTGAAAACCACCGTAGTGAAGGCCTGGCAGAGCATCAAAAAGGAGGAAACACAGCGTCTGGTGATGTCCATGAGTTCAAGACTTCAGGCAGTCATTGCCAACAAAGGGTTTTCAACCAAGTACTAAAAATGAACATTTTATTTACAATTATTGAATCTGTCCAATTACTTTTGGTCCCTTTAAAAACAGTGTGGCACATGTTAAGGAGCTGAAACTCTTAAACCCTTCATCCAATTTTAATGTGGATACCCTCAAATGAAAGCTGAAAGTCTGAACTTCAACTGCGTCTGAATTGTTTTGTTTAAAATTCATTGTGGTAATGTCTATAACCAAAAATAGAAAAATGTTGTTTCTGTCCAAATATATATGGACCTAACTGTATGTTGGAGCGGTTGTGTGAGCAGCAGCAAGCAGTAATGGAGTACCAGCTGCATCAGGCGCAAAGAAGTCGCACTCCGCGCCGTTCAGACTTCACAACCACAGAGTGGGCCACTATGAAGGACGTCTGCCAGGTTTTGCGTCCCTTCGATTATTCCACGCGGATGGCGAGTGCAGATGATGCACTAGTCAGCATGACTGTCCCCCTTATCTGCCTGCTTGAAAAATCACTGCAAGCGCTAAGGGATGATGTTGTGGAAGAGGTGGAGGATGAGGATTCACCATTTCCATCATCTTCTGGACAGTCAGCGCCACGTGGTTCCTCACAAATGCGTAGGCAGGGGACACTTTGTGAGGAGGAGTCAATGGAGGAGGAAGACATCCATCCAGAGGAGGGAGTTACACAATTGTCCAGTAGTCAGTGTGTACAGCGAGGGTGGGGTGATGACGAGCGGGCAGAGATCACGCCTCAAGCAGGGGACAGCGTTTCTTGGCCACTTGGCAGTCTGCAGCACATGGTTGATTACATGCTGCAGTGCCTTAGAAACGACCGCCGCATCGCCCACATTCTCAACATGTCTGATTATTGGGTGTTCACCCTCCTCGATCCTCGCTACCGGGACAATGTACAAAGCCTCATCACACCGTTGAACCGGGAGCATAAAATGCGGGAGTACCAAGACACACTGGTGAATTCCATCATCTTCTCCAGTCCAACTGAGAGAAGTGCTGCTAGTGCATTCCAAAGCAGCTCAGTGCGTCCAGGCAGTGGTGGAGGCTCTGCACAAAGAGGGAGCAGAAGCAGTGCCTCTGCCCACGGCAAGACCAGTATGGCCCAACTGTGGCACAGTTTTGTGTGCTCGCCACAAATGTCTACACCATCACAGGCGGCTCCAGTCAGCAGGAGGCAACGGTTCCGTCAGATGGTGACAGACTACATGTCTTGCCCTCTTGCTGTACTCCCAGACGGCTCTTCCCCTTTCAAGTTTTGGGTCTCTAAGCTGGATACATGGCCAGAGCTAAGCCAGTATGCATTGGAGGTGCTGGCTTGCCCTGCGGCTAGTGTATTATCGGAACGCGTCTTTAGTGCTGCAGGTGGTATACTAACAGACCGTCGCATGCTACTATCCTCCGAGAACGTTGACCGGCTTACTTTTCTGAAAATGAACCAGGCCTGGATCTCGCAGGAATTTGCCACTCCTCTTCCTGATTAAATAATAGGGTGTCATCCAGGTCTCCTGTTGTGTTCATCTTTCTACCACCTGAACTGTAATTCCTGGACTCCAACACCGCCAGTTGAGGCTCAGAAGTGCCGTTTGCACAGTCAAAACATACGACCCAGTGTTATTGGGTGTCAGTAACGTCAGCTGATCCCCAGCTGTGTAGCTGGCAATGTGTCCTGTGACCGCCACGCTGACACAACAACTCCTCCGCGTTGTTTAATTCTGTCCCGGAGCCAGCGCTGTTATCCCTTGGCCAGGCAGACTTTGCGGTGCCCGTCTTCTGACATCATTTGGTGTCAGGCTGGCTGCGCCTGTGCAGCCGTGCTGGACGAGATCCCGCCTCGCAGTGTCTTCTGATTTAAACACACTGCGGGCCTGGGATCCATGGGCATGCGCAGTGCATATCTTCACCTCCGCCTCCCACTCATCTCCCTCCACCTTCTTCAGACTGTGCGCTGTCAGCTGATCCCTAATAGCATGCCACAGCCGTGACACCGCACAGTCTGAAGAAGCCGGAGGGAGGGGAGTGAGAGGCGAGGATATGCACTGCGCATGGCCATGGATCCTAGGCCCGCGGTGGGATTACATTAGACGACACTGCGAGGCGGGATCTCGGCCAGCGCGGCCGCACAGGCGCAGCCAGCCTGACACCAAATGATGTCAGAAGACGGGCACCGCAAAGTGCGCCTGGCCAAGGGATAACATAACAGCACAGGCTCCGGGACGGAATCAAACAACGCTGAGGAGGCGGCGCATGGCACCAAGGGGGTAGGAATGATGGCTGGGCTGCGTCACATTACAAAGGAAAGTCCCACCTCCGGGACGGTCTCACGGTTTCAGGGGACACATTTTATAAGTGTTTAGTTCTGTGTTTGCAAGGAGCATAATGAAAAGAGCCACCACCTTTTCCTTTGGCATCCTTTGTGATGCAAAAGCTGGCTCTTTCAGCTACAAACGCCTTTTGGGGGGGGGGGGGTTAAAGGTTCCCTTTCGACTTGCTCCAATCAGGCTTCGGCCTAAACGGTGTTCCTCTGCACCTCCTGCTGTCCCTGGGCTCCAACACCGCTAGTTGGTGCCTGGAAGTGCTGTCCGCACAGTCAGTTGCTCCTCTGTTATTGGTGTTCAGTAACGTCAGCTGCTCCCCTGCTGTGTGTGCTGCAATACCTCCTATCTGCTCCGCCTGCTGTCCCTGGGCTCCAACACCGCTAGTTGTTGTCTGGAAGTGCTGTCCGCACAGTCAGTTGCTCCTCTGTTATTGGGGTTCAGTAACGTCAGCTGCTCCCCTGCTGTGTGTGCTGCAATACCTCCTACCTGCTGTGCTGTCCGCACAGTCAACAGTCGCTCCTCTGTTATTGGGGTTCAGTCACGTCAGCTGCTCCCCTGCTGTGTGTGCTGCAATACCTCCTATCTGCTCCTCCTGCTGTCCCTGGGCTCCAACACTGCTGGTTGCTGCCCGGAAGTGCTGTTTGCACAGAGCCAAACACCTCGCCAATGTGTTAGTGGGGTTCAGTAACGTCAGCTGCTCCCCTGCTGTGTAGCCGGCAACGTGTCATGCGACCGCCACAACTCAAATTTAAGGGAACCTGCCCACCCCCACCCCCCCAGGCGTTTGTTACTGAAAGCCACCTTGTGCAGCAGTAATGCTGCAGAAGGAAAAGGTGGCTCTTTTAATTATGCTCCTTTCAAAGGCTTAACTACACACTTATGAAATGTGTCTCCTCACACCGTTTAACCATCCCGGAGGTGGGACTTTCCTTTGTAATGTGACGCAGCCCAGCCGTCATTCCTACCCCCTTGGTGCCATGCGCCGCCTCCTCAGCGTTGTTTGATTCTGTCCTGGAGCCTGCGCTGTTATGTTATCCCTTGGCCAGGCACACTTAGCGCTGCCCGTCTTCTGACATCATTTGGTGTCAGGCTGGCTGCGCCTGTGCAGCCGCGCTGGACGAGATCCCGCCTCGTAGTGTCTTCTGATTTAATCACACTGCGGGCCTGGGATCCATGGGCATGCACAGTGCATATCTTCACCTCCGCCTCTCACTCATCTCCCTCCACCTTCTTCAGACTGTGCGCCGTCAGCTGATCCCTAATAGCATGCCATGGCCGTGACACCGCACAGTCTGAAGAAGCCGGAGGGAGGGGAGTGAGAGGCGAGGATATGCACTGCGCATGGCCACGGATCCCAGGCCCGCGGTGGGATTATATTAGACGACACTGCGAGGTGGGATCTCGGCCAGCACGGCCGCACAGGCGCAGCCAGCCTGACTCCAAATGATGTCAGAAGATGGGCAGCGCTAAGTGTGCCTGGCCAAGGGATAACATAACAGCGCAGGCTCCGGGACAGAATCAAACAACGCTGAGGAGGCGGCGCACAGGGGGTAGGAATGACGGCTGGGCTGCGTCACATTACAAAGGAAAGTCCCACCTCTGGGACGGTTTAACGGTGTGAGGGGACACATTTCATAAGTGTCTAGTTCAGCCTTTGAAAGGAGCATAATTAAAAGAGCCACCTTTTCCTTTTGCATCATTAGTGCTGTACAAGATGGCTCTTTCAGCAACAAACGTCTGGGGTGGGGGTTAAAGGTTCCCTTTCAACTTGCTCCAGTGCAGGCTTCGGCCTACACTCTGCTCCTCCTGCTGACCCCGGGCTCTAACACCGCCAGTTGGCGCCCGGAAGTGCTAGCTGCACAGAGAAAAACACCCGCCAATGTGTCAGTGGGGTTCAGCAACGCCAGCTGTTCCCCTGCTGTGTAGCCGGCATCGTGTCCTGCAAATGCCACGCAGACACAACAGACCTAAAACTGCCTCCAGTGCAGGCTTCGGCCTACACCCTGCTCCCTCTCCTCCTGCTGTCCCTGGGCTCTAACACCGCCAGTTGGTGCCTGGAAGTGCTGGATGCACAGAGAAAAACACCAGCCAATGTGTCAGTGGGGTTCAGTAACGCCAGCTGTTCCCTGTTGTGAATTCTGTTCTTGGGCTCCCTCCGGTGGTTGTAAGTGGTAACGCTGCTGTCTGTCCTTCACAGCAGTTATCAGGTGTGTCCACTCTGGACTGGGCTATTTAGTCTGGCTTCACCCTTTAGTCAGTGCCAGTTGTCCATTGTTTCTGGAGGATTCACATCCCTTCATGGTTTCTCCTGCTTCCTGGTCTTTTCACCAAGATAAGTTCTGCTTGTTTTGCAGCCCACATTTTGTGGGCCTCATTGTTCAGTGCATTTCATGTTTTTTCTAGTCCAGCTTAATCTGTGTAAGGATTTATGCAGTCAAGCTGGAATCTCTGGAGAGGCAGATATACCCTCCATGTCTTTAGTTAGATGTGGAGTTTTTTGTATTTTCTGTGGTGGATATTTCCTAGTATTTTAATACTGACCGCATAGTTCTCTGTCCTATTTAGCTAGATTGGCCTCCTTTGCTAAATCCTGTTTTCAGCCTGTGTATGTTTTTTCCTCTCCTCTCACAGTCAATATTTGTGGGGGGCAGCCTATCCTTTGTGAATTTTCTCTGAGGCGAGATAGTTTTCCCTTTTCTATCTATAGGGTTAAATAGTCCTCCGGCTGTGTCGAGGTGTGTAGGATCAGTAGGTACATCCCACGGCTACTTCTAGTTGCGGTGTTAAGTTCAGGGTCCGCGGTCAGTACAGATACCACCTTCTCCAGAGTACGTCCAATGCTACTCCTAGGCCACCAGATCATAACAGTTCCCCTGCTGTGTAGCCGGCATCGTGTCCTGCAAACGCCACGCAGACACAAGAACTGAAATTGAAGGGAACCTGTCCCCCCCCAGGTGTTTGTATGTATAACAGCCACCTTGTACAACAGTAATGCTGCATTTGTACAAGGTGGTTCATTAAGTTACTCTCCTTGCACACGCCGAACGCAACACGTCTAAAATGTGTCCCCTGAGACCATTAAACCGTCCCTGAGGTGTGACTTTCCTTTGTAATGACACGCGACCCCCCTGGTAGCGCAGCCCTTCTTCTGATATCATTGTTTGGCTGGGTGCGCCTCTGCGGCCTCCCTGCCTGACAAAACGCCCCTCGATGTCTTATTTATTTTGACTGCGAGGGTGTGATTGACGGGCATGAGTAGTGCATATCTTCGCCTGTTGTCACTCATCTCCTGCCTTCTTCAGACTGTACGGCTTCATGGCCGTGGCATGTGATAAGGGATCAGCTGACGCCGCACAGTCTGAAGCAGGTGTAAGGACACGAGTGTGAGAGGCGAACATATTGACTGCGCAAGGCCATGAATCCCAGCCCCGCAGTGTGAATTACTGAAAAGACACTGCGAGGCTGGGATTCATGGGCATCGCGAACTGCACCGGCCGACATGAAATGATGTCAGAAGCCGGGCAGCGCTAACAGCGCATGTCCAAGGGATAACACGACAGCGCAGACTCCTGTACAGCAAATAACGACGCTCAGGAGGCTGCGCCCAGCACCAAGGTGGGATTTTTGACAGCTGTGCTGTGTCTCATTACGAAGGGAACTCCCGCCTCCAAGACAGATTGACTGTATAAGGGCCAAAATGTTTCATTCAGCTTGTGCAAGGAACAAAATTAAAAGAGCAACCTTTGACTTGTGCAGCATTACTGCTGCACAAGGTGGCTCTTCTAGTTTGTAACACCTGAGGGGGGGGTTAAAGGTTACCTTTAAAATTCAATTAGGCTTCGGCCTACACTCTGCTCATCCCGCAGAGCCTGGGCTCTAACACCGCCAGTTGGTGCCCGGAAGTGCTAGCTGCACAGAGAATAACACCAGCCACTCTGTCAGTGGGGTTCAGCACCGCCAGCTGTTCCCCTGCTGTGTAGCTGGCAACGTGTCCTGCAAAAGCCACGCAGACACAAAGCTGCCACCAGTGCAGGCTTCGGCCTACACTCTGCTGCCTCTGCTCCTCCTGCTGAGCCTGGGCTCTAACACCGCCAGTTGGCGTCCGGAAGTGCTAGCTGCACAGAGAAAAACAGCCAATGTGTCAGTGGGGTTCAGTAACGCAAGCTGTTCCCCTGCTGTGTAGCCGGCAACGTGTCCTGCAAGAGCCACGCAGACACAAGAACTGAAATTGAAGGGAACCTGTCCCCCCCAGGCGTTTGTATGTATTACAGCCACCTTGTACAGCAGTCATGCTGCATTTGTGCAAGGTGGCTCATAAACTTATTCTCCTTGCACACGTGGAACTGAACACGTCTAAAATGTGTCCCCTGAGACCATTAAAACGTCCCTCAGGTGTGACTTTCCGTTGCAATGACACGCTGCACCCCCCTTGGTAGCGCTGCCCGCCTTCTCTCATAATTGTTTGGCTGGCTACGCCTCTGCGGCAGCCCTGCCCGACACAACGCCCCTCGGTGTCTAATTTCTTTAGACTGCGAGGGTGTGATTGATGGGCATGAGCAGTGCCCATCTTCGCCTGGAACTTATCTCCTTCCACCTTCTTCACACTGTGCGGCCTCATGGCCGTGGCATGCCATAAGGGATCAGCTGGCGCCGCACAGTCTGAAGCAGGTGTAAGGACCCGAGTGAGAGACGAACATATGTACTGCGCAAGGCCATGAATCCCAGCCCCGCAGTGTGAAACAATGTAAAGACACTGCGGGGCTGGGATTCATGGGCATCGTGAACCGCACCAGCCGACATCAAATGATGTCAGAAGACGGGCAGCGCATGGCCAAAGGATAACGCAACAGCGCAGACTCCTGTACAGCAAAATACGATGCTCAGGAGGCCGCGCCAAGCACCAAGGTGGTATTTTTGCCAGCTGTGCTGCGTCTCATTAAGAAGGGAACTCCCGCCTCCAAGACAGTTTGACTGTATAAGGGCCTAAATGTTGTACGTGTTTCATTCAGCGTGTGCAAGGAACAAAATTAAAAGATCAACCTTTGACTTGGGCAGCATTACTGCTGCCCAAGGTGTGGCTCTTCTAGTTTGTAACACCTGAGGGGGGGTTACAGGTTACCTTTAAAATTGGTTCAATTAGGCTTTGGCCTACACTCTGCTCCCCCTGCAGAGCCTGGGCTCTAACACCGCCAGTTGGTGCCCGGAAGTGCTGGCTGCACAGAGAAAAACACCAGAAAATGTGTCAGTGGTTTTCAGTAACGCCAGCTGTTCCCCTGCTGTGTAGCCGGCAACGTGTCCTGCAGACACAAAGCTGCCGCCAGTGCAGGCTTCGGCCTACACTCTGCTCCCTCTCCTCCTGCTGACCCTGGGCTCTAACACCACCAGTTGGCGCCCGGAAGTGCTAGCTGCACAGAGAAAAACACTAGCCAATGTGTCAGTGGGGTTCAGCAACGCCAGCTGTTCCCCTGCTGTGTAGCCGGCATCGTGTCCTGCAAACGCCACGCAGACACAAGAACTGAAATTGAAGGGAACCCTTCCCCCCCAGGCGTTGGCATGTATAACAGCCACCTTGTACTGCAGTAATGCTGTATTTGTACAAGGTGGCTCATTAAGTTACTCTCCTTGCACACGCCGAACGCAACACGTCTAAAATGTGTCTCCTGAGACCATTAAACCGTCCCTGAGGTGTGACTTTCCTTTGTAATGACACGCTGCACCCCCCTTGGTAGCGCTGCCCGTCTTCTGACATCATTGTTTGGCTGGCTGCGCCTCTGCGGCCGCCCTGCCCGACACAACGCCCCTCGGTGTCTTATTTTGACTGCGAGGGTGTGATTGACGGGCATGAGCAGTGAATATCTTCGCCTGTTGTCACTCACCTCCTTCTGCCTTCTTCAGACTGTACGGCTTCATGGCCGTGGCATGCGATAAGGGATCAGCTGACGCCGCACAGTCTGTAGCAGGTGTAAGGACACGAGTGAGAGGCGAACATATGTACTGCGCAAGGCCATGAATCCCAGCCCCGCAGTGTGAATTAATGAAAAGACACTGCGGGGCTGGGATTCATGGGCATCGCGAACCGCACCAGCCGACATGAAATGATGTCACAAGACGGGCAGCACTAACAGCGCATGGCCAAGGGATAACACAACAGCGCAGACTCCTGTACAGCTAATAAGGACGCTCAGGAGACTGCGCCCAGCACCAAGGTGGGATTTTTGACAGCTGTGCTGCGTCTCATTAAGAAGGAAAGTCACGCCTCCAAGACAGTTTGACTGTATAAGGGGCTAAATGTTATACGTGTTTCTTTAAGCGTGTGCAAGGAGCAAAATTAAAAGAGCAACCTTTGACTTGTGCAGCATTACAGCTGCACAAGGTGTGGCTCTTCCAGTTTGTAACACCTGAGGGGGGTTAAAGGTTACCTTTAAAATTGGTTCAATTAGGCTTCGGCCTACACTCTGCTCCCTCTCCTCCTGCTGACCCTGGGCTCTAACACCGCCAGTTGGCGCCCGGAAGTGCTGGCTGCACAGAGAAAAACACCAGCCAATGTGTCAGTGGGGTTCAGTAATGCCAGCTGTTCCCCTGCTGTGTAGCCGGCAACGTGTCCTGCAAACGCCACGCAGACACAGAGCTGCCGCCAGTGCAGGCTTCGGCCTACACTCTGCTCCCTCTCCTCCTGCTGACCCTGGGCTCTAACACCGCCAGTTGGCGCCCGGAAGTGCTAGCTGCACAGAGAAAAACACCAGCCAATGTGTCAGTGGGGTTCAGCAACGCCAGCTGTTCCCCTGCTGTGTAGCCGGCATCGTGTCCTGAAAATGCCATGCAGACACAACAGACCTCCAAATGCCTCCAGTGCAGGCTTCGGCCTACACTCTGCTCCCCCTGCTGACCCTTTGCTCCAACCCCACTAGTTGGGGCTTTAAGAAGACAAGCTTGAATAGGTCCCCATCCTGGTTCCAGTACCGTCAGCTGATTCCGGGCAGAGCCTTTGGCTTAGGTGCCTCCCTCTGGGTATCCGAGTTCCACCAACGTCAGGTGGTCCTTGGTAGTGCTTTCAGGCACGGGTACCTCCTGCTTAGTAACCGGGTTCCAGTAACGTCAGCTGGTCCTCGGTAGTTCCATTGGCTCTTGGACCTTCGGGTAGCCATCCGAGTTCCAGTTCCATCAGCTGTTTCTCGGCATTTTCTCAGCCTTCTTGTACCTTTTGCTACATTTCCAAGTTCAAGACCCTAAAGACGATGACCCGGAAGACCACCCCTAAGATGACGACGACACCAGAGACGACAACCACTGAGATGACGACGACCCTGGAGACTACGACGACGACATGGGAGACCAAGAAGCAGAAGAACAAGAGGCTGCAGAACAAAGAGCAGAAGAACATTAAGCATAACACTAAATATCAGAGCAAAAGATATTATCTAAATTATAAGCAGAAGAAGACTAAGCAGTGTATGGGGGTGAGTCCGTTCCTCCTCTTGGTGCCCCTGGAAAAAGCCTGATGCTGCAGGCCAAACTGAACGCGGACAAATGTAACTCTTTTGTGACAGGCAGAACGGAAGGTGTAATCTTCAAACTTTTATAGATAACAACTACGGGAATGCCTGTCACAAATAAGAATATGATGAAGAATTTGAATATGAAGAAGAATAATAGTTAAATAAAAAGAATATGAACAATGTAACAAAAAAAAATTATAGGTAGAAGATGAAGAAGAAGATGAAGAAGGTGAAGAAGAAGTTGATGTCAAAGATGCTGATGATGATGATGAAGAAGAAAGTGTGGGAGAAGTAAAAAAAGAGGATGAAGGGCGTGGAAGTAGTGAAACATCAATATCTGACAAAATAAAAAAAATCTTAACATAGTCAATATCTTTGTAACTCTGAACGGCTTAAAAAAAAAATTAAAATTCCTGCTATTCTATTTGATTGGGCTAAACCTCTATGCCTTTAATGTCTCCGCCACCTCCCCCAATACATCCTACATTATTCTTAGTTGTTTTCCTTCATGTAGAATGAACCTACAAAGAAAAAAAGGGTTTATTTTAATTCCGATATTTTCGTCCCATTGACTTGCATTGGTATTGGGTATCGGCGAGATCCGATATTTTGCTGGTATCGGCCGATACCTTCCGATACCGATACTTTCCGATATCGGAAGGTATCGCTCAACACTAGCTATGACCCCAGACATCCTGCGGAGTACATTCAATAATATGGAATGGTGCATCTGGAGCGCCCCCACACCGCCGCAGGGCCGAGGGGTACCCGGAGCCGGGCCTCTGGGATCTCAGTCCTGGGGTTGTCACGGTGGCTAGACCCGGTCCGTGGCCCTGTCTGTCAGTGGGGGACGTCCGGTGAAATAAGTGGTGTTGTAACGGTGCAGTTGTGGGGTGCAGGTCGCGATAAATAATGAGGACACCAGGTTGCAGTCTCTTTACCTCTTTACTGAAGATCTCTGGGTCCTCAATCCAGAATACGGCTCACCAGGCTGCGCAAGTCCGGCCGGTCCAATGACACTTCCAGAGTTCTCTTCACAGGAGGAAATCTGTGCCTTCCCCCTAGCGCTATGTGTTGTAGTCCTTCCCTGCTGTGCTTACGGAAAGTACCCCACAACTGTTGTGTCTGTTTCTGATGTTCCCTCACAACTCGACTAGATGATGTTCTGCTAATCCTCCGTCCCTCCCTGAGGTTCGGGTAGGAACGGCACCCGTTTGACGGGTAGGCCTGGAGTTCTTCCGGGACCCTAGAGACGCCCCTCTCCCACAATTGCCTCCCAAGACTTCATAGGTGATTTGAGTTAGACAGCCCGCCTGAGACTGACTGTCCTGCCGCTGTTTGGAGTATTGCTTGAAGCTGAATGTTGTTCTACTCCCTCGGCGTTCCGGCCACCGGTATTGCGCCTCAGTAGGATGTTGCTTCGGTCTTACAGCACGACTCCTACTGGTATTTCTCCTTTGCTTGATCCCGTTTCTCACTCAGCACAATCTATCTCTCTTCTAATCCTTTCTTGGGCACCGCCGCTACCTGGAGCAGGCACGGTCCCGTTACGTTCGTTCTTGTTGCCAAGCCTCTGTCAGGATCCCACCCCTGACAGAGACCCTACTGTATCTTCCCCTACAACACCCTCTGCCACAAGGTGTTGCCTGGTTCCAACCCAGTCAGCTTTCTGATCTAACTTCCTGCCTGACCCCCAGTTTACCCACTATGGTGGGGAGTGGCCTAATGAATAGCACCCTTAGCTCCCCCGGAGGCCCGGCTGTGAAATGTATTGGTGTCTGTGATACCTGATCAGATGAACTCCTTCAGTGCCATCGGACGCACCATAGCTCCCCATAGTGGCGAAGCCACAGTACTGCAACGACCAGGACTCTGGGGCGCTGCACATCAGTTTATCAGGAAGACATGAAGGCCATACCAACTTCTAAAGCGGAATGCTGTTGTCATGTTCTGTTAAGTAGAAAGTATTAAGAATGAACTTTGCATAGTTTTCACTTTTTAGGGTGCGTTTTACAAGCCTGACAGCACTTTGTT
This sequence comes from Ranitomeya variabilis, assembly GCF_051348905.1. Taxonomy (NCBI): domain Eukaryota; kingdom Metazoa; phylum Chordata; class Amphibia; order Anura; family Dendrobatidae; genus Ranitomeya; species Ranitomeya variabilis. The sequence goes on from NC_135233.1 coordinate 552,682,057, forward strand.
ATCTTGATTTATCCATCACACTCCCTTGGGTCCTTTAAAGACATTAGTCTTTCTTATTTGATTTCCTATAAGGCTAGTCATGAGTATGTTCCAGTAGATCGGAAAGTTGAATTGGGAACCCACGCTGGACAGCAACAGCTATGGGAATAAATCAGAGGGGCTGCTATATAACTCACTAACAGAGAGACAAGACCACAGTACTATCTGTGCCCGTGTATTTCAGTAGTTAACGGATGTCTCATTCTACTAGCCCAAACAGAAGCTGTGTAATGGAATCGGTCACCAGGTACATGCTGCTCAGTCTCAGGGCAGCATGGAACTGGGTAAGGAATTCTGATTTCTGAGCAGTGTCATTTTAACAGATTGCAGTTTTCATAGGAGCAGTTTTATTTGCCAGGCTTCTTAATGATATATATATTTTTTAATATAACCCTGCACCATAGATAGGAAGAAAACAAAATGTCAATGTTGGGGGGGGGGGGGGGGGGTGTCAGTATAGCCGAAGCTTGGTAGTATCAAGGATTACATATCAGGAGCCCATCATTGAGAGCACTAGCAGAGCTACAGCAGAAAGTGCAGTAAGTGAGCCAGCACTGAATCAAGGTTTCTGCCCATACTATGCGGCTCTTCGATAGGGCAGGATCTCATTAAGGTTCATTTCTTCCCATAAATATGGGTGCCGATTGCCCATATAAGAAAACAATAGACACTTGTTTAACCCCTTTGCACATATGGATGTTAACTGTGCACCCCCGATGGATGTGACCCCATGTCTCTGGGGCTCAGGTGCTGAGCTCCCTCCAAATGCCGGCTATAACAGAAGGCCGGCATCTGTCTAAAACAGATGGAGTAGAGACCTGGCTGTGGCTAATAACACACACACATGGTGCAGCAGTGTTTGTTGAAGTCTGATCTATCAACCTATTAGGCTGGGGTCACACATGGCGTAAGAAAATACGCCACGTATTATACGTCCGTACTACGGCCGTAATACGGAGAAATGTCCCCAAAATATTGATCCGTAGTCAGGGTGTTTCAGCGTATTTTGCGCATGGCATCCTCCGTATGTAATCCGTATGGCATCCGTACTGCGAGATTTTCGCGCAGGCTTGCAAAACCGACATCTAATGGATTTATGTGCTCAAATGTTAGGGAAAACATATATACAGTATATATATATATATATATATATATATATGTCATTGAGACACATATATATATATTCTGTATTTAGATTTCATTCAGCGCGATATCTGTGAACAGCCGGTAATTCAATTGCCGGCTTTGCATTTCTCCTGCACAAACCCGACATGATATGAGACATGATTACATACAGTAAACCATCTCATATCCCCTTTTTTTTTGCAGATTCCACACTACTAATGTTAGTAGTGTGTATGTGCAAAATTTCAGCGCTGTAGCTGCTGAAATAAAGGGTTAAATGGCGGAAAAAATTGGCGTGGGCTCCCGCGCAATTTTCTCCGCCAGAGTGGTAAAGCCAGTGACTGAGGGCAGATATTAATAGCCAGGAGAGGGTCCATGGTTATTGGCCCCCCCCGGCTACAAACATCTGCCCCCAGCCACCCCAGAAAAGGCACATCTGGAAGATGCGCCTATTCTGGCACTTGGCCACTCTCTTCCCACTCCCTGTAGCGGTGGGATATGGGGTAATGAAGGGTTAATGCCACCTTGCTATTGTAAGGTGACATTAAGCCAGATTAATAATGGAGAGGTGTCAATTATGACACCTATCCATTATTAATCCAATTGTAGGAAAGGGTTAAAAAACACACACACACACACACACATGATTACAAAGTAGTTTAATGAAATAAACACAGCGGTTGTTGTAATAATTTATTGTTCTCCCATTCCATTTCCAGGCCCTCGCTTGGCAACATAATAAACGCACAAGATACATACCTTCTGCTGTCAGATCTCGTCCCACGAAGTAATCCATCTGAAGGGGTTAACTAATATTACAGGCAGGAGCCCTGCAAATGCAGCTGTGCTCCGTGCTTGTAATCCCCGGGGAATGAATGAAATGTAGGTCATTGACCTACATTTCCTTCAGTCGCGGTGATGCGCCCCTGCTGGATGTTCTCATGAACTGCAGCCTGGGAACTTTTTCCCACGCTCCAGGTCATATGAGGACATCCACCAGGGGGCGCATCACCGCGACTGAAGGAAATGTAGGTCAATGACCTACATTTCATTCATTCCCCGGGGATTACAGGCACGGAGCACAGCTGCATTTGCAGGGCTCCTGCCTGTAATATTAGTTAACCCCTTCAGATGGATTACTTCGTGGGACGAGATCTGACAGCAGAAGGTATGTATTTTGTGCGTTTATTATGTTGCCAAGCGAGGGCCTGGAAATGGAATGGGAGAACAATAAATTATTACAACAACCGCTGTGTTTATTTCATTAAACTACTTTGTAATCATGTGTGTGTGTGTTTTTTAACCCTTTCCTACAATTGGATTAATAATGGATAGGTGTCATAATTGACGCCTCTCCATTATTAATCTGGCTTAATGTCACCTTACAATAGCAAGGTGGCATTAACCCTTCATTACCCCATATCCCACCGCTACAGGGAGTGGGAAGAGAGTGGCCAAGTGCCAGAATAGGCGCATCTTCCAGATGTGCCTTTTCTGGGGTGGCTGGGGGCAGATGTTTTTAGCCACGGGGGGGCCAATAACCATGGACCCTCTCCTGGCTATTAATATCTGCCCTCAGTCACTGGCTTTACCGCTCTGGCGGAGAAAATTGCGCGGGAGCCCACGCCAATTTTTTCCGCCATTTAACCCTTTATTTCAGCAGCTACAGCGCTGAAATTTTGCACATACACACTACTAACATTAGTAGTGTGGAATATGCAACAAAAAAGGGGATATGAGATGGTTTACTGTATGAAAACCATGTCTCATATCCTGTCGGGTTTGTGCAGGAGAAATGAAAAGCCGGCAATTGAATTACCGACTTTTCACTAACAGCGCTGCGTATTTCTCGCAAGTCACACTGCAGGTCCGTGTGGAATCCGTATTTTTCGCGCCCCCATAGACTTTCATTGGCGTATTATTTGCGCAGTACGCTGACAAACGCAGCATGCTGCGATTTTGTACGGCCGTAGAAAGCCGTATAATACTGAACCGTAATATACGGCTAATAGGAGCAGCCCCATTGAGAATAATTGTGCCGTATGTAATGCGAGTTTTACGGACGTAGTTTCTGCGCTCTTACGTCCGTAAAACTCGCATGTGTGACCCCAGCCTTAAAAGTAATTAAGCTGATCAGTAATTTTTTTTTTTTTTTTTTTTTTTTATAAAATACAAATTATATATACATACACAGCAAGTACATATGAATGACGTCTTACAAGTATAATGAACGCATCAATCTTGATACAACTCTATTGCGCAAGTTAAATACAGAGTCAATTTCTCCACCAAGTCACCCAGCTTTATTTTTTTTATATCACTCAGTTTGCAATAATGTAAAGCCTCAAATGAGCAACTGCCAACTCATTAACTGAACCATCCAGCGGAGGTAAAAGGTTGGCAGAATGCTCTAACACAGGACATGTGATATTGCCCAAACAACTGCAGTACAGAGAGTTCTTTTGGCATGACAATTAAGATGGGGCATCCCTCCCTTCTTGATGAGAAAAGAAGTTGTGAACTCCACCCCAAGCAGGTAAGGCTACTTTCACACTAGCGTCGTGCACTGCACGTCGCTATGCGTCGTTTGGTTGAAAAAACGCATCCTGCAAAAGTGCTTGCAGGATGCGTTTTTTCACCATTGATTTGCATTAGCGTCGCATTGCGACTCTTTGCCACACGTCGCAACCGTCGTGCGACGGTGGCGCCGTGTTGTGGTAGACCGTCGGCTGCAAAAAACGTTACATGTAACGTTTTTTGCTGCCGACGGACTGCCATTTCCGACCGCGCATGCGCGGCCGGAACTCCGCCCCCACCTCCCCGCACCTCACAATGGGGCGGCGGATGCGCTGGAAAAATGCATCCGCTGCCCCCGTTGTGCGGCGCATTCACTGCTAGCGTCGGTACGTCGGCCCGACGCACTGCGACGGGCCGCGTACGACGCTAGTGTGAAAGTAGCCTAAGATGAGCTCATAGTAGATGGAGATCTACACAATACTGCTTGGGATTGAAACGTTCATTCCCGCATCCCCACTTCTTACACCAGAGTTACAATACAGTAGAAATAAGTGGCAAACTCAGCAGAATTGTGTAGCAAAATGATATATATTTTGTATTTTTTTGGCGCCAGATGACACATGGGGACAATAGCCGTGTCATACTTTACCTTAGATAGAATGTGTCAAGATGAAAATAACCTGTTTGCAGGACGCATTCTTTTATCAAGGAATCAGTCCTTTGATTTGATCGTAATGACTCTAGTATAACCATTTTCTCTTACTGTTGACAAATGATTGCGGCACCCCAGGGTCCTGGTCGTTGCAGTGGTATTGCTTTCCTCTCGGGGAGAGTGATGCTACGTTTGGAGGCAAGGAAGGATAACTGCATCCAGGTATCACAAACATGCAACACACATTCACACTCCAGGCCACCAGGGGGAGCTCCTGCTCCTATTTATTAGGATAGATATAGAGATAGATATAGATATATATATATATATATATATCTCTGGTAGTCTGTAAGGATAGTTAGTTAGTTGCTGGCTGAGCTCAGCTCAGTTAGTTCCAGACCGGAGTCTGAGGAGGACAGAGGGTCAAAGGAGCTTTGCATGCCCTCAGAGCTGTAGCTCCCAGAAAGAGACATTGAAAGACAGAATTGTATTGCAGTGAGCGTGAAGGAAGTCGAAGCAAAGGAGAGGATACCAGAAGGGGACCAGCCATGCTCAGGCTGCCTCCTTGTGAGGCGCAACATCCTGGTAGCCAGAACACCGAGGGAGTAAGGACCTCTACGCCTTATTTCAGAGACTGGCAGGACAGCTAATTGCAGGTTACCTGTCCGCACCTACACCCAGGAGGCACAGTGACACCTACAGAGCCGGCTTATCTAAGAGACCCTATAAACAGGCTCAAGTCACCAGTCATACGGGTTTTATCCTATATGGGGGACAGAGAGAGCACAAAGCATCGCATCTGTGAGACCCTTATGTGAAGCCATAGGCAGTAAGGGACTACACCACCGCAGTGCAAGGGAAGGCTACTGATTTCCACCTGGACAAGGGAACTCTGGACTTGCCTCCCAACCGGCCGGACTCTGCCTGCCCTGTGATCTGGTGCCCTGGACTGTGGATGCTGAAGTCTTCAGTAAAGAGACTGCAACCTTGTGTCCTCGTTCTTCTCTGCGCCTCTCACCATACCACCATCTACATACTTGGAAGCCCTGGGGACATACTTCACCTGTGGGAAGGTATACCATCTAGCTGCCATAACATCACCCCAGAGGACCCCTTAAAGCAGCATCGGTCACCCTGACCGAATACCACAGGTGGCGTCACGAACACAAACTTTATCCCTTTAAAGACCTTACCCTTTTATACGGACGTCCCAGGGCCAAAGACCGGGTCAGCCACCGTGACATCCCCCCTGTGAACCGCAGGACCCGGTACCGAGTACCCCACTGCCCTTGGGGGGGCGATCCATGATAACATTAATGACACTACAAATGCTAAAGATAGGTGCCTAAAACCTCAAGTAGCTGTTGATTGAAAACATGTTTCAGCCGATATATGTGTGCATGGAGACCATATGGCCATCTGTTTGGTCCAGCCAGACATGCATGATATTCCTACAGTCTGCTGCCAGATATCTCGTGGTGTATTCTAGTATCTCCTGGGAGAACAAAAGTAGGAAGAGTTGAAATGTAACAAGCCTCATACTTCCTCCCAAAATAATCAAAATACCCTCATACCTATTACATGTACAGGCAACTTTTCTTTAATATGTATGGGGACTTTAGGGATGCCATGTGATTTCAACTGCATGGACTTTTGGGCTGTTCATAAGCGACAGTGGTAATGGGGTTAAGAACCACTAAAGCTAGTAATACAGCTCAGTGCGACTCGTACTCAGTTCCGTAAGACATTCTGTACTTGTCTTGACGGCAGGTTAATGAGTGTAAAGATCGGATTTATTTTAATGTGTTGTAATTAGCATGTACATAGTACATTATGTATAAGAAATTAATTCCATCTAATTGCTATATTCTAGTCTGCCATTAAGCAATACCGGAATTCTCGTCCGTCTTCTCCAGTCTTAACAAGGAGTACAAGATTAGACAAGATGTTTTGTAGGTCACAGATTTTAAATATTAGCTGGAAAGGGACTCTCCCCAAAAAGTGGGTCACACATTGCAGTTATGACATCATAAAGTTTTCACCTTTTACAAACTATATACTGTAGGAAAATGCTGCAGCAACAGAAGTTATTAAAGCAGTACTCCTGCTTCCAAAGTTTATCCTTGTGGATAACTCCTGCGCTGCTGATTTATTGAAGACATCAATCCAAGGGTGTTCTTAATAAATTAAAGTTTTTTTATTCAACGCGTTTCAATGTGACAAGCGCTTCTTTAGAAAACAATGTGGTTGTTAGATTGGCGTCTTATTGAAGACACCAATCCAACAACCACATTGTTTTCTGAATAAGTGCTTGTCACTTTGAAACGCGCTGAATAAAAAGACCCACTAATCTATTAAGAAGACCGTTGGATAGATGTCTTCTATCAGTAGCGCAGGAGTTATCCACAAAATGCCTTTGCACAGATATTCGCTGGTTATCTTATAACCTGTGGATCCGCAAGCAGCTGAACATCGCAACCTAAACAACACATACTTCTATGGATCAGGTTAGCATAATTTGATATAAATACCCTAATGTTTTTCGGATAAGACCATATTTTGCCCTATTTTCTCCCCAGCACTAGTAGGGGAGAATGTTGAGAGTTATATTCAACTGATAACCACGAGAGCAGGCATCTGCTGATGGGAGTATTCAGTCCCTCTAACCTCTCCCCCCCATTGTTGTCAACCAACCTTGCTAAAGCAGACCCCTGGGGGCTGGTTTTCTCAGGCTGGTAATGGTCCATTGATATTGGCCCTCCCCAGCCTAAAAATAGCAGCCCGCAGCTGCCCAGAAAAGGCACATCTATTACATGTGCTCAGTCCAGCTCTTCCTACTTGCCTGGTAGCGTGGGCAAGTGAGGTTCATATTTGTGGGGTTGATGTCACCTTTGTATTGTCAGGTGACATCAAGCCCACAGCTTAGTAATGGAGAGGAGTCTATAAGACACCTATTCATTACTAACCCTATAGTTACATGGTAAAGACACAGCAAGTATAAAGTTATTTATTAGAAATAAAACAGTTTTCCATTTTTATTAAAAAACCCAAACAGTTACACTCAGTTCTCCTGTAATAACACAAAACCAATATCCCTCATCTAGCTGATGTTCTGTTCCATGGCTTAATCCATGTCTGGGGATTAATAGTCTTCAACCTGGATGGTACCAAGATGCAACCATGCAGGCTGAGAACCACTGGTGAATGAGCTGCTACGAGCGCAGCATCAGAGACATCAAGGTTACCGCTGGTCACTGAGGCTATGTTCCCAGCCAGGCTGAACTGTGGTGACCTCAGCACCATGAGAAAAAATTACTGAGGTGACCGCAGTTCAGTTCTGAGCATCCAGTCATAGCCATCACTGGCGTTTTAAAGGTGGAATAGCTGAGTGTGCCATGTCCGCTTACAGGGAAAGTCTGGATGTACCAATATCAGCATTCATTTTAACGTGCGTTGTGGTGGTTCCGGTAATGCATGCTGCGTGGGCGTGCTCTTGCACTCTTGCTTTTAAAAGGACCTGTACCCCTTAAAAATTTGTATCTCTGCTACTGGGGGATTTAACCGATACCTCGCCAGGCCAGTCAGACGCTGATTGCAATATATTAAAAAGAGGATAAAAGACTTTTGATAGAGTGATTTAAAAAAAAAAAAAAAAAAACACAAACACAAAAACACACACACACACACACACACACACACTTCAGAACAAAACACTTTAGGACGCTTTGTAAAATATTCACTTTTAGACATCACGTTTTTTCAGGCCCAGAATTCTGATAGATTAGCTCATCTCTAGGTGTCAATTCCCCATTTTGTTCAGCTCAAATTTTCTATTGTCAATATCTATAAATAATTGATATAGTTGTATATGGACTGTAAAATGCAATCTGTAGCATCGATATTTCGTATTACTGACTCACTACTGTCTTAAGGTACCGTCACACTTAGCGACGCTGCAGCGATACAGACAACGATCCCGATCGTTGCAGCGTCGCTGTTTGGTCGCTGGAGAGCTGTCATACAGACAGCTCTCCAGCGACCAACGATGCCGAGGTCCCCGGGTAACCAGGGTAAACATCGGGTTACTAAGTGCAGGGCCGCACTTAGTAACCCGATGTTAACCCTGGTTACCAGCGTAAAAGTAAAAAAAAAACCAAACACTACATACTTACCTTCCGCTGTCTGTCCCCCGGCGTTCTGCTTCTCTGCACTGTGTAAGCACAGCGACCGGAAAGCAGAGTGGTGACGTCACCGCTGTGCCCTGCTTTCCGGCTGGCACTTACACAGTGCAGAGAAGCAGAACGCCGGGGGACAGACAGCGGAAGGTAAGTATGTAGTGTTTGGTTTTTTTTTACTTTTACGCTGGTAACCAAGGTAAATATCGGGTTACTAAGCGTGGCCCTGCGCTTAGTAACCCGATGTTTACCCTGGTTACCAGTGAAGACATCGCTGGATCGGTGTCACACACACCGATCCAGCGATGTCTGCGGGAGATCCAGCGACAAAATAAGGTGCTGGCCTTTCTGCTCCGACCAACAACATCACAGCAGGATTCAGATCGCTGCTGCGTGTCAAACACAACGATATCGCTATCCAGGACGCTGCAACATCACGGATTGCTAGTGATATCGTTGTTAAGTTGTTCAGTGTGAAGGTACCTTTACACTACCTGCAGTTATTGGTAAAGGAATGAAGGGCCAGGGCTTTCGGTACTGAGGGTAATAGACGGCTGTGATATAGAAGTGTATTCTTGGATCTGTGCGCAGCAGCAATTACATTCTCATTCTCACAGCCAGTTCCTAGACAGAATACCCCTTGGAAATGAGCCAAGAACGATCAACAAACACAGCAGGTTGGCGGCGAGCCATCGTGCCATTCCCGACTAAATCTGTATTTACACTCTGCGCTTTCAGACACTTCTACAACTTTGTTACGGCACGTTAGCTAAAATTAACCCACACTGTCATGTTCTGCTGACATCAGGAGGATCTCAACAGTAACATGGAAGACAATAGACTAGAACAATCAGGGTGTACCAAAAGAGTTAAGGCCCCGTCACACACAGCGACGCTGCAGCGATACAGACAACGATGCTGATCGCTGCAGCGTCGCTGTTTTGTCGCTGTGTGGTAGCTGGGGAACTGTCACACAGACAGCTCTCTCCAGCGACCAACGATCAGGGGAACGACTTCGGCATCGTTGAAACTGTCTTCAACGATGCCGAAGTCCCCCTGCAGCACCCGGGTAACCAGGGTAAACATCGGGTTACTAAGCGCAGGGCCGCGCTTAGTAACCTGCTGTTTACCCTGGTTACCAAAAAAACCAAACAGTACATACTCACCATCTGATGTCCGTCAGGTCCCTTGCCGTCTGCTTCCTGCTCTGACTGAGTGCCGCCGTACAGTGAGAGCACAGCACAGCGGTGACGTCACTGCTGTGCTCTGCTCTCACTTTCCGGCCGGCAGTCAGTCAGAGCAGGAAGCAGACGGTAAGGGACCTGACGGACATCAGATGGTGAGTATGTACTGTTTGTTTGTTTTTTACATTTACGCTGGTAACCAGGGTAAACATCGGGTTACTAAGCGCGGCCCTGCACTTAGTAACCCGATGTTTACCCTGGTTACCAGTGAAGACATCGCTGGATCGGTGTCACACACACCGATTCAGCGATGTCAGCGGGACCTCAACGATCAAAAAACGGCCCAGGCCATTCCGACACGACCAGCGATCTCACAGCAGGGGCCTGGTCGCTGCTACGTGTCACACATAGCGAGATCGCTACTGAGGTCGCTGTTGCGTCACAAAACTTGTGACTCAGCAGCGATCTCGCTAGCGATCTCGCTAAGTGAGACGGGGCCTTTAGACTGATACCATGTTTTCATTCATACAGTGATTACAGTGCTAATTACATGGAGCAATTACTGTAAAAATGCAAGAAATACCAGTTCTCCTGAAGAAAAGCTGCTATTTCTTCTGACATGACCACTTTAGTAAATATATAAAATATATTTACTTATAAAACCAGTTCTGGAGCAAAAGTGATAAACAGGCAAACTGGATAGCTGCTTGAAGAAAAGATTACAGACTGTTGAAACATTATTGCAGTGTTACCACCACCAGTATTAGCAGAGAAAAATTTGCTATGCTTAAAGCAAACAAATGGTTAACCACAGGTCAGAGCAAGGAAATAAATGCATATAAATGATATATGCAAACAAGGAGCTCCACCCTCTGCTGTTATAGGCACTTGAGGACTGATTTAATCAGTTATCAAGCGCTGGGAAAGATGTGGACCGACATCAAAGGCAGGGACACTACATTGACGTACATGTACAGTACAGACCAAAAGTTTGGACACACCTTCTCATTTAAATATTTTTCTGTATTTTCATGACTATGAACATTGTAAATTCACACTGAAGGCATCAAAACTATGAATTAACACATGTGGAATTATATACTTTAAAAAAAAAAAAAAGTGTCAAACAACTGAAAATATGTCTTCTATTCTAAGTTCTTCAAAGTAGCCACCTTTTCCTTTGATGACTGCTTTGCACACTCTTGGCATTCTCTTGATGAGCTTTAAGAGGTAGTCACCGGCAATGGTTTTCAATTCACAGGTGTGCCCTGTCAGGTTTAATAAGTGGGATTTCTTGCCTTATAAATGGGGTTGGTACCATCAGTTGCGATGTGCAGAAGTCTGGTGGATACACAGCTGATAATACAAATTCTGACAGTCTATTCAGTAGTACTATCGCAAGAAAAAAGCAGCTAAGTAAAGAAAAACGAGTGGCCATCATTACTTTAAGAAATGAAGGTCAATTTAAGAAATGAAGGTCAATCAGTCCGAAAAATTGGGAAAACTTTGAAAGTGTCCGCAAGTGCAGTGGCAAAAACCATCAAGCGCTACAAAGAAACTGGCTCACATGAGGACTGCCCCAGGAAAGGAAGACCAAGGGTCACCTCTGCTTCTGAGGATAAGTTTATCCGAGTCACCAGCCTCAGAAATTGCAGGTTAACAGCAGCTCACATTAGAGACCAGGTCAATGCCACCCAGAGTTCTAGCAACAGACACATCTCTACAACAACTGTTAAGAGGAGACTTTGTGCAGCAAGCCTTCATGGTAAAGTAGTTTCTAGGAAACCACTGCTAAGGACAGGCAACAAGCAGAAGAGACTTGTTTGGGCTAAAGAACACAAGGAATGGACATTAGACCAGTGGAAAGCTGTGCTTTGGTCTGATGAGTCCAAATTTGAGATCTTTGGTTCCAACCACCGTGTCTTTGTGCAACGAAGAAAAGGTGAACGGATGGACTCTACATGCCTGGTTCCCACCGTGAAGCATGGAGGAGGAGGTGTGATGGTGTGGGGGTGCTTTGCTGGTGGCACTGTTGGGGATTTATTCAAAATTGAAGGCATACTGAACCAGCATGGCTACCACAGCATCTTGCAGCGGCATGCTATTCCATCCGGTTTGCGTTTAGTTGGACCATCATTTATTTTTCAACAGGACAATGACCCTAAACACACCTCCAGGCTGTGTAAGGGCTATTTGACCAAGAAGGAGAGTGATTGGGTGCTACGACAGATGACTCCAATCGAGATGGTTTGGGGTGAGCTGGACCGCAGAGTGAAGGCAAAAGGGTAAACAAGTGCTAAGCATCTCTGGGAACTCCTTCAAGATTGTTGGAAGACCATTTCCGGTGACTACCTCTTGAAGCTCATCAAGAGAATGCCAAGAGTGTGCAAAGCAGTCATGAAAGCCAAAAGTGGCTACTTTGAAGAACCTAGAATATAAGACATAATATCAGTTGTTTCACACTTTTTTGTTAAATATAATTCCACTAGATGGTGGCCCGATTCTAACTCATCGGGTATTCTAGAATATGCATGTCCACGTAGTATATTGCCCAGTCACGTGATTAATTAGATCAGAGTCACATATAAATCTTCTCAAGGACAGAAAAACTCTCAACAATATATGTGCAATACGAAAAGAGGAGTCACACACTGCCAGTTTCAATATATAAAACTAATTTGTAGCATTTATTAAATAACATCATGTATTACAATAATCAAATAAATAACTCATAAAAGAACATATAGTCCATATAGGGTTACTATGTGCCGAATACAGGTAACAGAAATCACGCACCACACCAAATAGAATATGACTTGAGGTCACTTGATGTCACAGATTCAATGAAGTATGTATACCATATAATGATTGAACACTATTTGTCCCACCGGGAACCCGTATAAAGCAAGTGTCTAAGTAAGTGTCTAAGACTGGACCTCACCCATATTAGTCGTGGTGTGGACTAATATTTGGACCACTTCACGTCCACACCACGACTAATATGGGTGAGGTCCAGTCTTTGACACTTACTTAGACGGGTTCCCGGTGGGACAAATAGTGTTCAATCATTATATGGTATACTTACTTCATTGAATCTGACCTCAAGTTGGTATTCTATTTGGTGTGGTGCGTGATTTCTGTTACCTGTATCCGGCACATAGTAACCCTATATGGACTATATGTTCTTGTATGAGTTATTTATTTGATTATTGTAATACATGTTGTTTAATAAATGCTACAAATTAGTTTTATTGCCCAGTCACGTAGTATAATACTCCATGCAGTTATGGCCCCATATAATGCTCCATGCAGTTATGGCCCCATAGATGCTCCATATAATGCTCCACGCAGTTCTTTATGGCCCCATAGATGCCCCATATAATGCCCTGTTGTGAATTTGGTTTTTGGGCTCCCCCGGTGGTCACTGGTGGTACTGGACCTGTGTGCTTCACTTTCTCTGTTCACCTGTTTCCATTAGGATATGGGTGTATCCTATTTAGCCTTGCTGCTCAGTTATTCTAGTGCCGGCCATCAATGTAACCAGAGCCTTTCTGTTGCATGTTCCTGCTTCTAGACTACTATCAGCTAAGTTGGACTCTTAGTCCTAAGTTTGTTTTGCATTTTTGTTCCAGTTCACAGTTATGTTATTTTTCTGTAGCTGGAAGCTCTTGTGGGCCAAAATTGCCACTCCGGTGTCATGAGTTGACACATGAGTCTTAAAGTAATTTCGGGATGGTATTTTAATAGGGTTTTCAGCTGACCGTGAAGTTCCCTATTGTATCTTCTCACTATCTAGAAAGCGGACCTCGCTTTGCTGAACCTAACTTCATACTGCGTATGTCTTTTCCTCTGAACTCACCGTCAATATATGTGGGGGGCTTCTGTCTCCTTTTTGGGGGAATTTCCCTAGTGGTAAGCCAGGTCTGTCTTTTCCTCTATTAGGGTTAGTTAGTCCTCCGGCTGGCGCTAGGCGTCTAGGGATAAAACGTAGGCACGCCACCCGGCCACTGTTAGTTGTGTGGTAGGTTTAGCTCACGGTCAGCTCGAGATTCCATCACCCAAGAGCTAGTCTGTTGTTTAAGTTCTCTGATGTTCCCTTGCCATTGGGAACCATGACAGTATGGCCGGCCAAGGGTTAAAACCGTTGGCAGAAGAAAGGAGAGAAAAAGAAGTCTGCAGATTTTATTTTTTTTTTTTCCTTCTGAGTTTGCTTTTTAGTTGACTCAGTTGCATTTCTGCTCTAATTGCAGCCTTTGTCTCTCTCTCTCCTTCTAATCCTTGAATGGCTCTGATCTCACCTGATTAAAATGGATCCTCAGAGTTTGGTTACAGGTTTGAATAATCTTGCTACGAAGGTTCAAAATTTACAGGATTTTGTTATTCATGCTCCTATATCTGAACCTAGAATTCCTATACCAGAATTTTTCTCCGGAGATAGATCTCGTTTCCTGAATTTCAAAAATAATTGTAAATTATTTCTTTCCCTGAGATCTCGCTCCGCTGGAGATCCCGCACAGCAGGTTAAGATAGTGATTTCCTTGCTGCGGGGTGACCCTCAAAACTGGGCATTTGCATTGGCACCCGGGGATCCTGCGTTGCTCAATGTGGATGCGTTTTTTCTGGCTTTGGGGTTGCTTTATGAGGAACCTAACTTAGAGATTCAGGCTGAAAAAGCCTTGATGGCCCTATCTCAAGGGCAAGATGAAGCTGAAATATACTGCCAAAAATTTCGTAAATGGTCTGTGCTTACTCAGTGGAATGAGTGCGCCCTGGCGGCGAATTTCAGAGAGGGTCTCTCTGATGCCATTAAAGATGTTATGGTGGGGTTCCCTGCACCTACAGGTCTGAATGAGTCCATGACAATGGCTATTCAGATTGATCGGCGTTTGCGGGAGCGCAAACCTGTGCACCATTTGGCGGTGTCTTCTGAGAAGGCTCCAGAAAATATGCAATGTGATAGAATTCTGTCCAGAAGCGAACAGCAGAATTTTAGGCGAAAAAATGGGTTGTGCTTCTATTGTGGTGATTCAACTCATGTTATATCAGCATGCTCTAAACGTACAAAAAAGGTTGATAAGTCTATTTCAATTGGCACTTTACAGTCTAAGTTTATTCTGTCTGTGACCTTGATTTGTTCATTATCGTCAATTACCGCGGATGCCTATGTCGACTCTGGCGCCGCTTTGAGTCTAATGGATTGGTCCTTTGCCAGGCGCTGTGGGTTTGATCTAGAGCCTCTGGAAGTTCCTATACCTCTGAAGGGTATTGACTCTACACCATTGGCTAGTAATAAACCACAATACTGGACACAAGTGACTATGCGTATGAATCCAGACCATCAGGAGATGATTCGCTTCCTTGTGTTGTACAATCTACATGACGTTTTGGTGCTCGGATTACCATGGTTACAATCTCATAACCCAGTCCTTGACTGGAAAGCTATGTCTGTGTTAAGCTGGGGATGTCAGGGGACTCATGGCGACGTACCTTTGGTTTCCATTTCGTCATCTATTCCCTCTGAGATTCCGGAATTTTTGTCTGATTATCGTGATGTTTTTGAGGAGCCTAAGCTTGGTTCACTACCTCCTCACAGAGATTGCGATTGTACCATAGATCTGATTCCGGGCAGTAAATTTCCAAAGGGTCGTTCATTTAATCTATCTGTACCTGAACATGCTGCTATGCGAGAATATATTAAGGAGTCCCTGGAAAAGGGAAATATTCGTCCTTCTTCATCTCCCTTAGGAGCCGTTTTTTTCTTTGTATCTAAAAAAGATGGCTCTTTGAGGCCGTGTATTGATTATCGACTCTTGAATAAAATTACAGTCAAATATCAGTATCCTCTGCCACTGCTGACTGATTTGTTTGCTCGAATAAAGGGGGCTAAGTGGTTCTCTAAGATTGATCTCCGTGGGGCGTATAATTTGGTGCGAATTAAGCAGGGGGATGAGTGGAAAACCGCATTTAATACGCCCGAGGGCCATTTTGAGTATTTAGTAATGCCTTTTGGTCTTTCAAATGCCCCTTCAGTCTTTCAGTCCTTTATGCATGACATTTTCCGTGAATATTTGGATAAATTTATGATCGTGTATCTGGATGATATTTTGATTTTTTCGGATGACTGGGATTCTCATGTCCAACAGGTCAGGAGGGTTTTTCAGGTTTTGCGGGCTAATTCCTTGTGTGTGAAGGGTTCTAAGTGTATTTTTGGGGTTCAAAAGATTTCTTTTTTGGGGTACATTTTTTCCCCCTCTTCCATTGAGATGGATCCTGTCAAGGTTCGGGCTATTTGTGATTGGACGCAACCTTCTTCTCTTAAGAGCCTTCAGAAATTTTTGGGCTTTGCTAATTTTTATCGTCGATTTATAACAGGTTTTTCTGATGTTGCTAAACCTTTGACTGATTTGACCAAAAAGGGTGCTGATGTTGCTGATTGGTCCCCTGCTGCTGTGGAGGCCTTTCGGGAGCTTAAGCGCCGCTTTTCTTCCGCCCCTGTGTTGCGTCAGCCTGATGTTACTCTTCCTTTTCAGCTTGAGGTCGATGCTTTAGAGATCGGAGCTGGGGCGGTCTTGTCGCAGAAAAGTTCCGACTGCTCCGTGATGAGACCTTGTGCGTTCTTTTCACGAAAATTTTCGCCCACCGAGCGAAATTATGATATTGGTAATCGGGAGCTTTTGGCTATGAAGTGGGCTTTTGAGGAGTGGCGTCATTGGCTTGAGGGGGCTAGACATCAGGTGGTGGTATTGACCGATCACAAGAATTTGATTTATCTTGAGTCTGCCAGGCGCCTAAATCCTAGACAGGCGCGCTGGTCGTTGTTTTTCTCTCGGTTTAATTTTGTGGTCTCATACTTACCAGGTTCTAAAAATGTGAAGGCGGATGCCCTTTCTAGGAGTTTTGAGCCTGATTTCCCTGGTGATTCTGAACCTACAGGTATCCTTAAGGATGGGGTGATATTATCTGCTGTTTCCCCAGACCTGCGACGGGCTTTGCAGGAGTTTCAGGCGGATAGACCTGATCGTTGCCCGCCTGGTAGACTGTTTGTTCCTGATGATTGGACCAGTAGAGTCATCTCGGAGGTTCATTCTTCTGTGTTGGCAGGTCATCCCGGGATCTTTGGTACCAGGGATTTGGTGGCTAGGTCCTTCTGGTGGCCTTCCCTGTCTCGAGATGTACTAGTTTTTGTGCAGTCTTGTGATGTTTGTGCTCGGGCCAAACCTTGTTGTTCTCGGGCCAGCGGATTGTTGTTATCTTTGCCTATTCCGAAGAGGCCTTGGACTCACATCTCTATGGATTTTATTTCTGATCTCCCTGTTTCTCAGAAAATGTCTGTCATCTGGGTGGTGTGTGACCGTTTTTCAAAGATGGTCCATTTGGTGCCCTTGCCTAAGTTGCCTTCCTCATCCGAGTTGGTTCCTCTGTTTTTTCAAAATGTGGTTCGCTTGCATGGTATTCCGGAGAATATCGTTTCTGACAGGGGGACCCAGTTCGTGTCTAGATTTTGGCGGGCGTTCTGTGCTAGGATGGGCATTGATTTGTCTTTTTCGTCTGCGTTCCATCCTCAGACTAATGGCCAGACTGAGCGAGCTAATCAGACCTTGGAGACTTATTTGAGGTGTTTTGTGTCTGCGGATCAGGATGACTGGGTTGCCTTTTTGCCGTTGGCGGAGTTTGCCCTCAATAATCGGGCTAGTTCTGCCACTTTGGTTTCTCCTTTCTTTCTTTCAGGTGGAGTCTTCGGATTGTCCTGGAGTGGATACTGTGGTGGATAGGTTGCATCGGATTTGGGGACAGGTGGTGGACAATTTGGAGTTGTCCCAGGAGAAGACTCGGCATTTTGCTAACCGCCGTCGTCGTGTTGGTCCTCGTCTTCGTGTTGGGGACTTGGTGTGGTTGTCTTCTCGTTTTGTCCCTATGAGGGTTTCTTCTCCTAAGTTTAAGCCTCGGTTCATCGGCCCGTATAAGATTTTGGAGATTCTTAACCCCGTGTCCTTTCGATTGGACCTCCCAGCATCTTTTTCTATCCATAATGTCTTCCATCGGTCATTATTGCGCAGGTATGAGGTACCGGCTGTGCCTTCCGTTGAGCCTCCCGCTCCGGTGTTGGTTGAGGGTGAATTGGAGTACTGTTATGGTTCTCAATGGCAAGAGAACATAGCCCAGCAAACATAAGAACTAGCTCTTGGAAGGATGGAAACTAAACTGACCATGAACTAAACCTGCCGCACAACTAACAGTAGCCGGGTAGCGTTGCCTGCGTTTTATCCCTAGACGCCCAGCGCCGGCCGGAGGACTAACTAATCCTGGCAGAGGAAAATATAGTCCTGGCTCACCTCTAGAGAAATTTCCCCGAAAGGCAGACAGAGGCCCCCACATATATTGGCGGTGATTTAAGAAGAAAATGACAAACGTAGTATGAAAATAGGTTTAGCAAAATTGAGGTCCGCTTACTAGATAGCTGGAAGACAGAAAGGGCACTTTCATGGTCAGCTGAAAACCCTATCAAAACACCATCCTGAAATTACTTTAAGACTCTAGTATTAACTCATAACATCAGAGTGGCAATTTCAGATCACAAGAGCTTTCCAGACACAGAAACGAAACTACAGCTGTGAACTGGAACAAAATGCAAAAACAAACGAGGACTAAAGTCCAACTTAGCTGGGAGTTGTCTAGCAGCAGGAACATGCACAGAAAGGCTTCTGATTACAATGTTGACCGGCATGGAAGTGACAGAGGAGCAAGGCTAAATAGCGACTCCCACATCCTGATGGAAACAGGTGAACAGAGGGGATGATGCACACCAGTTCAATTCCACCAGTGGCCACCGGGGGAGCCCAAAATCCAATTTCACAACAGTACCCCCCCCTCAAGGAGGGGGCACCGAACCCTCACCAGAACCACCAGGGCGATCAGGATGAGCCCTATGAAAGGCACGGACCAGATCGGAGGCATGAACATCAGAGGCAGTCACCCAAGAATTATCCTCCTGACCGTATCCCTTCCATTTGACCAGATACTGGAGTTTCCGTCTGGAAACACGGGAGTCCAAGATTTTTTCCACAACGTACTCCAACTCGCCCTCAACCAACACCGGAGCAGGAGGCTCAACGGAAGGCACAACCGGTACCTCATACCTGCGCAATAATGACCGATGAAAAACATTATGAATAGAAAAAGATGCAGGGAGGTCCAAACGGAAGGACACAGGGTTAAGAATCTCCAATATCTTGTACGGGCCGATGAACCGAGGCTTAAACTTAGGAGAAGAAACCCTCATAGGGACAAAACGAGAAGACAACCACACCAAGTCCCCAACACAAAGCCGAGGACCAACCCGACGCCGGCGGTTGGCAAAAAGCTGAGTCTTCTCCTGGGACAACTTCAAATTGTCCACTACCTGCCCCCAAATCTGATGCAACCTCTCCACCACAGCATCCACTCCAGGACAATCCGAAGATTCCACCTGACCAGAAGAAAATCGAGGATGAAACCCCGAATTACAGAAAAAGGGAGACACCAAGGTGGCAGAGCTGGCCCGATTATTGAGGGCAAACTCCGCTAAAGGCAAAAAAGCAACCCAATCATCCTGATCTGCAGACACAAAACACCTCAAATATGTCTCCAGGGTCTGATTCGTCCGCTCGGTCTGGCCATTAGTCTGAGGATGGAAAGCAGACGAGAAAGACAAATCTATGCCCATCCTAGCACAGAATGCTCGCCAAAATCTAGACACGAATTGGGTACCTCTGTCAGAAACGATATTCTCCGGAATACCATGCAAACGGACCACATTTTGAAAAAACAGAGGAACCAACTCGGAAGAAGAAGGCAACTTAGGCAGGGGAACCAAATGGACCATCTTAGAGAAACGGTCACACACCACCCAGATGACAGACATCTTCTGAGAAACAGGAAGATCCGAAATAAAATCCATCGAGATGTGCGTCCAGGGCCTCTTCGGGATAGGCAAGGGCAACAACAATCCACTAGCCCGAGAACAACAAGGCTTGGCCCGAGCACAAACGTCACAAGACTGCACGAAGCCTCGCACATCTCGAGACAGGGAAGGCCACCAGAAGGACCTTGCCACCAAATCCCTGGTACCAAAGATTCCAGGATGACCTGCCAACGCAGAAGAATGAACCTCAGAAATGACTTTACTGGTCCAATCATCAGGAACAAACAGTCTACCAGGTGGGCAACGATCAGGTCTATCCGCCTGAAACTCCTGCAAGGCCCGCCGCAGGTCTGGAGAAACGGCAGACAATATCACTCCATCCTTAAGGATACCTGTAGGTTCAGAATTAACACCAAAAACAGGCAGAGATGCTTACCTGTCTGTATAGGCCTCAATACTAATGCACAAGCAGGGTGCAGCGGACCCAAACAAAATAACAGATGCACAGGTGCAATACCAAATGAGACAGCCAGCCTACAATCAGGGATTGGCCGTGTGGTACACCAATGCACTAAGATAAAAACTGTATGTGGCATGTTCACACAGGGAATGCAAGCATCTGGCTCCAGCCTATTAATGACGCCCTATGGCGGGCTGCCCAGTGCTACAATGCATCCCGTGCGAACAGAGGCCACAGTGTACAGAACCATTTGGGTCCGCTGCACCCTGATTGTAGGCTGGCTGTCTCATTTGGTATTGCACCTGTGCATCTGTTATTTTGTTTGGGTCCGCTGCACCCTGCTTGTGCATTAGTATTGAGGCCTATACAGACAGGTAAGCATCTCTGCCTGTTTTTGGTGTTTTTTCTTGAATTGTTCCTTTTTTGGTGTTTTCATGTTAGTGTAGGACTGGCAAAAAGTAAGGACCCTTGACGTGGGTTGCCAGCTTCCATATTATGGCCAGAATATCAACCAATACCTTACATATATTTATATGTTTTGTTTTGCACTTATTTGTTTTTTTGCAGGGTGCAGCGGACCCAAATGGTTCTGTACACTGTGGCCTCTGTTCGCACGGGATGCATTGTAGCACTGGGCAGCCCGCCATAGGGCGTCATTAATAGGCTGGAGCCAGATGCTTGCATTCCCTGTGTGAACACGCCACATACAGTTTTTATCTTAGTGCATTGGTGTACCACACGGCCAATCCCTGATTGTAGGCTGGCTGTCTCATTTGGTATTGCACCTGTGCATCTGTTATTTTGTTTGGGTCCGCTGCACCCTGCTTGTGCATTAGTATTGAGGCCTATACAGACAGGTAAGCATCTCTGCCTGTTTTTGGTGTTTTTTCTTGAATTGTTCCTTTTTTGGTGTTTTTAGGTTCAGAATTACCAGGGGAGTCAGGCTCAAAACTCCTAGAAAGGGCATCCGCCTTAACATTCTTAGAACCCGGCAGGAAGGACACCACAAAATTAAACCGAGAGAAAAACAACGACCAGCGCGCCTGTCTAGGATTCAGGCGTCTGGCGGACTCAAGATAAATTAGATTTTTGTGGTCAGTCAATACCACCACCTGATGTCTAGCCCCCTCAAGCCAATGACGCCACTCCTCAAAAGCCCACTTCATGGCCAAAAGCTCCCGATTCCCGACATCATAATTCCGCTCGGCGGGCGAAAATTTACGCGAGAAAAAAGCACAAGGTCTCATCACGGAGCAATCGGAACTTCTCTGCGACAAAACCGCCCCAGCTCCGATTTCAGAAGCGTCGACCTCAACCTGAAAAGGAAGAGCAACATCAGGCTGACGCAACACAGGGGCGGAAGAAAAGCGGCGCTTAAGCTCCCGAAAGGCCTCCACAGCAGCAGGGGACCAATCAGCAACATCAGCACCCTTCTTAGTCAAATCAGTCAATGGTTTAACAACATCAGAAAAACCAGCAATAAATCGACGATAAAAGTTAGCAAAGCCCAAAAATTTCTGAAGACTCTTAAGAGAAGAGGGTTGCGTCCAATCACAAATAGCCTGAACCTTGACAGGATCCATCTCGATGGAAGAGGGGGAAAAAATATATCCCAAAAAGGAAATCTTTTGAACCCCAAAAATGCACTTAGAACCCTTCACACACACAAGGAATTAGACCGCAAAACCTGAAAAACCCTCCTGACCTGCTGGACATGAGAGTCCCAGTCATCCGAAAAAATCAAAATATCATCCAGATACACAATCATAAATTTATCCAAATAATCACGGAAAATGTCATGCTTAAAGGACTGAAAGACTGAAGGGGCATTTGAAAGACCAAAAGGCATCACCAAATACTCAAAGTGGCCCTCGGGCGTATTAAATGCGGTTTTCCACTCATCCCCCTGCTTAATTCGCACCAAATTATACGCCCCACGGAGATCTATCTTAGAGAACCACTTGGCCCCCTTTATGCGAGCAAACAAATCAGTCAGCAGTGGCAACGGATATTGATATTTAACCGTGATTTTATTCAAAAGCCGATAATCAATACACGGCCTCAAAGAGCCATCTTTCTTAGCCACAAAGAAAAAACCGGCTCCTAAGGGAGATGACGAAGGACGAATATGTCCCTTTTCCAAGGACTCCTTTATATATTCTCGCATAGCAGCATGTTCAGGCACAGACAGATTAAATAAACGACCCTTAGGGTATTTACTACCCGGAATCAAATCTATGGCACAATCGCACTCCCGGTGCGGAGGTAATGAACCAAGCTTAGGTTCTTCAAAAACGTCACGATATTCAGTCAAGAATTCAGGAATCTCAGAGGGAATAGATGATGAAATGGAAACCACAGGTACGTCCCCATGCGTCCCCTTACATCCCCAGCTTAACACAGACATAGCTTTCCAGTCCAGGACTGGGTTATGAGATTGCAGCCATGGCAATCCAAGCACCAACACATCATGTAGGTTATACAGCACAAGAAAGCAAATAATCTCCTGGTGATCCGGATTAATCCGCATAGTTACTTGTGTCCAGTATTGTGGTTTATTGCTAGCCAATGGGGTGGAGTCAATCCCCTTCAGGGGTATAGGAGTTTCAAGAGGCTCCAAATCATACCCACAGCGTTTGGCAAAGGACCAATCCATAAGACTCAAAGCGGCGCCAGAGTCGACATAGGCATCCGCGGTAATAGATGATAAAGAACAAATCAGGGTCACAGATAGAATAAACTTAGACTGTAAAGTGCCAATTGAAACAGACTTATCAAGCTTCTTAGTACGCTTAGAGCATGCTGATATAACATGAGTTGAATCACCGCAATAGAAGCACAACCCATTTTTTCGTCTAAAATTCTGCCGTTCACTTCTGGACAGAATTCTATCACATTGCATATTCTCTGGCGTCTTCTCAGTAGACACCGCCAAATGGTGCACAGGTTTGCGCTCCCGCAGACGCCTATCGATCTGGATAGCCATTGTCATGGACTCATTCAGACCCGCAGGCACCGGGAACCCCACCATAACATCCTTAATGGCATCAGAGAGACCCTCTCTGAAATTCGCCGCCAGGGCGCACTCATTCCACTGAGTAAGCACAGCCCATTTACGGAATTTCTGGCAGTATATTTCAGCTTCGTCTTGCCCCTGAGATAGGGACATCAAGGCCTTTTCCGCCTGAAGCTCTAACTGAGGTTCCTCATAAAGCAACCCCAAGGCCAGAAAAAACGCATCCACATTGAGCAACGCAGGATCCCCTGGAGCCAATGCAAAAGCCCAATCCTGAGGGTCGCCCCGGAGCAAGGAAATCACAATCCTGACCTGCTGAGCAGGATCTCCAGCAGAGCGAGATTTCAGGGACAAAAACAACTTGCAATTATTCTTGAAATTTTGAAAGCAAGATCTATTCCCCGAGAAAAATTCAGGCAAAGGAATTCTAGGTTCAGATATAGGAACCTGAACAACAAAATCTTGTAAATTTTGAACTTTCGTGGTGAGATTATTCAAACCTGCAGCTAAACTCTGAATATCCATTTCAAACAGGTGAACACAGAGCCATTCCAGGATTAGAAGGAGAGAGAGAGAGAAAGGCTGCAATATAGGCAGACTTGCAAGAGATTCAATTACAAGCACACTCAGAACTGAAGGGAAAAAAAAAAAAAAAAAAAAAAAAAAAATCTTCAGCAGACTTCTCTTTTCTCTCCTTTCTCTGTCAATTAATTTAACCCTTTGTGGCCGGTCAAACTGTTATGGTTCTCAATGGCAAGAGAACATAGCCCAGCAAACATAAGAACTAGCTCTTGGAAGGATGGAAACTAAACTGACCATGAACTAAACCTGCCGCACAACTAACAGTAGCCGGGTAGCGTTGCCTGCGTTTTATCCCTAGACGCCCAGCGCCGGCCGGAGGACTAACTAATCCTGGCAGAGGAAAATATAGTCCTGGCTCACCTCTAGAGAAATTTCCCCGAAAGGCAGACAGAGGCCCCCACATATATTGGCGGTGATTTAAGAAGAAAATGACAAACGTAGTATGAAAATAGGTTTAGCAAAATTGAGGTCCGCTTACTAGATAGCTGGAAGACAGAAAGGGCACTTTCATGGTCAGCTGAAAACCCTATCAAAACACCATCCTGAAATTACTTTAAGACTCTAGTATTAACTCATAACATCAGAGTGGCAATTTCAGATCACAAGAGCTTTCCAGACACAGAAACGAAACTACAGCTGTGAACTGGAACAAAATGCAAAAACAAACGAGGACTAAAGTCCAACTTAGCTGGGAGTTGTCTAGCAGCAGGAACATGCACAGAAAGGCTTCTGATTACAATGTTGACCGGCATGGAAGTGACAGAGGAGCAAGGCTAAATAGCGACTCCCACATCCTGATGGAAACAGGTGAACAGAGGGGATGATGCACACCAGTTCAATTCCACCAGTGGCCACCGGGGGAGCCCAAAATCCAATTTCACAACAGAGTACGTTGTGGAGAAGTTCTTGGACTCCCGTGTTTCCAGACGGAAGCTTCAGTATCTGGTCAAGTGGAAGGGCTACGGTCAAGAGGATAATTCTTGGGTGACAGCCTCTGATGTTCATGCCTCTGATTTGGTCCGTGCCTTTCATAGGGCTCATCCTGATCGCCCTGGTGGTTCTTGTGAGGGTTCGGTGCCCCCTCCTTGAGGGGGGGGTACTGTTGTGAATTTGGTTTTTGGGCTCCCCCGGTGGTCACTGGTGGTACTGGACCTGTGTGCTTCACTTTCTCTGTTCACCTGTTTCCATTAGGATATGGGTGTATCCTATTTAGCCTTGCTGCTCAGTTATTCTAGTGCCGGCCATCAATGTAACCAGAGCCTTTCTGTTGCATGTTCCTGCTTCTAGACTACTATCAGCTAAGTTGGACTCTTAGTCCTAAGTTTGTTTTGCATTTTTGTTCCAGTATTTTTCTGTAGCTCGAAGCTCTTGTGGGCCGAAATTGCCACTCCGGTGTCATGAGTTGACACATGAGTCTTAAAGTAATTTCGGGATGGTATTTTAATAGGGTTTTCAGCTGACCGTGAAGTTCCCTATTGTATCTTCTCACTATCTAGAAAGCGGACCTCGCTTTGCTGAACCTAACTTCATACTGCGTATGTCTTTTCCTCTGAACTCACCGTCAATATATGTGGGGGGCTTCTGTCTCCTTTTTGGGGGAATTTCCCTAGAGGTAAGCCAGGTCTGTCTTTTCCTCTATTAGGGTTAGTTAGTCCTCCGGCTGGCGCTAGGCGTCTAGGGATAAAACGTAGGCACGCCACCCGGCCACTGTTAGTTGTGTGGTAGGTTTAGCTCACGGTCAGCTCGAGATTCCATCACCCAAGAGCTAGTCTGTTGTTTAAGTTCTCTGATGTTCCCTTGCCATTGGGAACCATGACAATGCCCCATATATTGCTCCATGCAGTTATGGCCCCATAGATGCTCCATGCAGTTCTCTATGGCCCCATGGATGCCCCATATAATGCCCCATATATTGCTCCATGCAGTTATGGCCCCATAGATGCCCCATATAATGCTCCATGCAGTTATGGCCCCATAGATGCCCCATATATTGCTCCATGCAGTTATGGCCCCATAGATGCCCCATATAATGCTCCATGCAGTTATGGCCCCATAGATGCCCCATATAATGCTCCATGCAGTTATGGCCCCATAGATGCCCCATATAATGTTCCATGCAGTTCTTAATGGCCCCATAGACGCTCCATACAGCATTGTGCCACATGTAATGCTGCTGCTGCAATTAAAAAAAAAAAAAAAAACCAAACACACATACTCACCTCTCGTCGCTGCTCCTCAGCGTCCCGTCTCTCTGCACTGACTGTTCAGGCAGAGGGTGGCGCGCACACTAATACGTCGTCACGCCCTCTGACCTGCAGTCACTGCAAGAGGACGGGAAGACGGAGCGGCGCCCGGAATGCGGACAGGTGAATATGAAATACTCACCTACTCCTGGCGCTCCTGACGCTGTCCCTGCCTGTCCCATGGTACCGCAGCTTCTTCGCGCCTGCGCGAGAAGGACCTGCCATGACGTCACTTGACCGTGACGTCATGGCAGGTCTTTCACGCGCAGGGCCTGTGATGACATCGCGGTCACATGACCGTGACATCATGTCAGGTCCTTCTCGTGCAGGCGGAATACGGAGGGTGAGTATAGCAGGTTTTTTGTTTTTTTATTATTTTTAACATTACATTTTTTACTATTGATGCCGCATAGGCAGCGTCAATAGTAAGAAGTTGGGGACACACAGGGTTAATAGCAGCGGTAACGGAGTGCGTTACCCACAGCATAACGCGGTCCATTACCGCCAACATTAACCCTGTGTGAGCGGTGACTGGAGGGGAGTATGCGGGCGCTGGGCACTGACTGCGGGGAGGAAGGAGCTGCCATTTTCTTTCGGACTGTGCGTGTCGCGACTTGGATTTCCATGATAGAGGCCGCAACCAATGAATATCCATGACAGACAGACAGAAGGACAGACAGAAGGACGGAAGTGACCCTTAGACAATTATATAGTAGATATGTGTTAATTCATAGTTTTGATGCCTTCAGTGTGAATTTACAATTTTCATAGTCATGAAAATACAGAAAAATCTTTAAATGAGACGGCGTGTCCAAACTTTTGGTCTGTATGTCAAAGATAGTGAATTGATTAATAATTTACACTGTTTTAATTGTGAAATCTTAAGTTGTTCCTCTCCATTGTCTTCCATCAAGATAGGCGAGTGTGTGCGCGAGTGCGAAGTTCTAGCACAATTTCAGACAGGAGTGAAAAGAATTATCAGAAAAGTTGTCCAACAGCCAAGAACCACCTGTGGGGAGCTACAGAATGACCTGGAATAAGCAGGTACAATTGTTTCAAAGAAAACTAAGTAATGCACTCAACCTCC
The DNA here is from genome assembly GCF_051348905.1 of Ranitomeya variabilis. Taxonomy (NCBI): domain Eukaryota; kingdom Metazoa; phylum Chordata; class Amphibia; order Anura; family Dendrobatidae; genus Ranitomeya; species Ranitomeya variabilis. Next base: position 552,709,038 of record NC_135233.1, read on the forward strand.
ATGGCTTGTATGCACGCTCACCACGCAAGACTCCATTACTGAACAAAATGTACAAGCACGTTTAAACATTTGCGCAACAACATTTAAACAAATCTAAAATATTGGGAGAATAAAGTCTGGTTAGAGGAGACCAAAACTGAACTCTTTGGATGCCTTAATACTCACCATGTTTGGAGGTCAGAAGGCACTTCATACCACCCCAGAAACACCATACCAACAGTGAAGTCTGGATGTGGGAACTTCATGGTGTGGGGTTGACTTCAGCATACGGCACTGTCAAACTTTATGCAATGGAAGGAAGGATGAATGGACAAATGTACCAAGATATTTTTTATAAAAATCTGCTGCCATGTAACAGGATGAAGATTGAACCAGGAAGGACATTTCAGCAAGACAATGATCCCAAACACAGCCAAGGAAACTCATTTGATTTTAGAGAAAAAAGGAAATAAAGCTAATAGAATGGCCCAGCCAATCATGTGACCTGAATCCAATAGAAAATTTATGGAAGGAACAAAAGCTCATAGTTTATAGAAGGAAGCAACCAATTTGTGGTTTGGCCCATTGAACAAGTATAACTCCGAAACGCGTTACACAATAAACCTGCATTTGACATCTCGCCTCCTGCTCAGCACTGGAACTGCAAATTTTAACCCACTCTTCTCCAGTTTCACTCGTTCAACATCGTGGATTTGCAGCCACCTTATTCTAAGTTTGTACAGGGTTGTGAAGTCACAACCATATCAGGTGAGCATAACTGCACTGTGCCTCTCTGCTTCTTCTCAGATAAGACTATTTTTCTTATTGTCTTTCCAGTTTCTCTTGCTCAGTTTCCACTATTCCACATAATTTATCACCATCTATGGTTTGATTTCTTTGTTGCCTGTATGGATTGGATGGGTTGCTACTGACATCTGGTGAGAATTTCATGTCAATAGCACCTTTAGAAATATATTTAGACAATTGGTGACATGTTCAATATTTATTTTACTTGCTGTATATCAGAAGGTTTCATGCAGCTTTCACTGCATCTATAAAAAGTGTACATCTCTTGGCCAAAGGCCAAAATTTTGGCAAAAAAAAAATAAAAATTGAATGCTTCCAATACCTGTATAAGCCTCCACAGACCATGAAATATTGTAATAATGTATCCCCATGTTAACACTCGGGGACCTGAGTCATACCTGCATTCATCAACGGATAGGTTATTATAACCTCTAGCAAAATTACATAAATAAGAATTTACTCAAGAATGACTCAGAAGTGCTGTGCCTTTTGAATTGCCCCAGAAAGATCTATGAATAGAACACAAACACATTTTTCATGATATCCACACTTTAAAATGCACTGAAGTGATTGTTCAAAAGTTGTCCACCCTCAACTCAAGGTAAGCAATATTAAAATGATGTAGTCAATAGAGGGCCCTGATAATAAATTGAGCTTGTGGTCCAAGTAGTCAGTCTTCAAAACATGTCCTCCTTTGTGGGATCCCTGCAAACAAACCAATGGAGTACACTGCTGATATTATAAAATACTGTACATGATATAACCAGTACACATCTCATGCATATAGATGAGGGAGTAGCCAAGCTCTTGCAAGCTTTAGATGCATCCTGAACATCGATCAAATGAGGCTGGACATGAGGTCTGTAAATAGCCCTTCCTCAATACCAGTGTGGTCCCCAACAATATTTATTCATGAAACTCTGTCCTTCTAAATGGGCCTTCAAGTTGGAGATGTAGCTTCCATCCATTGGATAAAGGATAACATTTGGTTCACGGGGGTCTAACCCCCACTGGTCCTATGTAAATGGATTACCAGAAATAAGCAAGAGCTGCTCTCAGCTGGTCTTCAGCACTTCCATAGGAATTGTTACGTGTTTACCGCAACAGAAGAGCCAGAAAACCGCAGCGTCTGATTTTTTCTACTACTGCACTGATTAGAAGCACTTCACCTTCATATTAAATTGTGCAGCTTTCTTTTATCAGTGCAGGGGTTAATCTGCTCAGTAGAGAGCTCCTGGAAGCTTTCCTTGCATTAAGGCTCTCGGCTGTTCACTGTTAGCCACTCCCATCTCATATAGAAACTGAGTTTTGGTTAGCACTCATTTCCAGAGTTAGCTTTTGCTGCATGGCTGGAGGTTGTTGGTGGTTATTATTGTAGAAGGCGTTTGATGTATTTATCTGTGATTGTTGCTATGTTTTGAGTGTGTGATAATTCCCTTTCATCTCCTTCTTTGGTGTAACTCCATCCTTCACTCCCTGGTGCATTCCTATGTGGTCTGTGTGAGTATAGTTGTATGTTTTTTTTCCATTATCCTTGTTGTATTGATTTGTTAGTCTGGTTGGTGTATTACAATACACTTCTACTCCCCTCTTCCTCGGATGGAGGAAGGGTACAGACTAAGGGTGTGGTTCAAGATCTAAGGCAAGGTACATGGCCCAGATGTCTTCACCATCATAAGTAATCCAGGGAGCAGGGAGAGCTAGGGTGCCCCTAGCATTAGTGACAGGGAGAGAGCCCCTGGTTCTGAGTCACCCAAAAAAGTCATGACAGGAATAAATGGCAGTATAAGTGACCAACCTCCACTCCATTCACACATGGCTCTTCAGACCCCAATTCTTGGTGGATCAGTGGGGAACCTTGTAGTCAGGCCCCCAGTGTTAGGTGATAACCTCCAAATTTGAGAATTCCCCCTTAAAGGCACCTAAAGACATAAGCTTTGTCAGCTTTGTCAGCTTTGTATTACCTTGTTCTCTGTGAAAGAACGGCTGCCATAGAAAATGATCAGCTATTGAAGGTTCAACAGCAGGATCCTTATCTTTTCCCAAATCATTAGTTGGGAAAGGGAAGGGGGGGCAGAGTTGTGTGGCCCCATACACAATCTCCTGGGTTTGCACAACTTTTAGCTACCCTTTTTGCGGGAATCCAATTTATATAAAGACTAAATGTAGCAGTTGTCCATAGTAGCCAAAACTGGCGCATATGGTTGACGAGGTACTATGTGGTCTCCAAAAGTCCTATGACAGGAGCAAGTTCGACCACCCCAGTTGCACATGCTCAGTACCTCTTTACTCACATAGGGAACACCAGTATGGATATAAGATAGTAGATATGCATGGTTTATTGGGCAAGCATTTTAAATAGGTTGTCAGAAAGCTGTAACCCAAAAGTACAGAGGCTGGATTTAGAGAAATATTAACCAACATCCTATAATGTGACGAAACAACACTTAGAGTTTAGTTGGCAGTCGGCCCAGATCGACCATCAAACTGCTTACATGCAATTAACATTGATATTAGAAATGTAACCTTTGTGTTCCAACACTGTACTATACAGGACAAAGTAAGAATTTAAAGTTAATAGAATACTATGGTGGCTGTCTGCCATGTAGAGCAACAACCTTTGCAAGAAATTTGATGTACAGCATGGGCTGTAAAAGACCAAAACCACAAGACTGCTGTATCTGTAGGGGAGTGGTTAGCATTACAGACATACATAATTACACTGATCCAAAATACCTTACACCAACAAATTTGATTGGGTTTTAATTGGATACAAGAGCATACAATCTGTCTCGAGAGGTAAAAGTGCTAGCCTTGATAAATGATCCAGTCATCATTTAAAAAACAAGGTGGTATACATAAAGTTGTAAGAAGTAAGTCAACCAGCCATTATGAACAGTATTGCACATATGTGGGGCGAGTAGTTGGATAAAAAAAATAAAAAATAAATAAATACATTTTCAAAGGGTGGAAAATGAAAAAGAATGATAATGGGAGACAGGATAGGCCTGATTAAAAAGATGTAGCGTAAAGGCATGCTTATAACTGAGAATGTTGGAAATTAACCCGATTGGGGAAAGAGTTTTCTAGAGAACTGGTGCAGCATAAGAAAAGACGAAGATGGTAGTGAGAGGTTCAGATTATGGAGGATGTTTAATCATTGGTAGGACAGAGTATGGGTATAGTAGTAGACAGATACAAGAGGGTACAGCACTATAAAGAGCAGTTTGAGTGAAAGTGACAAGTTTAAATTGTGTTTTCTACTGGATGGGTAACCAGTGCAATGACTGGTACAGCATAGAGACATTAGTGCAACTGTTGTACAGAAAGGCTGGCTTGGCTGTTAAATTCAGAAAAATTTGCGAGTTGTGTGTAGACTGATAGTCCGTATATAACTAAATGTTAAGAGTAAAATAAATTAAACTAAAAAAAAAGTTTTCAAAATATTTATATAGATGAGGGGGTACAGTCTCCAGAATAAAGAAATAAAACATTGCACGGAGCAGGGTGCAGTGAAACCAAGTAATACATTTGGCCCAGTCTGTACAGATTGTGGGTTTTCATTTCACAGCCAGCTCTCTCACTTTCCGTACTATTCCATTGGGAAACATAAAAAGGTCTTGGCTCACTAATTTTAGGATAGAGTTAATTTAGTTTTTTGTTTCACTGCCAGTTACAAAAAAAGTGATAGTCCAGTGAGAGGTAACAGTTATGTAAGAGTTACTGCGTTGATGTTGGAATATTGCCTCGGACAATTAAAACCAGATGACTTGAATTCATCTGTTATATGTATATATGTAGCTCATAAGGGGCAAATAAAGTAATGGCCGATGAACGCATCACTGGCAGGTTCAGGTCACTTTTTCTTATAGGCGTTTTGACACTCATGCATTTGCATGGAAACGTTTTTATGCCAAACTTTTTGTACAAAAGGGTTATGATCATATTTCTGCTCTTTGAACCACTTCCAACACATCTGGCAGAAGTGCAGGACCTCTGGGACCTCATTCTGCAGAAGACCACTGGCTGCAATCACATGGAGCTTTAGGTGGCCATGCAGCTATGACTATGTAGGTCAATAGAAGTTTCAGAGTCAGGCGAGCAAACTCCTGCGGATCTACTAAAGAGGGTAATCCCTTTTAAATTACTGAGTAAGAAAAGCTATACCACATTTCCTAAACTATGGATGCACTTCAGGTCAGTTTCCCCACCTTTTAAAAGTTACATATTAAAGAAAATCTGTCACCAATACTGTGTAATGGCTGTGTCTGACCGTACAGGGACATGGTCTGATCATACCACAACTTCATATTCACGAGCTCTGGTTATTCCTACCCTCCAACACAGATTGACAGTTCTCTGCTACACTGTGCATAGGCAGAAAGCTGCCAAAAGTGGAGTTAGACCTAGTTCACTGAGAGGACTAGCAGAGCTGCAGCAAATAAAACATGTTATTATCAGAACTACAGCTGCCTCAGTTTGGATGAGGCCATAGAATTGCTTTAAACCCCATTTTCTAGTGACAAACTGCCATCCAGACCGTTTCAGTATAACTAGTGGTTAAAATTTTTTAGAATTTTAGATACTCCATCTCGGTATCGGTAACTCACATGTGGCAAATTCTTTACAAGGGGTTTGCTTCTTATTTAATTTGGTGCATTTTAGTCCAGTCTTGATGACTAGACCCTTGTGTTTTTTTTAAATGGAATCTGTTGCTAGGTTTTTGCTATGGAATCTGAGAGCAACATGATGTAGGGGCTAATTACAAGCACGTGTCACTTACTAGGAGACTTTGCCACTTTAATACAAATCAGTGTTTTATCAGCAGGAGATAATCACTACAAGACAACTGCCATCATGCCTCCTAGTCCAACCACGGCCCCAGCACTGAGTATATCCAGTCTTGGCTATTTTCCGAGCCAAACAATATGGACACATTTTACTGACACATATATAACCATTGCTCCGAAGTGAAATCTCACCTACGGTACCAGACATGTCATCAGTCATAGTCTAATGCACACAGCTCTGAAAATGGAGAATTCATTGGCAGGCCTTGTGTGCCATCAGTGACTGCATTTCCTGCCAAGGCGTTTTGTATTTCTCATAGGAAATACTGCTAAGATTGCACATTATTGGTCAGATCTATACTCCACTTCATTCATTGAATTTTTTTTTAGTGAATTGTAAATCCATAATCTGAAGCATATGTGGACATGATCGTCTTACAATGTACTACACATTGAATGGGTTACCTTTAATGGGAGCAATGCTTCCTGGATATGGTCCAATCAGTATAACTATGCCGGATGTCTACGCAATTAGTTATGAATAACAAATATCAAAATTCAGCCATTAAGGGTCATATTTTCAGGTGTTCATATACATTTCATGCAGCTGCAAGCAAGGAGCAAAATAAGAGTTTGCCTTCATTTTGTTCCTTCCATTGCTGAAATTCTGACTTCAAAGGTTCGAGAGTTTTTTTTTTTTTTTTTTTTAAATCTCCTCCTAACTCTTCACAACTCTTATGATTTGGCAAACACCCCTAGAGAATATCAGGAGGCTTTTCAGTGTAATCTAGCAATACGGATTTGTGCAACCTCACACTGAGACCTCATTACTCCTGGCATTAAAGGTCAGCACTGCGCCAGGACTTTGCTATTATGTAATTACATACAACACTTGGTCTATCCAAGGTATTGGGAAATAATCCTCTAATATCTGGGAAATATCCACAGTACTGTATGCAACAAATTCTGCTCACATGATCATCACCACTGCAACGCTCTTCTCCAGACTGTTAAATGACAGATAATGATATGACAGTACCGGGAGAGAAGAGCTGCAGAGAGGAGCAGTTATGAAGAGGTTTATGCGAGCAGCATTTGTCACATACCTGGCGGAGATCCAGAGTATTGTGTTACAGATGCTGCTCTTATGATCATTATTACTGCAGCTCTCCTCCCCCGATCCTGTCTTGTCTTTACTTTATGAAAGTAATTTTAATGCCAGGAGAGGAGAGCTGCAGTGGGGAGCAGTGATGAATATGATCATGCGAGCAGTGTTTTTCACCTGCAATACTCTGGATCTTTCCCAGGTATTGAGGCATTATTACCCAATACCCCGCTTAGATCTAGAGCATTGTATGTAGTTACATTAAAGCACAACTCTCCTCAGACAGCTAGAGAAAGTTAAAAAGCGCCAGGATGGAGGAGGCCTGGGTGTGATAAAGTTACACAAGTCATTATCACCACATTTCACTGAAAAATCTGTTTCCTATCCCCCACCGACACTTCCTTTTTATGATTGGGCAGTGGCATACAGGGGAAAAAGTAAACGCCCTCAAAGAAGAGTCTCTGCCAACACCTGCTTTATTGAAATGAAAATTAGCATATTGCGTGGCTGATAGTTTAGAAGCCAATATCTCTGCGATTAGAAATAATATTAATAAAAAGGTTAAACTGCACTGTATTCAGCTCTTCCTTTACCATAAAGTCACCAGTTTAACATACAAAAAGGGGTATAGTTATCTCAGCCATTCAAGTCATGGATGAGTTAGGAATCTCTCTATGCGATAGATACAGGTGGCCAAGACTAAGGAAACAACTGAATGCAGTCATGTTAAGCAGTTTTCATAACGCCTAGTGAAATGAATGGGACCCAATGGTTATCACTGAAAGAGGATTGTGAACAAACATTCTTAAAGGGAATCTGTCACCAATTTTTGCTATGTAATCTGAGAGTAGCGTAATGTAGAGGCGGAGATCCTGATTTCAGCGATATGTTATTTAATAGATACTGTCTTGTATCAAAGTCAGTGGTTAATCCGCAGGAGATTATCGAAGCAGAACTAGGCATCTTGTGCCTCCTCATCAACTGCTCTGTTTAACTCTTCCCACACCACTGATTGGCTGCTTTGTGTGCACTGCATGAATAGAAAGCAGCCAATTAGTAATGTGGGTGGGGTTAAACACTGCTCAGCATTCAGAGCACTGCTAGATCTGCAGCAGAGGAAGAAGGGATTGTGGAAAAATGACGGCAAGCAGCCCCATAAACAACATCACTGGAATCAGGGACTCAGGCCCTACATCATGCAGAATACATAGCAAAACCCTTGTGGCACATTCCCTTCAAGAATGCTCATTTTACAATCTTTCAGTGTAAGTAGACGCTGATCACCCAATGAATGAGTAGAATGATTTTCGAGCAGGCCTAGAATCATCCTACATAGGCAGATTTTGGAACCTCTAAAAATGATAAACTTACAAAACATTAGCAAATTAGCTACATTGTTTCAATGCCATTTATCCAAGAAGGTTATAAATTTCATTCCATGTATGATGCACTTGCTCCTCAGACCTCATAAGAGGGGGTTGTTATAAACGTACTTGCAGACTCCTGGTTAGGAGGCACAACATGGCCAGCTTTGCCTAATAATACCAGGACAGGGTTGTTGTTTTCAAGATTAGGAAGTCAATGTAATTTTAATTGAAATGTTTACCTTTAAATAGATTTAAAGTTCTCTACTAAACCGTCGTATTGTTTTAAGCTCCCAGCTCCTTCTGAAATCAAGCCCCAACCTCCTGACTAGACACAGGCAACATGTTAGTAGCATTCAGCAGCCACTAGAGGGAGCTTGGCACATAATGCGCTACATGAAATAGAAGTGTTACTCCCCCAGTGGCAACTACAGATTAGAGATAGTCAGCATGTAATGTTTTTAGCCTTCAACCCAGGACCTACCATACATTTTATTTTCTTTACAATATTATAAAGGTGGATATTATCTTTACAGGAGTTGTCCAGGGCCATTTCAATATATATATTTGCTAACAAAGGCACCTACATGCCAGCCCTACCTGGCTCCAGCTTAGACCACTAACCTACCGCTCATGCAGGAGATTCAGCTGCTCCACATCCATAGAAGAGCTCTTCCTTTAACGAGCTGCTTGATTAGTCATGCTGATTGACAGCCGGCGTCATGCTGATTGACAGCAAGGCACCATCTGTCAATCAGCATGATGTCGGCAGTCATGCCAGTCAATATGACGCTAGCAGAAGCTGCTGAATTGCTGGCAGGAGCAGACTGACCGCTCTGTGCCACCAATGATTGGCACTGGACACAACAGGCAGGTAGGTAGCAACTACCTGCTTGATCTTTCTTCGGTTCAATATTATATACATATCTCTAAAAAAAAATGTTTATTATATTGAAGTGAAGAATGATTGAACCGAAGAACGATAAATATATATTTATATTATTCCTGGATAACCCCTTTAAGCCTATTCCACAGTTAGAGTGAAAGATGGAAGGAACTAATTTAGCTAGGGATAACCCAGAAAGCCACCCTGACCCTCTTTCCACATGCAAAAAGAGGGAGGGAAAGACGCTGCCGCCACCAGACCCTGCATGACAGCAGAAGCTCACACTTTCCAGGTGGCACAGACTGAAATCGGCAAATTGCCCTGACACCACTTAATACAATAGACGTCTACCTTTTGGAAAAAAAACAAACTTGTCCACCTTTGGAGACCATGCTTTTCTTACTAAATTACATGCATTTTGGGTTAAAAATAACATTTTTGAAGGTCAGTTGCAGTGAAAACTGTTGCACCTGTTGCCTCCTATAGCTGCGGGGCTGCACTGAGCTGGTGCAGAATGAGTTAACTGAGAATCCACTCTGGGGTGTGACGGGCGTCTGTAACTCATCCGTCTTTCCTGAGCTCCTCTCAGCTGATTTATGACTACATACTACATTAACAGTGCGGATAACAAAGCTTGTAAAAGCCAAGTGATGCAAAAGCGATTCCTAGCCCCGAATACATACACTATAGATAAGTCATCCGGCTGGAGCACAATTGGGAGTTCTATCAGGGGCTTGGTGCCATTTTTTGGACATAAATAGCAACATTTGGAGTGAAAATGTACAACCCCCAATTTGGTTTAGCCTTGGCACATATATAAAAACTAGGTGGGTCGTTAGATGGGATGGTCTACCGCCACATGCCAAGTTTATATGCCGTCGCATACAGACAGCCCAAAATTTGTGCCAAATTTTTTTACGCCTTTGGGTCCAAAGCTGGCAACAAATCTAAGCAAGAGTCTCCATTCACTGTATATCATGCATAGTTATTACTTATGGCAATTTAAGCAGAACTGAAATGGATTTTCATAGCAAGTACACCGGCCTCACCAGGTCTGGGATCTAATAAATAGCGTATGCAGGGGTTTTTTTTAGCGAAATCACAAAGTCTGGCCTTTACTGTGAAATGATGGTGCCTATAAAGATTTTTTTTAAGACCATTTCAAATAAAATTATGTGCAATGTGTGACTTTTTGTGCTTGGTCCTACCACAGCTTTTGCCAATGGATACATAGACGCATATCAAAGTCCACATTTGTAGAAAAGTAAAGCTAACAATCACATATGGTGGGATCAGTCACTGACACTTATAGTTACATCTGTAACCATCCAATAGAAAGTCTCCCTGGATGGAGACCCGTGTAACCCATCCAGAAAGAACAGAAACCAAGCAAGAGTTTCTGAGCCCGTACGTCACCTACTACTGAGAGCGTCCAATTGGCTGATCGCTATATACAAAGCCATGTGCACTCTGTCAAAGTTCCACAAGACGCTAATGTTCTCAAAGATGTCATACCCTGCATGTAGACAACTGTTCATAGAACACACACAATGATATATACGTTTTGACCGTAATGCATAGAGTTTAAGCAGAAGCATGCATTGTAGATCTAGGGGTTGTCCACCTTTGGAGACCCTCATCCTTTATGCAATGGTATGCATTTTTGGGGTTAACATTTTTGTAATTTGGTTTTATTAAAGCTTTTGCACATTTTGACTTACAGGCTCTTTATTTCCCTGCAAATTCCTTCTTGGATGTGGACATATATTAGTTGAGAGGATCACAGAAAAAGAAAGTCAGGCTCATAGTGAACTGCCTGATTCGAAGTTAACTCATTCCGCAGCCAGTGATAGACTGTCCAATACAAGGACGATAGAAGGCAAACTGGGTTTCATTAAAACATTTGCACCATTTACCTTCTAAAGCCTTTTTTGTTGTACTGGCTGCAGAAGGAGTTAACTGAGAATCAGTCAGTCTACTATGATGGGGAATTTCACTTTTTCCTCTCAGCTCATGTATAATCACATCATAGTAGGAATGTGAGAGGAGATAACGAGCCTGTAAGTCAAACTGCACAAGTGATTTTTAGAAGAAAAAAAAAAAAATTTCCAAAAAAGCTGAACAATTATATTTGCAAGAAATTGGGCAGCATAACTCTGGTGCAAGTAATTTTAGCACTGAAACATCCCAAAAATAGGTTTTGCAGCACACTAAAGACTTGAAGGGTCTCCAAAAGGGGATTGTTGTCACTTTGCACACTGTTGGAGATTCATTCCTACCAACCTACTAGATGTGTTAGGTGCACAATTCTGGTGTGACATGTTCTTCCAGGAGGGCTATCTGCCCAGGGACAGAGGGCAGTAGATCTGCCCCATAGACCTGGGCACGGGTCACTTACCTGTAATGAACACAGCCTTGCCGGCTACTGGGAACCTTCTTCTCGGGGCAGCAAGAGTCAGGACATACCAACATGCAGAACTGAGAAGGACCATTCCTAGTAGGATCGGGAGATACAGGTGACAGAACCACTCAAAGATCACCAATAGGAAGAAATAAAGCAACAGAGCGGGGGTGAGGACCATGTCCGAATGGGAGAACTTAAAAAACAATAAAAGGGAGAAGAAGAGCCAGACAGAGCCATAGGCCCACACGGCGGGAGATGTGGACAGGTCCATGGGAGCAGAGATCAGGGATCTGGGATCAGGGATCTGGGATCAGGGATCAGGGCTCTGGGAAGGTGGACTTTCAGGCCAGCACTTCTGCACCAAGTCCACGGCGGACCACGAGCAGTGTATTTATAAGGAGCAGCCAGTGCAGGAGGGAGGGAGTGGCCGCCTCTCAGCTCTGCTCCAATGAGTTCCTGTCAGCAGGAATCCACTGGGCTTTCTCCCTTCACGTGGACATACAAACTTCTCCGAGTGTATTTCTTTGGCCGCTTGGTCTCTCTTTCCATCCCTGTCAGAGAACTGCAGCTGACGAGCTGGTTTGTGTTCTGGGACAATCTGCTAAATGCGATAATGAAGCATTCTCGTCATATGAGTAACTTGTGTCTTCGGAGATCATCATCTAGGACCAAGATGTGACACAACATGACCTCCGCTGGTCGGCCGGCTGGCACACCCGGTGAGGCTACTACTGCTGCCTGCCAGACCTCAGCCGGCGAGCGGCCCCGGAGCTGCAGCCAGGAGGGATTCAGCTGCTGCTTTCTAAGAAGACATTGGGGCAGCATACCGGCCAATCATGGACCTCATCCTGTTAGGCCTCATTCAGACATACGGGACAGACACACCGATTATCCTGATCACACAGTGCTCCGAGTGTCATCCAACTTTCTCCTAGGCGGGAAAAAAAAAAAAAAAATTCTGCACCTTCTCCATTCTCAAAGTTCGTGACAATTGGACGGCACTCCGATGTTATTTTGTCACGCCATATAAACTTGTATTGCCTATATTGATCCAATGTCAGAGGTGTACGCGACTTTCCACAGACCTGTGACTGGCAACATAGACTGTCACAGGTATGAGTGCCATCTGTGAAAATAATGGCTGCCACTCGTACGCAAAACGTGGACGTCTGCAGGAGCTCTTTCTGTTATGCTACCCTTTAACGAATGTTTTTATGTGGTTACATGCTAGTTAGTTCTCGTTCTGCAACTATGGGGTTAATGGTTGGAAAGCAGGTGGGTTGAGATAGAAAAATGTTCTAATTCCATACACTAATTATACAGCCGGGTGTAGGCTGAAACGACTTTTTTGGCTGCTGTCTCAATAATAATTTCAACGAGAATTGAAAACATATTTAACTTTTCAACACTTACTGTTCAACCACCTGTTAAATTGTGGATCTACAGTTTTGTAGATAGATACATATTCTGTTTCACGGCCCCCTCTCCCACTTCCCCCCCCAAAAAAAAATTGAAAATTGCTAAGTAAAGAAGCTTGAAAGTCACTTCCTACTCAGTTCTATTGCAAAAAACCACTTTGCTGTTCAAACGTTCAGTCTTTTTAAGATTTTATTTCTGCAACAGTTTTCCATAACTGCCTGGAAGAAAAAAAAAAGTAAATTTTGATTGTTTCCAGCGATCTGCTCCAAAACTAGGCAGTGTTTAATCAAAAGGCTTTTCCAAAACCACTTCAGGAAAAAAAATTCCTCCAAAAGCTATGTTCACACAGCTTCTTGTAAATGCGACACAGTTACTAAGTTTTCCTAGGCAAAACAGAATGGCGTTTTCTTGAAGCAGCTTTATCTGGATCCCACCTGAAAAAGCTCGGCGAAACCGCACCAAAAACGAACATGATGCACAGCAATGTAAAACGACACTGCTGTGCACATGTTCAGTCTTTTGTTACTTCTTTTAACTGCTTCAGGGTTCAGAAACCACAAAGCGAATGTAAGAAAAAATCATAGAGAAAAAAATGCCAGCAAAGCCACTTCAGAAAAAAGCCGCTATAACTAGAGAGCGGCTCCCTAGTGGCAGCTGCAGCTGTGTTACATTTTTACAATTTTCTAAAAACGTGGCAATTTTATTTTATTTTCTGAAAATTGGGGCAAAATAGCGTATCAGAAATGCATCTTGTAAACATGGTCCTTCAGGAAAAAAGCTTAAAAAAAGCTCCTAATAGAAACAGTGAAGTGTATTTCTCATACAAATTAATTTGAAGAGTTTTTGAAGCAATTTTTGAGGATGATTTTAGAATAATCTGCTCCAAAAAACTTCTATAAAAAAAATTTGGCGGTATGCATATGCAGCGCCCCAGAGTCCTGGTCGTTGCAGTACTGTAGCTCCGCCACTAAGGGGGGGCTATGGTACGTCTGATGGCACTGAAGGAGTTCATCTGACCAGGTATCACAGACAACAATACATTTCACAGTCTGGCCTCCAGGGGGAGCTAAGGGTGCTATGTATTAGGCCACTCCTCACAATCTGGTAAAACTGGGGGTTAGGCAGGAAGTTAGAGAGAAAGCTGACTGGGTTGGAACCAGGCAACACCTTGTGGCAGAGGGTGTTGCAGGGGAAGATTCAGAGGGGTCCCTGTCAGGGGTGGTATCCTGACAGAGGCCTAGCAACCAGAGAGAACGTTACGGGACTGCGCCTGCACGATATAGCGGCGGTACCCAAAGAAAGGACAAGAAGCGAGGTTTATTGTGCTGAGTGAGAAACGAGATCAACGCAACAAGGAGAATACCAGTAGGAGTCGTGCTGTAAGACGAGGCAACATCCTACTGAGGCGCGTAGCCGGTGGCCGGAAACGCCGAGGAAGTATTGGGCTCCAGGCCAAACTTCAAACCTACGGCAGGACAGTCAGTTATAGGCGGGCTGTCTCACCCAATTGACCTAGGAAGACATAGGGGGCAACAACAGGAGAGGGGCGACACTAGGGTCCCGGAAGAGCTCCGAGCCTACCCGTCATACGGGTGCGTCCTAACCATAAGATCTGGGGGACGTGGAAGAACATCAGAATCGAGTTGTGAGGGAACACGAGAAACAGACACAACAGTTGTGAGGACTATCCCGTGGTGCTCAGCAGGGAAGGACTACAACACACTAGCGCTAGCAGGTAGGCACAGATTTCCACCTGCAAAGGGGACTCTGGATGTGCCATCGGACCGACCAGGCTTGCGCAGCCCGGTTAACCGTATTCCGGATTGAGGACACTGAAGCCTTCAGTAAAGAGGTAAAGAGACTGCAACCTGGTGTCCTCGTTATTTACTGCACCGCACCTCCACCACCATCCACATCAATTATTGTACGCCCCTCAGCAGGGTCACGGACCGGGTCTAGCCACCGTGACAACCCCAGAGCAGAGACTCAGAGGCCCGGTACCGGGTACCCCTCGGCCCTGCGACAGTGGGGGCGCTGCACATACATACCACCTAAAATGGAACTACATAAAAAATGACAGCAAAAACCGTCAACAAAGACAATTCAGGAAAGACTGCCAAGGCCAGTCCATGAAGATCGGGCATAACTCAGATATTATCTGAGTGTGGTTAATTATTTTTAATTTTTTAAAGACCCATAAACTGTCATTGATGATTTTGATCTGACACTCAGAACACCATGGATAGCACTCGGATCATAAAATCGGTCATGTGCACGAGCCCCCACTTTGATATTTTTTGTTCTTTATCCAGCGTAAAGTGACCTGTTGAAATCTTCAACATATCAATTTCTCATGCAAGAACGTTGAGTTTTCAGTGCAGATTTTCCCAATAGAATTGCATTAGATATGGAAAATCTAGAGGTTAAAAAAATATAGTTGAAAATTTTGTGGAAAAGCACTACAAACTGTCTGCAATCTGCACATAAATGTGTCAATAAAGTTTTGTCAAAGCCAAATAGCAGGAAGTAGCAAAAGCAATACACCTTTATTTATAATTTTGATATGCCAAAAAGAGGCAAAAACTGCAGCATCAAAAACACATGTAAAAAAAAATGCACTCAAAAAACATAATGTAACATAAGTTACCTAAAGGCCGGGATCACACATACGCAAGATACGGCCGAGTCTCGCAGGTGATAACCCAGCTCTGGTGCCGGAGCGGAGCGTGCAGCTCCATGTATTGCTGTGCGGCTGCATGCTCTGCTCCGGTGTGCCGGCGCCAGAGCTGGGTTTTCACCTGCGAGACTCGGCCGTATCTCGCGTATGTGTGATCCCGGCCAAAGGTGCAGAAATGCGTCAGAAAATCTGCTACCTCAAAAACTTACCAAATACTCATTGTGGGTACATAGCCTTGGGGTATGGCAATGCTGAGTCTTTTTGATGAGTTTTCGGAGTGGAAACTCCATGTTTTTAGGTGTTTTTGGAGAAGGATTTGCAGAGTTTCCAATCAGTTTTTGACCCTAAAACTCCTCGAGAATCTCCATCTGTACATAGTCTTGGAAAGGTTCTACTCCAAAAATTCCTTAAAAAACTTGGGGCCCGATTTATCAGGACCGGCATGGACAACACCTTGATGAGGAGATGTGTTGGAGTCAGATGCTCCTGAGTAATAAAGTTGTATGTCCCTTCATGAATCAGGAGCGTTAGACTAGTGGCAAACAGCTCTGTGTGCACCTTGCCACAGCATCTTATAATTTCTGTGCTTTTTTTCTACTCAGTGTAATCTGACCTGTGGTGCGTGTTTCAAATCCGAAACATGTCAATTTCTCTTGCAAGTACTTTAAGTTTTCTGTGCAGATTTTCCCCTTAGGGCTTCTTCTCACTTGCGAGAAATACGTCCGAGTCTCGCAGGTTAAAACCCTGCTCTGGTGCCGGCACTCCAGAGCAGAGCGTGTAGCTCCATGTATTGCTGTGTGGCCGCACTCTACGCGCCAGAGCAGGGTTTTTCTAGCAAGTGAGAAGGAGCCCTTAGACTTGCATTAGACAAAGAAAAATTCTACAGGCAAATTACACACATTCGGTTTTGGTGTGTTTTGACTGCGGAAACGTATAAAAAATGCATGTACCTCGTACTTAAGCATATCAATAAAGTTTTGTCAAAGCCAAATACCAGGAAGTATCAAAAACAATGCAGCTTTATTTAACCCCTTAACGACCGTCAATGCGCCTTTTAACGGTGGCAGTTAAGGGCACCTAAACCACAGGGCCGTTGGCGGTGAGGAATACGTGTATAGTGCCCCCCAGAGTCAGAATTTCTCCAGGGTCACGGCTACCGGGTTAGCTGAGACCCCAGAGAACATGATTTGGGTCGGTTTTTACTAACCCCAGTGTGCGAATGCCATTACTAATGGTAAAACGGCGACCACAGTGATCAAAATATTAAAAAAAAAAAAAAAAAACCCTTTATCACCCCCTTAGTTAGAGAAAATTAATAAAATTAAAAATATATATTTCCATTTTTCCATTAGGGTTAGAGTTGCCTAAAATGAGTTGGGCTAAAGTGAGATTGGCTAAAGTTAGGGTTAGGGTTGGGCTAAATTGAGTTGGGATAAACTTAGGGTAAGGGTTAGGATTACATTTAGGCTATGTGCACACGTCAGGATTTCTGGCAGAAATTTTCCTGACAAAAACCAGACATTTCTGCCAGAAATCCGCATGCGTTTTTACAGCGATTTTACCGCGATTTGACTGCGTTTTTACCGCGATTTTGCCACGTTTTTGACGTGTTTTTTGTGTTTTTTCCCAATGCATAGAATAGTATGAAAAACGTGAAAAAAACTCAGAATTAATGAACATGCTGCTTTTTTTTACCGCAATGCGTTTTTTTTTGCGGAAAAAAACGCACCATGTGCATAAAACATGCAGAATGCATTCTAAATGATAGAATGCATAATGTACGCGTTTTTAATGAGTTTTTATAGCGTTTTTATTGCAAAAAAAACCTGAACGTATGCACATACCCTTAGGGTTGGGATTAGGGTTAGATTTGTTGGCTGATATGCAACAGATACAGACTTATTTATGTGCAGGAGGAGTTTCTACTTTCCTGACAGTAGATGGCGATGTTGTTACTGTTATATGCTTAGTTGAATGTAATGGATATACTTGTTGCACTTTGGTTTCTCTTTCTCTCTGGTAAAAGGCCTTTCAGACTTCCTGTTATGCTTTATTAAGAAGCTGATGCATGTACCTCATGTTCTGTGAAGATAAAAGTTGAATTACCCCATATAATCTACTCTCACAAGTTTCTTCTGCAACCAAACTGTGCAACAGGTTATGGGCCCAGTATAGAAGACAAAAAGGACTGGGTGAATGCAAAAGAATACTTCAGAGCAATTCTCTCCAAACAAGTAAGACAAATAAGTTAAAGATGAGCAGCAGTTGAGAGCCGAGACTCACAGTAGCTAAGCCGAACAATGAGAACTATCAGTGATGGAAGTTCAAAGTGAAGATGTTATTGTCAAAAGATGATTTATGGGAGGTAATAACTACAGTTAGGTCCATATATATTTGGACAGAGACAACCTTTTTCTAATTTTGGTTATAGACATTACCACAATGAATTTTAAACAAAACAATTCAGATGCAGTTGAAGTTCAGACTTTCAGCTTTCATTTGAGGGTATCCACATTAAAATTGGATGAAGGGTTTAGGAGTTTCAGCTCCTTAACATGTGCCACCCTGTTTTTAAAGGGACCAAAAGTAATTGGACAATTGACTCCAAGGCTATTTCATGGACAGTTGTGGGCAATCCCTTCATTATGTCATTCTGAATTAAGCAGATAAAAGGCCTGGAGTTGATTTGAGATGTGGTGCTTGCATTTGGAAGGTTTTGCTGTGAAGTAAACATGCGGTCAAAGGAGCTCTCCATGCAGGTGAAACAAGCCATCCTTAAGCTGCGAAAACAGAAAAAAACCCATCTGAAAAATTGCTACAATATTAGGAGTGGCAAAATCTACAGTTTGGTACATCCTGAGAAAGAAAGAAAGCACTGGTGAACTCATCAATGCAAAAAGACCTGGGTGCCCACGGAAGACAACAGCGGTGGATGATCGCAGAATAATCTCCATGGTGAAACCTCTTCACAACAGCCAACCAAGTGAACAGCACTCTCCAGGAGGTAGGCGTATCAATATCCAAATCTACCATAAAGAGAAGACTGCATGAAAGTAAATACAGAGGGTTCTCTGCACGGTGCAAGCCACTCATAAGCATCAAGAATAAAAAGGCTAGACTGGACTTTGCTATAAAACATCTAAAAAAGCCAGCACAGTTCTGGAAGAACATTCTTTGGACAGATGAAACCAAGATCAACCTCTACCAGAATGATGGAAAGAGAAAAGTATGGCGAAGGCGTGGTACAGCTCATGATCCAAAGCATACCACATCATCTGTAAAACACGGCGGAGGCAGTGTGTTGGCTTGGGCATGCATGGCTGCCAGTGGCACTGGGTCACTAGTGTTTATTGATGATGTGACACAGGACAGAAGCAGCCGAATGAATTCTGAGGTATTCAGAGCCATACTGTGTGCTCAGATCCAGCCAAATGCAGCCAAACTGGTTGGTTGTCGTTTCATACTACAGATGGACAATGACCCAAAACATAAAGCCAAAGCAACTCAGGAGTTTATTAAAGCAAAGAAGTGGAATATTCTTGAATGGCCAAGTCAGTCACCTGATCTGAACCCAATTGAGCATGCATTTCACTTGTTATAGACTAAACTTCAGACAGAAAGGTCCATAAACAAACAGCAACTGAAAACCACTGCAGTGAAGGCCTGGCAGAGCATCAAAAAGGAGGAAACACAGCGTCTGGTGATGTCCATGAGTTCAAGACTTCAGGCAGTCATTGCCAACAAAGGATTTTCAACCAAGTACTAGAAATGAACATTTTATTTACAATTATTTAATCTGTCCAATTACTTTTGGTCCCTTTAAAAACAGGGTGGCACATATTAAGGAGCTGAAACTCCTAAACCCTTCATCCAATTTTAATGTGGATACCCTCAAATGAAAGCTGAAAGTCTGAACTTCAACTGCATCTGAATCGTTTTGTTTAAAATTTATTGTGGTAATGTCTAGAACCAAAATTAGAATAATGTTGTCTCTGTCCAAATATATATGGACCTAACTGTACATACAGACCCAATGATAATAATCAGACATGGAATAAGGAAAACAGACAAGCAAGAGCTACTATCAGCTTATTAGTGGAGGATGATCAGTTAATCCACATAAGGAATGAGAACACAGCAAAGGGAATGTGGGAAGCATTGAGAAAGCTGCATGAAAGATCCAGCTTAAATCACAAACTATTCTTGCTAAGAAAACTTTACAAGATGAGATTAAGTGCAAGGAAAGCCATGCCAGGAGCATATAAACTCCATGATGGAGGTGGTAACACAGCTGAGATCAGTCAGTGAAGACATTAAGGAAAGCCATATAAGGCTGTGTGCACACGATGCGAAATTGGTGCGGATCCGCAGCGGATTTTTCCGAGCAGAAACACTGCAGTTCCGCACTGTGATTTACAGTACAATGTACATCAATTTGAAAAAAAGAAAAAGGCTGTGCTAATGGTGCGGAAAAATCTGCATGAAAACCACTACGGAACAAAAGAAGTAGCATGCTACTTCTTTTGTGCGGAACTGCAGCGTTTCTGACCCCTTCCATAATAGAAAACCGCAGGGGTAAAATCCGCACAAAATCCACATCAATTCCGCATAAAAACCACACAAAATCCACAGAAAATCTGCGGCAAACCCGCACCCGCGGTTTCTGCCAGGAGATGCAGATTTTGTGCGGAAAATTCTGCACCCTGTTGTGAATTCTGCTCTTGGGCTCCCTCCGGTGGTTGTAAGTGGTAGCGCTGCTGTCTCTGAATCTCAGCATTTATCAGGTGTGTTCACTTTTTGCAATTCTGACTGGGCTATTTAGTCTTGCCTGACCCTTTAGTCAGTGCCAGTTGTCCATTGTTCCTGGAGGATTCACATCCCTGCCTAGTCTCTCCTGCTTTGCTGTTCATTTCAACAAAGATAAGTTCTGGCCTTGATTTTTTGCTGTCCACATGCTGTGGCCTTATTGTTCAGTTCTTTTCCATGTTTTTGTCTTGTCCAGCTTGGTCAGTGTAAGGATTTGTTTAGCCAAGCTGGTATCTCTGGAGATGCAGATATACCCTCCATATCTTTAGTTAGCTGTGGAGATTTTGTATTTTCTGTGGTGGATATTTTCTAGTGTTTTAATACTGACCGCATAGTACTCTGTCCTATCCTTTCTATTTAGCTAGAAGTGGCCTCCTTTGCTAAATTCTGATTTCAGTCTGTGTATGTTTTTTCCCTCTCCTCTCGCAGTCAATATTTGTGGGGGGCTGTCTATCCTTTGGGGATTTTCTCTGAGGCAAGATAGTTTTCCCTTTTCTATCTCTAGGGCTAATTAGTCCTCCGGCTGTGTCGAGATGTCTAGGGAGTGATAGGTACATTCCACAGCTACTTCTAGTTGCGGTGTTAAGTTCAGGCTCTGCGGTCAGTACAGGTTCCACCTTCTCCAGAGTACGTCTCATGCTGCTCTTAGGCCACCAGATCATAACAGCACCCCAATCCGCAACGTGTGCACATTAGCCTTAGCAATATTATTGTGCAGTTTACCAGATTCATACACTGCTCTAATAAATGCACTAGAGACAAGGCCTGAAGAAGACATTACACTAGAGTTTGTAAAGACCAGACTTATAGATGAATATCATAGAAGGAAAGAGCAAACAATGATTCCCTGAAAGGGATAGTGAACATGCTCTTAAAGGGACAGACACAACAATACAGAGACAAGAGAATGAGAATTCAGATGTAAGAAAAAGGGACATTTAAAGAAAGACTATATTATATGGAAAGCAGAACAACAGAAATTACAAAAAAGGAGAATAAACAGAAAGTAAAAAGCACAATTTCTAACCCACATGCAGATCACTGGCATGGTACATTTAAAGTAACTGATAAAGAGTCATCATCAGGCTGGTTTATTGACTAAGGAGCAACAAGTCACATGACTAGTGATAAAAGCTTCTTTACTGAACTTGATGAAAATTGGAAGGAAGCAATTTATCTTGCAGATGGGAGTAAAATAACCGCAGAAGGTATTGGACAAGGAATGCTGATCTGTCCTGATAGATTTGGGCATAATTGAAAATTCTAGTAAAGGATGTGTTATATGTTCCAGGGCTAGAATGAGGATTGTTATCCGTAAAGTATCTGACAGCCAAAGGACTTACTGTAAAATTCAAAGATGATAATTGTACAATCCTAGCTGGAGATAAGGTAATAACTAATGTCAAAACAGGTGAACAATTATATCATCTAGACACATTAAAGGAACAGATGAAGTTATGTACACATGATCACTGTAACAAATGGAAATGGAAGCACATGTGGTGAAGTGCACATTCCTTTATTGAACTTATTGTGGAACCATGGGACCACTACCTGGGGGGCTCCAAAGGGGGTGTGACTAAGCGAGCCCCTGACTCCCATAGTAAGACCCCTCAAACAGGGACAGAGTGGAAAGTTCGGGAGATGCAAGGTGCTACCTCCAGTTAGACCCTGGGTACGTGGAAGCTGACTCAGCCGGACTGGCGGGCAGGCAGGTACTGCAAGTAGCAGAGAATGAGGCAGTAGACAGGCAGCTCAAGTGGGTAGCAGGCAACAGCTGGCACGGAGAGAAGCAGGTGGTGCAGGCATAGCCCCAGAAGGCAAGGGAAGCACAGAAGGTAAACTGAGGAGACAAACCAGAATTAGCGAGGTACAAGCTGAGCATTATACACAAGAGCCGGGAGCCTGAGAAATAGCAACAGGAAACACTTGTTGCTCAGGCACCTCCTTAAGGGCAGAGATGCCTGAAATAGTACGAGACACTCAACCATTGGCTGAGACCTATTTTGAAAATGTCGTGCTGTCTATTTAAGAGACTGGAGTGCGTGCACATGTGCCCTTAGTGGCATGCCAGGAGACCTGCAGGATGTGTGCAGCTTCCAGGAAGCAGCAGCAGGAGCAGGCAGCATGGGACATGGAACGGAAGCCCCAGGAGACTGCCGTCCCCACTGGCCATCACACTGAAGCGGCGGCCCCGAGGACACAGGTGCGGACCGGGTAACGGGCCGGGACAGTGGGCTACAGTAAACCCCCTTTACACCACCTCTTTTTCAAGCTTGCAAAAAATTACTCCAGTAGGAGGGGGGCCTGAATATTCTCCTTGGGCTCCCATGACCTCTCCTCAGTACCGAAGCCCTTCTAATCTACCAGGAAAAAAGGTCTTTCCCATTACCCTTTTCATGGTGAAAATATTCGCTACCTCATAGACATCCTCCTCACTGATGGGATCAGAGGAGTGGTACCCGAGTCCTTAAAAAATTAGCTCAAGATAACTGGTTTGAGGAGGGAAACATGAAAGGCGTTAGGCACCTGTAAAGAAGAAGGCAATTTTAACTTATAAGAGACAGCATTAATTTGTTTCAAGACCTCAAAGGGACCGATGAAGCGAGGTTCCAATTTGTAGGAAGGCATTTTCAAACCGATGTACTTAGAGGAGAGCCACACTTTATCCCCAGGCTGAAAGGTCAGGGCATCCAGGCGACTCGTATCTGCATGCTTCTTCATACGCTGTGACGCTCTCTCTAAAGCGGTCTTGATGTCTCTCCACACTTTGGAGAAATCTTCAACAAGAGTGTCAGCAGTTGGAATGTCTGAAGACCCAGAGACAGGAAGAGGGATCAGGTTGGAGCCCGAATACAATATGGAAGGGAGACTTAGCAGATGACTCACTTAAAGGGAACCTGTCACCCCGTTTTTTTGAAGATGAGCTAAAAATAGAGTTAAATAGGGGCAGAGCTGGGCGTTACATTAGTGTCTTTTGTGTGCCTTTATTACCCACCTATGCTGCTGAAATACCTTTGTAAATTCGCCGTTTTCTGCTGTCACTCACGCTGGTCTGGTCCTATGGGCGTGGTGACCGCTGTTTCTCCCCCAGATCAGGCTCATCATTCCGTTGGTGGCGTAGTGGTGTGTGCATGTCCAACAGAGAATATCCACTGCCCAGGAGATGAAAAAGAGCGCGATCTGCGCTATTCAGCCGTTTACCGGTGGGCGCGGCCATCTTTCCTGTGGCCGCGCGTGCGCAGATGGAGCGCTGTTGTGAATTCTGTTTGTGGGCTCCCTCTGGTGGCTACTGGTGGTACTGGTTTACTTCTGTCTTCTATCTCCAGTGCACCTGTTCCCATCAGGAAATGGGAGTTTCCTATATAGTCTGGCTTCTCACTCATTTACTTGCCGGCTATCAATGTTACCAGAGCTCCTCTGTTACTTGCTACCTGCTCCAAGTCTGCTGAGTCAGATAAGTTTGATCATTTGTATCTTTTGTCCAGCGTGCATTTATATGAATCTTGCTGCTGGAAGCTCTAGTGAACTGAAGTGACCACTCCGGTGTCATGAGTTGATACCGGAGTTTAAAGTCACTTCAGGATGGTATTTTGTAGGGTTTTGAGTTGACCGCGAAGTCCACTTTTGTATTTTCTGCTATCTAGTTAGTGGGCCTCTCTTTGCTGAACCTGTATTCATACTACGTATGTGTTTTCTTCTTAACTAACCGTCATTACATGTTGGGGGCTACTATTACTTTGGGGTTTTCTCTGGAGGCAAGCCAGGTCTGTGTTTCCTCTATTAGGGGTAGCTAGATCTCCGGCTGGTGCGAGATGTCTAGGGATAAAACGCAGGTACGTTCCCCGGCCACTGGTAGTTGTGTGTGAGGTTCAGCATCGCGGTCAGCTTAGATTCCATCATCCTAGAGCTAGTCCTGTTTTTGCCTATGTCCCTGCCATTGGGAATCATGACAGTATAGCCGGCCCGACTGTGTTAAGTATTGGCTGAAGAAGGAGAGAAAAGAAGTTTCTGACACCTTTTTTTTTTTTTTTTTTTTTTTTTTTTTACTCTGAAGTCTGTCTAGCCATAATTGCAGTCTGCTTCTTTCCCCTCCTCTTAATCCTTGTATGGCTTAGATCTCAGCTGCTGAGAAATGGATATCCAGAGTTTAGCTTCAAATCTGAATAATCTTGCTTCTAAGGTGCAAAATATACAGGATTTCGTCATACATGCTCCTATGTCTGAACCTAAAATTCCTATACCAGAGTTTTTTTCTGGAGATAGATCTCGTTTTTTGAATTTTAAGCACAATTGTAAATTGTATCTTTCTCTGAGATCTTACTCCGCTGGAGACCCCGCTCAGCAGGTTAAGATTGTTATTTCCTTGCTGCGGGGTGACCCCCAGAATTGGGCATTTGCATTGGCGCCAGGGGACCCTGCGCTGCTCAATGTGGATGCGTTTTTTCTGGCGCTGGGGTTGCTCTATGAGGAACCTAATTTGGAGATTCAGGCTGAAAAGGCCTTGATAGCCCTCTCTCAGGGGCATGATGAAGCTGAGGTATATTGTCAAAAATTTCAAAAATGATCTGTGCTTACTCAGTGGAATGAGTGCGCCCTGGCGGCGAATTTCAGAGAGGGTCTCTCTGACGCCGTTAAAGATGTAATGGTGGGGTTTCCTACGCCCACAGGTCTGAATGAGTCCATGACAATGGCTATCCAGATTGACCGGCGTTTACGGGAGCGCAAACCTGTGCACCATTTGGCGGTGTCTTCTGAGCAGGCACCGGAGAATATGCAATGTGATAGAATTCTGTCCAGAAGTGAACGGCAGAATTATAGGTGTAAAAATGGGTTGTGCTTCTATTGTGGCGATTCTGCTCATGTTATATCAGCATGCTCTAAACGCACAAAAAGGGTTGATAAGTCTTTTGCAGGTAGCACCTTGCAGTCTAAGTTTCTTTTGTCTGTGACTTTGATTTGTTCATTATCATCTATTACCGTGAATGCTTATGTGGACTCTGGTGCCGCCTTGAATCTTATGGATTGGTCCTTTGCCAGGCGCTGTGGGTTTAGTCTAGAGTCTCTGGAAGTCCCTATTCCTTTGAAGGGTATTGACTCCACACCATTGGCTAGGAATAAACCTCAATACTGGACACAAGTGACTATGTGTATGACTCCAGACCATCAGGAGGTGATTCGATTCCTTGTGTTGCATAATTTGCATGATGTCTTAGTGCTTGGATTGCCATGGTTACAAACTCACAACCCACTTCTTGACTGGAAAACAATGTCCGTATTAAGCTGGGGATGTCAGGGGGTTCATGGGGGAGTACCCTTGGTTTCCATTGCTTCATCTACTTCCTCTGAGGTTCCGGCATTTTTGTCTGACTATTGTGATGTTTTTGAGGAGCCTAAACTTAGTTCGCTCCCTCCTCACAGGGATTGCGATTGTGCTATAGATTTGATTCCTGGCAGCAAATTTCCTAAAAGTCGCTTGTTCAATCTGTCTGTGCCAGAGCATGCTGCTATGCGAGAGTATATTAAGGAGTCCTTGGAAAAGGGACATATTCGTTCATCCTCATCCCCTTTAGGAGCAGGGTTTTTTTTCGTGGGTAAAAAAGATGGTTCCCTGAGGCCTTGTATTGATTATCGGCTGTTGAATAAGATTACAGTCAAATATCAGTATCCTTTGCCACTGTTGACTGATTTGTTTGCTCGTATTAAGGGGGCAAGGTGGTTCTCTAAGATTGACCTTCGGGGTGCGTATAATTTGGTGTGGATTAAGCAGGGAGACGAGTGGAAAACTGCATTTAATACGCCCGAGGGCCATTTTGAGTATCTGGTAATGCCTTTTGGTCTTTCTAATGCCCCTTCAGTCTTTCAGTCCTTTATGCACAATATTTTCCGTGAATATCTGGATAAATTTATGATTGTGTATTTGGATGATATTTTGATTTTTTCCGATGACTGGGAGTCGCATGTTCAACAGGTCAGGAAAGTTTTTCAGGTTTTGCGGGCCAATTCTTTGTTTGTAAAGGGTTCAAAGTGTATTTTTGGGGTTCAGAAGATCTCTTTTTTGGGGTATATTTTTTCCCCTTCTTCTATTGAGATGGATCCTGTCAAGGTTCGGGCTATTTGTGATTGGACGCAACCGACTTCCCTTAAGAGTCTTCAGAAATTCTTGGGCTTTGCTAATTTCTATCGTCGATTTATAACTGGTTTTTCAAGTGTTGTTAAGCCTCTAACGGATTTGACTAAGAAGGGTGCTGATGTTTCCAATTGGTCCTCGGCGGCTGTGGAGGCCTTTCGGGAGCTTAAGCACCGCTTTTCTTCTGCTCCTGTGTTGCGCCAGCCTGATGTTTCACTTCCTTTTCAGGTCGAAGTTGATGCTTCAGAGATCGGAGCGGGGGCGGTTTTGTCGCAGAGAAGTTCCGATTGCTCGGTGATGAGACCATGTGCGTTCTTTTCTCGAAAGTTTTCGCCCGCCGAGCGAAATTATGATGTTGGTAATCGGGAACTCTTGGCTATGAAGTGGGCCTTTGAGGAGTGGCGTCATTGGCTGGAGGGTGCTAGGCATCAGGTGGTGGTCTTGACTGATCACAAGAATCTGATTTACCTTGAGTCAGCCAGGCGTCTGAATCCTAGACAGGCGCGCTGGTCGTTGTTTTTCTCCCGGTTTAATTTTGTGGTCTCATATCTACCAGGTTCAAAAAATGTGAAGGCAGATGCCCTTTCTAGGAGTTTTGAGCCTGACTCCCCTGGTGATTCTGAACCTACGGGTATCCTTAAGGATGGGGTGATATTGTCTGCTGTCTCTCCAGTCTTACGACGTGCTTTGCAGGAGTTTCAAGTGGATAGGCCTGATCGTTGTCCGCCTGGGAGACTGTTTGTTCCAGATGAGTGGACCAGTAGAGTCATCTTGGAAGTTCATTCTTCTGTGTTGGCAGGCCACCCTGGAATCTTTGGTACCAGAGATTTGGTGGCCAGGTCCTTCTGGTGGCCTTCCCTGTCTCGGGATGTGCGTACTTTTGTACAGTCTTGTGATGTTTGTGCTCGGGCCAAGCCTTGTTGTTCTCGGGCTAGTGGATTGTTGTTGCCCTTGCCTACTCCGAAGAGGCCTTGGACGCACATCTCTATGGACTTTATTTCGGATCTCCCGGTTTCTCAGAAAATGACCGTCATCTGGGTGGTGTGTGACCGTTTTTCTAAAATGGTTCATTTGGTACCCTTGCCCAAGTTGCCTTCTTCATCGGAGTTGGTTCCTCTATTTTTTCAGAATGTGGTTCGTCTACATGGTATCCCGGAAAACATCGTTTCTGACAGGGGATCCCAATTTGTGTCTAGATTTTGGCGGGCGTTCTGTGCCAGGATGGGCATTGATTTGTCTTTTTCGTCTGCTTTCCATCCTCAGACGAATGGCCAGACAGAGCGAACTAATCAGACCCTGGAGACGTATTTGAGGTGTTTTGTGTCTGCTGATCAGGATGACTGGGTCGCCTTTTTGCCGTTGGCGGAGTTTGCCCTTAATAATCGGGCTAGTTCTGCCACTCTGGTTTCTCCTTTCTTCTGCAATTCGGGGTTTCACCCTCGTTTTTCATCTGGTCAGGTGGAATCTTCGGATTGTCCTGGAGTGGACACTGTGGTGGATAGATTGCACCAGATTTGGAGTCATGTGGTGGACAACTTGAAGTTGTCCCAGGAGAAGACTCAGCAGTTTGCTAATCGTCGTCGTCGTGCTGGTAATCGTCTTCGCGTTGGGGACTTGGTGTGGTTATCTTCTCGTTTTGTCCCTATGAAGGTCTCTTCTCCTAAGTTTAAACCTCGGTTCATAGGTCCTTATAAGATTTTGGAGATTCTTAATCCTGTATCGTTTCGTTTGGACCTACCAGCATCTTTCACTATTCATAATGTCTTCCATCGGTCCTTGTTGCGGAGGTACGAGATACCGGTTGTTCCTTCTGTTGAGCCTCCTGCTCCTGTGCTGGTGCAGGGTGAATTGGAGTATGTTGTGGAGAAGATTTTGGACTCTCGCATTTCCAGACGGAGACTTCAATATTTGGTCAAGTGGAAGGGATACGGTCAGGAGGATAATTCTTGGGTGACTGCTTCTGATGTTCATGCCTCTGATTTGGTTTGCGCCTTTCATAGGGCTCGTCCAGATCGCCCTGGTGGTTCTCATGAGGGTTCGGTGCCCCCTCCTCAAGGGGGGGGTACTGTTGTGAATTCTGTTTGTGGGCTCCCTCTGGTGGCTACTGGTGGTACTGGTTTACTTCTGTCTTCTATCTCCAGTGCACCTGTTCCCATCAGGAAATGGGAGTTTCCTATATAGTCTGGCTTCTCACTCATTTACTTGCCGGCTATCAATGTTACCAGAGCTCCTCTGTTACTTGCTACCTGCTCCAAGTCTGCTGAGTCAGATAAGTTTGATCATTTGTATCTTTTGTCCAGCGTGCATTTATATGAATCTTGCTGCTGGAAGCTCTAGTGAACTGAAGTGACCACTCCGGTGTCATGAGTTGATACCGGAGTTTAAAGTCACTTCAGGATGGTATTTTGTAGGGTTTTGAGTTGACCGCGAAGTCCACTTTTGTATTTTCTGCTATCTAGTTAGTGGGCCTCTCTTTGCTGAACCTGTATTCATACTACGTATGTGTTTTCTTCTTAACTAACCGTCATTACATGTTGGGGGCTACTATTACTTTGGGGTTTTCTCTGGAGGCAAGCCAGGTCTGTGTTTCCTCTATTAGGGGTAGCTAGATCTCCGGCTGGTGCGAGACGTCTAGGGATAAAACGCAGGTACGTTCCCCGGCCACTGGTAGTTGTGTGTGAGGTTCAGCATCGCGGTCAGCTTAGATTCCATCATCCTAGAGCTAGTCCTGTTTTTGCCTATGTCCCTGCCATTGGGAATCATGACAGTGCGCTCTGCTGCCCGGGGCTTCAGGAAAATGGCCGCGGGATTCCGCGCGCGTGCAGATGGAGATCGCGGCGGCCATTTTCCTGAAGCCCCAAGCAGCTGAGCGCCACAGAAAGATGGCCGCGTCCACCGGTAAACGGCTGAATAGCGCAGATCGCGCTATTTTTCATCTCCTGGGCAATGGATAATCTCTGTTGGACATGCGCACACCACTACGCCACCAACAGAATGATGAGCCTGATCTGGGGGAGAAACAGCGCTGTCACCACGCCCATAGGACCAGACCAGCGTGAGTGACAGCAGGAAATGGCGACTTTACAAAGGTATTTCAGCAGCATAGGTGGGTAATAAAGGCACACAAAAGACACTAATGTAACGCCCAGCTCTGCCCCTATTTAATGCTATTTTTAGCTCATCTTCAAAAAACGGGGTGACAGGTTCCCTTTAAGTGATTATTGTAGGAGAACTCTGTCCACGGTAGTAACTTGACCCAGTCATTGTGGGGCATGTTGATGAAGTGATGCAGGTACCCGGACACGATCTGATTGACCCTCTCCACCTGACCGTTGGATTGAGGATGCTACGCAGAAGAAAAATCCAGCTCCACGTTCATTAGTTTAGAGATCAACACTTCGAGATCAAAGATCTGGGAAATGTGAAACAGTACCTAGGAATACAGATAGAAAGAGAAGAAGACGGGGGTTTCCTTTTTAATAAAAATCACATGATTCAAGACATAATCAAAACATTTGGATTGAAAGATGCAAAACCAGTAAAGTCTCCAATGGAAACCAACTATCTGAAGAAAATAAATAGTGAACAGAATCTGTTACCGAATAATGACCAATACAGAAAGGCAATGGGAAAATTATTATATCTTGCGACTGTTACAAGGCCAGACATTGCAGCAGCAGTGGGAATTTTGAGCAAGAAGGTTTCAAAGCCAAACAAAATGAATTGGAATGCAGTGAAGAAAGTAATCCATTATTTGAAAGTGACTAGCGGTGTTAAACTGAAGCTACCTGCAAGTGAGAAATTCATTTTAACTGGATATGTTGATGCAGACTTGGCTGGAGATCCAATTGACAGGAAATCTACCAGTGGCTATCTTTTCTTGCTCTCAGGCAGACCATTTAGTTGGACTAGTAAGAAACAAACTATAGCAACACTGTCATCAACAGAAGCAGAATATGTCGCCGCAGCACATGCCAGTCAAGATGTACTATGGTTAAGACAACTGCAAACAGACTAAAGGTACCGTCACATTAAGCAACGCTGCAGCGATATAGACAACGATGCCGATCGCTGCAGCGTCGCTGTTTCGTCGTGTGGTCGCTGGAGAGCTGTCACACAGACAGCTCTCCAGCGACCAACGATGCCGAAGTCCCCGGGTAACCCGGGTAAACATCGGGTTACTAAGCGCAGGGCAGCGCTTAGTAACCCGATGTTTACCCTGGTTACCAGTGTAAATGTAAAAAAAACAAACACTACATACTTACATTCCGGTGTCTGTCGCGTCCCCCGGCGTCCGCTTCCCTGCACTGTGTAAGCGCCGGCCCTAAAGCAGAGCGGTGACGTCACCGCTGTGCTCTGCTTTACGGCCTGCCGGCGCTGACACAGTGCAGGGGAGCGGACGCCGGGGGACGCGACAGACATCAGAAGGTGAGTATGTAGTGTTTGGTTTTTTTACATTTACAATGGTAACCAGGGTAAATATCGGGTTACTAAGCGCGGCCCTGCGCTTAGTAACCCGATGTTTACCCTTGTTACCAGTGAAGACATCGCTGAATCTGTGTCACACACACCGATCCAGCGATGTCAGCGGGTGATCCAGCGACGAAATAAGGTGCTGGCCTTCTAGCTCCGACCAACGATGTCACAGCAGGATCCTGATCGCTGCTGCGAGTCAAACACAATGATATCGCTATCCAGGATGCTGCAACGTCACGGATCGCTATAGTTATCGTTGTTAAGTTGTTCAGTGTGAAGGTACCTTTAGGACAACAACAACAATTGGGACCAACAAAGATGTATGAGGACAATCAAGGATGTCTACTGTAGTTCTTGCTCAGATGGAAAGAGCTAATCCAATAAATAAACAAATTGATGTGAAGTTTCACTTCTTGAGAGATCACCAGGAACAAGGAATCCTAAATTTAGAGTACTGCCCAACTGAAGATATGACAGCAGATATTTTCATAAAGGCATTGAATGCTGAAAGACATCAGAGACTGATGAAGAAATTAGGCTTATTTGAATAAGTTCTTACTGTTGAGAAATGGTGTTGGCAGATATGCAACAGATACAGACTTATTTGTGTGCAGGAGAAGTTTATACTTTTCTGACAGTAGATGGCGATGTTGTTACTGTTATATGCTTAGTTGAATGTAATGCATATACTTGAACTTTGGTTTCACTTTTTCTCTGGTAAAAGGTCCTTCAGACTTCCTTTTATGCTGTATTAAGAAGCTGATGCATGTACCTCATGTTCTGTGAAGATAAAAGTTGAATTACCCCATATAATCTACTCTCACAAGTTTCTTCTTCAACCAAACTATGCAGCACTAACAACTGTCCAATTTAACTGCTGTGCCTGTGGTCAACAATTTTCTGTGATATGTATTCGACATATTATTTTGAAAAGCTCTATCACTTCCTCATACAACCTCCTTGTTTTTGGGGCCGTACCTAAAGCCACATTACAAGTATTTAAATGTGACTGGATATACAAACAATATATTCATGTCCACATTGAAAGTGGTGAGAAATGAAGTGCACATTTCTGCTTTTATTGAGGCGAATCAGACCATATAATGTGGCAAAAGTACTCATGTAGAGAAAGGTGAATATGTAAGCTATGCTGCTCAATAACGTTCAGAGAGTTTACTGATTACTTAGCCTCTAAGGGTACCGTCTCACAGTGGCACTTTTGTCGCTAAGACGGTACGATCCGTGACGTTCCAGCGATATCCATACGATATCGCTGTGTCTGACACGCAGCAGCGATCAGGGACCCTGCTGAGAATCGTACGTCGTAGCAGATTGTTTGGAACTTTCTTTCGTCGCTGGATCTCCCGCTGTCATCGTTGCATCGGTGTGTGTGTGACACCGATCCAACGATGCGTTCGCTTGTAACCAGGGTAAACATCGGGTTACTAAGCGCAGGGCCGCGCTTAGTAACCCGATGTTTACCCTGGTTACCGTCGTAAATGTAAAAAAAAACAAACAGTACATACTCACATTCCGGTATCCGTCAGGTCCCTTGCCGTCTGCTTCCCGCACTGACTGACTCCCGGCCGTAAAGTGAAAGCAGAGCACAGCGGTGACGTCACGCGCGGCCCTGCGCTTAGTAACCCGATGTTTACCCTGGTTACCCGGGGACCTCGGCATCATTTTAACTGGATATGTTGATGCAGACTTGGCTGGAGATCCAATTGACAGGAAATCTACCAGTGGCTATCTTTTCTTGCTCTCAGGCAGACCATTTAGTTGGACTAGTAAGAAACAAACTATAGCAACACTGTCATCAACAGAAGCAGAATATGTCGCCGCAGCACATGCCAGTCAAGATGTACTATGGTTAAGACAACTGCAAACAGACTAAAGGTACCGTCACATTAAGCAACGCTGCAGCGATATAGACAACGATGCCGATCGCTGCAGCGTCGCTGTTTCGTCGTGTGGTCGCTGGAGAGCTGTCACACAGACAGCTCTCCAGCGACCAACGATGCCGAAGTCCCCGGGTAACCCGGGTAAACATCGGGTTACTAAGCGCAGGGCAGCGCTTAGTAACCCGATGTTTACCCTGGTTACCAGTGTAAATGTAAAAAAAACAAACACTACATACTTACATTCCGGTGTCTGTCGCGTCCCCCGGCGTCCGCTTCCCTGCACTGTGTAAGCGCCGGCCCTAAAGCAGAGCGGTGACGTCACCGCTGTGCTCTGCTTTACGGCCTGCCGGCGCTGACACAGTGCAGGGGAGCGGACGCCGGGGGACGCGACAGACATCAGAAGGTGAGTATGTAGTGTTTGGTTTTTTTACATTTACAATGGTAACCAGGGTAAATATCGGGTTACTAAGCGCGGCCCTGCGCTTAGTAACCCGATGTTTACCCTTGTTACCAGTGAAGACATCGCTGAATCTGTGTCACACACACCGATCCAGCGATGTCAGCGGGTGATCCAGCGACGAAATAAGGTGCTGGCCTTCTAGCTCCGACCAACGATGTCACAGCAGGATCCTGATCGCTGCTGCGAGTCAAACACAACGATATCGCTATCCAGGATGCTGCAACGTCACGGATCGCTATCGTTATCGTTGTTAAGTTGTTCAGTGTGAAGGTACCTTTAGGACAACAACAACAATTGGGACCAACAAAGATGTATGAGGACAATCAAGGATGTCTACTGTAGTTCTTGCTCAGATGGAAAGAGCTAATCCAATAAATAAACAAATTGATGTGAAGTTTCACTTCTTGAGAGATCACCAGGAACAAGGAATCCTAAATTTAGAGTACTGCCCAACTGAAGATATGACAGCAGATATTTTCATAAAGGCATTGAATGCTGAAAGACATCAGAGACTGATGAAGAAATTAGGCTTATTTGAATAAGTTCTTACTGTTGAGAAATGGTGTTGGCAGATATGCAACAGATACAGACTTATTTGTGTGCAGGAGAAGTTTATACTTTTCTGACAGTAGATGGCGATGTTGTTACTGTTATATGCTTAGTTGAATGTAATGCATATACTTGAACTTTGGTTTCACTTTTTCTCTGGTAAAAGGTCCTTCAGACTTCCTTTTATGCTGTATTAAGAAGCTGATGCATGTACCTCATGTTCTGTGAAGATAAAAGTTGAATTACCCCATATAATCTACTCTCACAAGTTTCTTCTTCAACCAAACTATGCAGCACTAACAACTGTCCAATTTAACTGCTGTGCCTGTGGTCAACAATTTTCTGTGATATGTATTCGACATATTATTTTGAAAAGCTCTATCACTTCCTCATACAACCTCCTTGTTTTTGGGGCCGTACCTAAAGCCACATTACAAGTATTTAAATGTGACTGGATATACAAACAATATATTCATGTCCACATTGAAAGTGGTGAGAAATGAAGTGCACATTTCTGCTTTTATTGAGGCGAATCAGACCATATAATGTGGCAAAAGTACTCATATAGAGAAAGGTGAATATGTAAGCTATGCTGCTCAATAACGTTCAGAGAGTTTACTGATTACTTAGCCTCTAAGGGTACCGTCTCACAGTGGCACTTTTGTCGCTAAGACGGTACGATCCGTGACGTTCCAGCGATATCCATACGATATCGCTGTGTCTGACACGCAGCAGCGATCAGGGACCCTGCTGAGAATCGTACGTCGTAGCAGATTGTTTGGAACTTTCTTTCGTCGCTGGATCTCCCGCTGTCATCGTTGCATCGGTGTGTGTGTGACACCGATCCAACGATGCGTTCGCTTGTAACCAGGGTAAACATCGGGTTACTAAGCGCAGGGCCGCGCTTAGTAACCCGATGTTTACCCTGGTTACCGTCGTAAATGTAAAAAAAAACAAACAGTACATACTCACATTCCGGTGTCCGTCAGGTCCCTTGCCGTCTGCTTCCCGCACTGACTGACTCCCGGCCGTAAAGTGAAAGCAGAGCACAGCGGTGACGTCACCGCTGTGATCTGCTTTCACTTTACGGCTGGGAGTCAGTCAGTGCGGGAAGCAGAAGGCAAGGGACCTGACGGACACCGGAATGTGAGTATGTACTGTTTTTTTTTTTTTACATTTACGACGGTAACCAGGGTAAACATCGGGTTACTAAGCGCGGCCCTGCGCTTAGTAACCCGATGTTTACCCTGGTTACCCGGGGACCTCGGCATCGTTGGTCGCTGGAGAGCTGTCTGTGTGACAGCTCCCCAGCGACCACACAACGACTTACCAACGATCACGGTCATTGGTAAATCGTTTTGTGAGACGGTACCCTAAGATGTTCTGCATAAGTTGTCCTCAGTGTGAAGAAAGGTTTAGCAGCTGAGTACACTCCTGATACTCCTCCACACTGTGCCACACAATGCGTCTTAGCTCCTGGTCCTTTGCTGCACTGAGTGGTCTGAAGCTTTCAGGCATGCGGTGGTTCCACGTCCTTCCATCTCCCTCTTCAACAGCATGACCAAAATATCTCCTTGGTTCATTGTTTCAGTGCATACTTATTTCTGGATCTTTTATGTTCCTCTCTCATGTGACTTTCAGTTTTTACTGTCCCACACCTCCTACCGGAGTAAAATAGTAAAATGCACTCTCAGAGGTGCCGACTTCTAAGCCTTTGGACCCTTCCTCACACACGTTGATCAGCACTAAAAAAAATCTACTATATAATTGTCTAAGGGTCACTTCCGTCTGTCTGTCCTTCTGTCTGTCTGTCTGTCATGGATATTCATTGGTCATGGCCTCTGTCAGTCATGGAAATCCAAGTCGCTGATTGGTCGTGGCAAAACAGCCTCGACCAATCAGCGATGGGCACAGTCCAGAAGAAAATGGTCGCTCCTTCCTCTCCGCAGTCAGTGCCCACTCCGTACTCCCCTCCGGTCACAGCGCCCGCTCCGTACTCCCCTCCGGTCACAGCGCCCGCTCCGTACTCCCCTCCGGTCACAGCGCCGGCTCCGTACTCCCCTCCGGTCACAGCGCCCGCTCCGTACTCCCCTCCGGTCAGCGCTCACACAGGGTTAATGGCAGTGTTGACCGCGGTGTAACGCTCTCGGTTAACTCTGCTATTAACCCTGTGTGACCAACTTTTTACTATTGATGCTGCCTATGCAGCATGAATAGTATAAATATGTAATGTTAAAAATAATAAAAAATAAAAAAATAGTTACATACTCACCCTCCGGTGACCCCCCCGGATCGAAGCGGCCGGTTACCGATGCTCCTCGCGACGCCCCGGTGACCGCTGCATGCAGTGCGGTCTCGCGAGATGATGACGTGCGGTCTCGCGAGACTGCTACGTCATCATCTCGCGAGACCGCAATGCAATCTTCAGACCGGAGCACGCGAGGAGCATCGGTAACCGGACGCTTCGATCCGGAGGCTCCAGAAGGTGAGTATGTAACTATTTTTCATTTTAATTCTTTTTTTTTTTTAACCGGGATATGGTGCATACTACGTAGCTGGGCAATATACTACGTGACTGGGCAGTATACTACGTGGCTCTGTGCTGTATACTACGTGACTGGGCAATATACTATGTGGCTGGGCAATATACTACGTGACTGGGCAATATACTACGTGACTGGGCAATATACTACGTGGCTGGGAAATATAATGCGTGACTGGGCAATATTGTGACTGGGCAATATACTATGTGGCTGGGCAATATACTACGTGACTGGGCAATATACTATGTGGCTGGGCAATATACTACATGACTGGGCAATATACTACGTGGCTGGGAAATATACTATGTGACTGGGCAATATTGTGACTGGGCAATATACTATGTGGCTGGGCAATATACTACGTGACTGGGCAATATACTATGTGGCTGGGCAATATACTACGTGACTGGGCAATATACTACGTGACTGGGCAATATACTACGTGGCTGGGAAATATACTATGTGACTGGGCAATATTGTGACTGGGCAATATACTATGTGGCTGGGCAATATACTATGTGGCTGGGGAATATACTACGTGGCTGGGCAATATACTACGTGGCTGGGCAATATACTATGTGGGCTGCGCAATATAGTACGTGTGGCTGGGCAATATACTACGTGGGCTGCGCAATATACTAAGTGACTGGGCAATATACTACGTCACTGGGCAATATACTATGTGGCTGGGCAATATACTACGTGACTGGGCAATATACTATGTGGCTGGGCAATATACTATGTGGCTGGGCAATATACCACGTGACTGGGCAATATACTACGTGGCTGGGAAATATACTACGTGACTGGGCAATATTGTGACTGGGCAATATACTATGTGGCTGGGCAATATACTACGTGACTGGGCAATATACTACGTGGCTGGAAAATATACTACATGACTGGGCAATATTGTGACTGGGCAATATACTATGTGGCTGGGCAATATACTACGTGACTGGGCAATATACTACGTCACTGGGCAATATACTATGTGACTTGGCAATATACTATGTGGCTGGGCAATATACTACGTGACTGGGCAATATACTACGTGGCTGGGAAATATTCTATGTGACTGGGCAATATTGTGACTGGGCAATATACTATGTGGCTGGGCAATATACTACGTGACTGGGCAATATACTATGTGGCTGGGCAATATACTACGTGACTGGGCAATATACTACGTGACTGGGCAATATACTACGTGGCTGGGAAATACACTACGTGACTGGGCAATATTGTGACTGGGCAATATACTATGTGGCTGGGCAATATACTACGTGACTGGGCAATATACTACGTCACTGGGCAATATACTACGTCACTGGGCAATATACTACGTGACTGGGCAATATTGTTGTGAATTCGCTTTTTACTCCCTCTAGTGGTTACTAGTTTTTTGGACTCTGGTTTTTCTGTCATCCCTTTTATCCGCACCTGGGTCGTTAGTTAGGGGTGTTGCTATATAAGCTCCTTGGACCTTCAGTTCAATGCCTGGCAACGTAGTTATCAGAGCTAATCTGCTGTGCTCTTGTCTACTGATCCTGGTTCCAGTTATATCAGCTAAGTCTGCCTTTTGCTTTTGCTATTTGTTTTGGTTTTTGTATTTTTGTCCAGCTTGTTCCATATTTATATCCTGACCTTTGCTGGAAGCTCTAGGGGGCTGGTGTTCTCCCCCCGGACCGTTAGACGGTTCGGGGGTTCTTGAATTTCCAGTGTGGATTTTGATAGGGTTTTTGTTGACCATATAAGTTACCTTTCTTTATTCTGCTATCAGTAAGCGGGCCTCTCTGTGCTAAACCTGGTTCATTTCTGTGTTTGTCATTTCCTCTTACCTCACCGTTATTATTTGTGGGGGGCTTCTATCCAGCTTTGGGGTCCCCTTCTCTGGAGGCAAGAAAGGTCTTTTATTTTCCTCTACTAGGGGTAGCTAGATTCTCCGGCTGGAGCGTGTCATCTAGAACCAACGTAGGAATGATCCCCGGCTACTTCTAGTGTTGGCGTTAGGAGTAGATATATGGTCAACCCAGTTACCACTGCCCTATGAGCTGGATCTTTGTATTCTGCAGACTTCCACGTTCCTCTGAGACCCTCGCCATTGGGGTCATAACAGGTTGCCAGGCCCGTATTAAATGTTATGCATTGCAGAAGAGGGATTATAAGAAAGAAGATTCTGAGTTTTTTTTTTTTTTTTTTTCTTCTTCCCCTTTACCTCAGAGTGGCTATGCTTGCTGCAGACATGAATGTCCAGACCTTGATTACAAGTGTGGACCAGCTGGCTACTCGTGTGCAGGGCATACAAGACTATGTTATCAGAAATCCTAGGTCAGAGCCTAAAATACCGATTCCTGAACTATTTTCCGGAGACAGGTTTAAGTTTAGGAATTTCGTGAATAATTGTAAATTGTTTTTGTCCCTGAGACCCTGTTCATCTGGAGACTCTGCTCAGCAAGTAAAAATTGTAATTTCGTTCTTACGGGGCGACCCTCAGGATTGGGCTTTTTCGCTGGCGCCAGGAGATCCGGCATTGGCTGATATTGATGCGTTTTTCCTGGCGCTCGGTTTGCTTTATGAGGAACCCAATCTTGAGATTCAGGCAGAAAAGGCCTTGCTGGCTATGTCTCAGGGGCAGGACGAGGCTGAAGTGTATTGCCAAAAATTTCGTAAATGGTCCGTGCTGACACATTGGAACGAGTGTGCACTGGCCGCTAATTTTAGAAATGGCCTTTCTGAAGCCATTAAGAATGTTATGGTGGGTTTTCCCATTCCCACAGGTCTGAATGATACTATGGCACTGGCTATTCAAATTGACCGGCGGTTGCGGGAGCGCAAAACCGCAAATTCCCTCATGGTGTTGTCTGAACAGACACCTAATTCGGTGCAATGTGATAGAAAAACCGCAAATTCCCTAATGGTGTTGTCTGAACAGACACCTGATTTAATGCAATGTGATAGAATCCTGACTAGAAATGAGCGGAAAATTCATAGACGCCGGAATGGCTTGTGCTACTACTGTGGTGATTCTACACATGTTATCTCAGCATGCTCTAAACGTATAGCTAAGGTTGTTAGTCCTGTCACCGTTGGTAATTTGCAACCTAAATTTATTCTGTCTGTAACTTTGATTTGCTCACTGTCGTCTTATCCTGTCATGGCGTTTGTAGATTCAGGTGCTGCCCTGAGTCTTATGGATCTGTCATTTGCTAAGCGCTGTGGTTTTACTCTTGAACCATTAGAAATTCCTATTCCTCTTAGGGGTATTGATGCTACGCCATTGGCAGCAAATAAACCGCAGTATTGGACACAGGTTACCATGTGCATGACTCCTGAACACCGCGAGGTGATACGTTTCCTGGTTTTACATAAAATGCATGATTTGGTTGTTTTAGGGCTGCCATGGTTACAGACCCATAATCCAGTCCTGGACTGGAAGGCTATGTCAGTCTCAAGTTGGGGCTGTCGTGGTATTCATGGGGATTCTCTGCCTGTGTCTATTGCTTCTTCTACGCCTTCGGAAGTTCCTGAGTATTTGTCTGATTATCAGGATGTCTTCAGTGAGTCTGAGTCCAGTGCTCTGCCTCCTCATAGGGACTGTGACTGTGCTATAGATTTGATCCCAGGCAGTAAGTTTCCTAAGGGAAGACTGTTTAATCTGTCGGTACCTGAACATACCGCTATGCGTTCATATATCAAGGAGTCTCTGGAGAAAGGACATATTCGTCCGTCTTCTTCCCCTCTTGGTGCGGGATTCTTTTTTGTGGCAAAAAAGGACGGATCTTTGAGGCCTTGTATTGATTATCGGCTTTTAAATAAGATCACTGTCAAATTTCAGTATCCTTTACCGCTGTTGTCTGACTTGTTTGCCCGGATTAAGGGTGCCAAGTGGTTCACCAAGATAGACCTTCGTGGTGCGTACAACCTTGTGCGCATTAAGCAAGGTGATGAATGGAAAACCGCATTCAATACGCCCGAAGGTCATTTTGAGTACTTGGTGATGCCTTTTGGGCTCTCCAATGCGCCTTCAGTTTTTCAGTCCTTTATGCATGACATCTTCCGGAAGTATCTGGATAAATTTTTGATTGTTTATCTGGATGATATTTTGGTTTTTTCTGATAATTGGGATTCGCATGTGGAGCAGGTCAGGTTGGTCTTTAAAATTTTGCGTGAAAATTCTTTGTTTGTCAAGGGCTCAAAGTGTCTCTTTGGTGTGCAGAAGGTTCCCTTTTTGGGGTTCATTTTTTCACCTTCTGCTGTGGAGATGGACCCAGTCAAGGTCCGAGCTATTCTTGATTGGACTCAGCCCTCGTCAGTTAAGAGTCTTCAGAAGTTCTTGGGTTTCGCTAACTTCTACCGTCGTTTTATCGCTAATTTTTCTAGCATTGTGAAACCTTTGACGGATATGACCAAGAAGGGCTCCGATGTAGCCAACTGGGCTCCGGCTGCCGTGGAGGCTTTCCAGGAGTTGAAGCGCCGGTTTACTTCGGCGCCTGTTTTGTGCCAGCCCGATGTCTCACTTCCCTTTCAGGTTGAGGTGGATGCTTCAGAGATTGGAGCAGGGGCCGTTTTGTCGCAGAGAGGCCCTGGTTGCTCTGTTATGAAACCTTGTGCATTTTTCTCTAGGAAGTTTTCGCCTGCCGAGCGAAATTATGATGTGGGCAATCGGGAGTTGTTGGCCATGAAATGGGCATTTGAGGAGTGGCGTCATTGGCTCGAGGGTGCTAAGCATCGTGTGGTGGTCTTGACTGATCACAAAAATCTGATGTATCTCGAGTCTGCTAAACGCCTTAATCCGAGACAGGCCCGCTGGTCATTGTTTTTCTCCCGCTTTGATTTTGTTGTCTCGTATTTACCAGGTTCAAAGAATGTGAAGGCCGATGCTCTTTCTAGGAGCTTTGTGCCTGATGCTCCTGAAGTCGCTGATCCTGTTGGTATTCTTAAAGATGGAGTTATTTTGTCAGCTATTTCTCCGGATCTGCGACGTGTGTTGCAGAGATTTCAGGCGGATAGGCCTGAGTCTTGTCCACCTGACAGACTGTTTGTCCCGGATAAGTGGACCAGCAGAGTCATTTCCGAGGTTCATTCCTCGGTGTTGGCAGGTCACCCGGGAATTTTTGGCACCAGAGATCTGGTGGCCAGGTCCTTTTGGTGGCCTTCTTTGTCAAGGGATGTGCGGTCATTTGTGCAGTCCTGTGGGACTTGTGCTCGAGCTAAGCCTTGCTGTTCTCGTGCCAGCGGTTTGCTCTTGCCCTTGCCTGTCCCGAAGAGACCTTGGACACATATCTCCATGGATTTCATTTCTGATCTTCCGCTATCTCAGGGCATGTCCGTTATCTGGGTGATATGTGATCGCTTCTCCAAGATGGTCCATTTGGTTCCTTTGCCTAAGCTGCCTTCCTCTTCCGATCTGGTTCCTGTGTTTTTCCAGAACGTGGTTCGTTTGCACGGCATCCCTGAGAATATTGTGTCAGACAGAGGATCCCAGTTCGTTTCCAGGTTCTGGCGATCCTTTTGTAGTAGGATGGGCATTGATTTGTCGTTTTCGTCTGCTTTCCATCCTCAGACTAATGGACAGACGGAGCGAACCAATCAGACTTTGGAGGCTTATTTGAGGTGTTTTGTCTCTGCTGATCAGGACGATTGGGTGACATTCTTGCCGTTGGCTGAGTTTGCCCTTAATAATCGGGCTAGTTCCGCCACCTTGGTTTCGCCTTTTTTCTGCAACTCTGGTTTCCATCCTCGCTTTTCTTCGGGTCATGTGGAGCCTTCTGACTGTCCTGGGGTGGATTCTGTGGTGGATAGGTTGCAGCGGATTTGGAATCATGTGGTGGACAACTTGAAGTTGTCACAGGAGAGGGCTCAGCGCTTTGCCAACCGCCGCCGCGGTGTGGGTCCCCGACTACGCGTTGGGGATTTGGTATGGCTTTCTTCCCGCTTTATTCCTATGAAGGTCTCCTCTCCCAAATTTAAACCTCGTTTTATTGGGCCTTACAAGATATTGGAAATCCTTAATCCTGTATCTTTTCGTCTGGATCTTCCTGTGTCGTTTGCTATTCACAATGTATTTCATAGGTCCTTGTTGCGGCGGTACATTGTGCCTGTAGTTCCTTCTGCTGAGCCTCCTGCTCCGGTGTTGGTTGAGGGCGAGTTGGAGTACGTGGTGGAGAAGATCTTGGATTCTCGCCTCTCCAGGCGGAGGCTTCAGTACCTGGTCAAGTGGAAGGGCTATGGTCAGGAGGATAATTCCTGGGTGGTCGCCTCTGATGTTCATGCGGCCGATTTAGTTCGTGCCTTTCATGCCGCTCATCCTGATCGCCCTGGTGGTCGTGGTGAGGGTTCGGTGACCCCTCACTAAGGGGGGGGTACTGTTGTGAATTCGCTTTTTACTCCCTCTAGTGGTTACTAGTTTTTTGGACTCTGGTTTTTCTGTCATCCCTTTTATCCGCACCTGGGTCGTTAGTTAGGGGTGTTGCTATATAAGCTCCTTGGACCTTCAGTTCAATGCCTGGCAACGTAGTTATCAGAGCTAATCTGCTGTGCTCTTGTCTACTGATCCTGGTTCCAGTTATATCAGCTAAGTCTGCCTTTTGCTTTTGCTATTTGTTTTGGTTTTTGTATTTTTGTCCAGCTTGTTCCATATTTATATCCTGACCTTTGCTGGAAGCTCTAGGGGGCTGGTGTTCTCCCCCCGGACCGTTAGACGGTTCGGGGGTTCTTGAATTTCCAGTGTGGATTTTGATAGGGTTTTTGTTGACCATATAAGTTACCTTTCTTTATTCTGCTATCAGTAAGCGGGCCTCTCTGTGCTAAACCTGGTTCATTTCTGTGTTTGTCATTTCCTCTTACCTCACCGTTATTATTTGTGGGGGGCTTCTATCCAGCTTTGGGGTCCCCTTCTCTGGAGGCAAGAAAGGTCTTTTATTTTCCTCTACTAGGGGTAGCTAGATTCTCCGGCTGGAGCGTGTCATCTAGAACCAACGTAGGAATGATCCCCGGCTACTTCTAGTGTTGGCGTTAGGAGTAGATATATGGTCAACCCAGTTACCACTGCCCTATGAGCTGGATCTTTGTATTCTGCAGACTTCCACGTTCCTCTGAGACCCTCGCCATTGGGGTCATAACACAATATACTATGTGGCTGGGGAATATACTACGTGGCTGGGCAATATACTATGTGGCTGGGCAATATACTATGTGGGCTGCGCAATATAGTACGTGTGGCTGGGCAATATACTACATGGGCTGCGCAATATACTAAGTAACTGGGCAATATACTACGTCACTGGGCAATATACTATGTGGCTGGGCAATATACTACGTGACTGGTCAATATACTATGTGGCTGGGCAATATACTATGTGGCTGGGCAATATACCACGTGACTGGGCAATATACTACGTGGCTGGGAAATATACTACGTGACTGGGCAATATTGTGACTGGGCAATATACTATGTGGCTGGGCAATATACTACGTGACTGGGCAATATACTATGTGGCTGGAAAATATACTACATGACTGGGCAATATTGTGACTGGGCAATATACTATGTGGCTGGGCAATATACTACGTGACTGGGCAATATACTACGTCACTGGGCAATATACTATGTGACTTGGCAATATACTATGTGGCTGGGCAATATACTACGTGGCTGGGCAATATACTACATGGCCTGCGCAATATACAACGTGGGCTGCGCAATATACAATGTGGGCTGCGCAATATAAAACGTGGGCTGGGCAATATACTACGTGGGCTGCGCAATATACGACAGCTCCTTTGTTTTCCTCTCATACGTCTGGGTTCGAACCCTTGAGTGTGTGCTCTGTGTTTGGCTTCTCTGTTCACCGAGCCACAGCATATACACCTTTTCCTTTGGGTGTTTAGTTTCTGCTATCTTTGCTTCAGTCTTTTTAGGGTAACAGGTGTTTTTATTTACATATTTGTCTGCCTTATTACCTTTCAGGTGTGGCTTTATATACTTTTCCCCTGCTGGTATTTCCTGCTGGTGATAGTCTCATTTGGCTGCTGTAGTTTAAGCCAGTCAATGAAAGACCAGCTAGGGTTTATCTCTGTTGTTTATGTTCTTTATGCTGCATCTATCTTCTGTTTCTTTTTAGGAAATAGGTGGTATATTCTCTAACAATACATATTTAATATCTTATTTTGTTTTGTGTGGTTGGTTTTACTTACTCTGGGATCTCTTTCTAGTTCAGCACATTTTCCCTTATGTAGGTAATTTGCAGTCTGCTCTGCTCTTCGGCTCTTTAGGAAGAACTGAAGTGTTCGACGGCCTTTCAAGTAGCATAGGTCCGGGTTGCCATCATCTAGTCTGTGGTTAGGGCTATCTGTACTCACGCAGGAACAACTAGGAAGTGCGGAGTGAAGATCTTTAGTCTATATAGGAATCGGAAAGGTCAGTTGCAGTTTTTAGTCTGCTTCTGATTTTTCCGAGTTAGCTGGTCCAGTATCATAACACCATAAAGTG
The DNA here is from genome assembly GCF_051348905.1 of Ranitomeya variabilis. Lineage (NCBI taxonomy): Eukaryota > Metazoa > Chordata > Amphibia > Anura > Dendrobatidae > Ranitomeya > Ranitomeya variabilis. The sequence continues at coordinate 552,753,828 of NC_135233.1, forward strand.
AGTGTCCACCTTATTATGCCTTGATAGAGCTGAAATGTTGAAAATTGTAGCTATATAAGTAAATAATGTATCAGGTTTTAAATAGGGCATTCATAATTTGCCCCATTGCGGTGAAATGTATTAATATATCCCCACAAAATGTATTAAGTCCCTGATTCTGGCCCCTAATAAATCATAATAATGTCATAATAATGTCATCCTCTGTGCCCCCATACAGTATAATATCTTCCTCTTTGACTCCCATTTATTATGATTTCCTTTTCTGTAGTCACATTTAGCATAATTTCCTGTTTGGCCCCAATATAGGATAAGATTTTCTTCTTTGGCCCTTACTTATCATAATGTCCTCTTCTTTCACCCTCATTTAGTATGATGCCCCCCTCTTTGGCCCTCATTTAGTACATTGTCCCCTTTTATGACCAAAATTAGTATAATGCCCCCTCTTTGGTGTTCTGCAGTTCTATATGATTGTTCTTCATTTTGCAGTAAAAAGACAATTTTTTGTATTTCTACCTCCCTGCTGCTTTTGTGCCTCTCAGTCAGCGCCTTTTTTTTATTCTGGTTTTCTTTACACACGCAGAAAATCCAAGCTATTTGATTATATCAGACTATTTGTGTCTGGCCTCATTATTCAACAAGGCATTTCTTTATTAATTGCTTGACTTACATAGGTGAAATACAGGTGCTTTCTCATAGACTTGTATTAGCACCGGATTGCCCCACGCTTCGTCCATCTTTCGCCGAAAATTTTCGGTCCGTAGGCTGGAGACAACGCACAGAGGAACGTTTTTTGTGTCCATCAAAAAAACGGACAGCAATGGATCCGGCGCCATCCGGCGTTTGCTAGAATGGAAGCCTGTGGCGCCAGATGCGTCAAATGACGGTATCCGGTGACGGATTCTGTTTTTTTTAAACTGAGCATGCTCCAATTTGTTTTAGAGTATGTTCAGTAGCGTTTTCGAGTCTGGTCTCTCTCTCTCACCATACCCTTAGGATCCAATGCTATATCAGCTAGTTGGATCCGGCGAAAAAAACGGATCCGTCGCATCAGTTTTTCACAATTCGCAAAGGATCCATTTTTTTCTAAATTTTCCGGATTCAGCCTGAAGGCAAAAACCTGATGTGTGAAAGCAGCCTAAAGCTATGTGCCCAAGTTGCAGAATAGAAGCAGATTTTTCCTCATGAAAACCACACACCCTTGCCAGGGAAAACGCATGCGGATTTTGTTGCGTTTTTCATGCGTTTTTTCTAAGCGTATTTTAAGCATTTTTGAACACAAATAAAGTTGGGACAAAAAAAAGGCTCCTATGAGGTAATTTCCTAGTCCAACCCCTTTTCTATTGAATATTATGCATATTTTGCTGCTTACATTACTGATTCTGCTGGATTATGCAATGCCCATGATGTCACTTCCTATTTGCTGCGGTTTTGATTTACAAAACCACAGCAAATGCTCTTGAAATCCGCAAACATTTTTAATATTAATTTCAAACGTTCCAATACAAGTCTATGGTGGCGGAATCGCCGCGATTCCACAAAATAAATGAACATGCTGCGTATTTTACCGCAATGCGATTCCACTGCGGAAAAATACGCAGCATGGGCACATCAATTGCGGAATGCAATTAAAATTAATGGGATGCGTTTTGTTAGCGTTTTTTAAGCGCAGCGGAAAAACGCTGAGGAAACGCTTAAAAAACGCAATGTGGGCACCCAGCGTAAGACTTCAAATCTACTTGTTGGAACCTTCCCATTAATTTCAGTGCACTTGATAAATTTTCCAGGTATTTTTAATATGACAGGCCAATTCTTTTAAGTTTTTTGCCCATAAAACATGCATTTTGCTGAGTTTTTATTTTTACCTTTTCTGTTGCATTTTTGGGAAAAGATTTTACAGATCAAAACTCACACTCTACTTATGCATCTCACATTATTATTATTAAAAAAAAAGTATTTCTATAAAAGCATACCAAAACCACATATTTTAGTATGGTTTTTAGATGTGGATAATTCAACAAGAAAAATTCTTGTAAAAAACATTCCACGTGAACATAGCCTAAGAGATGTGTGCCAATAATTTTGTGCATGTAGTGTACCTCTTATGTGGAAGGACACAGTAAATACAATCCACTCTGGGAAAAAACTGATACTGTGCAGGGTTCAGGGGTCAGATGGAAACCTGCCGTTCTACGAACACAATAACAAAAACAGAAGTCATACACCACTTCTTCTGCACTAGATCACATATTATTGATATTTTTCTGTACATGTTATGTATATGTATGTATATATTATGAAAATTATGCGGGAACTCATGCAAATTTTTAAATTTAATTCTTAATTTGACACAGGAGGTACACAGTGAGTGCTGAATACAACTCTGTTGCCTGGTCGCGCTAATCACAGGGAGACCAGGTGACAATGATGAGAGCTGTCTTAAACAGCCAGTGTCTTAGATCAACATGAACTGTACCGCTTCTTCCCAGGTACTGGTATGTGTCACACGGACAGCACAAGGATGTATCACACTGGACAGAAAGCAGATACATGGATGTCACACTGATGTCATATGCACACATATGGATGGCACACGGACACATCCTGGTGAAATTTGCATGTGCTGCTTTCTTTTTTTTTAAAGAACGTCATATACTGTTCCAATTTTGAGGATCATAATAGAACATGCTCAACAGGTCTGTGTGCTGTCCAATAAAAAACTGGAGAGCACACAGACATTCCATACGGATGTATGTATGAATGCAGCCTTAATCCTCATTAAGACTTCTGGGTTTCCTAGTCTGGGTACAGATCGTGATTCATAGACTGTCTGTGGGTCTCAAAGAACAAAAAGACAGCACCACAATGGATGGTGAAAAAATAGGAGCTTACTTTTATTCTGCCTCCTGTAGCGACGTTTCGGTCAACAGACCTTTATAAAGGTCTGTTGACCGAAACGTCCCTACAGGAGGCAGAATAAATGTAAGCTCCTATTTTTTCACCATCCATTGTGGCGCTGTCTTTTTGTTCTTTTTAGTCTTGATACTGGCCGGGATGGGCTTCCTGGTTTTGGACGTGCGCCCTTGTGTCCACTGAGACCTTCAATTTATATATGAAAGGGTGCAGTTTTGACTTTCTTTTGTTTTGTGTTTGTGGGTCTCAACAGCTTCATACGCATATATAATTCTGTCACTTTGGAGTCAGTAGACTCATCATGACTGTCACAGCCCAACAGGGGGTCAGTCAGTGGATGGCACAACAGACACTCAATGGGATGGAAATGGGGAGAGGAAGGCCCTACCAATAGGGAATGAGGGATCCAGACACCACCTGAGCTCCAACCTGAGCCTGTCCTTGCACTCCCCTAACGCCCTGAGGAGGTCCTTCCCCCTGCTGCCATCACAAACCTTGTCCCTCGCTGTCACCTTGCACTGCCCTGGCTAGTGCACTGTTCGGCAAGGACGCTAGCCTCACCACTGCACATGGTACAACACAGGGGGATGACAAGCACAAAACAGACAAGGTAAAAACACAACACTTAGCTTCCAGACTCCACTGCCAAGCTCCACACCGCAATGGACATGGAAACAGAAACTCCAGAAATAGCTGATACAGCGCTGACACCAGAGAGCTGCAACTGCAAGGCTGGTCTCAATAGAATAACTCTGTCACCAACAGTCAGCTGATGCATCAGGTAACCATTTAAAGGATGGTGGGAGTGGTCACCACCCACATCAGCTGATCTAGCAACTCAGTCTATGGCGATCTGTGAGACAGGAATGCAAATTGAAGCCTTCTGATTTGCTTCTCATTTTCTTCCAGGTCTTCCAGGCCTCATGAATGCATTAGCTAGAGAAAAATGTAAATTAAATTAAAATAATTAAGAAAATATAATAGTATAATTACTACATCCTCCTGTGTCTGGTGTTTCCCAATGTGCAGAATACTGCTTTTGGAGATTCTGTGCATACATTAATATTGTGCATTGTATATAGTGCATTACATCCAGGGGTGGGCATATCATTGGTGCAACCTGGTGCAGCTGCACAAGGGACCTATTGTTAAGGGGGTCCACATCCACATCCAAACAGCTATTTTCTTCTGTCATAGATTGAGCTATTGGACTGCAAAAGGCTCAAATACTGCACTGTTCTTTCACAGTAGCCCTTTTCTGTCTGTGTCCACTACTGATTATATCATTTTCCAGAATCTGCTGGCCAGTGCACTATGTCCTATTTGCTAGATGTAGAAAAACTTCTATTATTGGTGCATTAGCAGCATGGGACCATCACCAAGAATTGGACAATAATCGGTACAGAAAGTGCCTGGGAAGAGGTTGCAGGATCGAATGCGATATCTTTTAGAAGGTCTCATACAGTATTTTTTAGAGCAAGTGGACTTCAGCCTCCAGAGAAGACAGTGGAAAAATGCGGTAAGTTTTAGTAACATAAAATTTGGCTTGAGTACCTTGTTACAATTGTAATATCCCTTCCCTACATCTGTCTTACTGTTATGTCATATGTCAGCTTGGTATGTATGATGCAGGATCAGGAGCTGAGCCTACATCATAACTGGCAGATCATTATGGTGTTATTACAGTGTTACACAATAGTGTATCTGGGGAAAGGGCAGGGAATTTGCCCTGGTTGTAACTTGCATTTGGCGCCCTCAGTCTACCTGATGCAGCAGTCAGAGGTGTCTCTCAGGTGACTGCATATTGTCGCTCCTTGGGGTTGGATTCAGCCATTTTCTGAGCTGATTATAAAGATGAAAACTTGCTCAGAGAAGGTCTAAGTCTCTAAGACATCATCTACCAGGTTCCAGTTGCACTCACATCTTTCAGGCGCCAGTGCAATTGAAACCCCGGCTGCCGGCACTTCCCAGTAAGAGTGACGTCAACAGCATGATCAAGTCATCTAATCACTCTGCTGACGTCACTCTTTTGCTCCGGTGGCGGTGAACATCGGAACGGTAAGCGCTTCAATGGACCTCACGAACTGGAAGATTTATTGTAACAATTTATTGTGAGAGGAAAGTATACATGGAGGAGGGAGAAGTTTGAGGAGACAGTATGGGGAGAGGGAAATGTGTGAGGAAACAGTATGGGAGTAAGGGGGTGAAAGTGTGCGGATACACTATGGGCAGCAGGGAAAAATGTGTGAGGTGAGGAGATAAGACGAGAAGCAGGGGGAAATGTTTGAGTAAACAGGCGGTCACATGACTGCCTGCTCTCTGCATTGGAGAATCCTGACAGCATGCAGTGTGCAATCTCTGAGGATTAAGCAGTCTGCTGTCACATAGATTGACTACAGACTTTTATCAAAAACTTGGACAACCCCTTTTAATGTTAAAATTCAGCACTGTAGCTTTCCCAATCATAACAGTGTGTAATATGCTCACTGTCAGGATATGGGGATATGAGGTCATTGCATGACCACTAAAAAAGTATTTTTCATGTGCTAACTAGCTTCTCTTCCTACTTCTTTTAAAGAAGCAGGGTATGTAGTTTTTTTTTTACTGATCCTTCAGAGAATTATTAGGTGCAGAAAAATGGTACACATCTGTGGGTGCAAATCACATATGAGTGGTAACCACTTAAAGGGAACCTGTAGTGCACAGGTGTCGGGAAAGGTCAAAGAGCCCCGGCGCATGCACACTGCAGTACTTTGTTCTGCTCTCATCAGGGCAGAGAAGTACATCTGCACAGGAGCATGATACCGGGGAGACTGTGTGGATGACGTAGGGATGCATCATCCACATGAAGCAAAAAGGATGGCATCGCAAGAAGAAATAAGGCGCCGGTCCAAGACCAGCGACACCCCTCAGATGAGTATAATAAAAGCTCTTTTTCTTGTCTTGCAAGTCGAGTTGGGGGCTTATATACAGCATTATAGGATGCTGTATATTAGCCCTGAAAGGTGGTGGACATATCTCATATCGGTCAAACCTGGTGACAAGTTTGTTTTAAGATTGAAACTGAACTTTTTTCCCTGGGTGCTGGTAAATCTAGATTTTTTTGTCATCATGATCTTTAACAGCTGCAAGCAAAGCCATGGAATGCCCGCTGCTGTTAACTACTTAATTACTGCAGTCAATTAGTGATAAGCGAATATACTCGTTACTCGAGATTTCTCGAACACGCTCGTGTGTCCTCCGAGTATTTTTTAGTGCTCGGAGATTTAGTTTTCATCGCCACAGCTGAATGATTTACATCTGTTAGCCAGCATAAGTACATGTGGGGGTTGCCTGATTGCTAGGGAATCCCCACATGTAATCAAGCTGGCTAAGACATGTAAATCATTCAGCTGCGGCAAGTTAATCTAAATCTCCGAGCACTAAAAAATATTTGGAGGACACTCGAGCGTGCTCAAGAAATCTCGAGCAACGAGTATATTTGCTTATCACTACACTCAATCCATGACAGCAGAATTTAAGGTGCACAAACCGGTGTATGCCTTTCATAGGAGACCTCCTTTTTCAGTATAAACAGCACTAATATGGTACATCAGTTTAGAGTATGAGTGATCAGACAATTCCAGTTCCTAAGGAGACTAAAAATAAAGCTTAAAATTAATATAAACTTTTAGCACTAAAAAAAATATAAAAATTGGAATAAGTGCCGCAGGATAAATGAATTAAAAAAAGTTTTACATTTAGTATATTTTGGTCCTATATATCAAAATAGAAAATTCATTAACTAGTACAGTAAAAGCAGTAGCAAGTAAAAATAATCAAAACTCCAGAATTTTTTGGGGGGGCTGTTGAAAATCCACCACAACATTAAAGAGCCAATTAAATCATGGCATCTACTCCAAAAATTGCATCAATAAAAATATCATCTCGGAGCACAATAAAGAAGACGTCACACAGTTTCATCAGAAAATAAAAAAAAAATGGTAAACAAATTTCAGGGGTTTTTTTCAGTACTTAAATAAAAAAAAAGAGAATAACAAGTTTGGTATTGCTGTAATTATTCTGACCCGGAGAATCATATTGGCAAATTCTTTTTTACCCAAGAATCAATAGTAGAATTGAATTTATTGTACAATTTTCCTGCAGAGTTTTTTCTTTCTTTTCTGTACATGGTACGTTAAAGTGAATGGTGACATTTAATACTTTAAATCTTTACACAAAAAAACTAATTGTCACATAGTTACAGTACAGAGCAAAAGTTTGGACACACCTTCTCATTTAAAGATTTTTCTGTATTTTCATGACTATGAAAATTGTAAATTCACACTGAAGGCATCAAAACTATGAATTAACACATGTGGAATCATATACTTAACAAAAAAATGTGAAACAACTGAAATTATGTCTTATATTCTAGGTTCTTCAAAGTAGCCACCCTTTGCTTTAAAGACTGCTTTGCACACTCTTGGCATTCTCTTGATGAGCTTCAAGAGGTAGTCACCAGAAATAGTTTTCACGTCACAGGTGTGCCCTGTCAGGTTTAATAAGTGGGATTTCTTGCCTTATAAATGGGGTTGGGACAATCAGTTGTGTTGTGCAGAAGTCTGGTGGATACACAGTCCTACTGAATAGACTGTAAGAATTTGTATTATGGCAAGAAAAAGCAGCTAATTAAAGAAAAACGAGTGGCCATACTTGAAGAAATGAAGGTCAGTCAGTCCGAAAAATTGGGAAAACTTTGAAAGTGTCCCCAAGTGCAGTTCCAAAAACCATCAAGTGCTACAAAGACACTGGCTCACATGAGGACCGCCCCAGGAAAGGAAGACCAAGAGTCACCTCTGCTTCTGAGGATAAGTTTATCCGAGTCACCAGCCTCAGAAATTGCAGGTTAACAGCAGCACAGATTAGAGACCAGGTCAATGCCACACAGAGTTCTAGCAACAGACACATCTCTACAACAACTGTTAAGAGGAGACTTTGTGCAGCAGGCCTTCATGGTAAAGTAGTTGCTAGGAAACCACTGCTAAGGACAGGCAAGAAGCACAAGAGACTTGTTTGGGATAAAGAACACAAGGAATGGACATTAGACCAGTTGAAATCTGTGCTTTGGTCTGATGAGTCCAAATTTGAGATCTTTGGTTCCAACGACCGTGTCTTTGTGCGACGCAGAAAAGGTGAACGGATGGACTCTACATGCCTGGTTCCCACCGTGAAGCATGGAGGAGGTGTAATTGTGTGGGGGTGCTTTGCTGGTGACACTGTTGGGGATTTATTCAAAATTGAAGGCATACTGAACCAGCATGGCTACCACAGCATCTTGCAGCGGCATGCCATTCCACCCCGTTTGCGTTTAGTTGGAATATCATTTATTTTTCAGCAGGACAATGACCCCAAACACATCTCCAGGCTGTGTAAGGGCTATTTGACCAAGGAGGCGAGTGATGGGGTGCTACGCCAGATGACCTGGCCTCCACAGTCACCAGACCTGAACCCAATCGAGATGGTTTGGGGTGAGCTGGACCGCAGAGTGAAGGCAAAAGGGCCAACAAGTGCTAAGCATCTCTGGGAACTCCTTCAAGATTGTTGGAAGACCATTTCCGGTGACTACCTCTTGAAGCTCATCAAGAGAATGCCAAGAGTGTGTAAAGCAGTCATCAAAGCAAAAGGTGGCTACTTTGAAGAACCTAGAATATAAGACATATTTTCAGTTGTTTCACACTTTTTTGTTAAGTATATAATTCCACATGTGTTAATTCATAGTTTTGATGCTTTCAGTGTGAATGTACAATTTTCATAGTCATGAAAATACAGAAAAATCTTTAAATGAGAAGGTGAGTCCAAACTTTTGCTCTGTACTGTATGTCATCAGGAAAAATAAAGAAATGTTTTTGCTCTTGGAACAGGGGGAGGATCAGAGAAAGCAGAAGAATGGGAAATCATCACCTAGTGTCCAATTTTTATTATTTATTTTTCATGGCGTTTTCGGTTCTTGCCTTGCGTACTATAAGCAATTACTTTTTTTGCAGTTAAAAATGTCTCAACGAGAGTAAGCAGCTGCAAAATTTGTGCATAAAGCCCGAAGTAGACCTGATTCACCGTCCATACACTCGTAAATATTGTATGCAGCAGCTTATGTTTCTTTGCGATATAATGGATTTAAGACCGTAAGTAATTAAACAAATGTTTACTTTTCTATATAAACATTTTAGCAAACTGCGTCGGTGGCTGTTGCAGAGTATACAGAGCGGGTTCAAAGGTTGGGTTACCTATTCGGCATCTGGCTGTAACTGAGTATGTTCTGTTCATTGCATGTCAACTGTTTTAATGGTGCTGTCGACCAATACAGGTGACATATAAGTGCAACTCTCCGAGATTTAAAAAAAAGGACAAGAAATGTCTGTACTTTGAAATGAAAAAACAGGAATAAAAGGTCAATACATGAGTGATGCACACAACTAATTATATTATAGGTAAAAATAGGTCTTTATTAAACAAAATGAGACATACAAAGTATATACAATAAAAACATCTAAAAACACATATCAGGCAACAAGAGATAGACACCCCTGGGTCTGAAATAGACAAGGCAACCTTAGAGTATGTGATCTATGGCTTGAGATAGATGCCACCTATATACCCAGTTCTACTATCCTTCATAAGGTGCAAAGTGCTGAGATAATATGAAGATTCCCAAAAGAGGGGCTAGAATGCAAAAAATCTGGTAAATGTAGCCTGCGCTATCCGGGTAAACAAGCACTAGCCATATATATCAATGGGCTATCCCAAAGCAATAGTTCAGAAATCATAAGGAAAGAAAGAGGATTGCATGGAAGAATAAGAGAACATCTATATGACATCATTCACGGGTCCAATGGTCGCATCGCTCACACTTCTAAACACTTTATAACTAACCACAATAGACAAACAGCCAGTGTTTCCACCTTGCCATTGAACACAACGAAACATGTTCACAGTGGAAGCAGAGAAAAAACACTTCATAACAGAGAGGCTTACTGGATCTTTGCCTTGGACACAAGGGTTCCTTAAAGGGAACCTGTCACCCCCCCAGGCGTTTTTAACTAAAAGAGCCACCTTGTGCAGCAGTAATGCTGCATTCTGACGAGGTGGCTCTTTTAGTTCTGGGTGCTGTAACTGCCGAAATAATCCGTTTTGTAATTTGTCATAAATACCTTTTCTTCAGTCAAGGAGGCAGGCCCTTCCCCCCTGCTGCAGACGCCACACAGCCGTCACTCAAATCTTCTTGGCACCGCCCCGCAGTGTCTTCTGATTTATTCTCACTGCAGGGCTGGGATTCACAGGCAGGGCAGCTGCACAGGCGCAGTCAGCTAGACTGCATATGAGAACAGAGGACGGGCAGCGCTCACTGCGCCTGCCCAAGGCAGGAGAAAAGAGCGCAAGGCCGAAAAAAGACATTTGTCCATCCAGTTCAGCCTATATTCCGTCAGAATAATTCCCCAGATCTACGTCCTTCTAGAGAACCTAATAACTGTTGTGGTTGGGAGAAAAAGTTGATCTGTTGCATGAGGTATCAGGGCTCCCAGCTAAAGAGGGTTACACCACTCCCCTAACCACCAGGTGCTCATTGAAACTTGAATTCCAAGCTGTAAATTCTGGCCTAGACCCTGATACCTCATGCATGGCTCATGGCTGACTGCCGCTGTGTCATTTGCAAAGGGTCAATTGATGTCACTTTTCATAATGTCTGCCTCTAATTTTAGCTGTTTGGGAAGCTTTTTGTCACCTCTTAAGGTGTTGTATATATGTTTGGTTTAGCCTCCCATCGAATTTAATGGGGAAAGTTTGTCGAAACTGTCCGGCGAACGTCTAAACGTTCAGCAAATCAAACCGAACCTTACAAGGTTCACCCATCTTTACAGTATGTATGCAAAGGAAAAAAGGGAAGGGGAAAAATTCAACTCACCAGTTTGAAGCAGAAGTCCTTGTATGCAAGCTTGCTCAGGAACAAAAGTCTTGATTGACTCAGAATGAAATTCAAGCACGGAGGTGCCTGGATCAGGGCTATTATTTCGGGTATAGGTTCTTTTTCAGAACATTTTGGAGAATGGGTTGATCATTACTTACAGCCCTTAGTAGTCAACCTACCAGGTTATATGCGGGACACTAGAGCTGTCATCTCTGCTTTGGATGGTTTCAGTTGGTCTTCTTATTTATGGATGACGTGATATTGTGGGATTGTATCCCTCCATCCCACATAAAATTATCATTTCTAGTTTGACCTATTTTTTGAATAAGTACAGCCATTATAAAGAAAAAATGCAATTATTTATTATTGAGGCAACACATTTTTTACTCACACACAATTATTTTTCATTTGACAATATTTTTTTCCTACAAAAACAAGGAGTAAGTATGGGAGGAAAATGATCCCCTTCCTTGCCAAATATAACAGTTGCAGTATGGGAGGAAAAATATATTTTTAATTAAAATAATCCTTTTGCCCCAAATATTTCCTTTTTTGGTTGTTACATAGACAACTTGATATTAATTTGGAACGGTACTCCTTTGGAAATTTGTGAATTTATTAATTATATCAATGATAATGAATTCAATTTCACTTTCACTTATAATTTTTCCAAAGCGTCTATTAGTTATTTAGATATTGTACTTTCAGCAGATCTCATCACAAATACAGTTTTCATTTCACCATATAGAAAGCCTACAGATACTAATTCCATTTTACAAGCTCATTCATCGCATCCGAAACATGTTATCAGAAATATACTCAAAGGTGAACTGATCCGACTAAAAAGGAATTGCACTTCTAAAGAAACATACGAAAAAGAAGCCTCTAAAACATTGCACAGATTACGTTCCAGAGGTTATCCTGAGTGGACTCTATCTAAAGCCAAACGAATTGTGAATAATATAGATAGACAATCTTTAATTGTAAAACCCCCCCAAAAACTATAAAAAATAATTCTATAAAAAATTCTCAGAAAGTTCTTTGCAATGTTTCCACAAGAGACTTGGAAAAGCCATGCAGCATTAATTTAATTACAGAATTTAGTCCTCCGTTTGATACTATTATTAAAATAGTGAAAAAATATCTCCCAACTTAATATGGTGATACTAAACTGGCGAATATTTTGAAAAATACGCACAAGCGATTTGTAGCCAGAAAGGCTCCTTCATGGGGAGATATTCTTTCACCAAGCCTTTTTTTTAAATAAAAATGATTCAGATGTTACTAAAAACAGTAAATTCACTTCCATTGTAACAGGTATTTAATATACTATTAATACATATATGAATTGTAACACAGAAGGTCTTATTTATTTGATTGAATGCACAGCCTGCAGACTCCAATATGTTGGCTGTACAATAGGACCTTTTAAAAGAAGAATACGCAAACATTTGTCGGATGTGTCTAATGCTAATGCTCATAACATTTCTGCGGTATCTTATCATTGCAGACAATTTCATGCTGGAAAAACTAATACTCTTAGTGTTATGGACATTGAAAAGGTCTTTAAACTGAGTCGAGGTGGGGATTTCAGACGTAAGGTCTTGAACTGTGAATTCTTCTGGATTTTTAAATTGCAGACTAGAACCCCGTTGGGTCTGAATAAACGGCAAGATTTGATTTTAAAATACGATTAAAATAATTTTTTTGTCCCCCTTCTTTTTTTTTTCTTTTCTTATTCTCCTCTGCATAAACTTCAGTGGTAATATATATATATATATATATATATATATATATATATATATATATATATCTCCATTGTTAATTTGATCTGGATCACTGTATACAGTGCCTAAATGCTATTACTGCGCTTTTCTGTCAATTGCATGTGTTCCAATATTGGGACTTTTAATTAGTGCACCGTTTTTTTGTTTTTTTTTGCTTGATTCTAATTGCTGTACCTGTTGTGTGTTTAATTTTTTCTATATATGTTTTGTTGCTCTGACCATATACCATACCATGATGAAGACCTTAACAGGTCGAAACGCGTTGGTCGTATCATGTGCTCCATCATTTCCTGTACCACTATGAAACAAGGATTTTAATGGATTTGTCTAAATAAATTGAACTTTTATCCAAGTTTCATGCTGGAGATTTACTCCCCCTCTTTCATCTCTACAGTAGTTACATGCTGACTAAATGTATTCTGCTTCTCTTAATAAAAGTGAATTCAGAGAAGCCAGCTGTATCTAGTAAGGCACAAGACAGAAAGCATGCAAATTGTATACGTGAGGTCATGTGACTACCATCTCGTAGTGTGAATACCGGGGATTCGTGATAGCTTGTGTACCACACACTATACAATTAGGTAGTCTGCAGCCATGTAAAGTCTACGTCTTGCTGCCCATCTTAAAAAGGGGTAAATTATGTTCGACAATGCACACTGTCCCTCTGTCTGCATCAGTACTGTGAATGGGCTCGCTACTACATTCTCTCGAATCCTGTTTTGCTTCGGACAAAAGTCCGGATGGAGCCACTGAACATACTGTAGACTCCTACTTTATGTGAATACTTTTGAGAGATTTTCTATTTGTTTGAGGCCCTTTCAATCTGAGCAGATCTGTGGAGATCCTAGTCCTAAGACACCGACCAATCTGCTCAGAATGAAAGATCCTTAAACATTAAAAAACTAATCTAATATATAAATGCGTAGAATACTACTTCCTGCAATTTGTGCCAACTTCCGTGGCTTTGTCCGGAGCTAATGTCCGGAGCTAATGTCCGGAGCTAATGTCCGGAGATAAGTGACGTCACCAGTGTCCTACACCCAGGCAGAGCACAGGGGCCCCAGGCAGCATATGGGGCCCCAGGCAGAGCACAGTGGCCCCAGGCAGAGCACAGGGGCCCCAGGCAGCATATGGGGCCCCAGGCAGAGCACAGTGGTCCCAGGCAGAGCACAGGGGCCCCAGGCAGCCTATGGGGCCCCAGGCAGAGCACAGTGGCCCCAGGCAGAGCACAGGGGCCCCAGGCAGCATATGGGGCCCCAGGCAGAGCACAGAGGCCCCAGGCAGCATATGGGGCCCCAGGCAGAGCACAGTGGCCCCAGGCAGAGCACAGGGGCCCCAGGCAGAACATGGGGCCCCAGGCAGAGCACAGGGGCCCCAGGCAGAGCACAGGGGCCCCAGGCAGCATATGGGGCCCCAGGCAGAGCACAGGGGCCCCAGGCAGCTTATGGGGCCCCAGGCAGAGCACAGTGGTCCCAGGCAGAACATGGGGCCCCAGGCAGAGCACAGGGGCCCCAGGCAGAACATGGGGCCCCAGGCAGAGCACAGGGGCCCCAGGCAGAGCACAGGGGCCCCAGGCAGCATATGGGGCCCCAGGCAGAGCACAGTGGCCCCAGGCAGAGCACACACCAAATCGGAGGCCGAGGGGCCCCGCCAACCAAATCGGAGGCCGAGGAGCCCCGCCCACCAAATCGAAGGCCGAGCGGCCCCGCCCACCAAAGCGGAGGCCGAGGGGCCCAGCCCCGCCCACCAAAGCGGAGGCTGAGGGGCTCCGACCACCACATCGGAGGCCGAGGGGCCCCGCCCACCAAATCGGAGGCCGAGGGTCCCCGCCCACCAAATCGGAGGCCGAGGGTCCCCGCCCACCAAATCGGAGGCCGAGGGTCCCCGCCCACCAAATCGGAGGCCGAGGGTCCCCGACCACCAAATCGGAGGCCGAGGGTCCCCGCCCACCAAATCGGAGGCCGAGGGTCCCTGCCCACCAAATCGGAGGCTGAGGGTCCCCGCCCACCAAATCGGAGGCCAAGAGTCCCCGCCCACCAAATCGGAGGCCGAGGGGCCCCGCCAACCAAATCGGAGGCCGAGGGGCTTTGCCAACCAAATCGGAGGCCGAGGAGCCCCGCCCACCAAATCGAAGGCCGAGCGGCCCCGCCCACCAAAGTGGAGGCCGAGGGGCCTGGCCCCGCCCACCAAAGTGGAGGCCGAGGGGCCCCGCCCACCACATCGGAGGCCGAGGGGCCCCGCCCACCAAATCGGAGGCCGAGGGTCCCCGCCCACCAAATCAGAGGCTGAGGGTCCCCGCCCACCAAATCGGAGGCCGAGGGTCCCCGCCCACCAAATCGGAGGCCGAGGGTCCCCGCCCACCAAATCGGAGGCCGAGGGGCCCCGCCAACCAAATCGGAGGCCGAGGGGCCCCGCCCACCAAATCGGAGGCCGAGGGTCCCCGCCCACCAAATCGAAGGCCGAGCGGCCCCGCCCACCAAAGCGGAGGCCAAGGGGCCCGGCCCCGCCCACCAAAGCGGAGGCCGAGGGGCCCTGCCCACCACATCGGAGGCCGAGGGTCCCCGCCCACCAAATCGGAGGCCGAGGGTCCCCACCCACCAAATCGGAGGCTGAGGGTCCCCGCCCACCAAATTGGAGGCCGAGGGTCCCCGCCCACCAAATTGGAGGCCGAGGGTCCCCGCCCACCAAATCGGAGGCCGAGGGTCCCCGCCCACCAAATCGGAGGACGAGGGGCCCCACCTGTGAAAATTTTACTGTGAAAATACCTGATGGGCACACAAGTATGCGCCAGTATGGGTACTAAGAGCTTTTCCACATAATAATGAAATATTTTAAAATGTCATAGAACATACCAATATACATAGTTATTGATACATATTATTTATTATTTACATTATTGTTCTTAAGCAAAGAACCGTTGTTGTGGCATTTGCCACAACACGCAAAGTTGTTGTCTGATGTCTTTCATCACTCCCCTCATAAGCATGTTCATGGATCCTGTGTAACTGTACCTTAAATAACAAGAATTGTCAAGAGCTGGTGAGTGCAGCCATTTTTTGTTCTTTCTTACTATTATTTATTAATTGTATTATTCTTACATTTGAATAAATAAAGTATATATGGATTCTAGACTCCCGATTCTTTAGAATCGGGCTGCCATCTAGTAAAATATAATTAACCAGTACCCTTTACATTTTTATCTAGTCTATCTTTCTTTTCCATTTACAAAGTCACACTGGGGGTTGCAGGTTTGCTTATATGATACAAGTCTACAGTATATCACAAAAGTGAGTACACCCCTCATATATTTGTAAGTATTTTATTATAACTTTTCACGAGACAGCACTGAAGATCTGACACTTTGATACAAAGTAAAGTAGTCAGTGTACAGCTTGTATAACAGTAAAAAGTTGGTGTGCCCTCTAAATAACAACACACAGCCATTAATGCCTAAACCACTGCCAACAAAGGTGAGTACACCCCTAAATGGAAATGGCCAAATTGTGCTCAAAGTGTCAATATTTTGTGTGGCCACAATTATTTTGAATTACTGTCTTAACTCTCTTGGGGATGGAGTCCACTAGAGCTTCTCAGGTTGCCACTGTGTCATGGCCGCTGCTCCTCCTGCTTCTGCTGCTGCTCCCTCCACTTCTGCCGCTACTTACCTCTCCAGGCGTCGTGCCGTCGTTACTCCTTCTGCTCCAGGCTCCAGTCTTCCGCTTCCTCCTCACCGCTCTGGACGCCTCGTCGCCATCTCTGCCGCTGCTGTCCCTGGGGGTTCTGCTCCGTCTCCTTCCTTCCAGAGCCGCACGCTTCCTCCGTCCTCCCTTGCAGCCACTAGGGGGCCTCAGCATGGTGCACGTTCCCATCCTTTCTCCCGACTTGTGTCTGCTCCTTGCAAACCCCTTAGGTCGCGGGCACGTGCTCTTCCCTGCAGTTAACTCCTTCAGTTCCTTCCCAGCAGTCCTTGCCTCCCAATCAGCCTTCAGCACAGGATATATCAGGCAGTTCAGCCATTATGGTGGTGCCTGATTATCGTGTGCATTCCATACGTGCTTCTGGCCTGTTCCCTTTTCCGTCCTGGTTATTTTGCTGTGCCTGTATTCCTGTTCCTCTCTGATGCAAGCATCGCTGTTACTCTATCCTGTGCTTTTTCTCTCTTGAGCCGTCCCTCTTGGTTCCAGCTGTTGCGGCATCTGACTCCCTTTGGGCCTGCTCCTCACAGTCCCTGTATAGGGGTTGTTCCAAGGCTCGCTCGCCCGTTGGATCCTCAGTGCCGTGACCCAGAGGGTCCACTCTTGTTCACGTCTTCCCGACGTCACACACAGGAATCATCTTCCACTGCACCATGACGACATCACAGAGATGGTGGATGTTAGAGACCTTGTGATCCTCCACATTCTGTTTGAGGATGCCCCACAGATGCTCAATATTGTTTAGGTCTAGAAACATGCTTGGCCAGTCCAGCACCTTAACCCCCAGTTTCTTTAGCAAAGCAGTGGTCATCTTGGAGATGTGTTTAGGGTCGTTATCATGTTGGAATACTACCCTGTAGCCCATTTTCTGAAGGGAGAGGATCATGCTCTGCTTCAGTATGTCACAGTACATGTTGCCATTCATAGTTCCTTCAATGAACTGTAACTCAGCACAGCCAGCAGCACTCATGCAGCCCCAAATTATGACAATCCCACCATCATGCTTGACTGTAGGCAAAACATACTTGTCTTAGTACTCCTCACCTGGTTGCCGCCACACAACTTTGACACCATGTGAACCAAATAAGGCTAGTTTCACACTAGCATTTTGAGAAGCTGCGGAGGGCTGCGGACTTCCTCCGTGAAGCCCCGCCCTCGGCCGCACCTCCACCGCTAGCTCCACCTACTCTTCATGCGGCCTGCGTACCTATCTTTAACATTAGGTACGCAGGTCATACAGCTGTATGCGGATACTTCCGCATGCGTCGTTTTGACGATGCGAAGAAAAAAAGAAATTGCTACAAGCTGCTTCCTACGCTGGTTGCCGCGTCGTTTTGACGATGCGAAGAAAAAAAGAAATTGCTACAAGCTGCTTCCTACGCTGGTCGCCGCATCGCCAAAACGACGCATGCGGAAGCATCCGCATACAGCGGCACGACCTGCGTACCTAATGTTAAAAATAGGTACGCCGCATGCAGAAGTAGGCAGAGCTAGCGGTGGAGGTGCGGCCAAGGCCAGGGCTTCACGGAGGAATGAGGTGCCTGAATATGGCTATGACGCTGAGCATGTGCACTCAACTTCTTTGGTGGGGCCATTTCTGAGTGGGACCAGTCTTGTTAAAAAGCTGGCCACCATGATGCAGCTCTGTTTCAGGGTGTTAGCAATCGTCTTATAGCCTAGGCATCTTTATGTAAAGCAACAATTCTTTTTTTCAGACCCTCAGAGAGTTCTTTGCCATGAGGTGCCATGTTGAACTTTTAGTGAAAGTGTGAGAACGATAACACCAAATTGTACACACCTGCTTCTCATTTACACCTGAAACCTTGTAACCAGAGCCGCCATCAGGGCATTAACGGCCTTTACTGGCATATGGGCCCTGGGCCGCTGGGGCCCCCTCTGCCCACCAGGCCCCAGAGGCAGGATTTGGCCGCCTCGGCAACTTAATGTGTGTTGTCGGACGCAGATTCAGTTCACATCTACTGCAACAGTTAACAGCCGGCAGCCAATCAGAGGCCAGCAGCTGACCGACGCAAGCGTATGACATCACTGTCATGTACCGGGGTACCCACGCCTGAAATGGATGAGGGGAGCAATATGGGGGCAGGATGGGAGATAATAATAATCTTTATTTTTATATAGCGCTAACATATTACGCAGCGCTTTACAGTTTGCACACATTATCACCACTGTCCCAGATGGGGCTCACAATCTAAATTCCCTATCAGTCTTTGGAATGTGGGAGGAAAACAGAGAACCTGGAGGAAGCCCACGCAAACACGAGGAGAACATACAAACTCCTTGCAGATGTTGTTCTTGGTGGGATTTGAACCCAGGACTCCAGCGCTGCAGTGCTAGCCACTGAGCCACCGTGCTGCCCAATATGGGGCAGGATCGGAGACACCTGGGGTAGGATGGGAGCCACCTGGGGCAGGATGGGAGACACATGGGCAGGATGGGAGACACCTGGGACAGAATGGGAGACACCTGGGGCAGGATGGATGACACGTGTGGCAGGATGGATGACACATGGGGCAGGATGGATGACACATGGGGAAGGTTGAATGATACATGGGGCAGGATGGATGACACATGGGGCAGGATGGTAGACACCTGGGGCTGGATGA
The DNA here is from genome assembly GCF_051348905.1 of Ranitomeya variabilis. Lineage (NCBI taxonomy): Eukaryota > Metazoa > Chordata > Amphibia > Anura > Dendrobatidae > Ranitomeya > Ranitomeya variabilis. The sequence continues at coordinate 552,772,789 of NC_135233.1, forward strand.
TTACACATGGGGCAGGATGCGAGACACCTGGGGCAGGAAGAAAGCTACCTGGGGCAGGATGGGAGACACCTGGGGCAGGATGGGAGATCATATGGGACAGGATGGAAAACCATATGGGACAAGATGGTAGACACCTGGGGCAGGATGGGAGCTACCTGGGGCAGAATGGGAGACACTTGGGGCAGAATGGAAGATCATATGGGACAGGATGGGAGATCATATGGGACAGGATGGTTGACACCTAGGGCAGGATGGGAGACACCTGGAGCAGGATAGGAGATCATATGGGACAGGATGGGAGATGATAAGGGACAGGATGGGAGATCATATAGGACAGGATGGTCGACACCTGGGAAAGGATGGGAGACACCTGGGACAAGATGGGAGCTACCTGAGGCAGAATGGGAGACACTAGAGGCAGGATGGGAGATTATATGGGACAGGATGGGAGATCATATGGGACAGGATGGTCGACACCTGGGAAAGGATGGGAGACACCTAGGACAAGATGGGAGACACCTGAGGAAGATGGGAAATCATATGGGGCAAGACAGGAGATCATATAGGGCAGGATGATGACACATGGAGCAGAAGGATGACACATGGAGCAGGATGGGAGAAACCTGGGGCAGGATGGAAGACACTTGGGGCAGGATGGGAGACACAGGGGCAGGATGTGGGATATTATTAATGTAGGTGCTAATTAAGGGATATTATTACTGTTGTGCTGTATTTTATTTGTGAGGATACTGTTTTCAGTGGTGGTCCTGTTACTGTGCAGAATGAAACTGTCACTTTTTTCTTCATCTTGCGCAATGTAGAAGTTGGGGGAAAATTGGAAAATGTGCTCTAGATAACTGTGTTATTTTCTGTATAGACGAGTGATGACTGGAAGAAATGATGGCGGTCTGTGCTGGATGAAGAAGCAACTCAAAGATGAATATCTTCAACTAAAGACATCACTGGTGAGTCTCAGTGTATTACCTGTACACTTACACTATACACTGACACTATATACAGAGCTCATGTGTCTAATGTCACTGGTGATCACTGTATTACCTGTACACTGGCACTATATAGAGTTCCTGTTTTTAATGTCATTGGTAATTGCTGCATTACCTGTACACTGACACTATATACAGAGCTCCTGTGTATAATGCCACCTGTGATCACTGTATTACCTGTACACTTACACTATATACAGAGCTCCTATGTATAATGTCACTGGTGATCACTGCATTACCTGTACACTGATATTATATACTGTCAGGACTCTGAACATTTTTATTACCTTTTGTGTATTACTGCCCTTATCCAAGATGGCGTCTTTGGTCTCATGTGCACTGTGTCTTCCTGCTATAAAACTCCACCCCAGCCTTCAGTCTGTGCTAGAGTATTCTGCCTTGCATCCAGATCCTGACTCTGGTGACTCCCTGGCTATATACCTGCTCCTGTGAACCTGTGTGGTGATCCTGCTACTCTGCTCTGAGTTCCTGCTGCATACACCAGTTTCCAATAATCCTCCTTCATCTGCTGCTCGTGTTTACTTCCATCTGCATTTGCTGGACATGTAAGCTGTTGCTGCTCTGCTTAAACCTGAGATAATCAACCAGGCCTTTATGGTTGAGATAAGGCATTGCGTGAACTGCCTTATAAGCATATCTATCTGTGTTTGGACTAAAACAAGGACTTATTCATGGCAAGTATCCTCAAGAATAATTGTGCTTCATAGACTTTCTGCGTGATTGCATTTTCCTCTGAAGTTCCCTATAGACTGCTAAGCTGCGTTTAACATTTACACCAAGTGTTGTGGACTTGAGTTTCTCTCTGCACCTGTTTGAATCACCGTGTGATAATATAGACTTTACCACTTATAAAACTGTGTCCTGTAGTTGTCTTGTTCCACGCAAAGAGTCTCCTGAATTATCCCTTATAATTATTACAGGATACTCTAGCCAGAAAAGAGGAGACTGCTGGAACAATGACTGCAGAAAGCAGATTAGAGCAGGTGTTTTTCATAATTAGATCACTGCAGAAAGATGTGGAAGGTCTGCAAAAGAAGTTTGGAAGCATTGAACACAATCAACAAGTGTTTGGACAAACTTTGCAGAACTTAAGCACCCGCATGGCAGCCCAGGAAAACAAACTTGCTGGCATAGAGTCCCAGTATGGACAGGCTTTTCAGGACATAAGCACGCAAATAGCTGCACAAGCGACTTTAACCTCTGGGCAACCGCCACCAGATAGCCCACCTAAGTTGCCCCCATTCAGATTTAATGGTGATCGCGAAAAATTTAGTGGCTTTGTGAATCAATGTATGCTATATTTTGATGTGCATGCTGACCGTTTTCCTACTGATAGATCCAAAGTATTATGTGTAATAACGCAGCTGACCTCACGAGCGATCGCCTGGGCGAATCCGATGATTGAGTCTCGTGACCCACAGTTAAATAACTTGGATGATTTCTTGGCCGCTATGGCATTAATGTTTTGATGATCCTAATCGCTGTGCAACCGCTGAATCTGCTTTATTGTCTTTACGCCAGGCTGAACGTTCTGTTATTGAGTATGCCACTGAGTTAAGGATATTAGCGGTAGATACCAATTGGGACAGTTATGCACAATTGCCTATTTTTAAAAGGGGTCTGTCTAGTATTGTAAAAGATGAACTAGCTCGCTCTGAGTCACCACAAGACCTAGAAATTTATACAGCATTTTGTGCGCATAGACATTCGCCTTACTGAGAGTAGGCAGGAGAAGTTTGCTGCATATAACCGTATTTCTAACT